>NC_092782.1:10764309-11489934 GCF_047496795.1 Chiloscyllium punctatum
GATCGGTGCTGGGTCCACTGCTTTTTGTCATTTATACAAATGATTTGGATGTGAACAAAGGAGGTTTGGTTAGTAAGTTTGGAGGTGTAGTGGACAGCAAAGAAGCTTACCTCAGAGTACAATGGGAACTTGTCAGATGGGCCAATGGACAGAAGAGTGACAATCGAGTTGAGTTTAGAAAAATGTAAGGTGTTGCATTTTGGAAAGGCACATCAGGACAGGATTTACATACATAATGGTAAGGTCCTGGGAAGTATTGCTGAACAAAGAGACCCTGGAGTGCAGGTTCACAGTTCCTTGTAAGTGGAGTCCCAGGTACACAGGTTAGTGAAGAAGGTGTTTGCCTTTATTGGTCTGTGCATTGAGTATAGGAGTTGGAGGTCATGTTGTGGCTCTACAGGACATTCTGGTCTACCTAATATCAGAAAGGATGTTGTGAAACTTGAAAGGGTTCAGAAAAGATATGTTGCTAGGGTTGGAGGGTTTGAGCTATTGGGAGAGACTGAACCTGGAGGATCAGAGGATATAAAATCATGAGGGGAATGGATAGGGTAAATAGACAAGGTCTTTCCCAGGGGTGGGGAGTCCAAAACTAGAGGGCATAGGTTTAAGATGAGAAAGCAAAGATTTAAAATGGACCTGAGGAGTAACCTATTCATGTAGAGGGTGGTGTGCGTGTGTATGAATGAGCTGCCAGAGGAAGTGATGGAGGCTGGTACAATTACAATATGTAAAAGACATTTGGATGGGTGTGTGAATAGGAAAGGTTTAGAGGGATATGAGACCAATGCTGGTAAATAGAACTAGATTAATTTCGGATAACTGGTTACCATGGACGAGTTGGACTGAAGGGTGTATATCAATGACTGAATGACTTCTTTGACGCTAAGTTTGAAATAAACTAATTAACTACAACTGCTATGTCCTCCCCCTTCACCTTCCACTGGCCCACCCTGCCAGTTTTCATGTAATGGTCTCCCTTTCTCTGGTCCTATATTCTTTGTTTTTTTTCTCCTATTTTCCTCTGTGTTCTCTCCAAGCTGATGTTCTCCATGAGACCACATCCTGTTCTCTCATTCCTATTCCTACTAAGCTGTTGGTCACCCAACCTTGCTGAATGGTTCCTTCCCTTTAGATTTTTCTCCTTCTCCTGTTTAGAGCTGCCATTATCAAAACCCTAGTCTCTCCTATCCCCCCACCAACCTGCCACTGACCCATCTAATCTACAACCTCACTTTCCTCTCCATAGTACTTGAGCAAGTTTTTGCCTCTCAAATCCATTCCTTATCTTTACTGGTATTTCATGTTTGAGTCCCTTCAGTTCCCACAAGATTCAGTAAGGATGGTGGGGTTTGAACTCGTGTCCTTAGAGAATTAGCCTGGGCCTCTAGTCCAGTGACATTGCGATTAAGCCACCATATCTCCAAGGCCTCTTCATCTGTCTGTGACCTTAGAGATGGTTAATCATGCCATCTTTGTCAACTTCTCTACTGATGCAAATGATCAGACTGCTATCAACATCCAGTTCTGGATGAGTAGAAATTTGCTCCACCTAAACATTGGGAAGATTTTAATAATTATTTAATATCCCATTGCCAAAGTTAATTCCTTATCTATTGATTCCATTTATCTTCCTGACTAGAGTGTGAGGCTAAGCGAGTTTGTTTGGAACCTTAATGTTACATTTAATCCATATACATTTTAATTAATGACTGCCATTGCCTTTTCCCCTGGGTTTTTTCTGTGGTTTGTTCTCAATAGGTATGCACTTTATTTTCAGAGACTTGTTCAGGCTGTCCTCCTTTTGCCAAGTAATGCAGTGTTTTGCAACCTCTAGCCGTCTGGATAACTTGGAGTGGATTTCAGTTTTGCGTCAATCTCTCTCCTGAGATTTGAACTGGATTTGCACTAGGAATGATAGTCCATATTCCCCCTCTGGATCCCTGCGAACTGATTTGAGTATGAATAACTGCAGTGTAAATTTCAACATGGATAGCTTGAGTTTTATTAGCACTGAAGATATGCAATTAGTCCAACTACCTGGTTTTTATAGAATCTCTACAATGTAGAAAGAGGCCATTTGGCCCACCAAGTTCGCACTGACTCTCCAAAGAGCACCCACCCAAACTCCATCCCCTATTGTTAATGTGACTCTGCATTTCCCATAATTTATCCAACTAGCTTGCTAATTCCTGGACAGTATGGACAGTTTAGCATGGCCAGTGTATCTAATCTGAACATCTTTGGACTTTGGGAGGAAACTGAGCACTCGGTAGAAACCCACGCAGACATGAGAGAATGTGCAAACTCAACGCAGACAGTCACCCAAGATTGGTATTGAGCACACATCCCTGGATGTAAATTTGATCAACCAAAATATTCTTGAAAACACAACTTGTATACTGAACAGCAACACTCAATTTCTTGCTTATTTATTTTCCTGTGATTAATACTTTTATTAAAATACAATCCAAATATCCACTGAACAGATGAGTAGAAAATGGGTTAAAAAAAAATTCGAAGTTTTTGTGGAAATGTATGGGTCGTTCTGTTATAACGCACATTTCCTCAAAGTGAATTTGCTGTAACATGATGGATGAATTGGGAATGTTGTTTCTAAAGCATGAACTTTTAAAACAAATGTTGGCTGTAACGAGATTACAGCATCACCACTTTAAGCACAATTTTTCGACAATGTGGGGTTGCACAATAGTGCAACCATTGTGTTATAGAAGAACTGACTTTATCTGGATGGCTGTTTCAGTGCTCTTTAAGTTTGATATTGCTTGTGGATCATTGAGCTGTACAATTCAAAACATTGCAGGTCCAAACGTCATGGTTGGGAGAGCTAGCTAACTTTACTAGGTAGCAAAAATTGATCTTGGCCCTGGGCCTAGGGCAGTGCAAATGAGTAGGATTTTTAGTAGCATTCTCAATGACTTGAAAGTGTGAAACAAATACAGAAATTTCTGGAGAAACTCAGGAAGTTTTTCAGCATCAGTGGAGAGAGAACCAGAATAAACAATTCAAATCTAGTGTGACTTCTTTATTCTGAAGAAGAGTAATACTGGGCTCGAAATGTTAACTTGCTTCTGTCGCAATAGATGCTGCCAGACCTACTGAGTTTCTCTAGCAATTGGTTTTTATTTCAGATTTCCAGTATCTGCAGTATTTTGCTCAAACTTGAAAGTATGTGCGTAGGATGATAAACATCGTTGTTTTGATTTCTTCAATGTCAGATTTAGCCTGTAGACATTGGCTTATGTGGAGAATGGTGGGTGTAGACAAGGGAATCTTAACTATTTAAACATAAGGTAGGAAGAAAAGATGCAGAAGTAGAAGGTTAATAAACTGAATAGATTGAGGTGGCATCAGTATCAATAGAGTTTGAGTGTATTGGTATTATCATTCATACACTTGTGTTTTCTCAGACATCCAGTAAAGATTTTCCTTGATTTTCAAGCATTGGCAAATATCAGCTTATTGCCAGCAACAAAATATCTAAGCCAAGGCAATAAGCAGTACTGCTTACCAGTGTGCCTTGACTCAATGGTCTGTACCAAACTCTTTGCAGTGTGGAATGCTATTCCGTTTCTTTTTGTGGAGTCAGTCATGGTTTCTGACTAATTAAATCTCTGAGTATATCCCGACAATCTGGTGAGATGATAAGGAATGAAAAATTGAATGCGTAAGAAGCTCTCCGATAGCTTTCAGATAGCTAGGCATCTCACAAAATCTCCCACTGTTTGTTTTTCTTTCTCAGTAGCAGATATTTAAAAAAAAGAGCCAAATGTTTTCTGGCTCTTTTCAAACAACAGCCTCTATTGCGACTGTGCAGTGCTTATTTTTAGATGTACATTATGTTTGTTGCTATGTCATCATATTGCCCTTCGTCATAATTTAATATGGATGCTCTTATGCAACATTTTAGATTTATGGAGAACCAACGATGTTTAACTCTGGAGTTTTGTCCTTTCATGTCTCTCAATAACCCTTTGTAATGTTATGCCATCATCTGCACTGCCTGCAATGCCACCTAACTTCATCTCATCAGCAAATTTGGATATGTGACTTTCTATGCAATTGTCCAAGCTGTTAATAAACAATGTGAATAGCACAGATCCTTGTGGGTCACCACTGGTCACATCCAGCATTATCCCTACTTTGTGTTGTGTGCCACTTATCCGATTTCCTAGCTATGTTAGTAATTTGCTCTCAATTCTGGGGTTCTCCCTTAGTTAACAGTCTCTTATGTGGGACTTTATCAAGTGTCATCTGTAAGTAAACAACATCTAAGATTTATCAGGCATGACCAATCTGTCATGAATCCATACTGCAGTCTTTGATTAACTGCAAACTTCTGAGGTGTTCAGTTGCCCTGTTCTTGATTATTGACTCCAACAATTTCCCTATCATAGATGTTGGACTAACTGTCTGTAATTCCCAGATTTTCTTCTTTTGCCCTTAAAAAGCAGAGTGAATTACAATTTTCCAACTCAGACTTCTGAATTTAGGCAACTTCAAAAGATTATGATAGGGCATCTTGAACATGCTCCCTGACTTCCTTTAACACTCCTTGGTGGAAACTGTCAGGTCTTGGGGATTTATCACTCTTTAATCCTATTAATTTCCTCATTATCGATGTTTTACTTGTGTTAATTTTGTTTAGTTCCTGTCCCGATCCATGATTCATTTCTGTGGGACTTGTGGCAAGGTATCCTCCTTTTTCTATTGTAAATATTAAGGCAGAGTAATCATTCAAATGCCTGCCATTTCTCCATAATTATTTAGAAAATTGATTAGAGAATTTTACAGATTTATATTAAAACTTCAATTATTCATCTACTGAAGAATTGAAAGAACTTCGTTTTGATAAATGTTTTTGGAATGAAAATGCTCTACTTCAGCCAGCAAACCTTTGAACCGGTAGGATCTATAGATTTCTCATCTGTCAGTAGCATGTGCTTTTAGTGTGCTCTGAACTTAATTTTGAACTTGATGCTCAAGCAATTTTATGTCACTTCACAATTAAAAATTTTTCTGGCACCCAGTCTCATGTTAGTCTCTTTTTTTCCCTCATTTGCACCTTATGACACCTTAGTTAAATTGAGGGTTAAGGTATCAGGAAAACTGTTTATATCTTGCAAAGAAAAGGAAAATTGTGGAATCATTCAATGGAACAGTAGCATGTAAATACTTCCAGTATTTAATGTTTATAATTCAAATTTGCAGCATCTGTCGTATTTTAATTTGAGTTTATTGTACATATGTCACAACTTGAATCTGTTATTTAATATTTTGGACCGAATTTTTCCATTGTCACTATGGTTCGATTTGAGCTATTTACCTTTCGAAATAACAACGTCTCTTTTAGATCCAATACTACTTTAAAGCTTTCTTTCAATCAAGCTTTTATGACCAAAATGCTTGTTTATGAAGCTTGTGTTCTCATCACCTTATTGTGTGGTTGTGAAAGATGGCTGACTTTGCATGAACATGAGTGAGCTTTCTTTCTTGTTTGCTACTTGTGGCACATTCTGGACATTTCAAAGAAGGACCAACTCACAAATGTGGCAGTCTTCTCTTGAATGCCCCTAGGTGTGTTGGCACTCATCAAGCAAAGGTGACTGTGTTGACTTCGGTACATTTGCAGGTCTGAAATGTCACATGCTTAAGAATTTTGTGTAGCAAAGCAGTTGAAGTTAGACTACTAACCAGTAGGATGCCAAAAACTTCAAGGATTCTTGTAAATATGAGGTGAAGTTCTTAAACATGAAATTTCACATTTGGGATGTATTACTAATGACAGAGGGAAATTACAACATCATTTGTGGACTGGCATGCACCATTGTGATGATTCATGATTACAGCAGATCAGGCCAGATACCATCACACAGAAAAACTCCTGTCACCTGTTGACCGCATCATGTGATCACATTTGGCAATTGTGACAGAGGTTGCTACCATCAGCCAAAGTGCAAGCTGTGGAGATACCACATCCCTAATTGCTTTGATTTGCATCATTAAGCAAGTGAAAGGATGCTGATGATCATTAATTCGAGTGTCTGAATTTGGACATTAGTCAATTCTGTCAAAATTTACACAAGTTTCCAATTAGTTCAATGAGATGATCATTGGCAAATTAATGGGGTTAGTAGATATTTATCTTTGTGTGCAATGTTTAATTGTGTACTATTAAATTGGATCACCTTTGATGACATTAGAAGATGGAATTGTTTCCATTATAACAGCTGCTACTGGCAAAGCTATTGCAAGTGAAGTGATAATACGTTCTAAAAGTATTGTGATTTAATATAATGACTGTTCCAACAAACACATTGTAACATGACCAACTAGATACTGTTAACTGGTGCACACCAAGCAGGAGCTTTAAAATGCTGAACTAACTTGTTTAAAAAAAGTTTCATGATAAATTGTAGCGAGAATGTGAAGTGGTCCCAGAATAAAACTTGAATCAAAGGCATTCAGTTTTGCAGGACCTTAATCTAGGCCCATTGTGATACAGTAAGGTATTACAGTGCTTACGATGAATGTTTCATTATGTTACATCATTTAGACTGTTTTAGACAGTCGTGTATTGATGCACAAAGTAATACTGGCTCAATATGTTTTGCTATTGTCCTTACCCTGATACTGTGCTGACTGAAAATTGCCAAGTATAACATTGCGATACAATAGTATTGTGTCCTGGTCTGTCATTGTATAACACTGGGATACAGTAATATTCTGTCCTGGTCTGTCACTGTTTAACACAAAGGTGCAAGTTGTTCTGTTATAATATGAGTTTCATCAGTGTGAATTAGCTGTATTGTGATGACAAATTGTGGACATTGTTTGGATAATGCAAACTTATTCTGAATGGGTATAGGGATTTTCTATAGCCGCTTCCATACGCAATTTTCTATAGTGCGTGTTTGCAGAGGAGCACAACTGTGCGTTACAACAGAATGACCTGTACAGTAGTATTGGTCTGTTACTGTGTAATGCTGTTCCGTAGAAATGTTGATTCTACCCTTTTATTTCAAACCAATTCAATAAAAGTTGAGTCTTGATATCGGAGACATTATCAACTGCTGGTAATTTGTTGAATCAGCTGCACATTGTTATTTTTGTTTTTCTTACTGTTGGAGAAAGTATGTTTTTCACTTGAGAAAGCAAAATATGATTTCTACTGCTCTTGTAGAATGGGATTTACTATGCTGTCCAGTCATGAAAGTATAAAGGTACTAAGGTTGCTGATCCAAGTTTGATTGACTACATTTCAAAGCTGCAGTACTCCTTGTTATATCCTGTTTTGCATAAGGTTGTAACTCAAAAACTAGGAGCCAGAAAGGATAAATCAAATCTACCTTACTATTCAATAAGATCAAACCAAATAACCTCAGCTCCACCTCCTTACGTTATCCCTTGATTCCCTCTATCTAATGATTATTGTCTTGAATGCTGAATGATTGTGGAGAGGATAATTCTTCTTCTAGAAAATCAAGAATTTGACTGACTGTCCTCTATGAAAAATGGTTATAGTAAATAAAACAGTTTCAGTGGGGGTGTCTTATATGGCACACCTTTACTGATAGCTAGAGCCCACCTGTGGCAAGGCTGCTTCTGCCACAAGTACTGCACCTGAAGTTTGCTTTTTGATGTTTGTTCCCACTGCCACTGTAGCCACTGGTCATCATTATAGTGCATGTCAGTCCACAGGAGGATTTGCCATACTTTGTTAGTTAGTCATCCCCAAATGTGATCATCATAGTTTTGAGCTTTCCTGCCATGCTTGCAAGCACACTGTTGGGAAGCTTTTGACATCCCATTAGTCATCTGGGTCCATCTTCCCTACAATACATAAGATCCTGAACTTTAAGCAAATCATGATTAGAGGTCTTGCATCTCCATTCTTGATCACACTGAAAAGCATCCTGATGCAAGTGGTTAACAAAGTTTGCTACTTTTGTCCAAGGTGACAGGTAACCTTCTCTTAATGCAGAACTTGATAGATACATATTGAAAGCAGCTACCATCTGTGATGGCTCTTAAAACATACATGGTATAATGTCAAGCTAATCCGTAAGATTATAACTGGATTGGAGTCTATGCTTTTGCAATATCTTGTAATGGCATAGCATTTTGTAACATTGCCCTTTCCATTGCTCAAACTTAGTGATAAAAACAGTTGCTTCACAATGGCTGTGATGTGTTAGTCTTCGTAAAGCACACAGTAGAGAGGTGATTAGATTAAGAGACCCTCTTTTCACAATTCACTTGTAAAATGAAAAACTGAATAACATTGTGATGCAATTTTGCAACTGCTAAAATTAATTTTGAAAATATTGGGGCCATTTGAAAGATTGTTGATTACAAACAAGAATTTGGATGTACAGAGCGTCAGCAAGGTGTGTAATCGAAAGTATGGCACTGGGAACATATTTGAAATCAGTGAGGGAATTCAGCCCTAATGAAGAGAACTGCTTTATTTATCTTCAAAGGTTATACATTGAAAGTGAATAAAAAAGATGAGCATCAAGTAAGTATTTTTCTCTTCGTGATGTGATGTCAGATATTTTTGAAGTGGATACGACAAATGTTGGAGAGATGCAAGTACTGTGAAATATGCTGAAATTAATGAAATTCCACCATGTACGATAGCAGGACACAAAGAATGGAATTACCCTGAGTTGTCTTTGTAAAAACGTTTATCAAGTGAGACTGATTACAATTCAAGATTACATTCTTAAATAAAGTAACTCTCACATCACTGCGGATGAGTTGTGAACTTAGGAATTAACCTTCGAGATGCATTTCTAGGAGGCTTAATGAATATAATCCAGGCCAAGTTTTGAACAAAAACAATCTCTGGCAGGAGATCTGTGATGAGAGTGCCTGGTAGCTGTAGAAATGAAACAAAGATGTGGTTGCAAACAACAAGGGTGTTTCTTTTCCTTTTGCTAGTGATAGGGGGAGGGCCCCCAAATGTTTGTCAGATCCAGGTTACAGCAGCCAAATTTGCAGTCTCCAAATCAGCAATTTAGGTACAACCACTCCCATGGAAGTCATACGCCATTTAAATGTCCCAATTTCAAGTCAAAAGTGCTATACCTGTGGGAAAGTTGCTCATATCCAGTTAACATTTAGGGGTACAGAAAATAAGAATAATGTTTCAGGTTGTGGTTCAGTTTCAGGTCATTACTATACCCCAGGTCAAAATCACAATTAATCTGAAGCCAGCTAAAGAGTCATGGGGAAACAAAAATTGATGTTGTGAACGGAAGTTCTATGATTGTACTCAATCTGAAAGCAAGCAGAGCAACACTTGAAAAATGTGTGATAGAACTGTAGATAAAATTCCAACCTCCTCGGTAGAAATGAAAGTGAGATATTATATCAGTCATAGTTTCTGCTGAATCTGTTATCACAAGAGACTTTAAGGAGTCTAAGTGAAATTGTCTAGACATCTCAATAACAATGGTCCAAATATTCCCATGGACCAAGAGTTGTTGGAGCAATGTAGACTTGGGTTACAGGTCGGGATCATGTGGAATCCCTGGTGCAGCTGACTGTCTGAGACATTTAATTTTCTGATGCACACTTGCCCTGTTTCTGGAACCCTCAGATAGAGTCCATGAACGTTGGAGAACTTAGAGGGTTCCAACTCACTTAAACTTATTAATTACTGGAAAAAAATTAGAGGATTCAAAACCTACTCTAACTCCAGGGTAAGCCCCTCATCAACACTAAACAACAAAACCCCTTTACATCCCCTGAAGTGATTAAATCCACTCTCCAGGATCGAACTCAACAACTCTGGCCCAGCACTGCTGAATCCAATTCTCTCTATCTTTCCCCCATGTTGCTGACCTGACCTGACTTGTGATGTACACCCCTCCACCAACTTGGTGGTTGAGTCAAACCTCCCTCACCCGCCTTGCATAAACTCTGCTTACTGACCTAGCACACACTTTCCTCTCCCCCACACTCTCTTGTGTATGTGATGCTCTTAACCCCTCATGCACATGGCACTCTATTCCCCTCACTTGTTTAAGTCTTCATGCCCCCTCCTAAGCTGGTACCTAACCATCACCTATACAGTACACTAATCCCCTGATGGATGCATTTATACCTGGCTAGACTCAAACTATTACAAAATCTTGTCAGACAATGACTCTGGCAGGTAAGTGATAATTCTAAAGGGGATTGCCATCAGTGAAATTTTCTGGCATAATTTAAATATCTGGGTGATATTCCAGTTGATTTGCTTTGATTTATTATTGTCATATGTATTGAGAGACAGCGAAAAATATTGTTTTGTGTTCTAACCGGACAAATCTTACCTTAGGCAAGTACAGCAGGTAATAGAATAGAACGCAGAGTATAGTGTTACAGATACAGAGAAGGATCAAGTCTAATATACATTCATAACTTTTGATAACAGCGGGAAAGAAGCTGTTCTTAAGTCTGTTGGTATGTGTTTTCAAACTTAAGCCTGATGGCAGAGGGTCTTTTATTATGTTGGCTGTCTTCCTGAGGCAGTCGGAAGCATCAAGGGAAGGAGGCTGGTTTACATGATGGACTGTCATTTCTTGTGGTCTTGGGCAGAGCAGTTGCCTTTTCAAGCTGTGATCCATCCAGATAGGATGCTTTTTATGGTGCATCTAGAAAAGTTGGTATGAGTCATTGTGGGCATACCAAATTTCGTTAGCCTTCTGAGGAAGTAGAGTTGTACTTTCTTGATTGCAACATTAATGTGGACGTTCTAGGATAGATCATTGAGTTGTTGCAGGTTCCAGGGTTTAGATGTTTCAGTAAGAGCGGGGAAGATGGTTAAAGAGGGGGAGGTGTGGCATTGTTAGTCAAGGACAGGATTACAGTAGTAGAAACACAGTTTGATGAGGACCCAACCAGTAAGGTGGTATGGCTGAGGTTAGAAACAGGAAAGGAGAGGTCACCCTGTTGAGAGTTTTCTATAGGCCTCCAAATAGTTCCAGAGCTGTTGAGGAAAGGATTGCAAAGGTGATTCTGGATAGGAGCGAGAGCAACAGTGTAGTTATTATGGGGTTTTTCACTTTCCAAATATTGACTGGAAATGCTATAGTTTGATACTTTAGATGGGTCAGGTTTTATCCAATATGTGCAGGAGGGTTTCCTGACAGTATGTAGACAGGCCAACAAGAGTCGGGATCACATTGGATTCAGTACTGGGTAATGAACTAGATGTTAAATTTGGAGGTAGGTGAGCATTTTGGTGATAGTGACCACAATTCGGTTACGTTTACTTTAGCGATGGAAAGGGATAGGTATATACTGCAGGGCAAGAGTTACAGCTGGGGGAAAGGCAATTACAATGAAATTAGGCAAGATTTAGGATGCACAGGATGGGCACAATTGAAATGTGGAGTTTATTTAAGGAACAGCTACTATGTGTCCTTGATAAGTATGTACCTGTCAGGCAGGGAGGAAGTGGTCGGGCGAGGGAACCATGGTTTACTAAAGAAGTTGTATCTTTTGTCAAGAGGAAGAAGGAGGCCTATGTAAAGATGAGACAAGAAGGCTCAGTTAGGGTGCTTGAGAGTTAAACGTTAGCCAGGAAGGACCGAAAGTAGGAGCTAAGATGAGCCACGAGGGGACATGAGAAGTCTTTGCCAGGTAGAATCAAGGGAAACCCTAAAGCTTTCAAGAGGCATGCCAGGAATAAAAGAATGACGAGAGTAGGTTTAGGCGAAAGTGAGTACTGCAGATGTTAGAGATTAGAGCCAAGAGTATGGTGCTGAAAAAGCACAGCAGGTCAAGCAGCATCCAAGGAGCAGGAAAGTCGACGTTTTGAGCAAAAGCCCTTCTTCAGGAAAGGTTAGGGTCAGTCAAGGATAGTTGTATGAAGTTTCGTGTGGAATCCAAAGAGATAGGAGAAGGGCTAAATGAATATTTTTTCAGTATTCACACAGGAAAAAAGACAGTATTGTCGAGGCGAATACTGAGATGCAGGCTATTAGACTAGACAGGATTGAGGTTCATAAGGAGGAGGTGTTAGTAATTCTGGAAAGTGTGAAAATACCCAAGTCCCTTGGGCTGGATGGAATTTATCCTCTGATTTTCTAGGTAGCCAGGGAGGAGATTGCAGAGCCTTTGGCTTTGATCTTTATGTTGTCATTGTCTACAGGAATAGTGCCAGAAGACTGGAGGATAGAAAATGTTGTTCCCCTGTTCGAGCAGGGGAGTAGAAACAACCCTGGTAATCCTAGATCAATGAGCCTTCGGTTGTGGGTATAGTTTTGGAAAGGATTATAAGAGACAGGATTTGTAATCATCTGGATAGGAATAATTTGATTAGGGATAGTCAACGTGGTTTTGTGAAGGGTGGGTTGTGCATCACAAACATTATTGAGTTCTTTGAGAAGGTGACCAAACAGGTGGAAGAAGGTAAAGCAGTTGATGTGGTGTAGAAGGATTTCAGTAAAACATTTGATAGGGTTCCCCATGGTAGGTTATTGCAGAAAATATTGAGGCATGGGATTGAGGGTGATTTAGTGTTTGGGATCAGAAATTGCCGAGTTGTAAGAAGGCAGAAGGTGGTGGTTGATGGGAAACGTTCGTCCTGGAGTTCAGTTACCAGTGATGTACGACAAGGATCTGTTTTGGGGATATTCCTTTTTGTCATTTTTATAAATGACCTGGATGAGGGTGTAGAAGGATGGCTTAGTAAATTTACGGATGACATTAAAGTCGGTGGAGTTGTTGACAATGTTGAAGGATGTTGTAGGTTACAGAGGGACATAGATAAGCTGCAGAGCTGGGCTGAGACGTGGCAAATGGAGTTTAATGCAGAGAAGTGTGAGGTGATTTACTTTGGAAGGAACTTTGGAAGGAATAATAGGAATACAGAGTACTGGGCTCATGGTAAGATTCTTGGTAGAGTGGATGAACAGAAAGATCTGTGTCCATGTGCATAGATCCCTGAAAGTTGCTACCCAGGTGGATAGGGTTGTTAAGAAGGCATACGATGTGTTCAGTTGTATTGTTGGAGGGATTGGATTTCGGAGCCATGTGGTCATGTTGCAGCTGTACAAAACTCTCTGATGTGGCTGCACTTGGAGTTTTGTGTGCAGTTCTGATCACCACATTATAGGAAGGATGTGGAAGCATTTGAAAGGGTGCAGAGAAGATTTACCAGAATGTTGCCTGGTATGGAGCGAAGGTCTAATGAGGAAAGGCTGAGAGACTTGAGGCTGTTTTTGTTAGATAGAAGAAGGTTGAGAGATGATTTAATAGGACATACAAGATGATCAGAGGATTAAATAAGGTGATGATTTGGAGATGCCAGTGTTGGACTGGGGTGTACAAAGATTAAAAATCGCACATCACCACCAGGTTATAGTCCAACAGGTTTAATTGGAAGCACACTAGCTTTCGGAGCGACGTTCCTTCATCAGGTGATTGTGGAGGGCTTGATTGTAACACAGAATTTATAGCAAAAATTTGCAGTGTGGTGTAACTGAAATTATACATTAAAAAATTGATTGTCTGTTTAGCCTTTCATCTGTTGAAAGAAGTGAAACTATCACTGTATTCTATGTGTAAATCACAAACCCTTTTTTTTAAAATTGCATTCTCGGGTTAGCTGTTAACAATGGTGATAGCTAGACAATATGTTGAATGTGTTTGTTAGCCCCCGTGTTCTCTGTCTATGACCTGATGTTTAGATTGATTCTCATCTAAAAAGTGAGATAACAGAATTATACATAAATTCATGCAGTTTTTGAGCTCTGAGTTCTACATGAGTGTATGTAGTTTTTGAGCAAAGTGCAATGTAACTCTGCAAGTACAAATTCACCACACAAAATGTGTGTGTGTGTGTGCGCAGTGAGTGCAGAGTGTCTTAAGTCTGAGGGGGTGCATGTGTGGGAATGTGTGTGGGTGTCTGTGTGCACATCTGTGTGTCCCTGTGTGTGTGTGTGTGTGTAGTGCAATGGTGATCACCTGTAATGTAACATGAACCCAAGGTCCCGGTTGAGGCCCTCCCTATGGATACCGAACTTAGCTATCAGCCTCTGCTCAGCCACTTTCCTCTGCTGCCTGTCCCGAAGTCCACCTTGGAGGATGGTCACCCGAAGGTCTGAGGCTGAATGTCCTGGACCACTGAAGTGTTCCCCAACTGGGAGGGAACCCTCCTGTCTGTTGATTGTTGTGCGGTGCCCATTCATCTGTTGTCGTAGCCTTTGCTCAGCTTCCCCAATATACCATGTATCCGGGCATCCTTGCCTGCTAAGTATAAGATAGACAACGTTGGCTGAGTCACATGAGTACCTGCCATGTACAAGGTGGGAGGTGTTCCCATATTTGTGTCCACAATCTGACACGTCTTGCAGCATCCACCGTGACAGGGTTGTATGGAGTTGTCCTGAGAGCCGGGCAGTTTGCTATGAACAGTTTGAGGTTTGGCGGTTGTTTAAAGGCAAGTAGTGGAGGTGTGGGGGAGGTCTTGGTGAGGTGCTTATCCTCATTGATAATGTGTTGCAGGTCATGAAGAACATGGCGTAATTTTTCAACCCCTGGGAAGTACTGAACAATGAAGGGTACCCTGTCAGTTGCAGCACGTGTCTGTCTCCTGAGGAGGTCATTACGGTTCCTTGCTGTGGCACGTCGGAACTGGCGGTCGATGAGTTGAGCATCGTACCCCGTTCATGTGAGGGCATCCTTGAGTACTTCCAGGTGTCCGTCACGTTCCTCCTCGTCTGAGCAGATCCAGTGTATGCGTAGGGCGTGCGACAACGGATGAATGGGCACCGCACAACAATCAACAGACAGGAGGGTTCCCTCCCAGTTGGGGAACACTTCAGTGGTCCAGGACATTCAGCCTCGGACCTTCAGGTGACCATTCTCCAAGGTGGACTTCGGGACAGGCAGCAGAGGAACGTGGCCGAGCAGAGGCTGATAGCTAAGTCGGTACACATAGGGAGGGCCTCAACCGGGACCATGGGTTCATGTCACATTACAGGTGATCACCATTGCACTACACAGGCACCCGCGGACATGGGCACACACACTGACACGGGCACACTCACTGAGACGGGGAATGCACACGGACGGACACGGACGCACACTCACCCACACTTAACCACACACACCCTTATAGACACACACACTCCCACCCATGCACCCCCTCACAGACTTAAGACACTTTGTGCGCGCACGTGCACGTGCATACACACTCACAACCCCCATTCCAGACACACACACACACACACACACACACACACACACACACACTTTGTGTGGTGAATTTGTACTTGCAGAGTTACATTGCACTTTGCTCAAAAACTGCATGCATTCATGTAAAACTCTGTTATCTCACTTTTTAGATGAGAATCAATCTAAACATCAGGTCATAGACAGAGAACACGGGGGCTAACACCTTCAACATATTGTCTAGGTATCACCGTTGTTAACAGCTAACCCGAGAATGCAATTTTTAAAAAAAGGGTTTTGTGATTTACACATGAAAGAAGTGAAACTATCACTGTATTCTAACAGATGAAAGGCTTAACAGACAATCAATTTTTCAATGTATAATTTCAGTTACATCACACTGCAAATTATTGCTATAAATTCTGTTATGATTGAGCCCTCCACTATCACCTGATGAAGGAGCATCACTCCAAAAAGCTAGTGTGCTTCCAATTAAACCTGGTTTTGTGTGATTTTTAACTTAAATAGGGTGGAAAGTGAGATCCTTTTGCCTTGGATGGTGATGGCTAGCAGGAGGGAGTGTAGCTTTAAATTGAGGGGTGATAGATATGGGGCGGATGTCAGTGGTAGGTTCTTTACTCAGAGTAGTAAGGGTGTGGATTGCTCTGCCTACAACAATGGTAGACTTGCCGTCATTAAGGGGTTTTAAATGGTTATTGGATAAACATGTGGATGATAATGGAATAATGTTGGTTAGATGGGTATCAGTTTAATTTCACAGGACGTATCAACATCAAGATCTGAAGTGCCTGTACTTGACTCTAATGCTCTATGTTCTGTACTTATTCTGAGGAACTTGAAGCTTTCAATCACCTCCATCTCAGTGTCATTGAAACAGCATCCATTCTGTTTCCCGATGAGCAGTTCGTTTGGCTGACATTTGGAGAGAGTTATCTTTACACCATACACCAAGTTTTCTCTCTCTCTCGTATTCTGTCTTGTTGTTTGAGATCTGACCCAATATGGTGGTGTCATTGGCATATTTGTAAATGGAGTTAGACTAGAATTTGAGTGTATAAGGGGTACAGGAAAGTGCTAGAAACACAGCCTTGCGGGACACTGGTATTAAGGATCATTGTGGGAGAGGTGTTGTTGTTGCCTGTTGTTACTGATTGTGGTCTGATGGTCAGGAAGTCGAAGATCCTGTGCAGAGAGGGGCGTGGAATCCTCAATCAGATGTGTTTGGTTGGGGTTATGGTGGTGAAGGTGTAGCTAAAGTCAGTAAATAAGAGGCTGATGTTGGTGTCCTTGTTATCCAGATATTCCAGGGATAAGTGTAGGGCCAGGAAAATGGCATCTGCAATGGACCTATTGTGATGGTAGGCAAATTGCAGCGGACCAAGGCAATCTGGGAGGATGGAGTTGATGTGTGCCATTACTAACCTCTCAAAGCACTTCATAATAATGGATGTCAAAGCTATCTGGTATAATCATTAAGGCACTTTGCTGGATCTGTTTTTAGCACCAGGATGATAGTGGTCGTCTTGAAGCAGATGGGAACCTCACATTATAGTAAGCCGAGGTTAAAGATGTCTGCCAATATTCCCACCAGCTGGTTCATGCAGGATCTGAGTCGGGGACTTTAAGTGGGTTCACTCTCAAGAAGGCTGATCTGATGTTTGCAGTAGTGACTATGGATACACGTGCGCCCAAGGCTTTCGGGCAGATGGCATTACTTCAATGATCTTCTGTTTAAATGAACAGAGAATGCATTAAGCTCATTGATGCATTGTTGTCAGTGAGTCTGCAGCCTTTTAGAATGTGTAAGCCTTGCCACAGTCAACGTATGTTCATGTACTTTAGTGTGATATTGTCTCTTGGTGTCAGTGAGAGTTTAATTTAGTGTTTGAATGGAGTATGAAGATGCATCCTGTTATTTCCCATTGGTGGTGGAAGGTGGGAATAAAGTCTCCTCATTGGAAAGGAACTGGCTTATGATAAAGTTGAGTGTTGAGTTATTTAAATAGCAATCAATAAGATCATTTTTGGCATTGCACCTATGTTAGCAGAGAATAAAATGGTTTTTGAACAAGAAGGCCCAAAAGTTAAAATTAAACATTTAAAAGGCTGGAATGAAGGACAATGTACAGCTACCATTTTCCAGGGCTAAGCCTGTGTCTTATGCATAGTTAAAACCAATAAGTAAAGAGCTAAATACGTGAAGAAGGAAAAGAGCAACTCTGGTGAAGAGCACTGAATGGGCTGCAATTCAAAAAGCAGATAAGTCCATTTGACTTTGTGGAGGTTATAAGCTAACAGTAAAAATCATACTTAAACGCTACCTAACTGTGATGCTTTAGTTTCTAACTTAGCCATTACGTTGAGTATGGTAGATTTGTCAAAGCATATTTGCAATTGCAACTAGCTGACAAGAACAAAGGACTGTTTACTGTTCATCTATACAAAGCAGTTTGCCAGTAAAAATGACTATTTATGGTGTTTGCACTATGTGTTATAGTCAGAGATGTACAGCATGTAAACAAACCCTTTGGTCCAACTTGTCCATGCTGACCAGATATCCTAAATTAAGCTAAGTCATTTGCACTTGATCCATACCCCTCTCAACCCCTCCTATTCATACAATCATTCAGATGCCTTTTTAAATGTTGTAATTCTACCAGCCTCCTCCACTTCCTCTGGCAGCTCAGTCAATACGCACCACCTTCTTTGTGAAAAAGTTGCCCTTTAGGTCCATTTTAAATGTTTCCCCTCTCACCTTAAACTTGTACCCTCTGGTTCTGGACTCCCCATTCCAGATGTATTCATATCTCATAAAGACTTAGTCAATGTATCTTGTTTAATTTGCTTAAAACAGGCAATCTCTCAAAGGGAGAGTTGGGGAAAACTCCTAAATTCCAAATTTCTCTAGCAGCTTGCAATGAAAATCACTGAAAGTTTGCTGATATTTCAGACTCTTCTGGTACAGCTGAACCATTAAGTTGAGTTAGTCGTAAAAGTTCAAGTTTGAGAGTGTTCGGAGGTATTGGGGGAGAAAGAGTTAAGTAAATGGAAATGGGAAGAGATACAGGCAAAAAGAAAAGGAAGCCAGAAATGGTAATTGAGAGCAAGGAGGAGGAATGAGGAAATTATTCATTTGATTATTTGTTGTCAAATTATAGTTTTGTTAGATGTTACTGGTGAAAATAAAAAAAAATGTTTTACATGTATGCTACTTTGGAAATATCAGTCACTTCAAAGTTTTAGTTATGAAGACATTAATGAGAAATTTACAACTGAAACTGTTAAATAGTAAATATTTTTGTCATTCTTTCTTGAGATTAGAATTTCACTGGCAAGGCTATCATTTGTTGCCCATCTTTAATGACAACAAGAGATGCTGGTGAACTGCCTTCTTGAAACCTTGCAGCCCACGTGGTGTAGGTACACCAATAAGGATGTTACAAAATGACATCCAGGACATTGCTTTAGTCATTTTCTATTTTGGGGTGAGAACAAAAAATGCTAGAAATCATAGCGGGTCAGGCAGTATCCATGGAATGAGCGCAAGTTAACATTTTGAGGTAAGATGACTCTTCATCAGAGCTATATATTGTATAGCGTCATAGAGATGTACAGCATGGAAACAGACCCTTTGGTCCAACTTGTCCATGTCGACCAGATATCCTAACCTAACCTAGTCCTATTTGGCAGTACTTGACCCACTGGGGGGTGGGGGTGGGGGTGGGTGGTGGATGGGTGGCGGTGTTGGGGGTCAGACGGAGGGGGTGGGGGGGAGGGGGGGGGGCAAGCGTGGGGCACACGCGTGGTGTGCTGCTGCTGCCTAGTCACCCGAACAGGGAAAACTCAGAGCCCCAGATAAAAGGCATTGAATCAATTAACCAAATAGTCAATTATCCAAACGATCTACTGCCCGCCCCATCTCATTCCAATAGTCGAGCTTCCTCTGTATAATCCTCCTGCCTGTGTAGTCTCCTCCAGGATTCACTCAGTCTCTCCTGTCCATATCTGACATATGCTTCCTTCTTTTTCTTAACCAAGACCTCAATTTTTCTCGTCATCCAGCATTCCCTACACCTACCAGCCTTTCCTGTCACCCTAACGGGAATATACTGTCTCTGGACTCTCATTATTTCATTTTTCAAGGCTTCCCATTTTCCAGCCATCACTTGACCTGCAATATCTGCCCCAGTTGGCTTTTGAAAGTTCTTGCCTAATACCATCAAAATTAGCCCCCCTCCAGTTTAGAACTTCAACTTTTAGATCTGGTCTATTCTTTTCTATCACTCTTTTAAAACTGATAGAATTATGGTCATGGCCCCAAGGTGCTCCCCCACTGACACCTCCATTACCTGCCCTGCCTTATTTCTCAAGAGGAGGTTCCTCTGTACCTACTAGAGAAGGTTTTGCACCTTCTCTAGTAGGTACATCCACATACCGAATGAGAGAAAACTTCTAGTGTACACTTAACAAATTCCTCTCTATCTAAACCCTTAACACTATGGCAGTCCCAGTCAATGTTTGGAAACTTAAAATCCCCTGACATAACCACCCTATTATTCTTACAGATAACTGAAATCTCCTTACAAATGTGTTTCTCAATTACCTGCTGACTATTAGGGAATCTATAATACAATCCCAATAAGGTGATCATCCCTTTCTTATTTCTCAGTTCTACCCAAATAATTTCTCTAGATGTATTTGTGGGAATATCCTCCCTAAGTAGAGCAATACTGCAATCCATTATCAAAAACACCACCTCCCACCGCCGCCCCGATCCTTCCGATAGTATTTGCATTCTGGAACATTAACATGCCAGTCATGTTCATACCTGAGCTACAGTTCTTGTTGTTTTGATATCCCAGTCCCATGTTCCTCACCAAACCCTGAGTTCATCTGCCTTCTCTTTTAGACCTCCTGCATCAAAGTAATTGCAGTTTAATTTATCAGTCCTACCGTGTTCTCTGCTTTGTTCCTGCCTGCCCTGAGTGTTTGACTCGCTCCATTTCCCAACTGTGCCAGTCTCAGATTGATCTTTTTCCTCACTATTTCTCTGTCTCCCACGCTCCCCCCTGCCCTGAAGAGACTCCAATGATCCAAAAATGTGATACTTGTGTCACTTCACATTTCTCTGTATAAGTTGCTATTTTAACTCCAAGAGGGAGTGTGATGCATTATACTGACTGTACACTTTGTTTTCCTATTCTCTTTGTTAGGGACAGCTGAATAAAGTTATCCTGTGGGGCAGTAGTGTGGCTCAGTGATTAGCACTGCTGCTTCACAGCACCAGTGATTCGGGTTTGAGTCCTGCCTTTGACAACTGTCTGTACATTCTCTCCATGTCTGTATGGGTTTCCTTCGGGCGCTCTGGTTTCCTCCCACAATTCAAAGATGTGCAGGCTAGGTGAACTGGCTGTGCTAAATTGCCCATAATGTTAGGTGCTTTAGTCCAGAGGTAAATATAGGGTGGGGGAATGGGTCTGGGTGGGTTGCTCTTTGGAGGGTCGGTATGGACTTGTTGGGCCGAAGGACCTGTTTGCGTACTGTTGGGAATCTAATCTAATCATAATGGTTGTCTGTCTTGATACAATCCAGAAGTTTATTAATTGCATGGTAGTACAATTTGAGTACTGCTGAAAAACAGACTCACTTTTTTACTTGTACTTAATTGAATAAATGTAACACAAAGTATACTGTACAGGTAGTTCTTCTATAACACGATGGTTGCCTTCTGGGATCAAAGTAATTGCCGTTTAATTTATCAGTCCTACATTGGTCTCTGCTTTGTTCCTGCCTGCCCTGAGTGTTTGACTCGCTGCATTGTAGAAAAAAAATCACGCTTTAGAAACAGTGCTTAACGTGTTGGTGATGTAATCGTGTTATAGCCAACACAAGTTTTAAAAGTTTGAGCTTTCGAAATAGTGTCCCCAATTCGGCAATCACTTTACAGCGAATTTGCATTTACAAAAAACACATTAGAGCTGAACAATCTGTGTAAGGAAAGGATACTAATTTTTACAAAGGTCCATAAAAGGATTCTGGTTGAGGTCTTGTCATGGAGAATGCACCAGAGAACAATAACTCTCCAAACATTTTTAACAAAAAAAGTTGACTCTATTTGAGGCATCAGGATATTATCCTTTACAAACATAAGGGACATGTCCACTGTGGTGATGCTGCTCCTTTAACAACGTTATGTTGTTTTTGGATTTTTTTTTCAGGTGGTCATAAAAACACAGGTTCTGCAAAGTCTGGGCTTGGATGAGTTTTAGGGCCGAGTTGATTATGGCTAACAGATAAGCCTCAAACAAAAGACTTTGCAGTTTAAAAAAAAACTTGTACAATGAAAGTGGAGTGGCTGGTTCTCCCATCTCAGTTTTTCTCTGGTTTGATTTGGATTTTGGCAGTCTGGCTCTTCACTGAAAGCAGTCAGGCAGTTGTGAAGCTGCTGGACACAAAGAAGCAGGTCCATGCTGATCCCCTCTCTCTGATGTCTCTCCTGTAAGACCCTATGTTTGATTTTACCGTTTTTGCCAAGGGGTTTATGGGGATTGTTCTAAGTATTGGGAGCAGCATCTTTAAATTGCTAGAATGTGTTGGTGCTTCAGATAGGTGAAGTTATTCTGCATTGTGATCTCCCTTGTCTGTGTTTCATTCTATAATCTTGTAAATAAATTGTTTTTTTTAAACTGAGTGATTTGACCAGCTGCATCCCTCCTGGAATATCCACATCACACCTGCTTAAAACAACTTGCAAAGGTAGGGTCTGGGCTACTTCCTTGAAATGTTTTGAGGGAGTCTGGCCTGGCCCATAAAACCAGTTGTGAAAATTTGATATTCTTGTGTTTGTACTGATGAATCAAAGACAAGATTTGCATTGAGCATCCCTTTATCCCTCCTCTCCCTTTGTCAAAAATACAAAAAAAACCACAATTTTCCAAACCCTTTAAGTTCTGATGAAGTCATGTCGGACTCCACTAATACTGCTAGACCAACTGAGCTTCTCCAGCATTTTCTTTGTTTCAGCAGCGTGTGTAATAACAGTGCTCAAGTTTTGTATATCACATTCTGCAATTTTCACCAATATTCTACTTAAACCACAAATCAGTGTACCTGTTTGTAAATTGCAATTTGTTATTTATCTCCAGGTTTGTTCATAACCAGTCCTTAATGGTAGAGCAAGCCTTGCTCTTCTATTAATACAGTATATGTTCTGATGTAAACAATGCTTACTCAAACAAGGAAATTTTGGCTTAGTTGACTATCTAGTTAATAATTTATCTAACTGAAAAATCAATGCCAGAAGATTGGTCTAAGTTGCAGTTTGAACAAATAACATGTAAGAAAAAATTCATACCTGATGCAACGCAAAATTCTATTTTGTGCATTGGTAAGTCAGTTGTGGGGTGTCATTTGCATGTTTGTCTGTATACACTCTGCAAATTATTTCAATTAATTTATATTTGATTTAAGATAAATACATTTAACTGTTAACTGCAGACTTGTATGGTTTGGGGAAGTTATCAGACGAAGTAGGTAACTTGAGATTGGTTCCTCAGAAGTAAAATATTCATTAAAACCCCAAAAGTGATTTTATTCTACCATTTAATGCTCTGTCTGTATATCTTGAATTTTATAATGTTTATGTGACTGGATGAGCAGGTTCTTTAATGTTTAAAGATCATTTACTTTTTGATGAGTGGTCAGAATAGTGCTCTGTATTCAGAGGTTTGTTTGTTATTGTGTAACTTCAAAATTATGTCTGACATGTAAGTAATAACCACAGCGTGCTTAAGTTTTACGCACAGCTTTTAGCTTTTCTCGACATAAGCGTGTACATTTATCACAGGTGAAAGGACATGTATTTGCATTGCTAAAAGAATGTTAACAAATATCTATTAGTAAAATGTAACAGTGCTACATGTGTGCTTGGAATTGTTGTTGAATATTTACGATTTTTATGACAATATTTTTCCTGCCCCTGGACAAAAATACAATAACAGTGGACATTTTAATGGGTATTGTAAATTTGAAAATAACTTGTGCCTGCTTTTTTTAGTAGCCGACGCTGTTTGTTTTAGTTTGGTAAACTTTTGCATCATTTTGTTTTGTTTTAATAGCAACTAATTGTTACTTATTTTATCCTTTCAACACCTGATTTCTATAATTCAGCAAAAAACAATTTCTGTGCATACAGTGTACAGACCAACCCCTGTATTCGCAGAATAGTTTTTGGCAGTTTCAGTTACCAATGGTTTAACATGGCCGGAACATATTAGGAGGAACATTTCGGGACCAAAGACTGGAGGCTGCCGGCAGGTTAAATTTCCCATTTAATGACTGGGTTCACTTTTATCTGCAGTTTCGGGTTTCTATGATAGGTTCATAAATCTGTCGCCTGTGGGTATTGGGGGACTACTGTAATTTCAAAGTGCAATACTGATTCATTTGAATCAATTGAAGTATTTAATAGATTAGACTGAAAATATACAATTTTGTGCTCATGAGTGGGAGCAATAATGGAGTAAACACAAGTTTTCATTCTTGGACTGTTGTTGAAATTTCGCTGCTGCTGTTGACATCTCATCACTCTGATTTGTCTTATTGCCTGTCTGATCTGCGGTTCTGGATGAGCAGAAATCTCCTCCAAGTGCCCTGAATTCTTCAGTAGTAGTGGCAACAAATTTGCAGCATTCTACAACATTTTTTTTTGAAATTGTCAGCAACATCTGGAAATTGAAGATACACTGGATAATACAGCAAGCCACAAGATGATGTTAGTGATCCAAGGGATGTACTGTTGAGGTCTCCATGTCCATGTTGTGGGACTCCAGATAAGTTGTTTTGGCATCGCCTTAAAAATTTTCTGTGCTCTGAATCCATTATTTGGGCCTTCAGCTATTGAGCATCCCATGAGAAATTGAGGCATTTAGGTATATACTTAGAGCTTAAAATGTATTGGGTTATAGTCTGAATTTCATGTAGTCTGTGTCCATCTCTGGGATTTGGTTGTTATAAACTGGAGATGAAGAAATCAATATTTGCATTTGGGTTTCTAGTCAGAGGTTTTGAAGTTCCAAGTTCAAGTTTTTGGAGAGCAGAAAGCATCCCTTCAAAATAACCTCCTTTCAAAGTAATCATTGGAATCAGAGGGACTGGTCAGAGAAACTGCTCCACCTTAGTCATAGGATCTCTCCCTCCAAAGCCCCTTGCTGCCCCTTCCATCACTGGTTTGTTCCCACTAACCCTTCCACCTTCATTGCTCCTTCCATTATAGATTTTGGCTTTCTTGAAAAGCAGCAAGGGTTGGAGAGATGGAACCGTAAACATGGGAGGGAGAGAATCTATAATAAAAGAAGCAGGTTCTAATCTGTCTCTTCCACATATGGGTGAGACTATTTCACATTTGTCAGTTATTAATACTCCATTGCCTTTCAATGGCTTTCTAATTGTTAAAAATCACACAACAGGTGTGTGTGTGTGCGCGAGCGCCTGCGTGTGTAGGAATATCTGTGTGTGTGTAGTGCAATGGTGATCACCTGTAATGTGACATGAACCCAAGGTCCCGGTTGAGGCCCTCCCTATGTGTTCCGAACTTAGCTATCAGCCTCTGCTCAGCCACTTTCCTCTGCTGCCAGTTGGGGAACACCTCAGTGGTCCAGGACATTCCGCCTCGGACCTTCAGGTGACCATCCTCCAAGGTGGACTTCGGGACAGGCAGCAGAGGGAAAGTGGTCGAGCAGAGGCTGATAGCTAAGTTCGGTACCCATAGGGAGGGCCTCAACCGGGACCTTGGGTTCATGTCACATTACAGGTGATCACCATTGCACCACACACACGGGCGCACACACGGGCACACACGCACCCCCCTCACAGACTTAAGACACTCTGCACTCACTACACACACACACACACTTTCTCACACTCACAACCCCCACTCCAGACAGACACACACACAGACAGACAAAGACCCACATGCACACACATATTTTGTGGGGTGAATTTGTACTTGCAGAGTTACATTGCACTTTGCTCAAAAACTGCATACATTCATGTAGAACTGTGAGCGCAAAAACTGCATGAATTTATGTAAAACTGTTGTTATCTCACTTTTTAGATGAGAATCAATCTAAACATCAGGTCATAGACAGAGAACACGGGGGCTAACACCTTCAACATATTGTCTAGCTATCACCATTGTTAACAACAGCTGACCCGAGAATGCAACTTTAAAAAGGATTTTGTGATTTACACATGAAAGAAGTGAAACTATCACTGTATTCTAACAGATTGAAAGGCTTAACAGACAATCAATTTTTCAATGTATAATTTCAGTTACATCACACTGCAAATTTTTGCTATAAATTCTGTGTTACGATCGAGCCCTCCACTATCACCTGATGAAGGGGCGTCGCTCCGAAAGCTAGTGTGCTTCCAATTAAATCTATTGGAATATAACCCGGTGTTGTGATTTTTAACTTTGTACACCCCAGTCCAACACTGGCATCTCCAAATCATTTCTAATTGTTGACTTTGATAACATTTGAATGCTGCTTATTTCATCACTGTTGCTGGAAGCCTGGAGATTCCCTTACCTTGGTGTCAGAATCAAGCTGATTCAAGGAAAGGGAAATTCTGTGTCTGAGAGATTACTACCTCTTCATAGGAGACTTTCTTTGAAATCAGAGGTATAAGCCATTGCTTTTCTGAACACACGATCCAGTCTAATATCAGGAAAAGCAAAGCCGTTGACTTTGGTCATCACTGTAAACTGTTTTCCTCAGCAATCCTTCTCCCTGATTACTGTTTGAAGCTGAAGCAAGCCAACTACCCTGTTTTCCCTGAGATGAGTTCCAAATCATATTGTGGGACTTGAAACCTTCACTTCTAATTCAGAGGTAGGACATGACCCCAAATTACTTTTAACCAACCTGTTTGAACGTAGAGTCATAGAAGCCGCATGGAAGCGGTCCCTTCAGTCCAACTTGTCTATCTTGTCTATGCCGACCAGATATCCTAAATTAATCTAGTCCCATTTGCCAGCATTGTCCTGTATTCCTCTAAACCTTTCCTACCCATCCAGATACCTTTTAGATGCTGTAATTGTATGAGCTTCCACCAGTTCATCTGGCAGCTCATTCTATTCATGCACCACCATCTGTGTGAAAAAGTTGCCCTTTAGGTCCCTTTTAAATATTTCCTCTCTCATCTTAAACCTATGCCCTCTACGTTTGGACTTCCCCACCCCGGGGAATAGATCTTGGCTGTTCACCCTATCCATGTCCCTTATGATTTTTGTCAACTCTGCACACCTCCAGGGCACATTGGATTTGAACCCCTGGATGATCTGTCTTGGAAATAGAAGACAACATTGCACACAAGATCGTCATTTACCTTGGGAATTTATTCCACTTATTAGTTACTCTTGCAGTTTTGTACCCTTATCAAGTGTGATTTTTATAAATACCTGTTTCATGTTTTAGTCAGTTAGACTATTTTGTAGAACATATAGAGTCATTTACTGTTATCATGCAGTTAGGTATTTAAACTGTATGCCATGAAGATGGCAGGTTTCTGCACCAACATAATTTCTGTGTTCTTTGAAGATCTGATCACTTATTGGTAGTTTAATGTTGTCTAGGGATGGATTACTAAACATGCCACATGCTGAACAGTACTACCATTACTTGGTCAGATATTTTATTATGGAGCATGAAGTGCTTGTCCTCCCAGGACTCTGGGAAGTGTTCTGTGGTTGTGACATTCTGGTATGTAGAGCAGAATTGGGTTGGGAGCAACACTTCAGTATATGCTTGTTTCTTGCATACTTCTTTGTCAGTCATACCCTCAACTGAGGGTATATCGATTGGTGGTATACACAGTAACTGTAATGCTTTTAAAATCATGGCTGTATTATTGATTTTGAATTGTGGGGAGGAGAGGCTGCATTCTTTTGAATACTGAATCGAGCTGTTTCTCTTCCTTGTTAAATAACATGCTGCCTTTTCTGTGGTTGAGGACTAAATTCTATGGAGAATCAAATCTACAATGTGCATGTCCATTAATATATCTATCCTTTCTGTGGTTTCAGGGGTTTTAATGTTAAGTGCCAGTCCCAGCCTGTGCTTTTTCATTACCTGTAAAAGAGACCCGTTGCAAACAAACTGCTGGCAAGCTTGCTATATATGATAGTATCACATTTGGTGTATTAATTTGTTTACTATCCTTAATTGTTTCACATTTGTTTAAAATTTTGCTGTTTAAAAATTGAGCGTACCCATAGCAGGAATGAAAGAGTTGTCTGTCTAAAAGTTCATTGCTTGGAGTGCTCAACTGATTTGTTATTGTTTTCCTTGGCCTAATGTCTCTTCTCTCACTGTGTTGTAACCTCTTTCCATGATATCTGTTTCACATGACACCTTCATGTTGCAGTGCACATATTAAATGTGTCTCTAGCAACATAATTTCGCTAGTCCTATTGGTTGAACAAAATAATTTGTCATTTTCGTTGGTCATTTGCTTGATGCAGTTAGCATTTGTTTGCACCTGTTTTTCTAGTTCTTTTCAAAATTTAACATTGCTATGCAAGTTCAAGCCCTCCTAAGTGAAGTCAGAATACCTTAGCTATGCCATCAGCAAATCTAAATATTATCTGTTACCAAACTAGCACTTCAGTGAATTAATATAGGGCAGTGAAGTTAGTAAAACATGCTTTACTTGAATGGGTATCCATCATACTTTCTGACTCATAGCCACATTTATCTCAACTGCAAGACTTAGGAGGTGGATGTCTGCCTCATCAGCCTGGACCTGGAGAATGGCTTTGATAGGATATCGTACACCTACATATGGAATGTGCTGTCCAAAATGGGCTTTGGGGAAGGAATCTGTGATTAGATTAGATTCCCTACAGTATGGAAACAGGCCCTTCGGCCCAACAAGTCCACACCGACCCTTCAAAGAGTAATCCACCCAGACCCATTCGTCTACATATATTTAACCCTGACTAATGCACCTAACACTATGGGCAATTTATCATGGCCAATTCACCTGACCTATACATCTTTTGGAGTGTGGGAGGAAACCGGAGCACCCGGAGGAAATCCATGCAGACACTGGGGGAATGTGCAAGCTCCGCACATAGTCTCCCGAGGCAGGAATTGAACCTAGGTCCTGGCGCTGTGAGGCAGCAGTGCTAACCACTGAGCCACCATACCACCTTAAATTGGATCCACCTGTTTTGCATCAACATCATTGCAGTCTCAATCAATGAGTGGGAATCAGAAAATCCTGGTCAGATCCAGAGTCGGGCAGGCTTGCCCACTCTGTCCGTCCTTGTTTGTTTATTGTATATAGCCTTATGCTGAGTCCATTAGGAAGGATATGAGCGTGAAGGGGTCACTATTCTGGGCAGTGGAGGCCTGCAGGTCAAAGCCTCCCTGTACATGGATGACATTGCTGTTTTCTCCTCGGATCCTCTGTCAATGCACTGACTCATGAGCAAATATGATTAGTTCAAACTGGCCTCGGGAGCCAAGGTAAATCAAGGCAAGAGCGAGGTCTTGTTCTCTGGGAACTGGGCTGATCGATCCTTTATTCCCTTCACCGTCAGGACAGATTACCTGAAAGTGCTAGGTGTATGGTTTGGAAAGGCTGGGGCAAGTGCAAAACCTTGGGAGGAGTGCTCCCTCTATGTTGTAGGTAAAAACCTGGTCATAAGGTGTGAGCTACTCTCTGTTGTTATACATGGTGCAAGTCTGGCCCATTCCCAGACCCCGTGCCATTGAAGTCAACTGACCTATTTTGCACTTCGTTTGGAGGTCTAAAGTGGATCGTGTCCACAGGGACACCATGTAGAAAACTCTGGATAGGGTAGGGGGATGAGCATTCTCAATGCTGCCCTTATCCTAATGGCTGCCATTGTGTGCGGATGCATCAAACTGTGCATAGACCCTCGGTATGCAAACACCAAGTATCACTGCGTACTGCGGTTCTACCTATCCTTGGTGTTGTGAAAGATGGGATTGGTGTTGACACCTCAGAATACTCAAAGTAGTTGAACTGTCCTTTGAGCGATTTGCAGTGAAAGACACCATTGACCACAAGTCCATCAGGCAGCGGTCAGCATGTGGCATCCTCGAGACTCTGCAGTAAAAAGAGAGATTGGATCCTGTTGTGTTGTTATCTTAGCAGACTATCAGTCATTTGGCAGATTTTTCATCACCAGAATTTTATAACAAGCTTAGCTGGTGGTGAGAATAGCATAGTGAGTGCAAAGGAAGTCCGAAGAGATGTGGTTTTTGTCGAGATTTATCTTGACCAGCTCAGTGATGCAGGACTCTGTTTTCTACGGTTTGTTCCCCAGGACGCACACTGAGACAAACATCAACTACACTTGGAGGACCATCAGCTGGGTGAAAGATGCTCTTTGGTCTGCCTGAAACTTGTTGGTCTTCCAGAGCAAGGAGTTGACCTCAACTGAGAGTTGAATAGTGTGGTGCTGGAAAAGCACAGTCACTCAGGCAGCATCCGAGGAGCAGGAGAGTTGACCTTTTGAGTATAAGCTCTTTCCTGAAGAAGAGCTTGTGCTCAAAACGTCAACTCTCCTGCTCATTGGATGCTGTCTGATGGGCTGTGCTTTTCCACCATATACTTTCCTTGACTCCGATCTCCAGCATCTGCAGTCCTCACTTTCTCCGCAACTGAGTGTTGCAGAATGGTAGATTTCAAGGACTCTGTGCTGAAGGATGTACGAAAACTTGGGACAACTGCTGCCAAGCCACATTGGGGAAACACCACCATCTAAGGTCTTCCTACTGAAGTTAAATAGGGGTCTGATCAGTTATTGGACCTTCTTAGTGCCTCAAATCTATTTAAATATAGTCTTGATGAAGGAAGAAATGCCTTTGGTTTGTTTGTTGGGTAGAGTCAAACTCCAATAGAGTCATAGAGATATACAGCACGGAAATAGACCTTTTGGTCCAACTCGTCCATGCCAGCCACATATTCTAATCTAGTCCCATTTGTCAGCGCTCGGCCCATATTCCTTTAAGCTCTTCCTATCCATATACCCATCCAGATGCCTTTCAAATGTTGTAATTATACCAGTCTCCGCCACTTTCTCTGGAAGCTCATGCCATAGACACCCCACTCTCTGCATGAAAAAGTTGCCTCTTAGGTCCCTTTTAAATCTTTCTCCTCTCATCCTAAACCTATGCCCTCAAGTTCTAGGCTCTACCAACCCAGGGAAATGACCTTGTCTATTTCCCCTATCCATGTCCCTCATGACCTTAAAACTCTATCAAGGTCACCCCTCATCCTCCAACGCTCCAGAGAAAACAGCCCCAGCTTATTCGCCCTCTCCCTATAGCTCAAAGTCTCCAACCCTAGCAACATCCTTGTAAATCTTTTCTGTACTTGTTCAGGTTTCACTTCCCTATAGGAGGGAGATCAAAATTGCGTGCACTATTCCAAAAGTGGCCTAACCAATGTCCTGTTACAGCCGAAACATGACCCCTCAACTCCAATACTCAATGCTCTGACCAATAAAGGCAAGCATACCAAATGCTGCCTTTACAATCTTATCTACTTGTGACTCTGTTTTCACCGAAGTATGAACCTGCATTCCAAGATCTTTGTTTAGCAACACTCTCAGGACCTTACCATTAAGTGTATAAGTCCTGCCCTGATTTGCCTTTCCAAAATGCAGAACCTCTCATATATCTAACTTAAATACCATCTGTCACTCTTCGGCCCATTGACCCATCTGATCAAGATCCTGTTGTAATCTGAGGTAACATCCTTCACTGTCCACTGCATCTCCAATTTTGATGTCATCCACAAACTTATTAATTGTACCTCTCCTGTTTGCATCCAAATCATTTATATGAATGACGAAAAGCAGTGGACTCAGCACTGATCTTTGTGGCTCACCACTGGTTGAAAAGTAACCCTCCACCACCACCCTGTGTCTTCTACCTTTGAGCTGGTTCTGTATCCAAATATCCAATCCTCTCTGTATTCCATGTGACCTAATCTTGCTAAGCAGTCTCCCATGAGCGACTTTGTTAAACACCTTACTGAAGTCCATACACCTTACGTGTCCACTGCTCTGCACTCAACAATCCTCTTTGTTACTTATTCAAAAAGCTCAATCAAGTTGGTGAGACATGATTTCCCATGCACAAATCCATGTTGACTATCCCTAATTGGTCCTTGCCTTTCCAATGTTTGTTTGTTTCTTCATATATGCCTGTACAAAACGGAACTGTTGTCGTGATAATATACGTATGTAAAGATACTTTATGAATAAAGTATATTTTTGAAAATAAAGAAAATTGCAAATTTGTTAACATCAGACATCCTTGGCTCTGCTTATTGCCTTCTAAATGAATGGACAGAGAGTGCAATGTTGATCATCAAAGGTCTTGAGAAGCATCTCTGAATTATTGGTCACTAATTGCTTTTTTAGGACCATTGATCGTAAGTCTAAAAGCAGAGGAAGTAGTGCAGAGCCTCATGATAGCCTCAGAAAAATTTAAGCAGTTTACATGAAGTGCTGATGTCATGTACAAACAGTACAGATTTCTGAAAATGCTGGTGGAAGATATCAAGCTGAGCCATCAATTTGTCCTATTGCCATGGTGCAACTGGACATGATCATCATGAACTCCTGCTCTGTCACTCCTGCTATCATCTCCATGCCATAGCCAAAGAAGCAGTGGGAAGAGGAAAACAACTGGACTGATTTAGAGTTAAGACATTGAGCCATTTCCTTTTGAACCCTTGAAGATAATCACAAATTCAAGCAAATCTTTGATTGCAAAACTCATTATTAAATACCCCATTTACCTTTGGTTAGTAGTGATAGCCACAGTTAAGGACAGTTCTGTTCTGTGCGTTTCCGAAACATTTGCATTCTTTATCAATTGCAGCATTGTTCCAAATGCCATTGACCCTCAATGAAAAGAAAAACTAGCTGACATGTAAACTTTTTTTTTCTTGTTTAATTTATATGTATTTTTCTGGACCCTTCTGATGCACCATTATGGATCAAGCCAAATTTTTCAAGATTTTAATCAAGTCGTCTCAAACTATACAAATGACCAATGTTAACCACCCCAGTGCTCTCTGCCTATTGTGGCCAATGACGTTTGGGCAAGATATTAAATTTGTGGTTGTCCTCAGATCCTTACTCAAGATTCAATGTACAACAAGTGAGGTAGGAGAGGACCAAAAATTAATATCACACAGCACTTAGCTTAACCTTTCTCCCCTGTTTTATATAGTATTGTGCTTTTTATTTTCTTGTTTACAATCTTGTCAGGCAAAAAGTACTTGGTGTTATCTTTACCAACGTGCATGACTCTCTCGTCTGTCCAGTTTAAATGTCAACTGATGAAATCTAGCCAGTTCCTCCATCATACATTGAAATGCTTGTAAATTATTTTTCTCACCCAAGCTTCCAGCCAAATCTTTTGCATAAAGCAGCCTTTCCACCAGTTCCTGAGAGGGCTGGTGACTAGTCCCTAGGCAGAACCATTGTTATTATGCACATGTAACCAATTTATTTTTGATTCAAAATTTGATAATCCCACAGGAATCTAATTTCATAACCAGATTATCAAAGCATTTTGTCAAAAACATTTTGAAAGTCTAGATATACAAAATCAATAGAGCTACTGGTGTCTGACAATCTAGTAGCTTCCTCAACAAATTCAACTTTGAATTCAATGTATTTGGTATGATATAAATAATTTTTTCCAAAAACTACATTGAAAGTGTAGTAAAATAAAACAAAGAGAAGGACAGGGAAGATACAGAATGTGGGGAAATAGATAGTGACATCTTGAAAAATGTCCATATTATAGAGGAAGCGATGCTGAACATCTTAAAATGCAAAAGGTGGCGCTGATCAGATGTACCCTAGAACTCTGTGGAAAGCTAGGGAAGTGACTGCTGGCTCCCTTGCTGAAATGTTTGGATCATTTATAGTCACAGATTAGATGCCAGAAGACTGGAGGTTGGCTGATGTGCCACTATTTAAGAAAGATGGTAAGGAAATGATCGGTGAGACTGACATCAGTAATTGGTCAAGTTGCTGGAGCGAATCCTGAGGGATAGGATTTACATGCATTTGGAAAGGCAAGGATTGATTAGGGATAGTCAACATGGCTTTGTACCTCAGAAGTCATGTCTCATGAACTTGATTGAGTTTTGTGAAGAAATAACAGAGGATTGATGAGGTAGAGCGGTGGATGTGATCTTTCTGGACTTCAGTAAGGTGATCGACGAAGTTCCTCATGGTAGACTGGTTAGTAAAGTTAGATCACATGGAATGCAGAGAGAACTAACCATCTGGATACAGAACTGGCTCGAGGGTGGTGGAGGAGAGTTGCTTTTCAAACTGGAAGCCTGTGACCAGTGGAGTGCAACAAGGATTGATGCTGAAACCACTACTTTTCATCATTTAAGAAAATGATTGGGATGTGAATTTGGGAGGTACAGTTAGTAAGTTTGCAGAAGACATCAAAATTGGAGATGTAGTGGACAGAAAAGAAGGTTACCTCAGATTACAACAGGATATTGAACAGATGTGCAAGGGGCTGAGGAATGGCAGGTGGAAATTAATTTAGATAAATGTGGGGTTCTGCATTTTGGAAAGGCAAATCAGAGCAAGATTTATACACTTAATGGTAAGGTCCTGAGAGTGTTGCTGATCAAAGAGACCTTCGAATGCAGTTCACACTTCGTTAAAAGCAGAGTCACAGGTAGATAGGATAGTAAAGAAGGCATTTGGTATGCTTGCCTTTATTGGTCAGAGCATTGAGTATTGGAGTTGGGAGGCCATGTTGTGGCTGTACATTGGTTAGGCCACATTTGGAATATTGTGTGCAATTCTGGTCGTCTTCCTTCGGAATGATGTGAAACTTGAAATGGTTCGGAAAAAAATTACAAGGATATTGCTCGGGTTGGAGGGTTTGAGCTATGGGGAGAGGCTGAATTTTCTGGGGCTGATTTTCCCTGGAGTGTCAGAGGCTGAGGGTTGACCTTTATAGAGGTTTATAAAATAATGAGGGTGTGGGTAGGGTAAGTAGACAAAGTCTTTTCCCTGGGCTGGTGGAATCCAGAACTAGAGAGCAAAGGTTTAGGTGAGAGGGAAAAGATTTAAAGGGGATTGAAGGGGCAGTTTTTTCAAGCAGAGGATGGTGCGTGTATAGAATGAGCTTCCAGAGGAAGTGCTGGAAGCTGGTATAATTACAACATTTAAAAGGCATCTGGATGGGTATATGAATAGGGAGGGTTTAGAAGGATATGGGTCAACTGCTAGCAAATGGGACTAGATTAACTTAGGATGTCTGGGATATGGATGAGTTGGAGCAAAGTGTCTGTTTCTCTGCTGTCCATCTCTATGACTCTAACTAACTGTGGATGCTGGAAATTGAAAACAATACTGGAAAGCCCCGGAGGTACTCAGTGGGTCCGTCATCAGTATAAATTTTCCAGTGCCTTTTAGATCTGACAAAGGGTCACTGAACTTGAAGCATTACTGTTTTCTCTCCATGGATGCTGCAGGAACTTCTGAATATCTCCAGTACTTTTTTTTGTTTCTAACAGCTAACTGTCAAATTAGTCATACAAAGTCCTGTCCTTTTTAACATTCACTTTGAGCATCTACGTCAAGCTAATGAGCCGTAAAGAACAACAAATCATAAGGTTGTGAATGGTAGTACTGCATGGGCCTCTCTCCCACCATGAGAGCATTCACATACTCTAGAGCAGCGTTCTGTGCTGTTAGCAAAACCGTTTCTTTCTGATTGATAAGTATGCAGAATTGGTAGAGTACTAATATATTTTTCTGATGCAAGCTCATACTGTAGATGTAAAACACTTTTTTGTATGGGTTTAGAAAGAGAATTAACCCCTGCTGAGGGGAAAGATTGCTGAAAGGAATTTGGAGATTACCTGTGGAGATTACCTTACTAAATTGTTGAAAGGATAATGGAAAGTCATATGTTTTTAGACTGCACTGTCACCAGAGTATCATATTTTGGTTTGGGTAGTTTTCTACCATCAATCCTCCTCTTTCTCAATGTTTTTATTCAGTGTGTCCAGACATCTTATAATGCACCACCACGGCAGGGTGGGACTTGAACTGGACCTTCCAGTTTAGCAGTAGAAATGTACATTGGATCACAAGACACTGTCCCTCCTTTCTGGATGCGGAGTTTCTGGCTTGTCTAATTATCAATGTTGGAAGATAGACCACTGATGAGTCTTAGCAAAAGTTACCCTTGTCTTCCAAAACACAGTTTGTTGTATGAAATCGACAGTTAAAGTTTACATTAATAGTTCAGACTTTATTACTAAGGGCTCTTGCTGACTGTAGAAGAGAATGTAGTGAATATATTGACTCCCTTTGTGTACTTGTGTTGATGTCTCTGACTCCACTTAAAGACTACGTGACATTATCAGATTTAGTGAAGTTCAAGGTGACATGAGCTTGAACTCCATCAGAACAATTACCTTGTACTGTACAACTTGGTTGAGGTGAGGGAAGATTGAAATGCACATAGACGAGGCTCAGGAAAGCTGGGTTTCTATTGTGGTTTAATAAATGTAGGTTTGTTAATCCACCACCTTTAACTTTTATATGAACAGAGCCACAGGAAATATTCGAGTATTAGAAAATTTTGATTTGTGTCATAAATTCTTTTTTGATCTGCATCTATTTTGAATGATTGGTAAACATCATCTTGTTTGAAATAATGCAGCTTGATGTGTCTACCTCTGTTGTATGGAAAGGAAATGCATGCTATTTATTTGGTCATGCAATGAATTACAATTTGAAGACTGGATGAAGAAGTAATTTCTGCTTTGTGCCCACTGGGACATGAAATGAAGCAATTTATTTTCTGTTTAGTTAAAAACCGAAATGACTTTTACTGATTGGACTGAATTTAAATTTAACTTTTACTTTGTAATGTTGGTAATTAAATGCCTCAAGTTAGTGGAACTTTTCTAATCTTCAGTGACTGCCATCTGCTTTTCAAATCCAAGGTTATCCAAAAGTCCACAATTTTTCCATTAAGCAAACACTCCAATAGAAATGAAGTTTTTTTTAGCACCCCTGTAAATGTTTTCTGATGTGAAATATTTTAACCTCTGTCAGGTGTTTCAGGATCTCTGCCATTGTGATAGTTCTTAATGTAAAAATATTATCTGTTTATCATGTTGTATGCTACGTATTCTATTGATTCGAGCCAGTAAGCTTAATTAGGTTGCACTAGTGTTTTTTCACAAGCATCCCCTTTTAAACCACCATTTGTTTTTGAGATCTTAATTGGGTGTGTGTTTGTTTTACAAACCTTTGTATTCACGTTTTTCAGTAACTTTGCATACAGTATCTCAATGGTTTTCAATATGGATTGAATGCGCGTAAGTTTTGGAAAGAAATCAAGAAATCAGCACACAGTCTGTGTTTCATATTTCCAATGCCCACAGTTCTTTGTTTAAATTTAGCCATTGTGTTAATTAGAAAGATTTAGGTTGTTCAGTGTAACAGTTATCACTGACCAAACAAGTCAGTCGGCTCTCGATGTTGCGCAGACCCGTGGAACCAATCTGAAACCTATCCATCCCACGCTATTCTATTTTCATCCAAAGACCATTTAAATGTCTTTAAAGTTGGCAAGTCTACTACTGTTATCAGCAGTGCGTTCCACACCCCTACTACTCTCTGGGTAAAGACACTACCTCTGACATCTGTCCTATATCTATCACCGCTCAATTTAAAGCTATGTCCCGCCATACCAGGTAGCATCCTAGTAAATCTCCTCTGAAATCTTTCCAAAGATTCCTCATCTATACTGCGGTGATCAGAACTGTACGCAATACTCCAAGTGCAGCTGCATCAAAGTTTTGTACAGCGACAGCATGACCTTGTGGCTCCGAGCCTCAATCCCTATACCAATTAAAGCTAACACATTGTATGCTTTCTTAACAACCCGATCAACCTGGGTGGCAACTTTCAGTGATGCATGTAGATGGACACCAAATCTCTCTGCTCACCTCCACTCCCAAGGACCTTACCATGAGCCCAGTACTCTCTATGCCTGTTGCTCCTTCCAAAGTGAATCACCTCTCTCTTTTCCACATTAAACTCCATTTGCCATCTCTCAGCTCAGCTCTGCAGCTAATCTATGTCCTTCTGTAACCTGCAACATCGTTTAGCACTGTCCACAACTCCACCAACCTTAGTATCATCCACAAATTTACTAAGCCATCCTTCTACACCCTCATCTAGGTAATTTATAAAAATGACAAACATCAGTGCCCCCAAAACAGATCCTTGTGGTACATCTCTAGTAACTGAACTCCAGGATGAACATTTCCCATCAACCAGTACCCCTGTCTTCTTTCAGCTAGCCAATTTTGGATCCAAACTGCTAAATCACCTTCAATCCCATGCCTCCATATTTTGTGCAAAAACTGAGTTGATTGTAAATGAGGCAGCAATGAAACAGTTTGCTATTCAAACACTGAAAAGAATTAGAAAAATTGAATAAACAACTTAAATTGAGAAAAATGGACTGCGTTTAGATTTTTAGAAACTTTCCAACCCATAGAGTTTTTAAGGCTTGTATGGAAAACTATGTTCCTGTTGGTTTTAAGATTTGGTAAACTGCAAATTCTGTTGCAGATTTTTGCATATAAAATGTGTTTGGCATGCTGTCTGACAAGTAATGTCTCCCCTTCTACATGGTCCCACCTCAGTAGGTTCCAATGATGTCTGGAGGGGAGTGAAAGTAAAGACGACTGTTAACCTTTATAGAATATTCTTTGTTCATCAATTAAATCTTTACTTCCAAGCTCCAGTTCAACCATATGTCACTTCACATCTTGAGTGCACATGTTGGGGGGAGAGTTAAAGAATTGCAATCAGTTTATCTTTATATTGAATGAATTGGAGTAATATGTGATCAACTGAATCATGGCAGCATTTATGTGTTCTAAGCAAATTATTCTTATTATGTCATGAATCTCCTGTAACATCTTAATGCTTCACTCCAATTTTGAAGTACTTGGAAAAATTTAAACAAACTTTATTCCAAATAAGCACTGATCAATATAATTTTGTAAGGATTTGGTTTAATCTTTGGCACAATCAGAAACTGGAAATACACTTAAAAAAATTACCTACAAATTGTATGGAATGCAAAACTTAATGATTATTTCCAATTCATTTTACATGTTATATACAATTGCATTACCTGAAACAGTCAACTAATATTGCACATTGTTAGAAACAACATTTTTAATATTGTGAATGGTAAATATTACATGAAGTACTAGACAGAGCACTGTTGAAAAAAATGATATATCAAAGCTTTTTGTCTTGTTTTTATCAGGACAATTTTCAAGAATAACAATTTAAAGGAAAAGCCAAAATGTATATATGATTGGCAAGCGAACTTTGATTGGTAGAGGTGTTGACATGGAAAATGTACTAGTTAATGATGACAGTTAAATTCAAGTCAGGCAGGTTGACCTTTATCAAGGCACTGCCTTGAGAAATGAAGCACAAGTGATTGTCACCTGTATTTTAGAGATGCAAAAGATACAGTGCATGTACATGCTCTTACCATTTGCATAGAAAAGTTTACCATACTATGAGCCAGACTGATGATCCTAAATTTGCTGTATGTGTAATTCTTCTTAAGCTCTGATGATCACTTCAGCCTCAGTTTGGAAACCTGTGAGTACCAAATCCATCACATGCATTCCACATTCCATTTGGATTGAAATTAGAAGAAATTTCATTACTCAGTGGGGAGTGAAATCCTGAAATGCTTTACCACAAAAGGCTGTGAAAGCCAAGTCACAGAATATGTTTAAAAAAGAAATAAAACTGTCAAGTGGTGGGGAAAAGAGCAGGGGCGTAACATTAAGATAGAATCAACCATGTTGAATGGTTGGAGTATGCTTGATGGCCCGAATAGCTCAATTCTACTCCTGTGTTTCCATGAATGTTTAGTATTACTGATTCCTGTATAAGTATTACATGACTAAACAATAATCTGGTAGACAAATTGCCAGATTTTATCCAGTTAAAGCCAAAATTTGATTGGAAAAACCACGTACAGTAACATTGTGAAAGTGCGTTTTATTACATTAAAATTCTTTGCCAGCTAGGATTCCCAGAGTGATCAGATAACTTCAGACACATTTCTGTATTCTTATTAATTATTACTTTTTCAAGTCAAATGATTTTTTTGGAAGGGTTCCCTGATTCTCAGATGGGCAAATTCTTTCCTGCCTAGCAACATTCTTGCAGAGATGTTTGCCAGTGCAGTTGGGGAGGGTTTAAAATAACTTGGCAGTGTGTTTGAATCCAGGGAGGATGGTCAGTAGGCGGTGAACCATCAAAATTAGAAGAGACAGCAAGTGAGTGAAGAAAGCATAGAGGTTTTAGGTAATTGTAAGGAAGTTTGGCAAGGTTGAATGCTTTAGGGAGAGGCTGGATAGTCTGGAACTTCTTTCACTGGAGCATAGGAGGTTGAGGGGTTACCTGATGGATTGTATAAAGGTGTAGAAGTATACTATGCCTTGAAGAGAGTAAGGACTTACCAAGCACACAGTGCTAGAGAATTTACAATGTAGCATTTGGTCCAGCAGTTAGCACTGGCTGAGTTGCTAAGAGACAAAAACAAATTCAAATTCAGCCAATTAGTTTAAATTATATCCCAAAATACCAACCTCCAATCAAGTTTGAATTTTGTATATTGACGATATTAAAAACCAGTGAAACAATCTGATGCTTTGAGATTTTATACCAGGAAAAATTGAACAGTTGAGGCGAGAACTGCCAAGCCACCAGCATTTACAGACTGCCTGAAACACAGCTCTCAAAGGTACCTGTATCATTTACCTGTGAAACGGAAATCCCTTAGAAGATAATCTACAGAGGAAGATGCAAAGGGAAGATTCGACAGCTGCCTGGTTTTGAAATTTGAAGATTTGGTATATCTTTCTTGGGGGTTTTATAGGACTAGTATTATAGAAGGGAAAGTAAAAGGTTAGAGGACGGAGTTGTAAATAGTTGTTAGTTAATTATTCTCTGTTATACTTTTAGAAATGAAGTTGTTAATTTTTACTTTAAATAGTTCTTAATCTCTTGAATTTTCACTGAATGCATCTTTTCTGTGATGTTGGTTTAAATTAAGCCGGTGTGTTTACCCATGTTGTAACAGTTTGGGGGCTTGCTTCTGGGATTTGAACTGGTTTAGACAGATTGAGAGAGATTTGGGGGTATGAAAAATCCCAGCAGATTTAAACACTTGCCGGTTAGTGTCTAAGATTGATAAATCAGTTACTGATTGATTAAATTAAAAGTGAGACAAATGGCTCTTAAAATTGCTAAAGAGGTTCTGGGATTTGAATATGATTCTCAAATCTGTCAAGGAAGTTTAGAAGGATAGAAAAAGGCCATACTTTTAGAATTAGCAAATTAGATTTGGGTTCAACCAGGGACAAAAGCTGAAATTATAAGGGCGTTACTCAACCACTTAGTTGCATCAGAGAAACAGACAAGTGCAGTAGAGGTAGAAAAACTTAAATTTACAATTGAGGAAAATACAGTTAGAAGATAAATGAGAGAGAGAGGAAGAGAGACAAAAACAGAGAGAAGGATCCGAGCTGAGCAAAGAGAGAATTTGAACTTGAGAAGTTGTGACTTAATCAGCAAAGTCAAGTTATCAGGATGGAGATGAAAAGAAAAGGTAGTGATATATACAAATATGTCAAAACTCTGCCACATTTTGATGATAAAAATGTTGAAGCCTTTATTTCATTTGAAAAATTGGCTAAGCAGATGGAGTGGTCTGAGCATTTATGGGTAATGCTAGTTCAGACTAAACTGGTAGGCAGAGCTCGTGATGTATTTGTCATGCTGTCAGCTGAGAGGTTAAGAGATTATGAAGAGGTTAAATGGGCTATTTTAAGTGCTTCTGAATTGATATCAGAAGCATATAGACAGCAGTTAGGACACATAAAGAAGGAACCAGGTCAGACTAATCTTGAGTTTGAAAGAATTCAACCTAGTCATTTTGTTAGATGTGTACGTGCTTTGAGGTTCTGCGAGAGATTAAAACTAAAATATCTTCAATAAAAATATCTATTAAAAAAAACAAAAAAAAACTCACTTCCAGAGATGGTAAGAATTCACGTGGAGGAACAGAAAATTTAGGAAGTCTGAAGAGCAGTAAAATTAGCAGATGAATACATGCTGGTGCAAATGACCAGCTTCTGGCCAGAATTTTGTCCAGTGCGGGATAGAAGTGGGGAGAAGGGGAGATCCTACATTATGAATCCAAGCATGGAGAACACTGGTAAGAGTTTACCACAAGTTAAAAAAAGATGCCAAAAAGAGTGGATCAGGAGGTTAAAGGCCTCGGGTGTTTCCACTGTGGTAAAGTGGGACACACAAAGTCACAGTGCTGGTCATCAAAGAAAGCCACTGTGGGAAAAGATGTTGTAAGAGAAGCTAAGTCAGTGGCTTAATTAAGGTAATAAAGAAGACTCCAAGAAGAACTGAGGAGCTGTAGGAGAGTGCACATTTTAGTAGGATTTAATCAGGAGCTAACAGTGAGAGATGAGTGAATATGCACTCTTTCTGATCTGTTACCCATCAGTGTGGTAATTTGGAATAGGTGGACAGAAATTTAGTTTTCCCCTTTACAAGATTAGGTTGGGGTACTAACTTAAGACTGCGGATGTAACAGGGGGAATGATTGACGGAGTGTCAGCTCCAGGAATTCAGTTTATTCTTTGGAATGATTTGGCAGGATCCAAGGTGGGAGTGACACACCTTGTTGTGGAGAAACCTAAGGAAGACGAAGAAACTGAGGAGTTAAACCACAAATATCCTGGTACTTCCCAGACTGTTGAAGTGTTCCGAGGCGGAAGACGAGGCGTTCTTCCTGATCCCGATGTGGTCTCCTCTACATTGGGGAGACTGGGCGCCTCCTAGCAGAGCGCTTTAGGGAACATCTTCGGGACACTCACGCCAATCAACCACACCGCCCCGTGGTCCAACATTTCAACTCCCCCTCCCACTCTGCCGAGGACATGGAGGTCCTGGGCCTCCTTCACCGCCGCTCCCTCACTACCAGACGCCTGGAGGAAGAACGCCTCATCTTCCACCTCGGAACACTTCAACGCCAGGGCATCAATGTGGACTTCAACAGTTTCCTCATTTCCCCTTCCCCCACCTCACCCTAGTTCCAAACTTCCAGCTCAGCACTGTCCCCATGACTTGTCCGGACTTGTCCTACCTGCCTATCTCCTTTTCCGCCTATCTCCTTTTCCACCTATCCACTCCACCCTCTCCTCCCTATCACATTCATCCCCTCTCCCACTCACCCATTGTACTCTATGCTACTTTCTCCCCACCCCCACCCTCCCCTAGCTTATCTCTTCATGCTTCAGGCTCACTGCCTTTATTCCTGATGAAGGTCTTTTGCCCAAAACGTTGATTTCGAAGCTCCTTGGATGCTGCCTGAACTGCTGTGCTCTTCCAGCACCACTAATCCAGAATGAAACTGACAATGTCTGCATCGAAACTAACACCAAACCGCACTGAAATAACAAAGGTTGCATTAGAACTGACAATGACTGTATTGAAACTCTTAACAATTCTGCAATGATTGCCGTAAACAAATCATGTCATAAAGACAACAATCTCATCACTGATCTATTGTATCGCAAGATGTATAAAAGTATCTTGACATGTGTTCCAGGTCGAGAGAGGAATCGCAGCTGACCACAGTGCTGTTGATGTCTTTCTCTCCCCGGAGAGTTCCTGTATTTCCTTGTACAATAAACTCTGTCGTTGAAGCCCGATTCTGACTCAGAGACGGGTGATTTTCCCCATAACAGCTATGAGACAAAAACAAATTCAAATTCAGCCAATCAGTTAAAATTATACCCCAAAATGCCAACCTCCAATCACGTTTTGAATTTAGTATATTCACAGTGTTAAAAAACAATGAACCAGACTGATGTTTTGGGGTGTAAGACTTGGAAAATTGAGCAGTTGAGGGGAGAGCTGCCAAGCCACCAGCACGTACAGACTGCCCGAAACACAGTTCTCTTAAAGGTGCCTGTATCTATCAATGACCTGTGAAACAGCAATCCCTTAGGAAAAGACAGTCTACAGAGGAAGATACAAAGGTAAGGTTCGACAGCTGCCTGGTTTTGCAATTTGAAGATTTGGTATATCTTTCTTGGGGATTTTATCGGACTAGTATTATAGAAGGAAAAGTAAAAGATCGGTTAGAGGAAGGAGTTGTAAATAGTTTAGTTAATTATTTTCTGTTATACTTTAAGAAATAAAGTTAATTTTTACTTTAAATAGTTCTTGGCCCCTCGAATTTTCATGGTTTACTGCACGGGAGAAATCCTTTCTGTGTTGCTGGCTTAAATTAAGCAGGAGTGTTGTTACAACATGGTTTTTAAAATTATGAAGGGTATAGATATAATGAATGGTCGGTGATTTCTTTTTCTGTGGTGGGGATTTCAAGACTAGGCATATTTTTAAGGTGAGAAGAGAAAGATTTAAAAAGGACATGAGGAGCAACTTTGTATATGAGTGTTGGTTTGTGTGGGGAATGAACTTCCAGAGGAAGTGGTGGATGTGAGTACAGTGACAACTTTTAAAAGACATATAGATAAGTATATGAATAAGGAAGGTTTGGAGGGATATGGGCCAAATGTGTACAGTTTAATTTGGCAATATGGTCAACATAGACTGATGGACCGAAGTGTCTATCTCCATGTTGTAGGACTCTATGGCGCTTAGGAGTCTGATGAACAAGGCAGTTGAATTGAGGCCACAAATTGAAAGGGAGTATGTTGTCATTGCTATCACTGAGACATTGGTGTGAGGGAGAGAGGGGGGATTGGCAGCTCATTAGGATATAGAATCTTCAGGTGAAGCAGGAGAGGAGGTGACATAAAATAGGGGGTATTGCAATATTGATCAGGGAATCAAATGCAACAGTGAAGATGGATGGCGTCTCTGAAATCTCGTCAAATGAAGCCATATGGGTGGAACTTAAAAATAAAGAGCTATTACTTTACTGGGAGTGTACTATAGGTCCCTTAAAGGTCAAAGAAAAATAGAAGGGTAGATATGTAGGCAAATGTCAGAGAATTGTAAAAATAATATGATAGTGAACTGGGACAGTCATCGTGGGCAAGGTTTAGAGAGACAGACAGGAGTGCTTAAAATGCATCCAGGAGAGCTTTTGAAGCCGATAAATAGAAGTCAGTACAAGAGAGGGAGTTATCTTAAACTTTAAATTTATGTAATGAAGTCAGGCAAGTGGTTAAAGCATCAATGGGGAGCATGATGCAGATAGCAATCATAACTCCATCAGATTCTTTGTTATGGAAAAGAACAAGGATAGGCCTGAATTTAACGTTCTAAACTGGATGAAGGCCAATTTTAACAAGGTAAGATATGATTTGACCAGAGCGGTCTGGGACCAGAAACTCTAAGGTAATCTGTGTCAGAGCAGTGAAATGCATTCAAGAAAGAAATGAGGAAGGTACAGGGCCCCCCATGATCCAATCAAGAGAAAAGGTGGGACCAACAAATCTCTGGTATGAAGAGATGTAAAGGATTGAATGAAGAGAAAAAAGGAAGGCTTATGACAAATATCTAGGGCTTAAAACAGCAGAAGACTTAGAGTGCAGAATATCCAAGGGGGAACTTAAGAAAGAAATTGCAAATCAAAAAGTGAGCCTGAGCAAGTAATCACAGCTAAATAAGGGAAAATCCCAAATTATTTCTCAAATGAAATAAAATAAAACTCAGGAAAGAATAGCAGCCATTACCGACCAGCTTAGTAATTTGTGTATGAGTCGGAGGGTGTAGATAAGGTTCTAAATGAATAAATACTTTTGTGTCAGTGTTCATGAACAAGAGGGGTGATGTGAGGGGTACAGAGATCAGGGAGAATAATTTTCAATTCCTTTCTGGCCATAGGAGGGCAGTTGACTTTGTATGTACTTTAAAAGAAAGGAACAAGGGACAAACCAAGAAACCATCAGCCAGTCGATCTAACCTCCATTGGTGGAAATTATTAGAAGCAATTCTAAGGGACAGAATTAACTGTACTTGGAGAGCCAGTGATTAAGCGAGAACAGCATCGTTTTCTTAAGGGGAGATCATATCTGACCAATTTGATTGAATTTTTCAAAGAGGTGACCAGGTGTGTAGATGAGGGCAGTGCATTCAGTGTAGTCCACTTGGACTTCAGGAAGGCTTTTGATGAGGTCCCTCATGGGAGACTGAAAGTAGGGGCCCATGGGATCCAAAGAAATTTGGCTAATTGGATCTAGAACTGGCAGAATGGCAGGAAGCAAAGTGTAATGGTTGCAGGGTGATTTTGTGACCAGCAGCCTGTGTCCAGTAGGGTTCCATAAGAATTAAGGTGAAAGCCATTGTCTGTGGTAAATATAATTTAGACTTGAATGTAGGAAGATGAATCAGTAAATGGATGATATGAAAATTGCTGGTGTGGTAACTAGTGAGAAGGATTACAGGATCTTATAGACAGGCTAATAGGATGGGTTCATCAGTGACAAATGGAGTTCAGTCTGATAAGTGTGTGGTGATGCTCTTTGGGAGGACAAACGAGGTAAGAGAATGCAGGATGAACAGTATGATCCTGGGAAGCTTTCAGGATCAGAGGGAACTTGGTGTGCATGTCCACCAGTCCTTTAAGGTAATAGGGCAGCTTGATAAAGTGGTTAAGGAGACAGCGAGTTTTGAGAAGATTTGTAGCTCAGGATGAGCTTTCCGGATGTAGGTTTGCTCGCTGAGCTGGAAGGTTTGGTTTCAGATGTTTCATCACCATACTAGATAACAACATCGTCAACTTGGATCCCATTTATCACCCCCGGAGAAAAAGAACAGGAAATGACATCACTTGGGAAATCACATGACCATAGGAGATGTCACCAACCCAAGGAAACATCAACACAAAAATAAAAAGCGGGCCATAACACCAGTGCTTCATCCAGTGGCTCACTGATAATGTTACCTAGTATGGTGACAAAACGTCTGACACCAAACCTTCCAGCTCAGCAAGCAAACCTGCATCTATTAAGGAGACATCTGGGATGTTTGCCACTTGCCATTCTTATTATGCTGTGTTTAAGAGCAGGTAGATTGTTTTATACATTTCCTGCACATTGGTTAGCCTACAGCTAGAGTATTGTGTGCAGTTCTAGAATGCATCTTAAAGGAGAAAAGTGATTGAACTGGAGAGGCTGCAGAGGAGATTTACCAGGATGTTGCCTGGGCTGGAGAGCTTTAGTTTTAAAGAGAGGCTGGGTAGATTGGAGCAGAGGAAGCTGAGGGGGACACGGTTGTGATGTATAAAGCTATGAGGTTTATAGACAGAATACACAGGAAGAAACCTTTCCCCTAGATGGAGGCATCAGTGACCTGGAGGTATACATTTAAAGTAAGGAAGAGGAGGTTTCAAGGGGATGGATTTTTTTTCACTGAGGATAGTGGGAATCTGGAACTGACTGCTTGGAACGATTGTACAGGTAGAAACCATCAAAGGATGTACCATTATGATATCAAAAACAACATGGCTATTGACCAAATGCTGGAACGTGGAATTAGAATAATTAGTTGGTTATTTTCTGACAGGTGCAGACTTGATGGGCCAAATGACCCCTTTCTATGCTCCTTTCAAATTTTTCAGCATATATCTGGTGAATGTAATGGCATTGGAATATAAAAAATGTCATCTAGTTAAACAGAAAAGAGAAAACTACTTAAAAGTTTGTTAGATATAAAAAAAACTCGATGTGAATAGAGCTGTTGCTAAACTTAGAGCACAAATCTATGCTTTCTTTCTCTCTCAGTCTTACCTATGTTGGTACTTAATTTATCAGACAAAACATTTTTCGTTTTGGTACAGTAAATTAATTTGAATTCCATTAATAGAACCTTGGAAACTGTATTTAAGCTTCCAAGCTCTGTTCTAATTAAAATTGTGGTCTATTGTTTATAAAATCTGTGGTGTGCCAGGGTTCCACTCCACCCTTGGGCAATGGTCTGTGTAGAGTTGGCATGTTCTGTCTGCTGGGTTTCAGGGACATAAGGGGCTGTGTCTGGATGGGATGCTGTTCAGAAGGCTGGTGGGCCAAATGGCCTCTTTCCACACTGTAGAGATTCTACGTTCTATGAATAGTTATTAGAAAGAGTTTAACACTCTATAACCATTCTGTATTTCCCTGCCTTTTAGATGTGAAATGCTCTGATTACATGTGTAGCAGGACTAATATATTTATTCAAATGAAAGGGTGCTGCTATCTTGAGAAAATTCACTGTCTCCTACATCATATCTGAATATTTTCAACGAAACAACTTGATGAGAGGTGTTTAAAAAATGCATGGTTATTTTATGTCTGCAATTGTTCCAAAGCTGTCAAGTTGAGAGATTTGGGGCTGTTAGAAGCATCCTCTAAATCACAAGATGCCTTTCAACATGTTCTGCATTTTCTGTTTGCGTCTTTGTTTTGCAATGGGATATGCTGCGGTGGAGCACAAATCTCCTCCTTCTTTCCCCTCCTTCACCTTCAATTGAATTATGTAACAGTATGATAATTTGATCTACTGGGATGGGAGAACACAAAGTCAGTAGCAAAATTTGAAAGCACAATCTGATGAAATAAGGTTCACAATAAGGTTGAAATAAAGTTCAGTTATCACAATACTGGGGACATTGGTAATCTGAAACAAAAATAGAAAATGCTGGAACTGCTCTGTAGAGCAGGCAGTAAATATCTGAGGGCAGAGAAACAGAGTTAATATTTTAGGTCATTAAATTGAAACATTAATTCCTAATCTCTCAACAGATTTTGCTTGACTCACTGAGTTACTCCAGTGATTTCAGTTATATTTGATGAGATATTCAGACTAAGTTGCCAAGACGAGGTTTACTCATTGTATCAAGTTGAGTGGCCTGTACTCCTTCCATGGCAGCTACTGTTTTCCAGTTCTGTTTTGTCATCTCCTCCCTGTCTTTCCCATCTCCCCTTTGCCTTTTGAGTGTATTTGTTCCAGTGGGTATGACTATCTGAGATTAGAATGCCAGAAGTTTTACGTCTGAGTGAGAAGATTCATGGCCCGCTGAGTATGTGAAAACATAGTCTATGACTCTATAGTCTAGGCTGAGGTTTCTGTGGAGCATAGACAGATTGCTACACTATAGAAATATAAACTGAACCTCCCAACCATATGCACAGAAAAGCATTATTTGAATAAAAGGTGAGTTTTTGGAGTGTCGGCGGTAGCACTTACCTTCTATAAACATATGTAAAAAATAGAAACTGCCGAAATGCTCGGCAGGGCAAGTCTAAATGTTTGATCAGGAAGATGTATTTAGTGGTGACATTAAGCTGAAGGTTGTTGAAATGGTGAACGATGATCTTCTGAATAGTTCACATACTTCTGCTGTCTCCCATTTTCCTCTGCCCCAGATCTTTTGTAGCAATCCTTTGTCCTAACCTTCTACCCTTTGTTCTCTATATTCAGTGCATGTTCAGTGGTTTACTTGAACTTATTATACTTGCTGCTCGCCATTCTCAAACATGTGAGAAACTATCATTTGAACACTATCAACTTTAGATTTAAACTTCTCCACAATTTTATTCCCTTTATTTTTGTTGTTTTTTTGTCCCTTTCTCCTTTTTGTTATTTTCCCTTTTTTTCTGAAGGCATTTGTAATTATTCTGCCATTCACACCACTTCAGGATAATGTTTTTGCAGTTGTCCATTACTGCTGTCTTTGACCATTCATCATAAAGACCTTTGTTGTTTAATCTTTATTGCCTTATATCCTGACAGGGACACCATTTTAGAAACTTTGCTGGCTGTTCTGAAATAACCCATCTTTTTCCATGTGACTACTCATTCTATCCTTAATTTACCCTTTATTTTGTATTAACCTTCCTTGTTCTTCCTGCTAAAAATGGAAATTGCTGAAATGTTCAGAGGGCAGCACCTGTGGAGAGAGAAATAGAATTAACATTTCACCCCAACTCTAGATATTTTCCAGGTTTTGCTGCATTTGGGCATGTACTGCTTCGGTATTAGAGGAGTCTTGAATACTGTTGAACATTGTGAAACGATCAGCAAATATCTCCATTTCTGACCTCATGGTGGACCATTGATAAAGCAGCTAAAGATGATTGGGCCTCAAGTTCCCCAAAGACCTCCTGCAGAAATGAGCTATAAGGAGAGGCTGAATAGGCTGGGGCTGTTTTCCCTGGTGACCTTCTAGAGATTTATAAAATTATGAGGAGTATGGAAAGGGTAAATAGACAATGTCTTTGGCTGGGGTGGAAGAGTCCAGAAACAGATGGCAGAACTTTAGGGTGAGAAGGGAAAGATTTTGATTATTTTTTAGATTTGGATTCCCTCCAGTGTGGAAACAGGTCCTTTGGTTCGACAAGGTAAAAACAAGGACTGCAGATGCTGGAAACCAGATTCTAGATTAGAGTGGTGCTGGAAAAGCTCAGCAGTTCAGGCAGCATCCGAGGAGCAGGAAAATCAACATTTCGGGCAAAAGCCCTTCATTAGGAATAGAGGCAGAGTGCCTGCAGGGTGGAGAGATAAATGAGAGGAGGGTGGGCGTGGGGAGAAAGTAGCATAGAGTACAATGGGTGAATAGGGGTGGAATGAAGGTGATAGATCAGAGAGGAGGTTGGAGTGGATAGATGGAAAGGAAGATAGGCAGGTAGGACAAGTCATGGGGACAGTGCTGAGCTGGAAGTTTGGAACTGGGGTGAGGTGGGGGAAGGGGAAATGAGGAAACTGGTGAAGTTCGCATTGATGCCCTGGGGTTGAAGTGTTCCGAGGCATTCTTCCTCCAGGCGTCGATTGGTGAGGGAGCAGCAGTGAAGGAGGCCCAGGACCTCCATGTCCTCAGCTGAGTGGAAGGGGGAGTTGAAATGTTGGGCTACAGGGCGATGGGGTTGATTGGTGCGGGTGTCCCAGAGATGTTCCCTAAAGCGCTCTGCTAGGAGGCGTCCAGTCTCCCCAATGTAAAGGAGACCGCATCGGATACAATAAATGATATTGGTGCATGTGCAGGTAAAGCTTTGATTGATGTGGAAGGCTCCTTTAGGGCCTTGGATGGAGGTGAGGGAGGAGGTGTGGGTGCAGGTTTTGAAATTCATGCTGTGGCAGGGGAAGGTACCAGGACGGGAGGGTGGTTTGTTGGGGGCATGGACCTGACCAGGTAGTCACGGAGGGAATGGTGTTTGCGGAAGGTGGAAAGGGGTGGGGAGGGAAATATATCCCCAGTGGTGGGGTCCGTTTGGAGGTGGTGGGAATGTTGTCAGATGATTTGGTTTATGCCCAACAAGTCTACACTGATCTGCCGAAGAGCAACCCACCCAGACCCATTCCCCTACATTCACCCCTGGGGACCTAAGGAGCAACTTTTTCATGTAGAGGGTGGTGCATGTATGGAATGAACTGCCAGAAGAATTGTGGAGGCTAGTGCAATAACAACATTTAAAAGACAAGGATGGGTACATGAATAGGATAGTTTTAGAGGGATATGGACCAAGTGCTGGCAAATGGGACTAAATTAATTTAGGATATTTGGACGGCATGAAAAATACTGGATTTCAGCTTGGAGCTACAGGGGTGGACAGGGGGCGATTAACCAGATTCCTTTTTGGCTTAGGTGAAAAGCAGTGTATGGTCCATTTCATTTATAAGCAGATGACAATGTATATTCCTAGGATGAGACCAAGGACTATCAGTGTGTCCCACATGATCCATCCGCACAGTGACCATAGCCACTAAGTAACACTCCATTCACATTATTTGGATGACTGTGGGACTGGTATCTTCCCTGTGTCTTGACCTGTTTTGTTGCTAACGTCTGTGTCATCCAAATGTCTTTTGAGAAATCATCGCTGCAGATGCAACATTGCCGTCACTGACTGAACAAGCGCCGCCTCCTTTAGCAAGGAGGAAATCTAGCTCTAGCTGATTCTGAAGCATCATCATCCAGGTCTCCTGTAACTCTTTATTCACCGACTTCAAAGCATGGGCAGTTTGAGTTGGCAAGCTTTTCGATTTCATACGCAAGGTCACTTATCTGATCTAGGGCCACCTCAACACTCCAGCCAGGAATAAGACTGCCCAGCATCCTGGACCACCAGGTTTGTTGATGGAAGTTGTGTAAGTCCCGTTTTGTTTTTCCTTGACGTTTTGTTCCGTACTGATTCATATGTTGGTGGGCGTTCCATTCATCATCTCCTTCATGATGGAGAGTAAAATGTCGTAAGGTGTATACTTGGGCACAACATCTGTATCAGTCATTGGGTAAATATGGATAGGCTTTGTTTTTGCGTAGCCAATGAAGGCTAAAAGGAGTTCCATGGGTGCACTTCTGTGAATGAATGTCGAGTCCACTCAAAGCAAGAGCTGATCTTGTAAACAGTGGGTGCTATCAAACATTTGCTTGTCCAAGTGTTATTAACGAGTGGAGAGTAGGAGTACGACCAGAGTCTTTGATAATATTTTTTACATAGTTTTTGTTTCACTTGCCCATGTTGTGCGTACCAGAAAGTCTTTCAACGCACCATTCTAACAGTGGAACAGTGTTAACATTGAATCTTTTGGGTTTGTCAGTGCACTTTACACAGCTACACGCTTCTTCTAACGAATGGGTTTTTCCATCATAAATGAGGGATTGTGTAAGTGCGTGAGTCCTATTTATACACAGTACATCAGAATGTTGGAAGAGTGAGCAGATAACACATGGATCAGGGGTTTAGCTTGAATAAAGAAAATATTAGTAACAGGAGGAGGATTGGGAGTACATAGTATTTGTGGTCTTTCTTCATCTTTCCGGCTTGTCTTGTTAATTTTAGGAGCTACTGAATGCAGGAAATGTGTGAAGGTATTTCTGTCAGTGATAGTAGGTTGGATAGTTGACATAGTATAGCTGGTAAGTCTCATGACAATAGGTGCCTTAGGATTTGGTGACTTTGGTATTATGTGCTCAATAACTGCAATCTGAACGGTTCATTTTGAGAGGGGAACAGACAAACATTTCAAACTAATAGTTTTTGGTTGGAGCAGATGAGGTTATGGAATTATGCCATCTCATGATGACTGGCATAGAAGTGTTGAGAGGATGACAACAAAATCGAGAGTGATGTTTGGATATACAATGTGAATAGTTTAAATGAGTTTCAGCTGAAACGCTGCATTCATGACTTCCAATGGTATTAGAATAGGTTTCATTTATATAGTCACATTGGAGTTTTAGCTGGTCTGAGATATCATAGATGGATTGGTTACATTTGGGCACATGTACTTGGGTTAGGTTTTCATAGGTATCAGTGTCAGTACTAACACTAAGACTGTGAGGGAGATACAAGTTTACAATGTACTTTGTAGACCCATGTTGAACTGCCTTCTACCTTTATTGCAGTTTCAGTTGTCAAAAGAACTTGATAAGGATCTTTGCAGCGGGGGCCCAATTTTTCACGATTGAAGTCTTTCATTAGTACGTAGTCACTGGAGTCAATGTCTTTAAATGTTGGCGCTCTTTCTTTTTCTTTCCCTGGTACTCGATAGGCTTCTTTGACCTGTTAATGATAAGACTGCAATACTTTGGTTAGCTTACTCAGGTACCAGTGCATCTCTTCTGCCATGACATGCACATCAACAGGGTGTTGGGCAGTTAATGGTGCAGATCAGGGAGTCCTTGGGGGCTTTCCATGTATCAGTTCAGCCACTGAGAATCCTGTCTTTTTCTCTGTCATTATATTTAAAAAGGCAATTGGGAGTACTTGCAATTGGGAGTACTTGTTTCTTTTACCAACTTGCTTAGCTGGCCTTTTAAGGTATCATTGGCTCTTTCTATAATTCCCACTGCTCGGGGATGGTTGGCACAATGGAATTTTTGATTCATATTCAAATTCTTACATACTGCCTTGTTTTGGTCCGCTTGGAAGTTGGGGGTTTGGGGGTGGGGAAGAGAGAGAGAGAGAGATGGATTATCTGAAGAGACCATTACTGGTATTATTCCTAATCTTGGTATTAATTCCCTTAGTATAGTTTTACAAACAGTTGTTGCTATGCAGTCATTTGTGGCCCTTAAAAGTGAAGGCAAAAAGGTACTGGCTATCTGGGTGCAATGGAAGACAAAAGTATACATGTTGGAGGTCAATGATAGTAAAAATCTTGGCATCAACTGGAACTTGGCTGAGGATAGGAGCAGGATTGGCAATGAAGGGGCTCAATGATTTTATTTACTTTACGAAGATCTTGAACGAGTTGTCATTCAGAGCATTTGCAAAGTAAATCATTAATGACCTGTTGCTTCAGTGAGGTGATTCAGTGTTTCAAAAAGGGAAGTTATAGCCAAGTGAAGTTTAGGTTTGGAGGAGAGACAGTTTGACGACATCTGTTCCAGCATTACATTTCATCTTCTCGTGGCACTGTTAAACTGGAATCTTCCAAACAGCTGGCTCCATCATCATCTCTTGCCTGTGCAGATTTACAGATTGCCTGTGAAGGCTATAAGAAAAAAATCATGCTACACCGCAATGATATTTCTCAAACTGTAGGAATCTACCTGACAACCTTAAACCAGCCATGAGTATATAGCTGATCGGGATGTGTTTGTTGAGATAGGTTTTTGACTTGGAAAAGGTTATGCATTTTGGAAGTGCATATTGTTTCATAATGAAGTCAGTTACAAATCATGAGTAAGTTAATCTGTTTCCTTCAAAGATTAATTTTTGGAGTGCAAATTTAATGAATTTTTTGATTTGCCAAGACTTGTCACTGAAATTTCTTTGGAAATAGAATTTGTTACATTGTAGAATTAAAGCTTGTATTAATTTTTACTAAAGGCATTAAGCATTGACATCACATCTCATTTTTTACTCTAACACTGTACAGATTTCATTGTGACTTTTTAACATATGAATCAGAAAGCTAAGTGAGGAAGGTAAACAGGATCGAGAAGACAACCTTGTGGTTCTGAAACATCGCAAAAGAAGGTGGGGTCAGCAGCATTCTAAAGAGCAGAAGAGAGCTGGGGAAATCAGTTTGTAAAAGGTGAGAGAGAGAGATCGAGGGCTAACAACTTCTGAAACAGCATAGGAGAGTGCAGCAGCTTCATGAAGAAAACAGCCAAAATGCATGAGAAAAGCTTTGATACTGGGAGATTGAAATCAGTGGTTGAGAGCCTCTTCAACCTGTTTCTCTTCATCAAATTCCACATATCACATCACAGGAAAATGAGTAGGCCATTGGTGGATATTTCTTACATTTCTCTGTAGATTGACCATGTAATTTATATCAGCAAGCAACATTTGCTTTTAAAATATTTAATATCCAAATTAATGTATTAAATAAAGTAATAATGACTTAGTGATGATTGTGGGAGCTGGTGGATACTGCTGTGATCCACAGTGACCACATCTACAACTGGTGTTGGCTGCATGAGAAACTTTGACTTACAGTTGATGAGCTGAAGTCTGAACTGCAGAAACTGTGACATGTAAGTGAGGAGGAAAGGCTCTGTTTTAGGAGGCAGTCATACCACTTAGATTAATTACATTATCTTTGATCCATGGTGAGGGACAGACAGGCGTAAAGGCAAGTGAGGCAGACATGGGAATCCAAAATTTAGCTTTGGAGAAGCCACAGCCAACACCCTTGTTTAACGGGTGTGAGGATTTTGCTTCCAGTGTGGACCAGGACAAATACTGCAAGGAGGATGAGTGAATTGACTACAGTATTGTGGTTCAAAATGCCATTCAGCTAGAAAGACGAATATTGTACGAGACAGGAAAGTTAAGGGAATAGATACTGTTCTCTGCAGTACTTAGAGTAATGTGTACAGTTTTAGAACATAGAGCAATACAGCGCAGAACAGGCCCTTTGGCCCTCAATGTTGTGCCGACCTGTGAACTGTTCTAAGCTCATCCCCCTACACTGTCTCATCATCATTCATGTGCTTATCCAAGGATTGTTTAAATCTCCCTAATGTGGCTGAGTTAACTACATTGGCAGGTAGGGCATTCCACACCCTTACCACTCTGAGTAAAGAACCCGCCTTTGACATCTGTCTTAAATCTATCACCCCTCAATTTGTAGTTATGCCCCCTTGTATAAGCTGACGTTATCATCCTCGGAAAAAGACCTTCACTATCTAATCCTCTGATCATCTTGTATGTCTCTATCAAATCCCCTCTTAGCCTTCTTCTTTCCCATGAGAACAGATCCAAGTCTCTCAGCCTTCCTTATAAGACCTTCCTCCAGACCAGGCAACATCCTGGTAAATCTCCTCTGCACCTTTTCCAATGCTTCCACATCCTTCCTGTAATGGGGCGACCAGAACTGTACACAATATTCCAAGTGCGGCTGCACTAGCATTTTGCATAGTTGCAGCATGACATTGTGGTTCTGGCACTAAGTCTCTCTACCAATGAAACCAAATAAACCATATGCCTTCTTAACAGCACTATCAACAGCATCTTTCAGGGATCTATGTACGTGAACACCAAGATCCCTTGACATATCCACACTACCAAGAATCTTTCCATTGATCCAGTACTCTGCCTTCCTGTTATTCTTCCCAAAGTGAATCACCTCACATTTAGATGCATTGAACTCCATTTGTCACCTCTCAGCCCAATTCTGCAGTTAATCCAAGACCCCCTGCAACATGCTTCCACACTGTCCACTACTTGACTGACTTTAATGTCATCTGCAAATTTACTAACCCATTCACCTATGCCTGCATCTAAGTCATTTATAAAAATGACAAACAACAGTGGTCACAAAACAGATCCTTATGCCACACCACTAGTAACCAAACTCCAGGCTGAATATTTTCCTTCAACCACACTCGCTGTCTTCTTTCAGAAAGTTAGTTTCTAATCCAAACAGCAAAATCACCCTCAATCCCACGCCTCTGCATTTTCTCTAACAGCCGACCACATGGAACCTTATCAAAGGCTTTACTGAAGTCCACATACACCACGTCAACTGCCCGACCCTCATCTACATGCTAGGTCACCTTCTCAAAAAACTCAATGAGGTTTATAAGACATGACCTGTTCTTGATGGAATCATGTCTGAAATCAAGTTGTTGCTTGCTAGATGATTATACATCCTATCGCTCATAATCCTTTCCAAAACCTTTACTACAACAGAAGTAAGGCTCACTGGTCTATAATTACCGAGGTCATCTCTATTGCCCTTTTTGAACAAGGGCACAACATTTGCGGTTCTCTGGCATTAAACCTGTAGATGATGATGACTCAAATATCAAAGCCAAAGGCTCCGGTATCTCCTCCCTAGCTTCCCGGAGAATCCTCTGATAAATTCCATCCGGCCCAGGAGACTTGCCTATTTTCACTCCTCCTAGAATTGATAACACCTCTGCGTGACTGACCTTGATCCTTTCTAGTCTAATATCTCAATTCTCATTCTTCTCCACTACAATATTCTCCTTTTTCTGAGTGAAAACTGATGAGAAATGTCCGTTTAGCATCTCTCCGATCTCCACAGGGTCCCCACTCAACTTCCCACTTCAGTCTTTGACTAGCCCTATTCTTACCCTGGTCATCCTTTTATTCCTCACATACCTATAGACAGCTTTAGGGTTCTGCTTTATTCTACCTGCTAAAGATTGCTGATGTCCTCTTTTTGCTCTTAACTCTCTCTTTAAACCCTTCCTGGCTAATCTGTAACTCTCCATCGCCTTATCTGTACCATCTTGCCTCATCAACACATGAGTCTCCTCCTTCTGCTTAACAAGAGATGCAATTTCTGTCGTAAACCACAATCCCTTACCTTATCACTTCCTGCCTGCCTGACAGGGACATACCTTTCAAGGACATGCAGCATCTAGTCCTTAAACCAGGGCCACATTTTCATTGTCCCCATCCCTTGCATTTTGCTTCCCCATTCTATGCATCCTAATTCTTGCCTAATTGCCTTATAATTGCCCTTGCCCCATCGATTACACTTGTCCTGTGGCATGTACCGATCCCTTTGCATCGTTAAACTAAATGTAACTGAATTATGGTCACTGTCTCCAAAGTGCTCACCTACACCTGGCCTGGTTCATTACCAAGCACCAGATCCAGTGTGGCCTCCCCTCTTGTCGGCCCTTCGACATAATGTGTCAGGAAACCCTCCTGCACACATTGGACAAAAACTGATCCATCCGACGTACTAGAGTTATACCATTTCCAGTCAATGTTGGGGACGTTAAAGTTACCCATAATGGCCACCCTGCTTCTTTCACTCTGACCCAGAATCGTTTTGCCAATCCTCTCCTCCATTTCCCTGGAACTCTGCGGAAGCCTATTTTTAAAAAAACCCTCCAGCAGTGTGACCTCTGCTCTCCTGTTTCTAACCTCAGTCCATACTACCTCCAGTAGACGAGTCCTCATCAAAAGTTCTCTCAGCCACCCTTATACTATCCTTGACGAACAAGGCCACACCTCCCCCTCTTTTACCACCTCACCTGTTCTTTATGAAAGATCTAAACCCTGGAACCTGCAACATCCATTCCTGACCCTGCTGTATCCATGTCTCCGAAATGGCCACAATATCAAAATCCCAGGTACCTATCCATGCTGCAAACTCACCTACCTTATTTCGGATACTTCTGGCGTTGAAGTAGACACACTTCAAACAGCTTGCTGTCAGCCAGCACATTCCTGTGACCGTGAAATCCTGAACCTATCCTCCCTACTCTCGTCCTCCTGTGCACTGCAACTGCACCTCCGGTTCCCATCCACCTGTTGAGCTAGTTTAAACCCACCCGAATACCACCAGCAAATTTCCCACCCAGGGCATTAGTACCCCTCTGGTTCAAGTGAAGACTGCCCTGTTTGTCGAGGTCCCATCTTCCCCAGAATGAGCCCCAATTATCCAAGTACCCGAAACCATCCCTGCAGCCATGTGTTCAGCTGATATCTCTCCCTGTTCCTTGCCTCGCTATCATGTGGCATGGGTAACAGACCAGAGATAACAACTGTTTGTTTTAGCTCTCAGCTTCCACCTAGCTCCCTGAATTCCTTTCTTACATCCCTATCCTTCTTTCTACCTATGTTGATCTAGGTGGACCACGACTTGGGACTTGTCACCCTCTCCCTTCAGGGCTTCAAAGATAACGTTCTGAAACATCATTCACCCTGGCACCTGGGAAGCGACAAACCAACTGTGAGTCTCATTCGTTCCCCACTTATATAGCTGGATGGAAATAAAAAGTCCCTCCTTTCTCAAATCTCTGTCAAATATAAAAACTCAAATCAGTGACTCACCGCTCCCAACAGGTCCCTGGTCCAAGCTCCCGCCCTTCGAGCTGCTGCTGCAGAAAAACAGAAATGGAGGACTCCTGCACTCGAGTTAAGTTTCTAAAGGTTCAAATCAGTGACTCGCCTTTTGTGATAGCCCCCTGGTCCAAGCTCATGCCCTCATTTTGGTCTCCTATTTAGAAAAGGATGCTGTGGCATTGGAAACTGTTCAAAGAGGATTTACCAGGTTTGTTCTGCGGATGAAAGAGTTGACTAATCAACAATGGCTAAACAAGTTAGACTCTAGATTAGAGTGGTGCCGGAAAAGCACAGCAGTTCAGGCAGCATCCGAGTAGCAGGAAAATCGACGTTTTGGGCAAAAGCCCTTCATCAGGAATGCAGGGTGGAGGGATAAATGAGAGGAGGGTGGGGGTTGGGAGAAAGTAGCATAGAGTTTTCAGGACATGGTTGAAGAGCTTCAGGGCAGAGGAAATGACCTGGGAGTTGCAGTGGGAGAGGGACACCCTGAGATTCTTGTAGAGAGAGGAGGAAACTTTTTCAAGGTAGGCATCCTTGCAAGAGGATTCGCAGTGGGGTTAAGATCAACTCGGTAAAAACAAGGACTGCAGATGCTGGAAACCAGATTCTAGATGCCCGAAGCATCGATTTTCCTGCTCCTCAGATGCTGCCTGAACTGCTGTGCTTTTCCGGCACCACTCTAATCTAGAGTCTGGTTTCCAGCTTCTGCAATCCTTGTTTTTACCTAAACGAGTTAGACCTCAATTCATTCGTGCTTCGAACAATGGGGGTGATCCCAGTCAGACATACAAGATTCTGAGGGAGTGTGATGAAATGTTGAGAAGATGTTTCCACGAGTGGAGAATTTTGAACTATGGGATATTGTTACAGAGCGAGAGGGAACTCTTTTAAAGATGGGATGCAAAAAATTTTCTTTTCTAGATGGCGGTGAATGTCTAGAGTTCTCTACCTCAGAACTGTGGAGGCTTGATCACTAAAAGTATTGAAGAGGAGGTACATACATTTTTCTTCATATATACTACAGTTTCAAAATATTTGCTGTTGAGTTGAGGGGCAGGAGGAGCTGGCGTGAAAGAATGTTCGAGGCCTGGGGCAGATCAACCATGATTTTAGTGGTGGAACAGGCCTGAAGGACTGTGTGTCTACTTCCACAGTTATTTCATATAATAAAGCCTAGCTAAGCCTCTTAAATACAGAGTTCAGACTAGTCAACGTTATTGCAAATTATTAGAACATAGAACATAGAAAAGTACAGTGCAGAACAGGCCCTTTGACCCACAATGTTGTGCCAAGGATTAATCCTAATGTCAAATACAATAATGTAACCTACGCACCCCTCAATTCACTGCTATCCATGTGCATGTCCAGCAGTCGCTTAAATGTCCCTCATGACTCTGCTTCCACTACTACCGTTGGCAACGCATTCCATGCAGTCACAACTCTCTCCATAAAGAGCCTTCCTCTGACATCCCACTATATCTTTCTCCTAATATCTTAAAACTATGACCCCTAGTGTACCAGTCAATCCTGCCCTCGGGAAAAGTCTCTGGCTATTGACTCTATCCATCCCTCTCATTACATTGTATACCTCGATCAGATCAGCTCTTTTCCTCCTCCTCTCCAGAGAGAAAAGTCCGAGCTTAGTCAACCTCTCGTCATAAGGCAAACCCTCCAGTCCAGGCAGCATCCTGTAAATCTTCTTTGCACCCTCTCCAAAGCCTCTATCTTTCCTATAGTAGCGTGACCAGAACTGGACACAGTATTCCAAGTGTGGTCTCACCAGGGACTTGTGGAGCTGTAGCAAAACCTCGCGGCTCTTAAACTCGATCCCCCAGTTTGCTATGCTAAGTTTGAATAATCGAGCAATTAATTCAGATCTCAGCCTTAAAGAATGGCAGCTACCTTTTTGAGTGTTTTCTGCATGCTGCAAGATATGTTAGTCTAACCTTTACCTCTGGTTTCCTGTGACTTTGACATTTGTGTCATGTAACTGTAATTTTTATATTGTTATATTTTTGCTCATTGGAATTAAACCCAGATTTAATCTCAGCAGTAGTTTGTATTTGATTTAAAAAATGGCATTCTATGCAGGATTAAAATAAAAGATGCAACTCAGATAGCATGATTTTTCTCAGAGGGATAAGTGAAACCTTGTCCAAAGAGAATTAAGACAATAGTTCGAATGGAGAGAATTACAGACCATGGGATTTAGGTAGATAGCAGAATTATAGCTTCCAGTGGCTGGGTGAAAGTCTAGAAAAATACACCTTGTCAGTGAAGAGATTTTAGGGGTGGCAGGTCCAAAGTTGGAGGATGCTAGAAATGGGGAGGATTTGAAGCCAGGGACTATAGAAACTAGTGTTACTTGTCTCTGCATAAATTCTCAAGCAGGCTGGGCCCTCTCATTTTGTCAGCTGTAATTGAACACATTTCTTTCTTGCATAATTGGTTTCTTCTGGTTCAATGCATAAATGTTCATCTAAAATTTTATTCTGTGCTTGTTCTTCAACAATGTTGTTAATACAAACTACTTTCTTTATCAGATGATCCATGATTCATATCCCCAGGGCCTATATTTAATTTCTCTTGCTACCAACAAAACATATTAGCCTAAGTAAATTAATGAACAAATAAGTGGTGGACTTACACCCAATTTGTATCTTTTTTAAGTATATTCTGTGGGAAGTTTTGTTTCTTGTGGGGTCGTAGTCTCCTGCACTATTTGGGTAATGCAGTTTACATGCAGCTGTTTGATATTCTGCTATCTTCTGATCTACACTGCAGTGGCACCATTATTTGGGTAATGTGGCTCAAACACAGCAGTTTCATTTCCTGCTATCTACAATTGGCATTTTGACATCCTCCCCACACATGACAGTTCCTTCAGCTTTCTAGTACTGCACTTGTCTTTATCATTCAATATTTTTCTATGCTAAGATATTCTGTCCATGATAATTGCTAGGGTTGCTGCACATAATACATGTTCATTAAAATGAAGTTCCATCCCAGTTTACCACATTATCTTTCATTACAGATATTTGATTCTTGAGTAAAAGCCAACTGTTTTAAAATAGAACATTGCATCTTATCTGTAACCAATTACTTAAGTCAAGCTGTGTGATTCTTTTTGGTGACCTGGTATGTGTTCATAAAGTTATTTTGTATTACAAGCTTATTTGCTCCCTAAAATTCTGTTGTCTTGCGTAGTGTCTTCCTTTTGTTTCTCATGCTTCTTCTACCTCTTATTCTACAGTATGCCCCTCATGATCTGCCTAATGGAATGACAGTAGTCTCAACAGAATGTTTTTTTTTGGAGCTAATTTGGGTTCATCCAGTGTTTTGAAAAACTTTGTCACAGTAAAACAATGCGTAATATTTCACAACAAAACTTAAATTTATCTAGCACCTTTAATGTAATAAAGCATCCCATAGCATACGTGAGGGTACTGGAACTAAACTGGACACCAAGCCAAATAGGATAAATAATTGAGTGTTTAAGGAACATCTTAGAGCAGAGTTACATGGAGAGTTGGAGAGGTTTTGGGAAGACATTCCAGAAACTGGGGGCAAAGCACTTGAAGGCACAGCTGCCAGTGGTAGGATGATAAAATAAAATTCTGTACGTGCAAAAGAGGGAAAGATATCTTGATGTCTTATAGCTCTGGAGGAGGTTACAGAATTGTCCATGGAGGGATTTGAACTCTTTGGAAAAGGAATCAAACTACATTAGGGTGACATTGAGCAGGACTTGGGGCAAGTTAGAGTAGACAGAGTTTTGAATGAGCTCCATCTTATATAGAATGGAAGCTGGGTGACTGGCCAGGAGATAATTGTAATAGTTGAGTCTTAGGTAAAGCATGGATGAGAGTTCAGCTGCAGGTGAACTGAGACAAGCTGAAATGAACTACTCTTAGAAGGATGAAGTAGGGAAACCTGGTAACGAAGTCTATGTGGTCAGATGCTTATTTCCGTGTAATTAGCTGCAAGCATTGAGAATGATCTGGTTCAGACTTGCACAGTTGCCAGGGAAAGAGTTGGAGGCAGTGTCTGGAGAATAGATTTTGTGCCAGGGACTGAAGACTATGACTTATACCTTACTTAATTATTAAATGTAAAGTTTTGCTTTTCTAATACAGATGCTAGACAGGTTGTGTATCACATGAGACACAGTAAAGGAGTTGAGGCGACGAGAAGTCAGTGTCAGCAACTATGTGGAATCTGATGTTCGGCAGCCTTTGGATAATGAATTTTATCAAGTGGTGTAGGGGAAATGGAAGGACTTGGCAGAGATAGCTGAGCAGATAGCCTCAATCTTGATAAAGGTGTCTATGAGCATCTTATGCATGTGAATGAAACTGAAAATAGAGGTAAAGGAGGAAAAGGTTTGTGTAGCTTGGGTACCGGTTGCCATAGTTGTGGGTATGTTTGCTGAGCTGGGAATTTGATTTGCAGATGTTTTGTTCCCTGTCTAAATGACATCTTCAGTGCTTTGGAGCCTCCTATGAGGCGCTGCTGTACAGTGTCTTCTGGAATTTATTTGGTTCTGTTCAGGCTGCTTCCGGTTGCCGGTTCTGGTATTCATTGTAGTGGCCTGTGTATTGGGCCTAGGTCTGTATGTTTGTTGATGAAATCTGTAGATGAATGCCATGTTTCTAGAAATTCTCTGGCTGTCCTCTGTTTAACTTGTCCTATGATCGTTGTGTTCTCCCTGTCGAATTTGTGGTCCTTGTCATCATTGTGTGTGACTACTAGGGACATCTGGTTGTGGCATTTAGTGGCTAGTTGATATTCAAGGATGCGGCTTGCTCGTTGTCTGCCTGTTTGTCTAATATAGTGTTTTGTGTAGTCTTTGCATGGAATCTTTTAAATTACATTAGTCTTGCACATGATGGGTGTTGGGTCTTCGATTCTGGTGAGTTGTTTTCTGAGTGTGGCTGTCCGTTTATCGGCCGTCATGAGTCTGAGTGGTCAGGGAAGTCTGGCTGTCAGTTCAGAGACTTTTTTTTTAATATAAGGTAGCGTGGCTAGTGTGTTGGGTTCAAGCTTCTCTTCCATGCACTTGTCTTTTCCTGAGACATGGCCCTCATTTTCATGTTAACAATGTTTCTAATGGCAATAAGGTGACCAGATCACCTAAGTGCTTAAAAGTTAGAATGAGTAGTGGTAAAACGACTTGACAGTTTCTAACGTGAACCTGCAATTGCAGATAATATGTTGGAGAGTTTTACTTTGAGGTGAACAAAAAAGGAGCACGAAATTGGGAAGGGTAGAGGGAATGTGTTTGGGGAATGAATGATTAAAGATTATTTTCTCTGTGACTGACCATGGTGAGAGTAACTAGAACATATGAGATTACAAGGATAAAGTTTATTTTTAAATTATTCATTTTGTGGGATGTGAGCATCACTGGCTGTCCAGCCTTTATTGCCCATCCCTAGTTGCCATTGACAAGGTGGTAGTGGGCAGCCTTCTTGAACTGCTGCAGTCCACCTGCAGTGGGTTGACCCACTGTGCCATTAGGGAGGGAATTTCAGCATTTTGAGCCAGCAACAGTGAAGGGATGGAAATATATTTTCAAGTCAGAATGGTGAGTGGCGTGGAGGGGAACTTGAAGGCGATGGTGTTCCTATGTATCTACTGCACTTGTCCTTCTAGATGGAAATGTTCGTGGATTTGGAAGGTGCTGTCTGAGGAAGTTTGGTGAATTTCTGCAATGCATTGTCTAAATAGTACACGCTGCTGCTACTGAATGTCAATGATGGAGGGGGTGAATGCTTGTGGATGTAGTGCTAATCAAGTAGGCTGTTTTGTCCTGTATGGTGTCAAGGTTCTTGAGTATTTTGGAACTGCACTCATCTGGGCAACCCAGGAGTATGATGGAGTACTCCCCACTCTTACCTTGTAGATGGTGAACAGGAGTTGTGGAGTCTGGAGGTGAGTTACTTGCTGCAATACTCCTAGCCTCTGACCTGTTCTTGTAGCTAGTGTTTATCTGGTGAGTCCTGTTGAGTTTCTCGCCAATGATTACCCCCAGAGTTTGATAGTGGGAGATTCAGTGATGGTTACACTGTCATCATTGTCAAGGAGCAGTGGTTAGATTGTGGTGATGGTCACAGCTTGGTATTTGTGTCGTGAATGTTACTTGCCACTTGTCAGCCCCAGCCTGGATATTATCCATATCTTGTTGTATATGGACTGCTGCAGTGCCTAAGGTATTGTGAATGTGCTGAACATTGCACAATCATCAGCAAACATCCAAACTTCTGATCTTATGATGGAGGGAAGGTCACTGATGAAGCAACTGAAAAATGGTTAGGCCGAAGGATACTACCCTGTAGAACACAGCAGAGATCCTGAGTATGAGTATGGGAGGTTTTGCAGACAAAGGAATATAAGAAGGATAGGAGTTAAGTGGATTTTGACTAGGCATGATGAGTTGAGATGTAGATTGAAATCACTGTGGCAAAGAGTGGGAAGCAGTCAAAATATCTTGGTGAGAAACTTGGCATGGTAGTTTAGTGTGTGGCTAAGAATAAGGTGTAAGGAATTATCAAAGTAAGATGTTTAAAGGAGAAGTTGCAAAAGAGATAGAGGGTCAGGACCAAGTTCTGATTTGATGAAGGGGACTAAAGTGCTACTATGGCAATTGGGGCATCACAAATGATAGAAGGTTAATTTAAGAGGGTAGATGTCATCATCCCGAGCCAGATTTTTGTGAAGGCATTAATATTGATGCAATCATCTGCATTAATCTCATGGATGGCTGGGCCTTGATCATGTGACTGGATGTTCTGGAGGGAGAAGTGGATTGAGATGGCTATAAAACAGAGAAGCAGAAGTAAGTCATTCAGCCCATTGAGTCTGCTCCAGCATTCGATGAACTCATGACTAATCTGATAATCTGCAACTCCACTTTCCTGCCATTTCCACCTAACTGTCAATTTCCTTATTTCTAAAGATCTGTCATCCTTAGCTTTGAATTTACTTAGTGACCCAGCTCAGCTGCCCTCTGAGGTAAAGAATTTCATTGTTTCACCATTCCCTGAGTGAAGAAATTCGCCTCCTCTCTCTCTCAGATGTGCAACCTCTTATTCTGAGATTATGCCTCTGGTCTTTGACTTTCCCAAAAGGTGAATCAACATATTGACATTAATCCTGTCAAGTCTTCTAAGATCATTGTATGTTTCAATTAGATCACTTCTCATTCTCCTATATTCCAACGAGTACTTGCCCAATCTACTCAACCTCTCCTAATAAGACAGTTCTTCCATACCTAGTATTAGCATAGTGGACTTTTTGTAGACTACCTGCAATGCAACAATATACTTCCTTCGGTAAGGAGCCCAAAACAGTTCACGATATTCACACCGTGACATGGTTTGGAGATGCCGGTGTTGGACTGGGGTATACAACGTTAAAAGTCATACAACAGGTTATAGTCCAACAGGTTTAACTGGATGCACTAGCTTTAGGAGCGCTGCTCCTTCATCAGGATAATGACCTGATGAAGGAGTGGCGCTCCTAAAGCTAGTGCTTCCAATTAAACCTGTTGGACTATAACCTGGGGTTGTGAGATTTTTAACTTTGTACGCTGTGACATACTGATGAAGTTGATAGTTCAGTCACTGTCAGTGTGTACACCATCAGTGCTGGGAAAGGTGAACTGGAAGGTTAACAATCAGTAAGTGTGCTTTGTGGACTAATAAATGGGGAACTGAGAGGTGACAGGAGGAGACAGAGCACATTTAAAGTCCAGAGATCCTTGGTGGCATAAAGTTGAAACAAGGTGGATTGAACAACCAACTGTTGTCCAGATTCAGAGGGCATAGGGTGAATCTGAAAAATACCTGTGGGGCAGAGCACTGCAGCAGCTGTTTCTTTGGAAGCAAAGAACTAGGAAGAATGTATGAAGTGTCACTGGCCAGAAGTTAGCCACGATTCATAATATTGAGTTAAGCAAATTCAATAATTTGAAAGCAGTTCCATCCAGCACCGAATCTGTTTCTTTGGTTACTCTGCCCTCGGACCCACAAACTGCCTCTCTTTACTCTCTCTAGGTAAGGACGTATGTAGACTACCAATTCAAAATGAGTAGCCAAGCCTGCATGAACAACCAGCTGGTGATGTAGTTGACAGATTTCTTGTTTGTTGCTGCCCACGATTTTATTGAAGCAGGTTGGTCAAAGAGCCACAGTAACAAAGCATTATTGCTACATCTGTCACTGCTAAGGCAGATGACTTATTAGTGGCTCTGAATATTAGATGAGCAGATTTTGGATAAGTTATGAGAAACATACCCAGTTTTGCAATTCCAACTGAAAGAGGAGGCTTGAGTGAGCACTGCCACCATGTGGCTGAAGTCTGACTCGTACGTAGAACACATTTTAGTATTTTAATTTGTCTGAGAGGAAATTTTATTTTTATTTTGTGCAAAAACCAAATGCAGTTATTTGCAGTTATTGACTGCATGTATATGATGTATTGTTTGGGAGGTTGGTGTTTGCATCAAATAAATTTTCCATCAATGCACATTGCATAAAGGACGGAGAGATTACAATAAGCATCAAAGACACTTCCATGATCAATGTTGTCAGCCATGCAGCAGTATTATGGTTTAATGATGTCTCTGGTCCATTATTACTTTGGAAATGTAAAAAGCCCTGAAGCCAAGTGATAGCGGCAACATTTGTGGCATTCTTGCTACGTTTGCTATTTAGGGGCAATTATCCTTTCCATAGAGATAGCAGGGAAGGTGGCTACAGTTAGATTTTTAGTTTGATGCCATAGGATTGGTTGCATAAGGACAAGATGTTTCTTTGAATGTGTGGGCTCAGGTGGAAGAAGATATGATTGGTAGTGAAAGGATAGAAAAATGGGAAAAGCATAGGAAGAACCAATAACAGTTTTGAACAGAGACTCAACAGGATTGGGGTGGGAATTGCAAAACTGGAATGCTTGTTTAATCGTTATGATGAAAGTGGTGTGATATAAATTATCCTTTCTTTAGAGTTTGTGTTTCAAACAAATGGCATTTAGATGTCAGACCTTGCTTTTGTGAAGGAGTCTAATAATTAGCCAGGTTGTTCTTTCTGGAATCAAGATTTATAATTAGTAACTGTCAGAGAGTAGGTGACTGCAAGACTTTTTGGAGTGTTCATTCACAACTTAGAAAAGCACAGAGAGTAGGAAGCTTTTGGGCAGTTTGAAGGAAACCTGATTTATGTCATTCAAGAATACTTGTTCCAGAAAGGAGGTTGTTCAGAGCAGTTAGGGAATAAGTTAATTTGGTAAAACACTTCAGTTTGTAAAACTTCCACTCCAGGAATGCTTGGTGAGAACTCTGTGGATTATTAAAAAACATGGAAAGGTTAAGCTCTCAGTTGTGTAACTATTCCAGGGAGGAGGCCTTCAGACCAAGGACTAAGTGAAAAACAGTTAACTGAAACCTGCAGATCTGATAGGGAAGGAATTTCACTGGAATTTGATTAACCGTCAAGTGGTGTTAGGAAGTAGATGAGATTTTGTTTTCTGTATGTTTTGAAATCCTTCAAACTGCTGTATTTAACTTGGTTTGTTAAATTTTTATTTCTTTTGTACAATGAACATCTACCTGTTTGCTGTTGGAAGTAAATCTGCAGCCTTGTGTGCCCATGTTTCAGTAAAACTTAGAAACTCAAAACTTCACCTAACTTTAATCAAGGACTTCACACCAGACCCAGATATTGGCCTAGAAATTTATTGTGCTAGATTTAGATCTTGGTGGAACTGGAGCTATATAGAAATGTTTTTTCCTTTGCTGAAGACTATTTTACTGTAACTGTAACCCGAATTCTGATCTGGCAGCACTGAGCTAACTGTCTCTTGCATAAAAGTTGTGCAGCAAAAGATAGTAGTTGTGGAATGGGCATTTGTATTCTTATCAGCTGGGATAAAAGTCATTGAAACTGAAACTTTTCAGGTCATGCTGGTGCCCTGATTTCAATTGCACCAAAAAAAATTTAGAACTGAATGTAAAAAAAGGTAAATAAATATGTTATAGTTCATAAAATGTATCTCCCCTGCATTTAATTTTTAGCTTTTAATATTTAAAATATTGTTTAATGAAGGTAAAATATTAAAAATAGAATATGCGATCGGGTGATTGTTACTTATGGATTTTTTTAGATTAGATTACTCAGTGCGGAAACAGGCCCTTCGGCCCAACAAGTCCACACCGACCCGCTGAAGCGCGAACCCACCCATTCCCCTACATTTACCTCTTTACCTAACACTGCGGGCAATTTAGCATGGCCAATTCACCTGACCATTTAGATGACCATTTAACAGATCTTTTATCACTTTATTCTGATTTCCACAATTTTAGCATAATAATTACACCGTCAATTGAAAGTTTGCCCTGAAAACATTGCAAATGTTGGATATAGTACAGACTTGGTGATATCTTGCAATTTATGGTTGGAATTTACATTGGTAAGACCTCAGTAATATTTAATGAGCTTTTTTATTTGCTTATGGGATGTTGGTGTCACTGGCTAGGCCAGAATTTATTGCCTTTACCTAATTACCCAGAAGGCAGTTAAGAGTCAATCACATTGTTTTAGGCCTGGAGTCACCTATAGATCTGATCAGGTAAGGAAGGCAGATTTCCTTCCCTGAAGCACATTAGTGAACCATGTGGAGTTTTAGAACAAGTGTCAGTGATTACACAGTCACCATTAGACCAGATTTTTAAATTTAGTTTTTGTACTGAATTTAACTTAGAACAACTGCAATTGCAGAATTGAAACCCATGTCCCCAGAACATTAGCCTGCCTTGGCCTCTGGTTTACTAGTCCAGTGACAATAACATTAGATACCCCACACACACACACACACACACACACACACACACACACACACACACACACACACACACACACACACACACAATAGTGTTACAAACCTCAGATTACTTTGAAAATGGAAAGATGTTTCCTATAGTTTGGTTGTCACTTTTGTTAGAACCCACATTGATTTTGCATTATTGAGTGTTTTTTTTTATCATTTAGGTTTGGCGCTATGAACTGAAGGTAACTTTTCGACTGTAAACAACTGTTTTTTTTTAAAAAAAGGAAGAGCAAACAATTACTTGATGAGGCCAGGCCTGAATGTTAATTGTAGGTTGATTCTTGATCAGAATGGCTCTATAGGTGCTTCGACTCCAGAGAGTGCTTGTGTTCAAACAGATGGCAGATACTAACTGAAACCTTGTGGTGAAGCAATCAGCCTGGTAGGGAGTGGCCAGAGTTTACATCAAACACAGAACAGTGCAGGCCCTTCGGCCCTTGTTGCTGTCCTTGTCTTAAGATCAAACTAGCCGACATACCCTACATTTTACTATCATCCATGTGCCTATCCAAGAGTCACTTAAATGTCCCTAGTGTACCTGACTCTACTGCCACTGCTGGCAGTGCATTCCATGCACCTGACATTCCCTGTGTAAAGAACCTACCCCTGACATCTCCCCTAAACCTTCCTCCAATCACCGTAAAATTATGTTCCTTGTGATAGCCATTTCTGCCCTGGGAAGGAGTCTCTGGCTATCCACTTTATCTATGCCTCTCATCGTCTTATACACCTCAGTGACGTCACCTATCATCCTCCTTCGCTCCAATGAGAAAATCCCTAGCTCCCTTCCTAAGACATACACACCAATCCAGGCAGCAACCTGGTAAATCTCCTCTGTACCTTCTGTAAAGCTTCCACATGAGGTGACCAGAAGTGAACACAATTTTCCAAGTGTGGTTGAATCAGGGCTTTGTAAAGTTGCAGCATAATCTTGCAGGCCTTAAACTCAATCCCCTGCTAATGAAAGCCAACACACTATACACCACCTTAACAACCCTATGTTGTGGCAGCTTTAAAGGATCTATGGACATGGACGTGGACTCCAAGATCCCTGTGTTCCTCCACATTGCCAAATCCTGCCTTTAACCCTGCATTAAAATTCGACCTTTCAAAATGAATCACTTCACACTTTTCCAGGTTGAATTCCATCTGCCACTTCTCAGCCCAGCTCTGCATCCTGTCAATGTCTCGTTGCAACCTACAACAACCCTCCACACTATCCACAACTCCAGCAACCTTTGTGTCATCAGCAAACTTACTAACCCACCCTTCCATTTCCTCATCCAAGTTGTTTATTAAAAAATCAAAGAGCAGAGGTCCCAGAACAGATCCGTGCAGAGCACCACTGGTCACTGAGCTCCAGGTTGAATACTTTCCATCTACTATGACCCTCTGTCTTCAGTGGGCCAACCAATTCTGTATCTGGACAGCCAGATTTCCCTGTATCCCATGCCTTTTTACTTTCTGAATGAGCCTTCTGAATGTGGAATCTTATCAAGTGCCTTGCTAAAATACATATATACTACATCCATTGCTGTACCTTCATCAGAGTGTTTTGTCACATCTTCAAAGAATTCAGTAGCTTGTGAGGCATGACCTGCCCCTCTCAGAGCCATGCTGGCTACCTTTAATCAAGCTATGCTTTTCCAATTAGTCATAAATCCTGTCTGTCAAAATCCTGTCTGTCAGAATCCTCTCCAACAATTTGCCCACCACTGATGTAAAATTCCCAGGGTTATCCCTATTCCCTTTCATGAACACTCGCCAATCATCTAGTACTGCTCCAGTGGGCAGTGAGGTTGCAAAAATCATCGGCAAAGGTGCAGCAATCTCTTCCCTCGCCTTCCCGTAGTAACCTTAGGTGTATCTCATCTGGACCAATTTCCAGCACATCCTCCTCCTTGACATCAACCTGTTTGAACGTATCACCCTGCTTCACACTGTCCTCACAAACAACAAGATCCCTCTCACTCATAAATACTGAAGCAAAGTATTCACTAAGGACCTCCCCAACTTCCTCAACTATCTCTGATCAGCCCTACGCTGACTCCAGCCATCCTATTGTTGCTCACAAGTGTAGAACATTTAGGTTTTCCTTAATCCTATCTGCAAAGGCTTTTTCGTGCCTCCTTCCAGACCTTCTAAGTCCATTCTTCAGTTCCTTCCTGGCTACCTTGTAAAACCTTTAGAGCCCTGTCTGATCTTTGCTTCCTCAACCTTAAGTAAGCTTCCTTCTTCCTCTTGACTAGATGTTCCGCATCTCTTGTCATCCAAGGTTCCTTCATCCTGCCATCCCTTCCTTGCCTCAGAGGGACAAACCTATCCAGCATTTGCAGCAAGTGCTCCCTCCACATTTCTGTCATGCACTTCACTGAGAATATCTGTTCCTCATTTATGCTGTACAGTTCCTGCCGAATAGCATTGTAATTCCCTCTTCCCACAATTAAATACTTTCCCATACCATCTGCTATCCATCTCCATGGTTATCGTAAAGGTCAGGGAGTTGTGATCGCTGTCATCGAAATGCTCTCCCACTGAGAGATCTGATACCTGACCTGGTTCGTTGCCAAGCACTAAATCTAATATGACCTCCCCTGTAGTTGGCCTATCTACGTATTTCATCAGGAATCCTTCCTGGACACACCTGACAAAATCCGCTCCATCCAAACTATTTGCACGAAGGCGGTTCCAATCAATATTAGGGAATTTGAAGCCACCCATGACATAACCCTGTTACTTCAGCACCTTTCCAAAATTTGCCTCCCAGTCTGCTCCTCCATGTTTCTGTTGCTATTGGGAGAGGTCTACAGAAAACTCCCAATAAAGTGACTGCTCCTTTCCTGTTTCTGACTTCTACCCATAATGACTCGGTAGACAAACAATCCTCGATTACCCCTCTTTCTGCAGCTGTGATACTATCCCTGATTTGCAATGCCACTCCCCCACCTTTTTTACCCCTCTCCCTATTCCTTTTGAAACACCTAAACCCCGGAACATCCAGCAACCATTCCTGCCCCTATGATATCCAAGTGTCCGTAATCGCCACAATATTGTAGCTCCAAGTACTGATCCATGCTCTGAGTTCATCACCCTTTATTCCTGACATTTCTTGCATTAAAATAGATGCAATTCAGCCCATCACACTGACTGCAACTTCGCCCTATGAACTATCTATCCTTCCTCACAAACTCTTTGCATGCTGTGTCTGCCTGTTCACCAGCTACCCTGTCCTCTGATCTGTATCTCTGGTTCTCATCCTCCTGCCAAACTAATTTAAACCCTCTCAAAGAGCTCTAGCAAACCTCCTTCTCAGGATATTGTACCCCTCCAGTTTAGGTGCAACCTGTCATCTTTGTTCAGATCCCACTGTCCCCAGAACGTATCCCAATGATCCACATATCTGAAACCCTCCCTCCTACACTAGCTCTGCAGCCATGTGTTCAGCTGCGCTTGTTTTCTGTTCCAATCCTCACTAGCCCATAGTGCTGGTAGCAATCTTGAGATGACTACTCTGCTCGTCCTGCCTTTTAGCAAAAATAGGGATTTGAACTGGTAATTGGACTTTATTGTGGTTAGAAGAATTGTGCCTGTGATAGCTAGAAGACGGAGCTTTGGTTGCTCCTTGGTTCTTCCCTCCTTATCAACTTATTGAAAGTTCGAACAAGAGAATCTCGGTTTTAAGTATTTAGTGAATATTCCTCTAAGCCCAGTGGAAGCTATTTGCATGTATCATCATCAGAAACTCAGCAAGGTACAAATTTCATGTGCCTGTAATGTTTTGGATTGTGGATGCTGGTTAATTACAACTCATTTATTTCCGTTTTTTTTTCCTTTTGATTTATTCTTTCATGGTGTCTGTTTCTCTGAATGTCTTCATGTGAATGTTGGGCGGGAAGCTTGAAATAAAGAGGATTGGTTTTCACCTTAGGCACTAATTAGATTGTCTTGAGGTTTAATTTTGCTCTGTTAATGTTACTGTGTTATTAATAAATTGTCAAACTTTTTGTTTGTGTCTAATATCAGTTATTCAGAAAGTCTAGTTAGGAAGCATTGGCGTCAGTTTTGAGGGTTGTTTGGGTATTTTAATTTTGCTGGGTTGTAAATGCAGGAATAGGGAGACTGATTGAAATGGCAATCTATTGTTTTGAGAAAGAGCACCTTTCTGGGTTTGTAATGATCTGTGCATGAGAAAGGAAAATTCAGGGTCCTGTCTGACAAAGTGAAGAAAATGCAATCATGTTTGTTTGCATGAGAACAACAAAGCGGGTTTGGGATGTATGAAAAAAATCAGTTTTGAATCAAAATAGTAAGGTAATTGTGCCACATGTAAATCACTGGAGTGATAAGACATAAATATTGAAAGAGCTGTTGCATTACAGAAGGGGTATTGCACCTGTTGAAATATAGAAGAGAGCAGCCAGAATGCTCAAGGGAGGAGCCTTAAACATAAGGTAATTAGACAGGAAGGACAATAATGAATATAGGGCATATTCTCAGCTGAAAAAAGAGTGAATAACCAAAAGGTAATAGGTTAGCTGATTTCAGGATTCTCAAGAGCTTAAGCAGAAATGACTACAATCACTGTTCCATCTTAGCCAATATCATAAGACCATAAGAAAAAGGAACAGAATTAGGTAATTTGGCCCATTAAGTCTGCTGTACTGTTCAATCACTACCATTAACCAGCCTTCTTCCCATAACCTTTGATCCCCTTATTAATCAAGGATCTATCTATTTCTGTGTTAAACGACACTTTGACTTGGTCTCCATAGCCTTCTACGGCATGCATTCCACTGATTTACAATCCTATGGATGAAGAAATTCCTCCTCATCTCAGTTCTAAAGAGTCATCCCTTCACTCTGAGGTATTGCCCTCATTTCTTAGTCTCTCCTACTACTGGAAACATCGTCTCCGTGTCCACTTTATCCAGGCCTCTGAGTATTCTGTAAGTTTCAGTGAGATCACTCCTCATCTTTCTAACCTCCATTGAGTATAGACCCAGAGTCCTCAACTGCTCTTCATATGACAACACTTCATTCCTGGGCTGCTCCTTGTGAATCTCTTCTGAGTTACCTCCAAGGCTAGCACATCCTTAGGTTTGAGGCCCAAAACTGCTCAGTGTACTCAAAGTGAAGTCTGATCAAAGCCTTACAGAACTTCAGCAGTATATGTCTGCTTTTGTATTCTAGCTGTCTCAAAATGGATGTTAGCCTTGCATTTGCAGCCATAACAGAAATTAGCCAGTGCTTTAATGGGCTGTAAACATCGAAGTATTTCAGTGATCAAATGGTTAATCAATGACAGGATTCCCTCAGGAAATTGTAATAGCAACTAATGTTGATTCTTCAAATGCAGATTGTAATTTTTTTCCCAGAAAACAGTACTCTCACGACTCTAGCAGGAGGTTTACATTGGTAGTTGAGCCCCACTACTCCATGAGCTATGTCAAATGTTTTATTCAATCGTCAAAAATCTTCACTATTTTTCTTCATTACTATTGACGAGAACTGCAGAGCATTTCGCCAGATTTTACAATAAATTCAAAAACAGCATTTATTATGGGCAAACTAATTCTTCAAGCAAGTAGAAAACTGTTTATTAACTAAGCTAATATGTGAATTGAAATATAGCCCTTTTAATCCCACACATGTACACATTCATTCACATTAAAGTATCTTGTGGAACTGGAGAAAATTCTCTGTTTGAAGCAAGCTGTTAGAGGTCAATTATCTCAGCCCCGGGAGAGTATTGTAGAAGTTCCTCAGGGTAGGGTCATAGACCTGAACATCTTCCAGTATTTAATCAATGACTTTTCCTCCATCATAAGGTCAGAGGTGAGATCTTTCACTGCACGTATTCAGTTCCATTCAACTCCTCAGAATCGCAAGCAGTTCATTCACACAGTGAACAACCAGAAGCCTCAGGGACAGCAGATGCATGAAAAAAATAACCACCTGCAGGTTTCTTTCCAAGTCTCACATTCCTGACATGAAAATAGATCACTGTTCAATCATTGTTAGAGGGTCTCAGTCTTGGAACTCTCCACCACACAGTTGGTTTAGTATATGTACACAGCATGTATACTTTCGTAGTTCAAGAAAGCAGCTCATTATTATCTCCTAAAGGACTATTAGAGAGCTGCTCTGCAGCTGCCTTGAACAATTACAGTCCATGTGGTGTACATATACCTACTAAAATACGTGAATTTAAAAGCATAAGAAAAGCTAACTTTTTATATTTCTAATTGCTGATACTGCCATACACTGCCCTTTCTATCACTAGTGGCTGACAGGGAGTGCTGTGTCCAGAGACCTGAAAGGAATGAAAGAAACTGGATGGAATGATTGGGAAAAGAAGTGGCGAGTGGAAAAGGTGATGCTCAGACGGATTGCAAGTGGGAGAGGCTGCCCAAAATATCAACGATTGGATCACATGAGCTGCATTGGCCTGGCACAACAATACTTGAAAATACAAATCCTGATAGTGTATGTATACCCATGACATAAGGGAACATCTTAAATGAAACAACTTAAAGTAAGAACTTACTGTGGTAATAAAATGGGGGCATGACTTTAAGTGGACATGAACTTCCTGTTCCCCCTCTCTATTTCACAGTCATCAATCACATTTAAAAATCAGATTTAGCAGCAAGCAAGTGATTGCTGTATCAGTAAAAAATCTAGTTTATGAATTTTATATTTGCCATATTTGTATATTTTTAAATTATTCAAAAGTGCAAAAAGTATTTGTTAGAACTGGAAACAACTAAATGTAATCAAAAGTATGATATTGGCAGGGTGTGATTTTGAATGTACTTACAGAAGTGCCTCACAAGTGTTTAATCTACTGTTGACTGGAACAGGTTGAGTATCTTTGAGAATCTCAAGTTATAAAACTGATTTAAATGCTTGATTTTTAGAAACTGGAAAGAATCCTTAATGTTGAGAATTAAATCTTTCATCAGACATTTAGTTTCTTTTCCCCTCATGTTTCACATTATATGCAAATAAATCTGTGCAGTGTAACTCAAGAGGATTTGAATCTGTTATTTCATCCCCTGTAGCCTTCAACAAAGTTTGAAAAAGGGGGTTTATCGTAATTGGCTAAATTGGAATCTTCTGGTTTCTTCAACTGAGAACTTTGTGTGCATATACGTTGTCATAAGGTTCGAAATACTGTACTGGTGCTTTTTTAGGTGTTAAGAATAAAAAGCAATGTTTGGCAATAAAACAATATAAATTATAGTGAGTTTAATTGAATAATGAAGTGTAATAGTATAAACTCTAATTGTATTAATTTATGATTATACATTTAAATCCTTTTCATGTGTTTAATTTTTGAACACAATGTTCTATGATTTTATTGATATCATAATTTGCGTAATAATTTATAAAATATTTCTAATTTGATATAAAGTTATTCGTGAAATTCCTTATTTGTAATTGTGCAGAAGGGACAAAATTGCTTTCAATTTCATGCATATCTAATATTGCTTATTTGATGAGCCGTGGTGCTGGAACAAATGACTGATCAATTTTCTACCTCCAGTATCTGAAAAGAAATATTGTATGAAGTACTTGCAATAACCTTCATCCGAAAATGCTGATTGTCAGATCCCCATCATCACAGGAGTCAGACTTCAGGCAATTCAATTCACTCTACGTTATACCAAGGAGCAGCTAGAGGCACTGGATATTGCAGAAGCTGCAGTTCTTGAAAGTATTCTGGCAATACTGAAAACATGTGCTGCAGAACTTGCTGTGCACCTAGCCAAGCTGTTTCAATACAGCTACAACACGAGCTTTTTGACAATGTCAATAATTGCCCAAGCAAGTCCTGAATGAGAAAAGCAGGACAGATCCATATGGCAAATTATTGCCCTGTCACACTATGTTCGATCATCAGTGAAATGATGGAAGGTGTCACCACAATAGTGGTATCAAGCAGCACTTGCTTAGCACCAGCACTAACTGCTCACTGACACCCAATTTGAGTTCTGCCAGGGCCACCGAGCTCCTGATTTGATTACAGCCTTGGTCCAAATGTAGACAAAAGAGCTAAATTCCTGAGGTGCATTAAGAGTTTAGGTCTTTGGAAATACCATATTTGTCTGGGTATGTCATCAAGGGACCTTAATAAAACTGGAGTCAATGGGAATCAGGGAAATCTCTCTAATGGTTGGAGTCAATATATGGCGCAAAAGAAAGATGGTTGTGGTTGATGGAGGTCAGTCATCTTTAGGACATCTCTGCTGGTGTACCTCAGTCCTAGGTCCAACCATATTTAACTGCTTCATCAATGGCCTTCCTTTCATCGTAAGATCAAAACTTGGGATGTTCGCTAATGATTGCACAGTGTCGAGTACCATTTGTGACGATTCATAGTGAAGCAGTCTGTGTCCAAATGGAACATGACAGAATACAGACTTGACCTAAAAGGTGACAAAGTACCATTTGTGCCACAGAAATGCCAGGCAATGACCATCTCCAATAAAAGAGAATCTAACCATTGCCCTTTAATATTCAATGTGTTGCTATAACTGAATCTGTCACTATCAACAGCTGCGGAGTTATTGTTGACTTAATACTGGACTGGACTTGCCGTGTAAATACAATGGCTATGAGGGCAGGTCATTCACTCCAGTTTCTCTAGGATTCCTCAGTGCCACACCTTGCCAAGTGTGGCCTTGACGTCAAGGGCAGTCACTCTCCCCTCACCTCTGGAATTCAGCTGTTTTGTCCATATTTGGATCAAAATTTTAATGAAGTCAGGAGCAGAGTGGATCTGGAAGGACAAGAGTAGCAGACACATGGGAACACTATCACCTGCAAGTTCTATTCCAAGGCACTTACCATCTTGACTTTGAATAAAAAAACTGTTTAATTCTATGTTACTGAGTCAAAATCCTGAAACTCCCTCATTAACATCAATGTGTGTCTATCTACAAAACATGGATTGCAGTGGTTCACGAAGGCAACCCACCTGTACCTTGATGTGGGCAATAAATTCTGGCCCAAACAGTGATGTCCACATCTCATGAATGAATTAAAAAAAATTAAAACATGACGATGCTAATATTGCAGCAAAAAGCGAGGCCATGGTGTTTGGGCTAGCTCTTTATAAGATTCAGCTAGTTTAAAAAGAATGTTCTTGGGATGTGGGCCAGCCTATATTTGCCCATCCCTAATTCACCTTGATGTTAGTGGTATAGTCCAGGTCAGGGTGTATTTACTACTCTTGCTCTTTAAGGTGGTAGAGATTTCAGATTTGGAAGGTATTTTTGAAGAAACCTCTATGAAATGTCTTGTAGGTGATACGTACACCTGCGACAGTGTGTCATAATGGAGGGAGTAAATATTTAAGCTGGTGAAAGTGAGAGCTAACTGTTCAGTCCCAAGTAGTCGGGAAAACTAATGGAATGTTGGCCCTTACTTTGAGGGGTTTGGAACATGCGTAGGAAAGTCTAGTGCAGCTGTTTAAGGTGTTGGTGAGACCAGACATGGAGTACTCAGAGCAGTTTTGGTCTCCTTACTTAAAGAAAGATACTTGAGACAGTTCAGAAGGTTGATTAGGATGATCCCAGGAATGGATGGATTGTCTTATGAGCAAAGGCTGAACATGTTAGGACTCTACACGCTGGAATTTAGAAGAATGAGAGCTGATCTCAATGACAGATATAGGATTTGTAAGGAATTTGACAGGGTAAATGCTGAGAGAATGTTTTCCCACAAGGGAGAGTCTAGGACCAGATGGTACAGTCTGAGTAAAGGGTTGTCAATGCAAAACTGAGATAAGGAGCAATTTCTTCTGTTGGAGTGTTGAGTGTCTTGGAAACTTCTTGCCGCAGAGAGTCCTTGTGTATATTTAAGGTTGAGATAGATTATTGATTAGTATGGGAATTGAGGGTTATGGAGATTGGAGGGATGTGGGTGGGGGGGGGGGTGCGGTGGCGGGGGATGTTGACGGACTTAGGAAAGATCTCTGACTTAACTAATTCAAAGGCACCAATTGTAGCATCTGATGAAGGAAAGATAAGCTAGTTTTTCCTGCTGCAGAATTGAGTTTCTGATCTCCTTTTATAGTCACATAATTGTATGGCTGCTTCAGTTCAGCCTTTTCCAGAGGTAGCTCCCCAGAATATTGATGTTGGTGGAAACAATAAAGGATTCAAACATAAGGTTCTGAGAAAGATGGGTACATACAGGCAACCACCTGTACAAGGACTTTGAACAGGAAAGGGAGATCTTGAGTTAGGGTTGTATTCTGTACCAGTAAACTCTTCAAAGGTTTTTCTGAGAAAGTATTGATGGCAGAAGATCAGAAGTAGATCATGGAGAACAGTGCATATAAAAGTTAATTTAAACAGTCTTACCTGGTTGGTTAGTTTTAAGCCCATGTGAGTGATTTCCAAACATGAAATGCTCAATATTTAGTTATCCTGCTTTTGAAAATTATTCCAGTCATTTAGCTTGGTCTATGTCCTTATCTCTAAACCAGGCGACCCAGGTTCAAGTCTGACTTGCTTCGGAGGTGTGTTATAACATCCCTGAATAAATTGATTAAAATGTCTGGAAGGTGACTTGCATGGTTTATGTTAAATGTCTGATGAACTGATGCAAGACATAGCCAGACCTACATGCTAAGTAGTAACAAGTTCAAAGAACAGGTAGTTCTTCAACAATGCAATGGTTGCGTTCTTGTGCAACCCTGCGTTATAGAAAAATCGTACTTTTTTAAAAAGCGCTTAAAAGTGTTGGCGATTTAATAATAAAAAAGCCAACACTCATTTTGAAAGTTTGCACTTTAGAAACTTTGTCCATAATATTCAATCTTGTTGCAGCGAATTCACACCAACGAAATGCTAATTATAGCAGAATGACCTGTAGTTTATTTTGCCTAAATGAAGTACACAAAGCATGACAACATTTCTACTTTGCTGCTTCGGAAGCTGCCTACTGCAGTGAGGATGAATAAACTGTACTGAGAGTAAGCCTGAATTGTAATATTCAGCATCCATTTTGTTAGGTGGGAGGTATAATATAAATAAAATGGACCATTATAAAATGTTCTCATCTACATGATCAACTGACAGGCACGTTAAATAAGGTAGGATTGTTTTTCTTCACAATCTCTCTTTAGTTTAAATTGCAATTCTGCAGTTGATAAATCAAATTTCTCGGCTCATTTTACACAGTCAAATAAATTGCTCTGATGAAGGGGAGGTATTTCAACTCATTGAACAGATTGAATTTTAGTAGGCAATTATGACTAAAGTCTCTGGTCAGTAACAAAAATTAAATGCAGTTTGGCAGCTTGAGTGTCTCCTGATTTAATATTGGCCTTCTTAATAGGCTTACAGAATATAAAAGTGTGTAGAAGCTTTTACTTGAAAATTGTTTCAACCGCTGTTTTGAATTTGGGTAGAAAACATTGTGCTGTGTTATTCACAGAATATAGAGCAGGAATAAATACTCCTAAAATTACCCCACAGGCTGTAAGGGTCAGAAGAATTTTGTTCCCTACTTCCATTTTGAGAATGCATTTATTAAATTAGTTGTTCCACATTGTCAGCCTTTCTGCTACTAGGCTGTTTATTGCAGAGGTAGCCAGAATTCAGCCATTAATATATGTGGAAATTAGAAGCTCAGTGTCATTTTACCAGACATTGAGCATGCTCTATATTTACTTATAGCCAAGTTTCCTGAAATTGCAACAGCATAGGTTTCTTTTAATTTTCTCTAAGCAAAATTGCTAACAAGCAAGAGCAGAAATGTTAAAGTTAGAGAAAATATTCCTATCAGGTAGCAATGCACTGAATTGGTTCACTTGCTGTCATAGTTCTGATCCCAATAGAACATCTCACTACTGGTAAGTATATAGCACTGGTGCTTCTATACAAGTGCTTTACGTCAAACAAAATCTTTTTTTAAATTGATGTTGAACAACATTCAGTTTACAGCTTTTGTAGTATGAATAAACTAATGTTCTTAAATGAGAGATCTGCGTTTGTTTTTCACCTTTAAATTTGAAAAAAATCTTGCCAATGATTGTGCAATGTTCAGCATCACTTGCAATGACTCAGAATCTGAAGCAGTACATGTTCAAATGCATCAGGGATGTTGATCAGATGACGAGTGGGCTGAGGAGTGGCAGATGGAGTTGAAGTTAAATGCGAGATGTTGCATTTTGGGAAAGCAAATCTTAGCAGGACTTGCACACTTAATGGTAAGGTCCTCGGGAGTGTTGCTGAACAAAGAGACCTTGGAGTGCAGGTTCATGGCTCCTTGAAAGTGGAGTCACAGGTAGATAAGACAGTGAAGAAGGCATTTGGAATGCTTTCCTTTATTGGTCAGAGTATTGAGTGTAGGGGTTGGGAGGTCATGTTGCAGCTGTACAGTCCTGTACATGAAGCACCTATCGGAACGATGTGCAACTTGAAAGGGTTCAGAAAAGATTTGCAAGGATGTTACCAGGGTTGGAGGACTTGAGCTCTAGAGAGAGGTTGAATTGGCTCAGGCTGTTTTCCCTGGAGCGTTGGACGCTGAGGGATAACCTTGTAGAGGTTTATAAAGTCACGAAGGGCATGGATAGGGTAAATAGACAAGGTCTTTTCCCTGGGGTTGGGGGAGTCCAGAACTAGTGGGCATAGGTTTAGGGTTAGAGGGGAAAGATATGAAAAAGACCTAAGGGGCAACTTTTTCATGGAGAGGGTGGTATATGTATGGAATGAGCTTCCAGATGAAGTGGTGGAGGCTGGTACAATTGGAGCATTTAAAAGGTATTTGGATGGGTATATAAATAGGAAGGGGTTAGAGGGATATGGGTCAGGTGCTGACAAGTGGGAATAGATTAGGTTGAGATATCTGGTTGGCATGGATAAGTTGGACCAAAGGGTCTGTTTCCGTGCTGTATGTCTCTATGACTCTCAGACCTGAATGGTATCCAGGCTTGGTCCTGTCACACAAATGCCAGGTTGGTCATTTGGCTTTGGCAACCACTGCTGAACTAATTCGTCTCATGGCCACTGGTGACTGACAAATTTTTCTGACCATTTTCTCTCTCATTTTACACAGGAGCCCCCTTAAATCATTGTTTCTTGTTTATTTGTATTCTTCGTCTTGAGTATGCAATCTTGACTGACACTTTGGTACAGTACAGAAGAAGTGCTACACGGTTGAAGGTGTTCCCTTCTATATCTGGCATGAAAGTGAGTAACATATCTCCAGGTTAGAAGAATAGTCCTATGGTTAAAGTAAAAGAAAAACATGAGAGTTTTCCCAGTGTTTTAATCAATATTTATCCTCCAGTCAAAACCAATAGACCAGATTATGTGCTCATTTATCTAAATTGCCATATGTGGAAAATTGGCTGCTGCATCTCTCTGTATGACAATAGTGGCAACAATTCAAAGATATTTCATGGGTTGCAGTAAGTTTTGTGAATACTGCTGTTGTGAAATGCATTGTGGAAAGATCAGTTCATACTTGCAAGCATACATGGATTACCTTGTATGGTGCTTTCACTGTGGAGTAACTCAGTATAGCTGGAAGATTGTGCTTGACCTTTTCCTAGTCTGCAAGGTCTTAACAGGCTGATCCATCAAGGATACTAAGTATCAAAATATTTTTTCTTAATTTTAATGCCACTTCAAAATTGTTTGTGAACTATATTGTCAAAATATTTTTAGCCTTACATTTATTCCAGCAAGATAAAGATTTCTGTTTGAATGAGTTTGTTATGTGATTGATTTTCATGATTCTAGAGTGCTGGGTTTATTCATCTGGCACGCTTACTAGTCTTGGTGAGTTCCTCCAATAAATATTGGTTAAAATGGACTCTTCCACAGATGACTGTTTTGATTTAATGTCTACTTAAATAATTAAATCAAGGCTTACTAATGAATAACAGTCACGTAATGAGGTATGAGAGAGTGCCCGACTTAACATGACAATAGGCCCCCGCATCCAGAAGGAGAGAGGAGAAGCAAAATGCCAAACAAGTGTGTTCCATGTTTCATTTCAGCAGATGAGGAATTCTGTAACTTTTGAAGAAAGGGCAACAAAAGTTGATGCTTGAGTAGAATAAAAGATATGAAGGCAATTTCAAGCTTTCCTTTTTCAAACGTCCACAGAAGTCGAAACTGGTTTCACTTTCAGTTGCTCCACTTGTATCTTTCAGTTTTGACGATGTGGTGTTTAATAGGTTTGTCTATTGCATCAGTAGGTGTTAAAATATATTGGTAAGATCTCCAGTATGTACTATATCTCAGTCGAACCAGGTATAATTATTTATGAAATAAACTAATCTTGAAAGTTGTGAAGTTTGAGAGTATGCACAAAGCAATGGGCTAAGCCATGAAATTGATCACCCTCGTGAGCATACCCTGGGTTTCAGTTCATTATCTCTCAGATTTGTGTGTGTGATTTTGCCCTAGGTTTCTAGGCACTAATTAATTGCTCTGCATAGCACTTACGATTCCTTTTAATTGTCTATTTCATGCTTGATTCTTTTTTATTTTAGTACGTAGACACTGCTTTTCTGAACTTCTCTTGTAATGCACAGTTCTAACCATTGGATGTCAGTTTAACATTTGTTCTGTTCGAATATTTAGAGTTTGGCAGCTACTTTGCTGTAAACTAGTATTTTGCAAAAAGAGCAGAACTGTGGATTCTGAAAATCTGAAATAAAAACAGAAATTGCTTGAGAAACTCAGTAGGTCTGACATCAACTGTTGAGAGAAAGCAGAGTTAACATTTTGAGTCAAGTAAATCTTCAGAACTGGTATTCTGCAGTTTCTATGCAGTACAGAATTTATTGAGTTTTAATACTGTGACGATTCAGAAGTATATTGGTGGCATAATTAATATCATCATATTAACCGTTCAAGACTTGTGATTATGATCAATATTAATATATACATCTCAAAAGGAAACCACAGGAAAATGGTCTACTTGATTTTAAACTTGCATTGCCAGGGCATTTGCTAATGTATCTACCTTGAACTCAGACAAAATCGATTGTTTTCAACGGTAGTGTCCCTACCTCTGACCCAAGATGTCAGGATTCAAGTCTCACCTGCCCTAGAGGTGTGTGATAACATTTCTGAACAGATTGATTGAAAGTATGCCCTGAGATGTAAAGAAAGAACTGTTTAGGTGCAGAGAGAGTTTCCCTACTTGTGAGCCAGAAGGCCCAGGTTCAATCTCAGCCTGCTTCAGCGATGTGTGATAATATGTCTGAACAGATTGAGTAGAAAATATCTCTTGGAAGATAAGACCGTTCTGTTTCTATTGTGTGTTGTCCAGCTCACTTTACACACAAAAGGCCCTAGATTTGAAACCTGGTAAAAGTTATTTATTGTGCTTTTATAGTGTGGTGGGTATTATGTTCACTTTGTGCACCAAAAGTCCCCAGATTGAAGTCAGGCAGAAATATTAATTTTCGTACCAACAATATTTTAATATGATCTCCAGTTTTGAATTTTGTTACAGTGCCCAGTGTTTTTAAAGTTTTGTTAAATGCGTACTTAGAATCCCTATAGTGTGGAAACAGGCCAGTTATCCCAAAAAGTCCGCACCAGTCCTCTGAACAGCATCCCACCGAGATCCATTCCCCTACCACTACATTTCCCTGACTAATGCACCTCACCCACACATTTCTGAACACTATGGGGCCATTTAGCATGGCCAATTCAGCAAACCTGCATATCTTTCGACTGTGGGCGGAAGCCAGAGGAAACCCACGCAGGCATGGTAGAATGTGTAAACTTCACATAGACAGTTGCCTAAGTTTGGAATCGAACCTGGGTCCTGGCACTATGAGGCAGCAGTGCTAACCACTGTGCTGCAGTGCGTGAGAAGAGCCAGCCACGTAGTCTGCCTTGGGTGGAACTATACAGTGATGCAGGCCTGTTGTGCTAATTTTATACAAACAAATTTTGATGTTTATAGTGGAGTGGTTATCATGTACTCCTCACATGTTGAAAGTCATTGGTGTGAAACTGGGTTGCAGTATTATCAGAGATTATTAATTAAGTTTGGATGATAAGTTATATCATCCCCATTTGTTATTAAATGTGGGTCTTGTGGCAGAGTCATAGCATTTTTGGATCTGTGCCTGAAAGTCATGGTTAAAGTCGCACCAGACCCAGGTTGACTTAAGAAAATGGTGTGCCAGCCAGCACTAAGGATAGGTTGTTCAGATTTGAGATGTAAGCAGGCAATAAACTGTCTCTACCAAAGCAATCTAGTCTTAGTGTATTCTTTTTAGTGGTTTAGAAAATATTGTTCTCTATAAGTCTATGTGAAACACTATGGGATGTTTTTGTTATATACACAAGAAAAATATTTGGTAATTAATTTAAAACTTATTTACAATATTTGTAAAAGATACTAGGTTGAAATGCTCAAACATTTATAAAATCACTGGAATTATAGTTTCTATCTCAAATAAAACAATCCTTTCCACTAATTGCTTGTAAAAGTCACAAGTTATTTTAAATTCATGAAATAGAAAGTTATGGAAAAGTCTTCACAGACAATTCATCAAATGACAAATCACAACATTACCTACAAAACATTTAGTTGACAAAGTCAATGTAAAATCGAATTAGTTTTATTGCTTCAAATGTTGAAACTTTTAAAATCAATGGCAATGCTGTTTAACTATCGAATGCATAATTTTATGTCACTTCACTGCATCTGGATTTTTTTGTTGCAATTCATTTCTTTTGTGGTCTAAATAATGGTTGCAAGCTACTTTAACCAGAAGATTACATGGGTATGATACAGCAATTCCATATCCTGATCAGTACAGAAAAAAGCTTGTCTGTGTGGTCCAAGGAGACACTTTCTTTTAGCAGAGAACCTTGGAGGTCTCCAAAATATTTTTCACTCATGGCTCACCATTTCAGTTTGGTTGTGGTACTGGACAGTTAAAGCTTAGAGCACCGCTTCAAGGGCATTTAGGAATGGGCAATAAACAGTAGCTTTGCTGGTGATGCCCTCTAACACTGAACCAGTAAGTAATATAGTATATTTTTGATTATCTGCTGCTAGTGCAGTAAAAAGGAGGGTTGAAAGAGGACAACTTGTACAGACTGGGCTTGTCTTAATTTGAGTGAAGAAGTTTAAAGGCTGATTGAATTGGAATCTTTAAGACCATTAAAGGAATTCATGTGCTAAATAGTTGGGGAGTCTGAACTACACTATTTGGAGGTGATGTCTAGAAGTACTCCTCATACAAAATGGTCATGGAAATCTACCACACTGTCTGTCTGCCAAAAAGCTGTTCAAGCAAGGTAGTTTGGAAATTTCTAAACAGTCATAACGTTTTGTTAAATAAAGAATTATGGAATCAGGCAGCTAGATGAGTTAAAGATAAAAGTAAGCTAAGAGCGAATTGATTTTTACAGCAGGTTCATGGAGCTGAATTGTCTGTTGTTCTTGCATTTCACCAATCTTATCTAATATGACAGGATTTCAGTTTCCTAATGCATCTGCCACGAATGATGGTACAGGTCATCTTTTCAACGATCATCTATTTCATCTGATTCCATTAATGTAATTCTATAACAGTGACAGAAGTAAATTCTCCTTGTTACCCTTAAAATCTTAAAAGTGTGGTTGCTGAAAGTTGGTGGCACACATTCGTGGCAATTGGAAACAGCGAATAATATCCTTAATGACTGGAAGGAAATTTTGTGCATGGCTAGATTTCCTCAGGTATATCAAGCACCTGCTTGAACCACTCTCAATCTGTTTGCTTTTATTTACGTTTTATTATTGGTTTATGTAGCTCCAAGACATTTACATGTTAAATGAACAGTTTTGTTTTTATCCAATTTATATTGCACTGAAAGACTTGTCCCATTGAAGCTAAATAGGTCACTGCTTGATGGGCAGTAATGAGTATAACAGCACAGTCCAGTCATGAGTGAATTCCCTGAGCATACCATATATTTGTGTAACATAGAACAAGATACATCTTGTGTTTGTAAGATTTTATTGATAGCATTAATCTTTGAGCAATATATAAGTTTAAAAAGGCGATAAAGTGAATTATGTTAAATGGCGCCTCAGCAGTTAATAAAACCAAAATACTCTGGATGCTGGAGATCTGGAATAGAAGCAAAGTGCTGGAGAAACTCAGTGGGTCTTACAGCATCTGTGATGTCCAACATGTTATATTTTGTATTTTTGAATGTGAACTGAAACTGGAAAAATATTGCTCTGTATCGAAGGGACTGTGTGGAAAAGGGCTACAGTTATAACAATGTTTCCTGAAGCTGGTTGCAAATTGCAAAACAAACATAGCATGAGAGACTATATTATTGTGTGGGAGATAACAAAGCCAAACAAAGTGCCCCTGCTTCTTTGTGTTTAGGGCAAACCTCCCAGCTGCACTGATTGGTTGGCTTATCCATGGGTCAATTGGAATGGATTGAAGAGAACTCCATTTAACCACAACATTGGAATTGGCCTGAAGGAAGTTGTGTGTATGAGCAAAAGCAGCAGAGAGAACTATATTTTTGTGGGAAATGCATAACGATATAACCCTTCTCTCTACTTTGCCAGAAAAGTACCAGTACATCCAGCTGCTACTTGATGTTCTCACCCACCTTTTCCTGTAACTTTTTTTTCCAATACACCCCCCAGCCAAAAGAAGGAAAAATTCTTAAGGATGTTTAAAAAAATCAATTTTCAACCAGTGACTGACAGGCTGAACTTTGGTGCAAACTTGACGCTGTTAACAAATAACTGAAAAAGGATTGAAGGAAACGAGAAGATGTCAAAATCAAACCATTGGTCAAGTTCTCTCTTCCTAATTGAATTGTCCCTTTTTTTGTCACATTTTAAAATCCATATCTTGTGTTTGTCTGTGTGTGTGTGTCTGGATGAAGGTGTAGAGCCATAGGGTTTAAGTTAGTAATTTATATTTCTTTGTTACCACCAGTTTGTCAGTCAGGTAGATGGGGTAGTTTAAGTACATCATACATGATTTAGTGGGTCACAAAAATGGAGAAAGAAACAAAGTTAACATTTAAAGTCCCAAGACTTTTCTTTCAGACTCAATGTTAACACACTTTCTCTGTCCATTGATGTTGCCAGACGAGCTTAGTCTTTTGCTTTCTGTTTTTGTTACATATTGAGTATCAGTTTGTTTTTGAACTGAAAACTTGCTGTTCAAAGACTAAGAATATAGAATTCCTACAGTGTGGAAGCAGGTCATGCAGCCCATCGAGTCTGTAGCGCCCCTCTGAAGAGCATCCTACCCAGACCCACAACCCGATCCTATCCCTGTAACCCTGCATTTCCCATGGCCAGTCCACCTAATCTTTGGACTGTGGGAGGAAACTATAGCACCCCAAGGAAACCCATGCAGACACAGGGAGAATGTGCAAACTCCACATAGACAGTCATCTGTAGGTGGAATGAACCCCACGTCACCATTGCTGTGAATCAGCAGTGCTAATTACTGAGCCACCATGACATCCTCAAGCGTAGTTTTGAATTTCGAAAAGTTTTGATTGGGTACTGAGGACTGAAGTCAAAGTCGACCTGATATCTCCTCGGAAACGCCATTAGCCATGCGGCTGAAGCAGCTACCACCCCCACGCTGAGTGGTGATGTCATTTCCGCCCACATCATGGCCGCTCCCACAGCCACTTCCGGCCCTCACATCATCGCTGATGCCACATGCTCAGTGACTTCCGCCACCCCTACTGCCATGATCACCACCACTTCCGCCTCCACCAGCGCCACTCACCTGCATTCTGCTGATACGCCCCCCACAGACCCCACTGTCACTATCCCCACACCCCAGAACCCCCGAGGGCAACATTACCCCAGCTCATGCCTCCACCCCCATTCCCCCCACCATCACATTCACTCCAGGTACTGGCTCCGACCCCACTCCCAGCTCCACACCCACACCAGATCCCAGCTCCCGGCCTTGCCGAGTTTTCACCATCCCTCCAGACCTCCCACTCACTGAGGATGAACGATCAGTCCTCAGCAAAGGACTCACCTTCATCCCCCTCCGTCCACGCATCAATGAATTTAATACACGACGTGACGTCGAACAATTCTTCCGTCGCCTCCGCCTCCGAGCTTACTTTCACAATCAGGACTCCCGCCCACCTTCCGAGGACCCCTTCGCCCACCTCCAACACACTGCATCCACCTGTACACCCCGTGCTGGCCTATTACCTGCCCTCGACTTCTTCATTTCCAACTGCCGCCGGGACATTAGCCGCCGGGACATTAACCGCCTCAACCTGTCATCCCCCTCCCCCCCCCCTCCCCCACTCCAACCTCTCACCCTCACAACGCGCAGCCCTCCAATCCCTCTGCTCCAATCCCAACCTCACCATCAAGCCAGCGGATAAAGGGGGCACAGTGGTAGTCTGGCGCACTGACCTCTACACTGCTGAAGCCAAACGCCAACTCGAGGACACCTCTTCCTACTGCTCCCTCGACCATGACCCCACCCCCCATCACCAAACCATCATCTCCCAGACCATACAGAACCTCATCACCTCAGGAGATCTCCCACCCACAGCTTCCAACCTCATAGTCCGGGAACCCCGCACTGCCCGGTTCTACCTCCTTCCCAAGATCCACAAGCCTGACCACCCTGGCCGACCCATTGTCTCAGCATGCTCCTGCCCCACTGAACTCATCTCTACCTACCTTGACACTGTCCTATCCCCCCTAGTCCAGGAACTCCCCACATATGTTCGAAACACCACCCATGCCCTCCACCTCCTCCAAGACTTCCGTTTCCCCGGCCCCCAACGCCTTATCTTCACCATGGATATCCAATCCCTCTACACCTCCATTCGCCATGACCAGGACCTCCAAGCCCTCCGTTGTTTCCTCTCCAGACATCCCCAACAGTACCCTTCCACTGACACACTCATTCGTTTGGCCGAACTGGTCCTCACCCTTAACAATTTCTCCTTTGAATCCTCCCACTTCCTCCAGACCAAAGGCATAGCCATGAGCCCATGTATGGGCCCCAGCTATGCCTGTCTCTTTGTTGGCTATGTAGAACAGTTGATCTTCCGTAATTACACCGGCACCACTCCCCACCTCTTCCTCTGCTACATTGATGACTGCATTGGCGCTACCTCGTGCTCCCGCGAGGAGGTTGAGCAATTCATCAACTTCACCAACACATTCCACCCTGACCTTAAATTTACCTGGACCATCTCTGACACCTCGCTCCCCTTCCTGGACCTCTCCATCTCCATTAGTGACGACCAACTTGACACTGACATTTTTTACAAACCCACCGACTCCCACAGCTACCTGGATTACACCTCTTCCCACCCTACCTCTTGCAAAAATGCCATCCCGTATTCCCAATTTCTCTGCCTCTGCCGTATCCGCTCCCAGGAGGACCAGTTCCACCATAGGACACACCAGATGGCCTCCTTCTTTAGAGACCGCAATTTCCCTTCCCACGTGGTTCAAGATGCCCTCCAACGCATCTCGTCCACATCCCGCACCTCCGCCCTCAAACCCCACCCCTCCAACCGTAACCAGGACAGAATGCCCCTGGTGCTCACCTTCCACCCTACCAACCTTCGCATAAACCAAATCATCCGCCGACATTTCTGCCACCTCCAAAAAGACCCCACCACCAGGGATATATTTCCCTCCCCACCCCTTTCCGCATTCCGCAAAGACCGTTCCCTCCGTGACTACCTGGTCAGGTCCACACCCCCCTACGACCCACCCTCCCATTCTGGCACTTTCCCCTGCCACCGCAGGAACTGTAAAACCTGTGCCCACACCACCTCCCTCACCTCTATCCAAGGCCCTAAAGGAGCCTTCCACATCCATCAAAGTTTCACCTGCACATCCACCAATATCATTTATTGTATCCATTGCTCCCAATGTGGTCTCCTCTACATTGGGGAGACTGGGCGCCTCCTAGCAGAGCGCTTTAGGGAACATCTCCGAGACACCCGCACCAATCAACCAAACCGCCCGGTGGACCAACATTTCAACTCCCCCTCCCACTCTGCTGAGGACATGGAGGTCCTGGGCCTCCTTCACCGCCGCTCCCTCACCACCAGACGCCTGATGGAAGAACGCCTCATCTTCCGCCTTGGAACACTTCAACCCCAGAGCATCAATGTGGACTTCAACAGCTTCCTCATTTCCCCTTCCCCCACCTCATCCTAGTTTCAAACTTCCAGCTCAGTAACTGTCTCCTTGACTTGTCCAGACTTGTCCGACCTGCCTATCTTCTTTCCGCCTATCTTCTTTCCACCTATCCACTCCACCCTCTCCTCCTTGACCTATCACCTTCATCTCCTCCCCCACTCACCCATTGTACTCTATGCTACTCTCTCCCCACCCCCACCCTCCTCTAGCTTATCTCTCCACACTTCAGGCTCACTGCCTTTATTCCTGATGAAGGGCTTTTGCCCGAAACGTCGATTTTGCTGCTCGTTGGATGCTGCCTGAACTGCTGTGCTCTTCCAGCACCACTAATCCAGTATCTCTCCTCTTAGGTCTACTGCATTTGCCGTCTTTAGATGGGCATGGGAAGAAACTATTTAATATTCTTGCACATTGTGCATGGAAGAATATTCTGATGAATTGGGTGTCTGAGAACCCACCGGGATGGCAGAAATTAATTATGGAGCACATTCCTTTGGACTTTTTCACAAACATGGTGCACCACACAACAGCCAATTTTTATAAGACATGGCAGCCCTACTTGAGTTATTTGGATATAGATTTATCAGTTATCTTAACTAGGGTGTTTGTTTAACCAGGATGATTAGATTTGTCAAGCCTTGGACCCTGGAGGGGGTTTCCTGAGTTAATACGGGTGTGTATATATTGCTCTTGTTCCTTTGTTTGTGAGCTTTGCGCTGAGCATAGCTGTTCTATATTTTGGTTTTTTTTGCTTTTCTTTGGGTGTTGCGTTAGGGTTTGCTGTGTATCATAGATTAGGTTAGTAGTTGTATTGTAATTTGTTTTCTTTTTATTATACTGATATTTGTGATTATTTTTTCAATAGCTTTATGTTTGTAAATTTAAAATAAATTGCTAATTGATATTAAACAAATAGCTTCTGAAGATCTCAAAAGAAATGAAATCCAGGGGTAAGACGTTATCCTGTCAGTATGGTCTCTTCAGCCAGCAGGTGTGTGGTGAGACCCATCGCTTAAAGAATAAAGCAGTTTATCTTTCTGTAGTCTTTGTGGCTGATGCGATCATAAGGTCTCTAGTTAAAGCTAGAATCAATGCCCCAACTATTAAAGGTTTAACATACTTTTTTCACTTTTGTATTTTGTTCCTCTGTTAATAAAACCCAGTGCTTCAGATCTGATTTTGTTTGCAAATTGCACAGTCTACTTTCCTGCCACCACTAGCAAGTTTTATACATAGACACACTTTCCAAGACCTAGCTTTTACACTTGTCATAGTTTGCATTTCTTTTCTGTATTTTTAATTAATCAAGATGTATATTAAATTTCATCCATCGGTCTTCATTTTACCAGTATGCCTGTGTTTTTCTGAAGCTTGTTACTATCCACCTCACTCATTCCATTTCCAAACTTCATCCTGAAATATCACCGTGAAGACTGATATCTCGTCACCATGTCACCCTTTATTTACATATGCATATACATGGTACATGACACTGCTCCAGCTCTCAGTGAGCAGGATCTCTGCTACTGTTTTTTAAAATATTTTTTAACAATTACAAAAGAGATTACAGAGAAACAGTTAACATTTACAGCTGGAAACAACAGCAATTTTACAATTGATAGGAGCAGCAAACCCAGGCCCCAAACCCTACCGTTTGGGGCCTGCTGTTTGGGCTTAGTCCAAACACCAAAAACAGTGAAGTAGCATACAAAAACAAAGGAAACTAGAATCCAAGGGCTAAGCCCTACCACAAAATTAGCATTTTACTTGTGAGAAAAAGGACAAAGAAAAAAAGTGTAACACAGGCTGTAACCAGCCAGTGAAACAACAATCCCTTAATGAGAACTGAGTTACACCTGAAACACATGTGCATCAGGAGTTTAACAAACCGTCCTCGCTAAAAGGAATGTCTGTTAACAAACTGGATAAATAATTCAGACAGTTCAGAAATCCGGTTTCCACCCCAGAAAAAAAGAGCAGAAACCAACTGCAACAGTAACATACTGACTGTAGCACCAGCCAGCACAGAGTCAGTCCTGTAAACTGAGGAGACTCTGAATCTCCTGTTTATAAAATTTATTAAACAAATTACAAAACAGGTTTACCAAAAACTGTTAACATTTACAGCTATTTACAATAGCAATTTTACAAGGGAGAGGAGCAGCAAGGCCAAACCCCAAAACCTACCGTTCAACCAGTTTACAGGGAAATGAGGACAAACCTCAAATCCCAGGTTCAAGCATGACAAGACAGCAACAATGACATTTATACACAAGACAATCCAGTTGTATAAAAGGAGTGCAGACAATACAGTCCCAACAAGCCCCCGTCCCTCCCACCTTCCGGCCACTCTAAGGCAGCCCATCCCTACACATCTGGCTCTCGATCCACCCCATGCCACTTCCAGTTCTTGGTCCGCCCTGACACCTTTTGACCACCACTAGGGCAGCCTGCCCCAGTACCCGCCCAGGGTGACAGCAGTCAGGACAGCCTACCCACCTTCCGGCTTCACTAACCACCCTCAGCACCTTTCGACCACCTCTAGGGCAGCCCATCCTGGTACCTGCCCAGGGTGGACGGTGCTGAGGACGGCTACCCGCCTTCTGGCTCTCTGTCTGCTCCTACGTACCATTGGGCTCTCACCCACCGATGCACCATCCAGCCAGTGGGCTATCCTAGCACACCTTCCAGCCACCTCTTGGACACCCCAGCCCATCCCCTTCCCTGGGACAACAGCATGCAGGGTAGCCCACAAGCCTTCCGGAACTCAGCCAACCCCTACGCGCCTTCTGGCTCTCGGCTGCTCTGACACCTTTCAACCACGGGACAACAGTGCTCAGAACAGCCTACCCACCATCTGGCTCTCGGGGAGACTGTCTTCAGGGTGACCTACCCACCCTCTGGCTTTCGGGACAGCCTACCAACCTTCAGGTTCACAGGATGGCCTATCCACCCTCCGGCGCTCGGGGTGACAGCTTTCAGGATGACCCATGAGCCTCCCAGCTCACAGTAAGGCCTGCCCGACCCAGGGACACAAGACCATGCAGGTGATAGACGCTGGAAACACCACAATACAGTTAATTGCCCAAAAACACCAGAGTCCTTTCTGGTACACAGTCCAAATCTATACAGTCTTCAAAATATAGAATCCATTTCCAGAAAGAGTCCACTCCAGTATACAATGTGCATTGTCAGAAATAGAGTCCACTCCAAACTGCAGAGTCTGTTGCTAAAAACAGAGTCCACAACCAAGGGCAGAGTCCACTCCTGAAGGCAGCAAATGCACACCCCACAGCGCACAGGTGTTCATTCTCCATGGAGTCCTGGCCCAGGCTTGGAACACCAGGCCCACTCTCAGAAACATAGTACAGGTGCAGTTTGGTCCACTCCTGAAGGCATGATCTTCTCCAAAATACAGCAAGTGCTCACCTTCCAGCACACACACAGGTGTTCAATCTTCAGAGGCCCAGTCCCAGGGCTAGGCCGCCCGACAGGAACAGCTCCTCTGGTAAAATGTATGTCTTCCACAAGGGCTCAGTCCAAACACCAATAAAAAGTGAAGACACATACAAAAAAAAAGAAAAACTAGAGTCCAAGGGCTAAGCCCTACTACAAAATTAACATTATCCTTTTCTCAAAAAGAGTAACACACAGGCTGTAACCAGCCAGTGAAACAACAACCCCCTAAGGCGAATTGAGTTACACCTGAAACACATGATGTGCATCAGGAGTTTAACAATCAGTCCTCACTAAAAGGAATGCCAGTTAACAAACTGGCTAAATAATTCAGCCAGTTCAGGAATCAGGTTTCCCCCACCAAAAAAGGAAAACAAAACTAACAGTAATGTATTAACTGTAATACAAGCCAGCATAGAGTCAGTCCCATAAACTGAGGAGACTCTGAATCTCCTGTTTATATCTGTCAGCCAGGGCTCCCCCATTGGACTAGGTTAACAGCCCTAATCAGGGAGCCCGTATTCTATGAGATCCACCTGGCTGACATTGTCCCAGTTACTATCCTTACTATCTGCAGTTTAGTCTGTATAGCAACATTGTATCATTAGGACCACTGCCTTTCTTGTATATTAATATTGGCTGTGAGAAACACTTTTGAAAAACAACCTTTACCATTAAAGTCCAAAATCCAGTTTTGAATACATGTTGCTGCTGCCCCATTTAATCTCACAAGGTTACACTATAATAAGCTTATCATCACTAGGATATGCAACACAGAATGTGGTCATTGAGGCTGGTGCGTCTGTGCTGGCTGTTTGAAACGTGATTAGTTATTCTGGAAAATCATTCTTGATCTCCATAATGATATGCTGTCCTCTACAATGATCTGGCGTCACTAGGTCCAGAAAGGTTTCTATTCTAGTTGTGGTAGCCCTTTTGTTTGTTTCCTCATCACCACCAGCTGTTTTAATATTGTTCGGATTGAAACGTTTTGCATCCAGTCTGATATTGTCAATGGTAACAGGAAGGGTGTCCAGAAAGTTTAAAACCAGAATGGACTCTTTCAGTGCCGACACACCAGTGGTGTATCTGCTAGCGAGAGGCGGCACAAGGCATTGTATTTGTTACTTGGCCTGTCGGATGGTATTCCAACTTGTAGTTGTTCACACTTATAAGTGACCTGGCTTTGTCCTTTTTGACTAGCCCTTGGGGGGAATTTGTAGTCTGTTACTATTACAAATTTACATCCATAAATTATTGGTGGAACTTAGTCACACCAAAGATGACCGACAAACCTTCCTTCTCTAAGTGGGCATATTTGTGCTCTGCATCAGCCAAAGTTTGGGAACCATATGCTACTGGGCGTTTTTCTCCATTGGGCTACCTGTGAGTCAACACCACCCTGATACCATACAGGGAGGCATTACATGTCAGCACTGCATCTCTCTTGGGATCATAGCATGCCAAGACCTTACACAATTATATCTGCTTCACTTGCCTAAATGCTGTGTCTTGGTTATGAGACCATTTCCAAGGCTGATCCTTTTTCAATAGCAGATGTATGGGTAATAGGATGAAGGCCTGGTTACATTTGAACTTTCTATAATAATTCACTAATCAAAGGAAAGATTGGGTATTGACAAAGCCATTTGCAGTGCCTGTTTGAAATCCAGTTGGGCTTCTACTGGTAGATGCTTTTGCACATTCCCATCATTAATCTCACATATCGAAGGGTTGCTCAAAATTTAAGGTGAAGGGTGGAAGGTATAGGGGGGATGTCAGGGGTAGGTTCTTTACCCAGAGAGTGGTGGGGGCATGGAATGCGCTGCCTGTGGGAGTGGCAGAGTCAGAATCATTGGCGACCTTTAAGCGGCAATTGGATAGGTACATGGATGGGTGCTTAAGCTAGGACAAATGTTCGGCACAACATCGTGGGCCGAAGGGCCTGTTCTGTGCTGTATTGTTCGATGTTCTAAGGTTAAACCAAAGTCACTTGCGTCCGTCAGTCATCTTAACCTCATCAAAAATCGCGACACAGATTTCCCTGGTTCTCAGCCTACCGAGTAAAGTCCATAGCATCCCAGAATTGCAGGAGGCTTGGGGTCATAACATTCTATAATCAAATCTGTCAACTCTTTAAAGGTTTTAGTGTCTGGTGCCTCAGCAAGTGGAAAAGCTGCAGATTGCCAAGCTGTCAGGAGAATTACTTGTTGCTTTTCAACTGCCTCAATATCATTTACTTTTTAAAAAAATTGCATTCTTTCCACACACTGGACCCAGTCTTTGATGGCAGGATTGAATGAGTCAAGCTTCCCAAATAATAGCGTGATACCAGAAATGCTTACTCCAATTCAACAATAACTGATGAGTGAATTTCTTCAGGAGCATATTTTTTCTCTTGTCATCACTGAAATAACTCCATAGTGGCTGGTATCCCGTCACCAAGTTGCCCTTCATTTACATGTGAAGAGTCCTTGATACTTATCTGGCTTCCTCAGCTCCAACTGTCAGATTGAACAGAACCTCTGATATTCCTGTTTTTATCTATCAGCCAGGGCTCCCTGACTGGATCAAGTTAGCGGTCCCAATCAGACAACTCGTACTTTCTGACGTTACAATCTCTGTGTTAATGTAAGTAGATTTGAAATATCGCAGTAGAATTGGGATATAGATTTAGATTTTATTGTCACATTTACTCAAGTACAGATGTACAAAAGTACAATGAAACATGTATAATTTCGCCACACACAGTTCCGTCCTCGATACAAAGGTACCCCTGTACAAAAAGCTTAGGTACAAAGTAGTAAAAGGAACAATTTAGAAAAGTTAAGCATTACCTTCATGGAATAAATAGAAAATATATGTAACATTGGTCTTACTTAATTTTAAAGTCCTGCTTAATACAAACTAGAAAAATGAAGGAAAAAGGCTAGAAGTTCAACAGTCTATGATGAGTCCTCTGCTTGGTTTGCTCTCTGGGAGACCTCAGCTCCCTGTTCTCTCCGCTGCAGAGACCAGGGAGGGGGCTTCCCGAGTTGGGCCGCGATGCTGTTGCTGAAGCTGTTGGCTACCCAATTGCTTCCTGCCTCTAGATTGTGCCTAGACAGGAGTAATATTGAACAGTAATTGTTAAAATCATGTTAATATGCTACTTCTGCATGACTTCTGTGCATTTAGGTGTATTTTCAGCTGCGTTACTGTCACAGTTAAAGAAGAGTGAAAGTCATTGTTCTTAAAAAAAATTGTCCCAATTCCTGACTGCAATAATTCTATTAGGTCAGTTAAAATTCCTGCCAGAGTTGGCTATTAGCATAGCTAGGAATTTGGAAATGGGAGAGAGATAATTAATGCCTGCTAATAAGAGCCTTTATTTAAAAGGAAAACTGCACAGAAAACAATTTTAAGCCCATAACTATGTGTATCACATCTAAAGGATAAGTTGTTTGTGTACAATCTGATATGCTGGTCCATGTGACCTGTTGTCCTTGACCTTGAAACAAGACCACAAGAGGAAGGAAATTAACGAAGCAATTCCATGTAGCAGACAAAATATGGGAAGGATAGAAGAGCAAACTGAGAAGGAGGTCTACCGTTTAGAGAAGTTGCAAGGCACACTTAGATTATTGCTTTTATTTCTTTCACTTTTGTTTGATTCAGTGTCCAAAATTAACCAACTTAAAAATCTCACAACACCAGGTTATTGTCCAACAGGTTTATTTGGAAACACTAGCTTTCAGAGCGCTGCTCCTTCATCATTTGGTTCTTGGAGGAGTAGCATTCTGAAAGCTAGTGGTTCCAAATAAACCTATTGGGACTATAACCTGCTGTTGTTTGATTTTCAACTTTGTGCACCCCAGTCTAACACCGGCACCTACAAATCAGAATTAACCATACTCAGTTAAGATTTGCATCATACTTCCATGATCAGCAGGAGCTGAGAGTTTCAAAAGCTCTGAAAAGAAGTTGACGTTTGTAGAAAATGAAATGAGAACTCTATTTATATGGAAACTGCTTTCTGCAGAGAAGCAAAGTCCTCAAAGAAAAGGCCTTGGACTATTCAAGGTAGTTGGAACTGTAGAGGTGAAGTGGACTGCTTAGTACATCATTGGGTTCTATCTTGGTTATACCTGTGTTGAGATTTCATGTGTAATTTATAGCTCCTATCGACTATGATTTGCCAGTTGTTCTATTTTTAACTACTGCTGATAATGTTAGAATAAAGGTTAGTAAAAGGGAAATCTTGTTGACGAAGGTTTTGACTTGAGGGCCATTTGGTGAACTTGCTTATTTTGCTTTCTGAAATCTGAAGAGGATTGTAACATAAGATTCAGTGTTAAATTTGTAACTTTATTGGCTATAAATGCAATTTTCAGCTTCCTTTTCCATTCTTGCTGGCATATCTGAAACAGCAAGTGAAAGAAGTAAGTAATGTATTGACAATGTTGTACTAATGCCATTGTGAATTTACTATTAAATGTATGCAAATCTGATTGTTCATTGTTATATGGATCGGAGTGCCTGGCAGAAGTCAGTACCTTTTACACTAGCTTCCCCGAAACAGAGAAACTTATAACTAATATTGGGATGGAAATAATAAAATCAAGTTACTTCTTTGTTTTGAAGTGACGGATTGTATTTATAGCCTTTACAGAAAAATCATTGACATCTTTGGTATGAAAATAAAAGAATTGTTCCATTGTACTGCTGTAAGTTCCAGATTCTTCATAGCCACAACATTCTCTTTCATTTCAGGTCAATAATTTCCTCAAATTTAGTAACTGTACATCAAAACGTATAAGTTGACATAGCAAGAAAGACAAGCCCTTTTTGTTTAACATCAAAAAAAAATCTTTTGACATATACTTGGTGTGTAAGTCAACCCCTCCCTGAATTTTCCACTAAGACATGTTGTGCTCACATTTAGAGTCGGCCTCAATTTGTCACCTCAGCAATATGTGTTATCATTTGGCACATGGGATGAAGCAGACAAAGTGGACCGCGATGCCAAAACGATGTGCAGGATATTTTGGTCAAGCCCAAATAGACCAGCTTGCAAATGACAATCAGCTGTGTGCTCTGACAGAAAGATTTAAATATGAAACTGGTTTCAAAAAAATGGTCTAATACTTTTCAACTTTCAAATAACTGTGTTGCAATGAGGAAAACAAGTATTAACCAGAAAATTGATGACAGAATGGAAGAAGTGAGAATCTGTCCTGAAGTATGTGCCCAAAACTAAATGCACCATGCGAACAAGGATCAACCCCATTGGCCTAATCTTAAAACAGGAAGCAGATCTGTTGAAAATCATCAGAATAGTTAGATTAGCAACAGGAATGCAACATGTGGATACGCACTCAAGTGGACCAAATTAAACTATACACACAGCAAAAAATTCAGAGTAACTACCAGTTGGTGTAACTATTGTATGAAGCAAAGCAGTCTAGTTTGCAAAAGAAAACTGGAGATGGGTCACAGGCTACCAAAAGACCTTGCTATTATATTTACAACTTTGCAATGATTCTTCATCAGCAAAAACATGACCATATTGTCAACATGGATGAAACATTAATGACTTTTGATATTCCCAGCACACTGATGATAGAATGAAATTAAAGTCTATGGTAATTATCAAACATAAAGCCATTCCAGAAATCAAGTTCCTTGCAAGAGTTTATCTGCATGTCTATGACAACAGTGAGTAGTGCATTGTTAATTGTGCAAAAGGCATCCCATTGGCATCTGTGTTGCATTCAACCATAAGTGATATGCACTTTGCTACTTGCATCCTACTTGAATCATATCAGTCTGAGTACTGAATCATGATAGTGCCTTGGGTCTTCAGTACTTCTCCAACTATGACAGTTGGCCTCGACTGAGTGTTGCAGACTGGCACATTTCAAACTCTAGGAGTACGTGCTGTGGAATGCAGTAAAGCTTGGGGCAGCTACTGCCAAAGCAAAGTGGGGAATGATTGGAATCGAAGTTCTTTCTGTCAGCGTCTGAAGGTCTGTTCAGTTTCATGCGTAATTCAGTCTAGGACTTATGCTCTGCATTTGTCCCCCTAACATCTCTGTATGCTAATCTTAAATCCACCTCTTTAATCAAGCTTTAGGTTAGTTCTGTCATGAGTCTCATTTTGCTTGTTTACTCATTTTTGAAACACCTTTGGCATTTTTTAGTGGTTCAGGAGTTTGAATGTACATTTTTTTTAATATTCAAAGATTTGCTATTAACATTGCATGCAACATATGCCAGTTGTAAAGGAAGAATGAGTGATTAAACTTGCTTTTATGTAGTGTATTTCATGATTTGAAGTTGCTTCAGTGTTTTGACAGCATATTCCATGAGCAGCAATGAAATAAAGTCCAGATTATTTGTTTTAGCTATAGTTGGCCAGGACAGATTAAGTTGGTCAGGACATCAGGATGACTCTTCTGACAATAGTACCATAAAATCTTTTGCATCCATTGTGTTGATCTCATCTGTACCTCCAACAGTGCAACACTCCTTTGATACTGCACTAAGGGTTCTGCTCTGACTATGTGCTCAGGGGCCTTGAATTCATTTTTACTTTTGAAATAGATTTAGCTTTACTGTCACGTACTCAACTGAGTACAGTAAAAAGTTGACAAGTCACCACCTTTAGGTACAAAGATGTCTAAGTACAGCTTGTTAGTTATAAGATGAGTTACACTTTAAAAATTTCACTAACACAATGCCATTGAACATTTTACTGTCTTAAATAATGAACTTTTATGACAAAATTTTGTTTGATTTTTATCCAACTTCATGAATGAAACAAGAAATAAATTAGTAACTGATCAAAAAAAAACAGCTAATGTGCTTAAAATCACCAGTTTTGTGTAGTTGCAGAATGAACTGAATCAAAGATGTATAATTGAGAAAAGAGAGCATTTTATAATGGGTTAAAGTAGGTCAAAGTGCAAAGGATTCCTTTCTCCATAATACTCCAGTTTGACCCTTCACCTGTCCCATGCACTTAGTACCTCCATACTCCCTGAGCTGCAATGTTTTCCCAGTGCCTATTGTTTGTTTCCCAGCACTAAGTACAGAGAGTTCTCCTATAACACGTATTTTTGAACATGATTTGGCTGTAATGCGATTTGTGAATTGCGGACCTTTTGTTTGATAAAGCGAACTCCTGTTCGCTGTTACAACTAGGTATTGTATTGCATAGAGGACTGGTCATTCAGCTCGCGTGTTTTCTAGCCAAGCACTTTGTGAAAGGTACAGTGCTTTTGAAATCAGTGTTTTTAGTGTTAAAGTGTTAATTATACTGTATTATTTTATTAAAATATTTGATTTAAAAATCTACTTAGACTGTGCTATTATTCGTGTTAGGCTTACTATTTATCTTTCAATTTTTATTGGTATTCTTGGTGGTTTGCCTCTAGCCTATTTTTCCCATAGGCCCCAGTAGTTCTATTGCGTAGTTTTCTGTAACATGGCGTTTCACAGGAACGCAACCACCACGTAATAGAAGAACTTGTAAAATATATGACTTACATAAAACAAACTGAAGGCTAGCTGCGAATGGGAAACTCTGCAGCAGTCAAAAGCCTGTGAAGACGCTGTTGAAAACACGCAGGAGGTAGTCACGTGACATTCCGTGTCGCGCTCGGAAGAATGCGAGGCGGTCACGTGACTTTCAGTTTCGCGCTCGGAAGAGTGCGAGGCGGTCACGTGACGTCCCGTTCCGCACCCGGAAGAGTGCGGGGCGGTCACGTGACGGTCCGTTTCGCGCCCAGGAAGGGTGCGGGGCGGTCACGTGACGTGCCGTTTCGCGCCCAGGAAGTGGGCCAAGGAAGTCACGTGATGACCCGTTTTGCGGGCAAAAGAAGCTCACGTGGGGTCGGACATCCGGGAATGCGAGGAGGCGGGGAATGGAGTCAGATCAACAACCAATGAGAAGGGGATTCTACCTCAGTGTGTGTATGACGTTTTTTATGGTATAAAAGACTGGGGCAGGGACAAAACGAGGTCTTACTTTTTGAACTGCCACACGAGGTAGTTGGTCAGGGAGAAAAGGGTTAGACCCAGAGCTCTGCATGCTTTGTCCACTTACTGTTTAAAATAAATCAAGAGTGTGAGACTGAATATCTTCTCCTAGTGCTTCATTTAAAAGAACACGCAGGACGAGGCTCACACATAGAAGAAACTAAATTAGTAGATTGAGCCGAGTCCTACAAACTACATGTATTTTTGTGTTTCCAAACTCAATATCCCATGTCACTCCTTCCCAGGACATGAAACCACCTATTTCCCTTCTACTTCCAACTTGCACGTATTGTTTCTAACAACATAAAAGCTTAAGGAATAGGAGCAGGAATAGACCATCTGACCCTTTGAGCCCAGTCTGCTGTTTAGTAAGATCATGACTGATCTTTTTGTGGCCTCAGCTCCACTTATCTCCCTCTCACCATAACCTTAATTCCTTTACTGTTCAAAACATTACCTACCTTAGCTTTAAAAACATGCCATGAGGTAGCTCAACTGATTCACTAGGTATGGAATTTCACAGATTCACAACCCTCTGAGTGAAGAAGTTCCTTCTCAATTTGGTCCTAAATCTGCTTCCCCTAATTTTGAGACTGTAATCTCTTGTCCTAGTTTCACCCGTCACTGGAACCATCATCCCTACTTCGATCTTACCTATTCCCTTCATAATTTTATATGTTTCTATGAGATCCCCCAGCTCATTCTTCTAAATTCCAATGAACATAATCCCAGTCTACTCAGTGTCTCTCCTCCTAAGCCAACCTCCTCAACTCCAGAATCAACCAAGTGAAACTCCTGTGCAGCCTCTCTAGTGCCAGTATATCCTTTCACATGTAAGGAGACCAAAACTGTACATAGTACTCCAGGTGTGGCCTCACCAGCACCCTGTATAGTTACAAAATAACCACCCTGCTTTTAAACTCAATATCTTTAGCAATGAAGGACACAATTCCATTTGCCTTCCTAATTACTTGTTGCACCTGCAGACCAACTGTATGTGATTCATGCATAAGAACATTCTGGTTCCTCTGCACAACAGCAAGCTGCAACTGTTTTACCGTAATAGCCCTTTTTACTGTTATTCCGACCAAGATGGATAACTTGACATTTATTAACATTGTGCTCTATCTGCCAGACCTTTGCCCATTCACTTAAACGATCTATGTCCCTCTGCAAAGTTTCACAGTCCTCTGCACACTTTGCTCTGCCAGTCATCTTAGTATCATCTGCAAACTTTGACACACAACACATAGTTCCCAACTCCTAATCATCTGTATAAATTGTGAATAATTGCGGTCCTAAACATTAATCCCTGAGGCACACCACTAGTCACTGATTGACAACTGGAAAAGCACTTGTTTATCCCCACTCGTTGCTTCCTGTTAGTTAACTAATTCTCTGTCCATGCTAATATGTTACTCGTAATATCATGCATCTTTATTGTATGCTGCAGCTTTTAGTGCAACACTTTGTGGAATGCTTTTTGGAAAGCTCGATACACCACATCTACTGGGTCACTGTTGTTCACCCTGCTCGTAATGCCTTAGTAGAATTATGGTAGATTAGTTAAGCATGGCCTGCCCTTCATGAACTTATGCTGCATCTGCTCAATGGTACGATTTCTATCTAGCTGCTTTGCTGTTTCTTCCTTGAGAATAGATTCAAGCATTTTCCCACTGCAAAAGTTAAGTTAACCTGTCTGTAATTCCTCATCTTCTGTCTACTTCCTTTTTCAAGCAGTGGCATCATATTTACTGTTTTTCAATCTGCTAGAACTGTGTCAGAGTCCAGCATGGGAAATTAACACATGCTTTTGTTTTTTCTCCCGCCATCTCTTTTAGTACCCTGGGATGCATTCAATCAGGGCCAAGAGACTTGCCTACCTTTAACTCCATTAGCTTGACTAACAATACCTGTGTGTCTTAACAATTGTCTTCAGGTCCTTACCTACATTTGCCTCTTTGTGAATTACTGGCATGTTATTCGTGAGTAACTGAATACTGACACAAAATACCTGTTCAATGCCTTGGTTGTTTCCTCATATCCCTTTAATAAATCCACCACCTCATTCTGTAAAGGACCAATGTTCACCATAGCCATTCGTTTCCATTTTATGTATTTATAGAAATGTTTGCTATTTGTCGTTATTTTCTAAGCTAGTTTACTCTCATAATCTATCTTAATTTTCTTTATAGCTATATTTGTGGCTTTCTGTTGACATTTAAAGTTTTCCCAATCTTCTAGTTTCCCACTGGTCTTTGCCACTTTGTGTGCCTTTCCTTTTAATTTGATAGCCTGCCTTATTTCCTTAGACACCCATGGCAGCATACCTCTTTGTCTATAGCCCTTCCTTTTCACTGTTCAAGAAAACTATTGCAGATACATTGCAAACACCTCCTCAAGGCTATGCTGACCAGCCTGGTTCGATCAATCGTTAAGTGGACTAAAATCCCCTATGATAATTGCCATACCATTTTTACAGGCATTAGTTATTTCTTTGCTTATTGCCCATCCCAATGTGATATTACTTGGTGGCCTATAGACAAGGTCTATCAGTGACTTTTTTCCTCTTAGAATTTTGAATTTCCACCCAAATAAATTCAACCTTATTCTCTGTAAAACCTATGTCATCTCTCACCACTGTCCAGATGTCATCCTTAAATATCAGAGCTACACCACCTCCCTCACCTTCCTGTCTGTTCTTCCGAATAGTTGGACACCCCTGGATGTTTAATTCCCAATTGTGACCATCCTGCAACTGTTTCTCTGATAATAGTTACTAAATCATACTCATTTGTGATGATTTGTGCCATTGATTCATCTACCTTATTTCAAATGCTATGAGCATTCAGGTAAAGTTTCCATCAAAATCACAGCAGTATACATTTGCAAAATGTAAAAATGGATTTTCAGAAAAGAGTGTGGAGAAAACAGTAAAAGATTGATGTACTGCAATGTGATAGACAAAAATAATGGTAGGACAAGAAATAAAATACTACTCAGTTCATCTTAATTTACCACTGGGGATCTACTAGTAAACTGTTAAAAATCGTGCATCTAATACATCCAAATACGTTGCCTAATTTTCTTGCAAATGTAAGGGTATCTTAAATTGCTGGCTGCAGTTTTGGTGAGTTTGAAACCAGCTAACATCTTCCATTCTGCAAAACTGACCAAGATATAGTTCAGGTCTGATCTAAGTTTTAACCTTAGTGATCACACTTTAAGAAAAAAGAGGTCCAGGTTGCAGCTGACATGATTTGTTTTCCTCAATATAAGTAATTACTACTCAGAAACTAAGAGACTTAAACCTTCGCTTTGCAGCAGAGTAAAAACATTGTTTTGCTTGGACAATACATATCTATTTAGTGTGAACAGTTAATGGTTTGAAAATAAATTTACTATTTGTTGCAAACATGAAGCCTTGAAATACTGACATTGTTAAAAAAGAAGTATTGATGGAAGGTCGAACAGCTGACAGCCTTTGAGGTGACCTTCTGGATCTTTATTAATTTGAGAGCTTAGTTGGTTAGGAGTAAAGATGTTCTGACTTGTGAGCTGGTCCAAGCTATTCATTATGTATGTATATATATTTATTCATTTATTAGAAATAGTGGGTTGTCACTCATACATTCACTAATTTGGGAGAAATTTATTTCAGAATTGTTAGATGTATTATTATCACACTTGTTGAACGAACAGCACTTAATGGAGGCAGCTTCTTAACTGTAGTTGTATGCGCTACCTGACCTTTCATTCCCAGGTTGGGTGACCCCTAAGTAGTTCAGAGTTTTCCTTAATCTCTCATCAAAGCTAATTCTCACCTCCCCCGCGAACCATCAGCTATTACAACAGCTTCCCCAAATGGAGTAGTTGAGGTTAACAGCACACATGCGTTTAAGAAAAAGCTACATAAGTATATCTGGGAGTAAAGAACGCAGGATAGTTTGAGATGAAACCAGTAAAATTGGAAGAGACTTTTATGGAGCATGTAGGGTAAAAGCTTTGTTTCTGTGCTTTAATAATTATCTGGAATTCTATGGAAGGATTCAAATGAGTGTAGTTTCTGAAGGAAAGTTTGATGTTCTCAATGTCAAGTGCATTTCTGTCAGGTGCCTTTTTGTTTTGAAGGATTGGTCTTGCTCTAAGTTATGGATGTCATAATGTTTGATTTTCCTTGAGCTTGATTTCACAATCCTTTGGTCTGATTGGTTGTTACAAAGTTGTTTTTCCTGTTTATTCAGATTCCAGATGTCCCTTTTTCTTATCTGCACTTTATTAGAATGCACGTCTAGCAATTTTCAATTTTAAAATGTTCAAAGATTGGCTATGCAAGAGAAATTTTAGCTAACACGAGATACAATCAGATATCCTTTCACTGCAAAACTTGATCCAGATTATATGGAGCTTGAGAAAATATTGACATGTGAATTGCGCATTGTCTGAATCAAACATTACTTTTAAATTTCTAAAACACAACTGATCATTGAGCCATTTAGCCCTTCTGAGTACAAGAAATGTCATTTACTAATTTCAGGATATAGTTTATGTTCTTTAGCTGCCTTTAATATATTCTAATTGTCTGAAATACTTTTACCGGATTTGTTCTTTAATACAACTGGAATTTCTCCTAGTACTAACATAGCTATGAAAATCTAAAATTGGTTCCCTCTTCAAAATTCTACAACTTCTGTCTCACTTGGTCCTTTACTGTTTCTGTATTTTTAAGTGATTCTCAGTTGTCTTTCATATAAAGCCTATTTTTATGTTAGCTTACATCAATGATTTGTTTCTTTATTTTGTTGTATAATCTTATTAAACCACCGTGGTTAAGATTGGCTTTCCTAAAGCAAATCTTTTCTCACATTGTACAGTGGCTTTAAATATAGTTTCTTCTGTTAAGTGTAGTTTCCCAGTTTATTCCCTCTGTCTTCTAAAGAACACTGAAGTATCCAGTGCTGTCCCTTTTTTGCATAAAATTCCTTTAGTTTTAAGACTGAACTCAGTGATACCCAGGTCACAGATGCGCACAGATATCCAGGTTACACCCCATTTGGAAAATTAAGCACTGAATCGCAATGCAGCTCTTGCCTTTGTAATATGACACTCATGTTATGACATTTTCTAATTATTGCCTTAAATTTGACATTTTCCCTTACCACTTTTGTCCCTGAAGTGTCCACTCAACTTCCAGAAGTTAAAATCCTTCAATTAATAGATTACAGTATTCCGCAGTCTTCAGCCTAAAAATCTTTCCTGACCATATGTTCCATTGTCTGTTACACATCTATCGTAATTGCACATTCATAACAAATATCCATTCATGTACAGTTGTAATATAGTTATCCACCTATATTGCAATTCCCCTTTTTTTTGGGTATTTCCCAACAAAATCATTTACAGCATCTGAATCAGTTCTTGGTAACATTAAGGTTTTATTTTTGGTTTATGTAAAAATATAATTGTTAAAGCATTCCTTATTTGGGCTTTGTTATTTATATTCACATTTTCTTGTTTTACGTACTGCCTTCTTTGACTTACATATTTAAGTTCTGTATGATGTATCCTTTATTCAAGAGATTAGATACTGGTCCAGTTTTCAGTGATGTTGCATCTGCTTGCAAGCTTGCCACATTGTCCGATGATCAAACTTCCTGAAGCTAACTTTTTATGTAGTTTCTTTCTCATTGACATTTTTGACTGTAATTTGAAGGGTGAACTATATTTTTGCTCAAGAACTGTCATCACAATGTCAAATTACAAAAAAACTGGGGCATGTCTGTAGAGCTGTGTCCCTTGCATATAGTTCTGTTTAATAAAACGTTTTAATCTTCATTTATACAAATGTAAAACTAGTCTTGTTCCTTCTAACTTGTATATAATCCTTAGATGTTTCTCTGAGGCGGGTGTATGCCTTAGTAAGGAAAAATGTGTTCCAGGCACCCCAAGTGACATACTTGGGTTTCAGAGTCAACAAGACCGGGTTGTGTTCATTGAAACCCCCCCCCCCCAAAAAAAAGGGATACTCAAAGAGGATGATGCTGTGCTGTCCATAGCTTCTGGTGGAATTCAGTAGTGGACTCTCATTTTAAGTGCATGTAATTACAAGTTGGAATGCCATCCAAGAGGCTAAGTAGCAAATGTGGATGCCTTGAGCTGTCTCTTTCTGGCAGATATGCTATTGGAAGAGTCTATTCTGGTTTTAAACTTTCTGGACACCCTTCCTGTCACCACTGACAATATCAGACTGTTGATGCAAAAAAGATCTGATTCAGTCAAAAGTAAAGCAGCTGGAAACAAAATGGCCATCACAATCAGAATCTGAACCTTTCTGGACCCGGCAAGACCAGATCACTGTAGAGGAAGGTACTTTTTTTAATGGGGCGCAAGAGTGATTGTTCCAAGCAAAGGACATCATCAAATACTGGCAGAACTCCACCAGGGTCATCCAAGGGTGACCAAAATTAAGATGTTGGTGAGAAGTTACGTCTTTTGGGCAGACATAGCTGTGATGATGGGGCAGTGCCTGGAGTGCCAATAAGGACAAAATTTAGTGCCAGCAGCTCTCCCACATTTGTGAGAATGGCCTGGTAAATCCTGGACTAGGTTACATGTCGACCATGCCAGTCCTTTCATGGGCTCAGTGTTCTTAGTCATTGTGGATGTTGACTCAAAGTGGTTGGACTTGCATAGAGTTCATTTGTCAAACACTGGGATGACAACAGAAAACGTGTAAGCATCTGGGTTACCAGATATGTTGGTTAGAGACAATGGGCCACCATTTACCAGCATGGAATTTGAGTATTTCCTGAAGTTGAATGGCATGCAGCATATCAGGAGAGCTCCATACCATCCATCATTCAATGGTCTAGCAGAAAGAGCAGTCCAAACTTTGAAAGAAGACTTATAGGAACAGCTTACAGCTATACCAAACTATTCCAGTTCCTGTTTGATTATCAGGCCATCCCTCATGTGAGTATAGGTTAGCTCCAGCAGAGTTGCTAATGGGGATAAAACACTGCACCAAGTGAAATCTAATCTTCTCGAGGTGCAGAGGGTGAAATGGCAAAGTTTGGATAGGTGAGGTAGTCCTGACCCAGCACGTGGACCACATGAAAGCTGCAAACTCGCAAACAGGGCAGGAGCAAAATATGATCATCTCCTTTGAACTGCCAGAAAGGCTATCGGAACCTATGGGTTGTTTCCCTCCATCTAGCATTGATAAACCTCAGAGTCTGAGATAGATACTGTTGATTTAGCAGACTCCACGTCTTTAACACCTGAAGAAGTGGATGACTTTCTTCTGCCACACTCCAGATGAAGAGGCAGGCTACGGGTCCGGTACCCGTTGCCCATAACAGAGACTGTGTTGGGAGAACCGAATCTGATGCAAAAATGCCCCAGGAGAGGCTAAAAAACACAAGCCTAAGTCCTCAGACACAAATGGGGAGGGATGCAGTGATTGTAAGCCAGGTAGACCTTATAGAATATGAATTCCTTGATTAGAACTGTTAACCTGGTCCAATAAGGGAGCTGTGGCTGATAGATATAAACAGGAGTGTGTCAACTACGACACGCAGCTCTTGTTCGTCGACCGCGACGGTTTGGAGGTCTCCCTCAAGGTGCTGCCTGTCTTTTACCAGGACCTGATCACTGTCTGGAACATGGTCGAATCGCGTCGCGCCTACCCTCCGGCTGGAGTAGCGGCTGTCGTCAGGGAGCCGTTGCTCAGGAATCCGCACCTCCGTACTCGCGGGTTCGAGTGGCTGTCGGAGGGGAGGGCCGTGGCGGCGAGGGCGACCAGGGTCGGGGACGTGCTGGGTGCCGGGGGCCTGGGCTGGACGCTGCCGCAGGACATAGCTAGCAGGGCAGCGGTAGACGTCCGGTACGTGGCCGCCGCCATCCGACGCCTTAAAACAGCGGTGCTCGGACCCGACGTAGTGCACCAGTTGGAGGACGCTCAGGTGTGCGGTGGGATCCCGTCCGCGCTCACCCCGGCCCGGGCGGAAGTTCACATTGGCCCCAAGGTCCCGTACTTCCCGCGGGAGCCTGTGCCCCACAACCTGAGCCGCCTCCGGAATTTTAATTTTGTGTCTTTTAAGGATATTAAAAGGAAGGCCCTGTATCGACTGCTGCTGCACACCGTCCACCTCTTCTCCCTCATCCACCGTCCGGACACGCCTTGGCGTGCCCATTTGCCACCGGGCGGTGGGGATCCCCAGTGGAGGGCTCTCTACGCGGGAGTCCTCCCTCTTTCTCTCGGGGATCTGGGGTGGAGGGTGCTGCACGCAGCAGTCCCCTGCAACCGCAGGTTGCGGTGGTTCACGGACTCCCAGCCCAACTGCTTGTTCTGTGGCGCTGTGGAGTCCGTGGACCATGTATATATTGGGTGTGGGCGTTTGCACTCCCTTTTTGATTTTCTTAAGAGCCTTCTCCTCTGTTTCTGGCTGCACTTCAGTCCCACGCTCCTGATCTTCGGGCACCCGGTACGGAGGAGGGAGGGCAGGTCCGAGGACCTCCTCGTGGGTCTGCTCCTGGGCCTGGCCAAACTGGCCATCAACAGGTCCAGGCAGCGGGCCGTGGAGGGGGTCGTTAGGGCCGACTGCCTGCCCCTCTTCCGGGGTTACGTTAGAGCCCGGGTGTCCTTGGAGAAGGAGCACGCGGTGTCCACCGACACCCTGGAGTCGTTCAGGGAGAGGTGGGCGCCGCAGGGAGTGGAGTGTATTATTTCCCCGTCCAACTCTATTTTGATTTAGTCCCTACCCTCCCCTTCACTGTTTTGATCACACAGCATTGCCCTGTGGTTTGAAGGGCAGTGCTTGTCACTGGCCACTCGGGTGTTTTTCATATCTTCCTGGTGGTGGAAATTGAATAAAGATCTGTGCACTTTAAGAAAAGAAGAAAAAAAAATAAACAGGAGTGTGTGTCGCCCGGATCCGACTTTTGTATGCCGCCGCAGAGTGTCTGGTTAAAGTTAACGAGTCCCTGACGGCGCCCCTTTGCTTTGGGAGAAGAGTATGTCAAGGCTGCCCCCTGTCCGGCCAGCTGTATTCCCTGTGCGTGGAGCCTTTCCTGCGCCTCTTGCGGAGGAGGTTGTCGGGGCTGGTTCTGCACTGCGCGGGCACGGGGGTGGTCCTCTCGGCCTACGCCGACGACGTGCTCCTCACTTTCACCGACCCGGCTGACCTGGGGAGGATGCGCGAGTGCCAGGCCGTGTACTCGGCGGCGTCTTCCGCCAGGATCAACTGGGCCAAGTGTTCCGGATTACTGGTCGGTCCGTGGCAGGTGGACTCTCTGCCAGAGGAGTTACGGGGGTTCAGCTGGAGTACCACCCATCTCCTCTACCTGGGGGTCTACCTCAGCCCGGCTGAGGAATCCTGGCCGGCCAACTGGCAGGAGCTGGAGGCCAAAGTCTCAGCTCGCCTAGGCCGCTGGACAGGACTGCTCCGAGTGCTATCTTACAGGAGTCGAGTGCTGGTCATAAACCAGCTGGTGGCCGCCATGCTGTCGTACCGGCTGGTCACTTTGGTCCCTCCTCCTGGCTTTGTCGCTGACATCCAGAGAACGTTGGTCGACTTCTTCTGGGACAAAAAGATGCACTGGGTCGCCGCGCAGGTTCTGAGTCTCCCTATTGAGGAGGGCGGTCAGTCGCTGGTGTGCGTCCGCACCCAGGTCGCGACGTTCCGCCTCCAGACCTTGCGGCGATACCTTTACGTCGAGCCTCCTCCTAGGTGGTGCGCCCTGGCGACGTATTTTTTCCACCAGGTGCGTAACCTCAACTACGACACGCAGCTCTTGTTCGTCGAACGTGACGGTTTGGAGGTCGCCTTCAAGGTGCTGCCTGTCTTTTACCAGGACCTGATCACTGTCTGGAACATGGTCGAATCGCGTCGTGCCTACCCTCCGGCTGGAGTAGCGGCTGTCGTCAGGGAGCCGTTGCTCAGGAATCCGCACCTCCGTACTCGCGGGTTCGAGTGGCTGTCGGAGGGGAGGGCCGTGGCGGCGAGGGCGACCAGGGTCGGGGACATGCTGGGTGCCGGGGGCCTGGGCTGGACGCTGCCGCAGGACATAGCTAGCAGGGCAGCTGTAGACGTCCGGTACGTGGCCACCGCCATCCGACGCCTTAAAATGGTGGTGCTCGGACCCGACGTAGTGCACCAGTTGGAGGATGCTCAGGTGTGCGGTGGGATCCCGTCCGCGCTCACGCCAGCCCGGATGGAGTTTCACATTGGCCCCAAGGTCCCGTACTTCCCATGGGAGCCTGTGCCCCACAACCTGAGCCGCCTCCGGAATTTTAATTTTGTCCCTTTTAAGGATGTAAAAAGGTGGGCCCTGTATAGACTGCTGCTGCACATCGTTCACCTCTTCTCCGTTATCCACCGTCCAGACAGGCCTTGGCATGCCCATTTGCCACCGGGCAGTGGGGATCCCCAGTGGAGGGCTCTCTACGCAGGACTCCTCCCCCTTTCTCTCGGGGATCTGGGGTGTAGGGTGCTGCACGCAGCGGTCCCCTGCAACCGCAGATTGCGGTGGTTCACGGACTCCCAGCCCAACTGCTTGTTCTGTGGAGTCTGTGGACCACGTGTATATTGGGTGTGGGCGTTTGCACTCCCTTTTTGATTTTCTCAAAAACCTCCACCTCTGCTTTTGGTTGCACTTCAGTCCCATGCTCCTGATCCTCGGGCACCCGGTACGGAGGAGGGAGGGCAGGTCCGAAGACCACCTCGTGGGACTGCTCCTGGGCCTGGCCAAACTGGCCATAAACAGGCCCAGGCAGCGGGCCGTGGAGGGGGTCGTTAGGGCCGACTGCCTGCCCCTCTTCCGCGGTTACGTTAGGGCCCGGGTGTCCTTGGAGAAGGAGCACGCGGTGTCCACCAACACCCTGGAGTCGTTCAGGGAGAGGTGGGCGCCACAGGGAGTGGAGTGCATTATTTCCCCCTCCAACTCTTTTTGATTTAGTCCCTAACCTCCCCTTCACTGTTTTGATCACACAGCACTGCCCTTTGATGTGAAGGGCAGTGCTTGTCACTGGCCACTCGGGTGTTTTCCTATCTTCCTTGTGGTGGAAATTGAATAAAGATTCGTGCACCTTGTGTCTTTCACTGTGTCTCACACCTGCAAACACACACACACCATGGGTGTTGGGGAAAAAAATAAGCACTACCGCAGTTCGGCGGTAGTGTGGGGGTAGAGAAAAAAAGAGAAAAAGAAATAAACAGGAGTGTGCCTACAGCCATATTAGTCTGAAAACGCCCGATATCATGTGGTCTCAGAAGCTGAACAGACTCAAGTTTGGTTAGTACTTGGATGAGAGACTGCCTGGGAATACCAGGTATAAATAGGAGTGTCAGAGGTTATGTGAGCTGGCTCTGAGGAAGCCAGACAATTGGGAAGTACTTTTAACTTGTAAATAAGGGGCGATTTGGTGCTGGTATACCAGCCTCTGTGGAGTTCTTTCAACAACTTCTTCTGTACTTTACTGTTCCAGCCAGTCATGGGTGATCTCTGTGGTAGAAGGAGAAGTGTCAAGAGGAATGTATTTTCATATTTAATTAATTTTCATGTGGCTTAGGCCATGATGATTTTGTGGAAGGAAAAATCACACATGCAAAGCTCTTAAGATCCTTTTAGTTTAAGGAAGGTGGCCAGTCATTGCACTAAACTGTTCAAGTCAAGTTGCTTTGAATTGTCATTTTTTTTTCAAATGTTAAGAAAAGTGAATTTGCCAGAAGGCCAGAATTGAGTTCTACTGAAACTGAGTGTCAAACAAAAATGCACAAGTTTATAAACAATGAAGAAAGTGCTTCTAAGGTCTGCACATTGCGTGATAGATAACTGACGCACAAATGCTCGAGAGACTTTGTTCTTCAGAGGGAGGAAAGAATTTCAGCTGTAAGGTTTTGAGTTATCGATTTCACCCATCTCTTCATATTGAGGTAACAAAAAAAGTTTCCATGAATTTTTTTTCTTCATGCAGTGCACTATTCCCTAAGAGTTTGGAATGAGCATCAACAAATTCACTATGCTTAATTCTTTTAGAAAGCATGTCACAGTTGAAATGTTATACTAACAGTACTTAAGAAATCATCATAAGTGTTTGATCTCAAATAGTTATTTTTAGTATAAATAAACTGGGATGTATTTTAATACGAATTTTAATGTCATCATTTGTTGCCTATCTCGATGCAAATGAGAATGTTGTGGCTGCCTTAAGAGTTGTCATTTTTCTACCAACTTGATTGAGAGAAGTTTTCAGAATTCTGCATATGGTGAGTGATGTGTGAAATTGGATGATTTCATTGCAGTGTTGTGATGACTGAAGACTTGCATTGATGATGTGCAGTATAAGAAATAGGGAGAACTCACAGGGTGGATAAAGGCCCTGGAATTATTTATAAGTGAATATTTAATTTGTAAACTGAAGGATGGTGGGCTATTACAACCCAGTGACAAATTGTCAGTTATGATGTGTCGATGGTAAATTGAATTTAGTGTAGAATAGTGGTGGAAACATCAAATACAAAATCATGGTGGAACAGAGATTAACCAATATATCTAAATAGAGCAAATAGTAGCAATAATTTCGGATGGAATATTTTATCAATAATCTCCCACTCATTACTCTTTTCTTTGGTACACTAGAATTTAACAAGTACCTAAATAATTTTGATTGGTTGCTAACAGTATTTTACGTAAGTGCTGTATATGTTATAATTCTATCTGGCTTTGAGATACAATGCAAACCACCAATGGTGAGAACTCCCATTTCATAAATAGTTAAAAGAACACAGAATTGTGAACTTCAGTCTTAATTACATATGTAGAATTTCCATCTGAGAAGGATACATATGCAAACATGTATTTAAATGTGTTTATCCTATTTATAGAGTCAGAGTAATATAACTGGAAACAGATCCTTCGGTCCAACTGGTCTTTGCCATGCCAAACATAATCCCAGACTAAACTAGTCCCATCTGCCTGTTCCAGGTCCATATCCCTCCAAACCTTTTCTAGCCATGTACTTACCCAAGTGTTTTTTAAATGTTGTAACTGTGCTCACGTCCAACACTTCCTCAGGAAGTTCATTGTACATGCGAACCACTCTCTGTGTAAAATGTTTGCCTCTCATGGTCTTTTTAAAATCTATGTCCTTTCACCTTAAAAATGTGCTCCCTGGTCTTGAAATTCCCATCGTAGGGGCAAAAATACACCTACCATTAACCGTATCTATACCCCTCTTACTTTTAAACATATAAATGCAAAAGTTAGACAAGCATGTAATAAAACCAGAATGGTTTTAATTAATGCTTTAAACATTCAAATAGATTACAATAAGCAGATGAGATGATGCCAGACAAATATTGATGTTCTAAAACCTAACAGGAATTCAGGCCATATTACATTTATTAATGAGTAATGAGCCTGATTTCATTAAACTAACCTGGGAGTGCTTATCTAATAATGATCATAAATATGATCAAGTTCAGTACTGCATTAGAAAGAGAAAACTAAAACCAGTCGCTAAGATTTTAGATTTATTTAAGCCTGACATTAATGGTAACAGACTGGGATGGTTCACAGTGAACTGGGCAAATCCATTAATGAGTTAAATGACTGAAATCAGTGGGAAGTGTTCAAAACAGCAGTGAGATGATACATAACTAATTTAGGTGGGCATGAGTTGTCCTTACCAAATAGAAAAACCCAGAATGATAATTGAGGTAAGGGATGATACAAAACCCAAAGAAAAAGCATATGGCAAAAATAGTGCTTCCTGGTGAATGGGAGAATTACATAAGTCATAAAAGAGGTGGCATGATGGCTCAGTGGTTAGCACAGTTGCCTCACAGTGCCGGGGACCCGTGTGCGATTCCATCCTCAGGCGACAGTGCAAACACCACACAGACATTCTCCCCATGTCTGCATAGGTTTCCTCCTGGTGCTCTGGTTTTCTTCCATAATCCAAAGATTTGTAGGTTTGGTAGATTAGCCATGCTAAATTGCCCCTTACTGTCCAGGAACGTGCAGGCTAGATGGGTTAGCCATGGAACAATACAGAGTTGGATTTGGATGGGAAGCTCTTCAGAGGATCAGTGTGAACTCACTGGGCCAAATGGTCAACTTTCACACTGTAGTGATTCTGTGAGATGGTCAGAATAGCAAAAGAAAATATTAAAAACTTGCAAGGGGTATGGATTGTTGCAGTGTTTCTACTGTGATATTGTGAAAAAGCAGGTGTTTGAAAGTAATGTCAATCCCTTAAAAATTGACATTGATCGTGTATATGAAAATAAGTAAATGGCGAATTTATTTCATTTGCATTGGTATATATAGTGTCTGCGATTTCATACACTCGTGCAGAAAATAATCAAAAAGGCTAATGGAATTCTAGCATTTAGACCTGGAGGTTTTGGTTGCCAAAAGTAGATGCCATGCAGCTTAAATTAGAACACTTTTGGACAATTTAGACTACCTGCTGTGATTGATCGATAGAGAGAAACGCCACTGGTTTGGAGAATGCCAAACGAGGGGGCATATCCTAAAAATTAGAGCTGGGTCTTTCAGACCAAAATTAGAAAGTCCTTTAGCCACTATAGGTATCCTGTTCCTCATTTGGAACTAGGGGTCACTGTCTAATAATCAGGAGTTATTCATTTAAAACAGAAATTAGTTAAAAAGACAAATTCTGTCAGGTTGTGAGCCTTTGCAACTCTTGAGTTATCGAGGAGGCAAGCTGACTTTTGTTAAAGAGATAAGGGACAAAAGTGAGTCTGTGAAGCAGCATGTTTGAGGGGCAAAATGTTTCTCTATGTACATTCTTCTTCTACAGAAAGATACTTATTCAATTATAATTATCATTCAATTCCTCGTACAGGTATTATGTTATCCTGCTGTTTATAAACGCCAACTTGTCAGTAACATTAACCATTATATCCTTGGAAACTGCATATGTAAACTTGTCCTGTTATATTTATATTTCCTATTCAGTGAAGCACTGTAGTGCAGAGAAATCCCAATTACCTCCCTCCCAGGTCCTGCTTTGTCTTGATCTGTTTGGGAAAGTGTACATCATAGAAGTTTAAAGATGTAATCAAATCACTCAAAAATTCACAATTTATCTGTGTGATACAACAAAAAACACTGACCAGGTTTCTGGTACTTAACATTAACAGTAACTCATTACAAATAAATCACTTCTAACCAGAGGAAAATATTCAAATGACTATGCTAGCTGAAACTGTCATCTCTTCTATAATCTCTTTCTGCATCTATGCAGGCAGACACAGACTCAAAGTAACATTGATATTGTGGGAGAGAAAAAAAATGGGGAAATACAGTTGAATGCACTAGTCCACAGGATTTGACAATGTGTCCCTTTTGCATCTTCTGACTGCTTCTGATCCAATCTCCTTATTTCCCAGGTGCTTTCAGTCCTTTGCTAAAATACAAGGCACTTGACATCTTAATTATTCAGTTTTCAGTCACTGGTTAGAGACAGCAGCTTATTAAAAAATGGTGGGAGAAATTAGCTGTCTTTCAGTTCTTGGTTATTTCACTGCAGAAGGAGAAAAAGATGCTGTCTTTTGCAGTCTGAAGACTGTCTGTATTGTTCACACTCAAACTATTCACCTGCAAAAATGCCAATTAGAATTGTTGTCATGCTGATGACTCCTGGGCCACAAAACTAGTCCTATTTGAAAACCCAATCAGCAGCCTGTTTCTAGGCAAAGCTTGCTGTGAACACACCCTTGGTGCCAAAGGGTGTCAAATATCTTTCCCCAATGCCTTGAACAAAGCAACAGTGTACAGATACATAAAAATCCACTTTGTTTTCGAAGTGCAGCAACTCATTCCACTGTATCTTTTTCCCATTTTGGTCAACAATCCAACACAAAGAGGAATAATTAGATATGTTTTTTTCTGGTTATAAATATGAACATAAATTCAAGGTAAGTTCAGAATGTCATATTTAAAATTGGGATTCTATTAATTCTCCGATATTTGTCTCATTATTCCCGACTCACTCAGAGTCCTTCAGCTGAAGATTGTATTTTGTCTAGATTCCTAACATATCATGTAATGTGCTAAGTCTGACCTTTGCATATACATTTTGTCACTGTACTGAACTCTTGTCACACTTGCCTGTGATGTGTGTTTCTGTCACTATTGTCTCTCAAATATGCCTTTGTTTGATCTTTGTTTTAAACATTGTATATAACTTGAGTAGAATTATGTCAGATCAGATATACAAACATAATCAACAAAATTGGCAATAGAGGGATCAATGAGGTGAAAATTGGTGACAACAGTATTCTTGTTGAAATTTAACTACTTTTAAAATAATGTCATCAACTAATGTCTGACAGTGAAGAGAAAAATAGACCATTTACCTATGCCAAGGATAACATGTAAGCAGAGGAGGGAAATCCATTGAGAGCAATGCATGCCTGGTTTGAGTCAATAAGGCAGCTGAAATGCTGAATGTAGTGGGGAAGGGTTGGCGGATAATAGATTGTGATTAATAATTTTGAAAATAGAAGCAGTTTTGAGTTTGGCTGGTAAGGTGGCTCACTTGCTATGAGCAAGGCAGGATGTCATTACTTGAAGATGATGAGAGAGATTGGAATCCTCATCATTGTTCTTCATTGTCATCACCATCAGAAACTGTCTCTGTAAATGTCACTTCCTTTTATTAGATTGATGTAGCACCTGTCATACTCATTTCAAGGCTTCAATATTACTGGAGTACTGTGGCTCTATTATTATGTGATATGAAGAAACCTCAAAAGTCCCAGCATAAGTTTGAGTGTTGGGTATAGTGTCTCTAAAGAAGCTTTAAAAAGAATCCTTGTCGTATGGCAGGAGCATGTGGAACTGTTGGATAATCCAAATATGACCTGTCCATGAGTTCTCAGTTGCGTATATTCTTACTGTCCCTTGTTAAGCAGCCATATCCAAGCCAATATATTGAAGCTGTTCACATATCATGCTGATTGAGAAGTGACTATGATTAGTTTCACTCCATTAAGGGTTAGTTTTAATTATTCTCTCAATGTTATACTTGTAGAGTTGGATACAAAAGATCTTGTGGTATTATTGATTTTAAAAAGTAGGGAATGTTTCCACTTCCCTCACTAAAATATGTCTTTCAACCATGAAAATATAAAAGTAGATAATGCCTTACATTTTCTTTTGTGTGACCTTGATATGCACAAATTAATTGTATTGACCTACACACGTTTGCACTTCAAATGCATTGCTTTGACTGTTGAGTAGTTTGGGATATTCTCATGATATGATCTGTTGAACAAATGTTGCTTTTTTTAACTTTTTCATCTTTTATTTGCAGTTTGTTTTGATTAATCTTCAAAAATAGGAGCGCACCAGCCACTTCATTTAATTAACCTTGTGAAATATGTTCTTGAAATTTAAACAGGAAGCTAGCAATATTTATTGTCTTCTGTGTTTGACTCTGATATCTTCCAGAAGTGATTTTCAAATACTGAAATTTTATAGAGCTCTTTAGTCATCATTCCTGCAGTAAAATATTTCTATCATGATTATTATTCAATGCACATTTTCAAAAGTTTGTTCAGCTATCAAATATTAAGTACACGAATGAGGAAGTTTATATAATTTATCTTTGTCATTATTGAAGTTCATACTCTAAGGGTGCTGCCCTGTAAAATTTTGGCTTGTGTAGAGAATAAAAATGAATAATAAGGAGAATAATGCTGTACATTATTGTGATTGAAATGCAGTGGTTTCCTTGACAAGTTTGAAAGCCTTCATGAAGAAGGAGATTAATGGTTAAATGGCTCCTATGAGCCTCCATTAATTTATTTTAAACAAGCACAGAACTGTACAACATAATAAATAATATAATTCTAGGCACACACTTTCTGTGTTTCATCCTTGGTGAGTGTTGTGCTGGTAGCAAAGAGTAGGAAGTCCCTGTTAGGGTAGTATTCCATTTTTAAAAAAATTATTTATGTTCGATTCCACGTTGGGAGGGAAAGGGGTGGGGTGGGTGGAGGTGGAGGGGGGAGCTGGATGGAAAGGCAATTAATATTCTAACTTTGCTCTAATATGGGAGATCAGGATCACCAGTGATGGCTTTTATACACTGGATTTCAGAAGCTTCCAAAATTTGCTCAGACTTCACACGTTGCGGAATTATTAATGGTGAAAGTGTGACTCCTTGAGAACCAGGACACCTTTTAGAGACCTTGCAGTAGCCATGAAGACCTTCTTGAGACCCCAGTTTGAACAGAAGATGAACTCGTATTGAAGTAATTTTTTATCCTCATCTTACTTCAAAATGGCACTGGATTATGGCGACAAAACACTCTTCTCTGTATCGTAAAGATGTATGTGACAATAAATAAAATGTTTGAAAATAGTAACATAGTAATAGTAATTGTAAAATAGAAATAATATGATGAGAACTAATATGATGCATTGTACACACAAACTCATGCTTTTCAGAAATGTCAATTTATAAGCTTGTTTTTTCTGGAACAAATTATATACTTGCATGGTATGAGAAGGCAAAATGTAGAGCTGTTCCATATAATGTCTTGTTGAAGTGACATCATCTGTGGTGTCGTGTTTCAATTTCAGCAAGTGGCTTGGCAGCTGTGATGCTTTATTTCCCTGTCTTAGGGCAACAGAGCACTCACTGGGGAAGCTCTTCAAAGAAACAGGATCCATTTCAGAACTTACCAAATGCTGCAGCTTGACTGATGTCTGGAGCTCAGTAAAAGAGTTGAATTACCTTGAAGACAAAAGTCTTACTTTGTGCTTTGATTCTGCTTCTACCTTGCTATTTGAGTTGCCTGAACTGAGCAGCAAACAGCAATGAATATGTAGAGAATGTAAGTATGATCACTTTAGCAATATCAGGAAGAAATAAAGTGGTTGGCATGAGATATTTGCGTGCTGTGCTAAGTTTGCTTAACATTTCTCATTGCAATCATGGCTTGATGTTGGGTTTCAATTTAATTTAATCAATAAAACTAATGTGTGTTAAACAATAGGTAGAAGAAAAAAGGTATGTACGTGGAATTTTAAATGAAAGATCTTTGTTAGATTTTATGAAGCCTCAAATGGGTTTTAAATTTCAGAATTTGGTTATGAAAGAATGCTACTTAATTCACCTTAGGCATTTCTTTTTGATTGTGGCTGACATTAGGTTTTCTGCTTGTGTGATTTGATGTTAATGGCAAGATACTACCTGAATTGATGTTTGACTTCTGACTGATATAGATCTGAAGGAGCAGTTCTTGTTTCACATTCGTGTTTGACTAGATAAACCTTGTGGCAGTGGGCTGTCTCAATGTGATATCTTATTCATATTTGTGAATTGGGCATCAAGATTTTATGTTCAGTGATCTGTTCAAGATGACTGCAGTTGGACACCTCTAGACTGATTGTAATTTTCCATTTATCCATCAGAAGTCAGTATCTGGCATGGTTCATGCAGATTTGGATTGCCCATAAGTTTTGTGGAAGATCGAAGTTGGGGGTTTTCTTCTTTAGTATAAGTGTACAAAAGCATTGCAAGCAGAGGGGATGTAAAGGTATTGCATAGATGATTCTCTGGTAATGTACTACCTCATATTGGTAAATCACATTGATGTCTTTAGAATTAGCAAAAGTCTACAATATTTTGGTTTAGTTTACAAATTTCTGGTCTGCAAATTGCCATCTGTGGTGATAACTTATTCCAAGATTCCTTTTTTTAAAAGCACAGTGCCCTGGTAAAGTATCCAGGTTAAATTTAATCTTCTGGTGCAATTTTTAGTACTCGGTAAAAACCAAAGAAGGCTTTATTGTGAAATAGTTACTTCTGTGTGCAATGCCGTAAAATGGATGACTAGCTAACCCCCTCTGCTGCAATTTGTTTAAATGCCTATTCTCTTCAAAGGAAAATCTCTTAACTGTAATTTTTAAAAGTCTGTGACAAATCCTTTAAAACTGCATGTTTTCTAAACATGTAGGATGGCAAATAATTGAGAATCAGAAGACACAAATTCCATGCTTTGTTTATTTTTTCTCATTGTAATGTTATGCAACAGATTCTATTAAGTTAATTTCCAAATCAAAACATTTCAGTTCACTCAAGAGAAAGATGTTAGCTTTGTGCTCCTGTAACCATTCCTAATCGACAATGTCCGCTTGCCACAGTTATCAGGGTGAACACTTTTTGTTACTGTTTTTGTTTCAGAATGCAATAGTATACAATGTTAAGAGCCCTAGAGGTTTTCACTTTGATGCTTGTAATTTATAGGGTTACGAGTATTTTATTGTATTTCAAATGCGTCTGACTATAGTAAAAGCAGAAGCAAACCAAGCTCACTTCTGAAATTTTTGTTTTATGCCACCAAATCACTAATTGTTACATTGATCTTATTAGTGCATGCATAAGAGATCAAAGCTGTAGCTATATCTGTACACTTGAGACGTGAGATTTTTGTTCAAATTTCTCAATCCATGCCTTACCAATCTTGGGGACATTTATACTCTGGAATAGATCTACTCATTGTTTCCCATCTTTTGCTCTGCTATTGGCATGGCTTAACCATTATAGCTACCTCTTCCAAATAATCTTTGCCTTGCTCTTTATTTTTCTGCATTTAAAATTTGCTAAATATATTTTCAATTCAATGATTTATTCGACTCCTTAATCTATTGTCATTTCCAGTGTATTAATTTGCATTTATCAGATCAGGGAAGTCATTTGGAATGTCTGATGATAGAACCACAAAATAATTTTTTGAGCAAGACAGAAGCATTTGCAGTGCATGAATTTTTGCTTTCTGGGCATCATGTGATTGTCTCCTTTTAACTTTTAAGTACTCAGTATTTCTTGCATAGTTTACCTTTCCTTCTACTCAAAACAGTGGTTGCTAGCGTACAGTTTCACTAGAACTCCAGTCAGTAGCACCATAAGTGCCATAAGTTAGTGATTTGTTCAGCTAATAACAGCTACTTTGTACTTTTATTCACATATAACAAGCTGCCAGATAATGATTGAGTTTTGGTGGTGCTGATGAAATCAACGATACAACTATTTCCAGTGCTGTCTGATAGTTGTTCAACCAGAATAGCCAAACAATGCAGGGCATGCTGGATTTCTCCCTCTCTCTTACTCCTCCCTAACACTAGTAGCACAGGCCAAATTCATCACTTCAGAATTGTCCAGGCTGTAATAGTTAACTCATCTTGCACTCCAGGTATACAAGTTTTCTCACTGATCATTATTTTGAAGAAGGAAAGAGGAGTTCTTTATTGTTAAAGCTAGGATTAGCATGTTGCCTATCAGTCAGTTTTTGTTCCCCAATATAATTATATTTGCCTATTATGGCCTTTGTTCCAGGTAGCCTGTTGAGTTGTCCACCATTGCAGTGACTATGGCATCAAGTGGCTTTTATTTACTTTGACTGTGCTATGTCTGATGCATGACTTTCATCTTGTCTTTTTTTCTGGGAATCAACTATGATCACCTGGCAACGTGATCCGCTGACTACTTTTGGGTATTCCTGCCAAAATGAACTCTTCTTTCTCAGTTTCTACTCTAGATCGATTCAATTGTGCTCTAAAGTACAATTGTTTGGTCTGAGGAAGAGGTTTGAAAAGCAGAACCAAGACTAAAATAAGAAACTAATGGAGAAACACTCACCACAATAAACTGGTGATGTATTCAGCTACAAACGACTACTTTGTAGTTTTATCCATGTATAACTATGAATTTTAAGTACCTTAATTGCAACATCATGCTGTCCTCAATCATGTGTTGTACATGTTTGCTTTTGTTCCTACAGAATTGTTTCAATCATCTACACATATTGATGTAGGATACTGTACCCATGTGGTTCTCAGCATGAACCTTTTAATGCTTATTCTGGTGAACTGTTATTGTCGATTGCTTGCTCTGCAATTTCTATTTTTGTCACTTTTGTAACAATATGACCCAAAGCCAAGTATTAGAGATGAAAATTCTGATGTGAGCTACTGTTATGAGTTAAAACTTTAATTGGCACATTCTGCTGATTGAAATAAATTGGCAACTTTATAAAGACTGTTAAATAGTGTAATGAGTAGGTGATGCTAGCAGTGGTTTGAATATATTCTGACACTGACTCCCACACAGTTTTGACACTGACTCATGCTCACTGTACTTTGCTCCCACACACACACAGCTGTTTTATCTGGCTTTTCAAAATCTGTGACAAAGAATACTCGGTAAAGAGAGTTTTTAGTTACTGTTAGTGAACAAATAGTTTTTGGAGTAAGGCAGTAATTTCACAATATTCCTTGGACATGCAAAAAATCTTTAAAGGTTAAGAACTGACTAGTGTTCGGTTTCAGGAAGAAACCTTTTCCCATTGCTGACGGAGATACTGAATTGTCTTCAAATGGCTATGTACTTTGTCGCAATTGTTGTTTCTTAATAAAGCTTCCACACAATTTTCCAGAAGAGTGTAATTTTCAGCATTTTAAAATATTGTATTAAATGCCTAACTAGAGGGCACAATTGTTGATCTGATCTTGATTCCAAACAGCTGTTAATAAATGTTTCTGTTTTTAAAATTAATCTGAAGATCAAATAATGAATGTTTAATTATTACAACTAAGTTAGTTCGCCCAGAGAAGCAAGTAGATAAAAATAGTCCGTTGAGGGGCTATATAGTGTAGACAATGCACTGAGCTTTAGTTTTGCTATCAAGTGTATTTCGAACTTTATCCAATGCCCTTTCAAATCTATTACACAAGATCACCTGTATCACTTTCATCAAACCACTTAGAAAGAGATTGATTAAAATCATTTCTGGGTTTCATTTATTGTCCTGTACTTTCCCAAAAGCTAGTTCCCAAAGGTCTATGAATACCCAGAACAGCAGAAATGGAAGCTTTCGAAATTAAAGCTGAGACATAAGTAGACTAAATTTATACTAAACACGAATGGATCAAAAAAGACATGCATTTTTCATTTTACCAAATTTAAACTTTGGTTGACTTAAAGGGAAAGTAAAATCAATGAGATTTAAAACTGACAAACAATTTGATCTTTTTAATTTCCGGCATGGTGGTTTAAGTTCAAATTATACCAATACATCTGAGAGTTTAGGCCAAGGTTTCTTGAATTATATGTTTGTCACTGTACAAAGTTTTTGTTCAGAGTACAAAATAAGTTAAGCATAAGTCACAATCATTGTAAGGTATCTGGGCAGCATATATAACAATATATTTTCCCTGCATCTTGATACTGAGTTTATCTCAGTATCTTTTTGTTTTAATGTATTGACAATGGTTAATGATTTCCCCAGACTAGACTACCCTTGTTATAAGAGAAAAGAACAAAAAAATCCAGAGCTGGTTTATTGCTTAGATTGCCATTCAATGAGTCTGAGGTGGATTAAATAAAGAAGGATATTGAAGTACAGAAGGACAATGATTATGTGCCCAACGTCAGCTATGTAATCATACAGGACATCTGTCATCAATAATCCATGTTGTCTGCATCAAAAATAAATGAAAATTGTTCAGCTTTAGAGTCAGAGAGTCGTACAGCATAGAAATGGAGGCTTCAGCCAACTATGTCTATGCCAGCTAAGAAACTACACCAATCCCATTTATTTGGACTTGGTCCATGGCATTCATCCAGATGCTTCTTAAATGTTGAAAGTATTTGCCTCCACAATCCTCTTAGGCAGCGCATTTCATATCTTTACTACCTTCTGAGTGAGAATTTTTTTTCTCCGATTTCCTCTATAGCACTTGCGCCTCACCTTAAATATATGCCTTCTGGCCTTAGCCATGTTTGCCATAGGGAAAGAGATTTTCACAATCTCCTTTGTCTACGCATCTTATAATTTTGTACACCTCAATCACATCCTTCCTCAGCCTCCTGTACTCCAAGGAAAACAAACTCAGACTATCCAGTCTCTCCACATAACTTGAGTCTTTTCAGTTGAGCCAATATCTTGGTGAATCTCCTCTGCACCCTCTCCAGTGCAATGACATCCTTTTGCTAGTGTTGTGATCAGAACTGTATACAGTTGTGGTCCATTTGTGGCCTGATCAATGTCTCATAACGTCAGAACAAGACTTCCTTGATCCTGTATTATACACCCTGATTAATAAAGGCATGCATCCTGTATGCTGCTTTCACCACCCTGTCTACATGTGTTGACACCTTCAGGGATCTATGGACTTGTACATCAAGGTCCCTTTGTTCCTCAGTACTCCCTAAGGACCTCCCAAAATGTATGACCTCACACTTATCAGAATTAAATTCTATCTGCCATTGTCTGCCCAATTTACCAGCTAATATCAGTCTGTAGCCTGAGAGCATCCTCTTCAGTATCATCAACACCACCAGTTTTCATGTCACATATTAGTGAATTTGCTGTCTGGATATTCGTTATTGTATAAAACAGTGGCCTCTGAAATATGATGCTAATGCTTTCCAACATATCTATATTGTGCCAAGGATTAGATGAGTCCAGCAGATATAGGAAATTTCTCATTAGCATCAACTAAGAGTGTCAACATAAACTAATGAGTTGGCGAGATGTCTACAAGGCGAATGCACATTGTGCCTAAAAATTGGCTTGACAGTAGAAGACAGAGGGACGTTGTTCAGACTGGAGCCCTGTGACCAGTTTGGGCCACAAGGATCATTGTTGGGTTCACTGTTTTTTGGTGGCAGATGGAATTTAATTTGGGTAAATGTGAGTTGTTGCATTTTGGTAAAGGAAACCAGGTAGATCTTAAACAGTTAATGGTGAAACCCTGGGGAGTGTTGCCAAACAAAGATATGGAGGGGTGCAGGTGCATAATTCCTTGAAATTGGAGTCATAGCTAAATTGGTGATAAAGAAGGCATTTGGCATGTTTACCTTCATTGGTCATAACATTGAGTATAAGAGTTGGAATGTCATGGTGCAGTTTATTGGTGAGTCCTCTTCGAGGGTACTCTTTAAAATCCTGATTGTCCTGCTATCAGAAGGATATAATTAAATTGGAGAGGATTCAGAGAAGATTTAGCAGGTTGTTGGTGGGACCGGAGAGTTTGAGCTATAGGGAGAGGCTGAATAGATTAGATTAGTTTACTTACAGAGTGGAAACAGGCCCTTCGGCCCAACAAGTCCACACCGCCCCGCCGAAGCGCAACCCACCCATACCCCTACATTTACCCCTTACCTAACACTACGGGCAATTTAGATTGGCCAATTCACCTGACCTGCACATCTTTGGACTGTGGGAGGAAACCGGAGCACCCGGAGGAAACCCACGCAGACACGGGGAGAATGTGCAAACTCCACACAGACAGTCGCCTGAGGTGGGAATTGAACCCAGGTCTCTGACGCTGAGAGGCAGCAGTGCGTAGACTGGGGCTATTTTCCCTGGAGTGTCGGAGGTTGAGGGGTGACATTACAGATGTTTGAAAAATCATGAGGGGCGTGGATAGGGTGAATAATCAAGATCTTTTCCAGATAGAAGGGAAGTACAAAACTAAAGGACATAGGTTTAAGGTGAGAGGGGAAAGGACGTGAGGGGTAACTTTTCATACAGCGGGTGATGTGTATGTGGAACTAACTGCCGGAGGAAATGGAGGCTGGTACAGTTGCAATACTTAAAGGCTTCCGTATGGGTACATGAATATGAAGGGTTTTGAGGGTTATGGACCAAATACTGGCAAATGGGACTTGGTCAGATTGGGATGTCTGGTGGGAGCAGATGAGTTGTACCAAAGATCCCTTTCCTTGCTGTATGACTCTGATTCTTTCAATTACACTTCAGAGTACTCATTTTGGAGGTCATGACACCAGCCAGGGCAATACCTCAGCACAACCCTGATAAAGCTCAACACTGGCTGCTCTTTAGTGATGCTCTTTAAATTAATATCATTGATGGGCATAAGCAGATGCCAATGAAATATCATGCAGTGTCTTGGTATTCTTGAAGACTGGTGAGAGCGTCTGTTTGGAGGAGCAAACCATATCTGTTTATGACGGGATTGGCTCCTTCTGTTGGACACATCTCTCTGTTGGATATCCACAAGTTCTTTTTCCTTTGCAAGACCTCTGCTCTGGATTTTTTTAATGGTTGGTGACAGGAAGACAATATAGATTTAAGTCCTCAAAGTTATGACTCTGTTTGTGAAAGTGAACTTGTCGGAATATTCTCATTTCCCAAAGCAATCCATGTTAAAGCCAGAGTTTGGGTGCTGCAGTCATTTCATAGCTGTGAAAAAAAAAAGTAGAAGTTGAAATACTGTATTATGTAGTGTTGCACTATGTTTTCCTACTTGTTGCAACTTGCAAAATAAAAGGACGCACGCAACAGAACACGAATGCAGACAATAGGATCTGCCTCTGCTTGGGAATGACCTGCTTCTGCAACAACTGGTAAATCCATTGTGCAGTCATACTTTTTAGTTCATTTAAGGGATGTGAGTACATTGGCTCAACCAGTATGTAGTGTCTAAAGGACTGTTGAGACTCTATTGCGTTGTGATGGTTCTGGTGTCACATGTAGTCAAGGCCAGATAAAAAAGGAGAATTTTCTTCCTGAAAGGACCTTCCTGAACCAGATGATTTTTACGACAATTGGCAGTGGTTAAATGGTTACCGTTAGACTAGCTGTTTTTCTTCCAGATATTTTGTTGAATTCATGTTTCAACATATTCTAGGCTCAGATTCAAACCCATGTCTGTACATCATTAGCCTAGGATTCTGGCTTATTAGTCCAGTGAAATGTGACTGTATTATAGACCCCCTAATAGTCATTTGGAAATTGAGAAACAAACTTGTAAGGAGATCTCAGCTATCTGTAAGAATAATAGGGTGTTATGGTACGGGATTTTAACTTTCCAAACATAGACTGGGACTGCCATAGTGTTAAAGGTTTAGATAGAGAGGAATTTGTTAAGTGCATGAAAGTCTATTTTCTGATTCAGTATGTGGATGTACCTACTAGAGAAGATGCAAAACTTGATCTACGCTTGGGAAATAAGGCAGGGCAGGTGACTGAGGTATCAGTGGGGGAGCACTTTGGGGCCAGCGACCATAATTCTATTAGATTAGTGATGGAAAAGGATAGACCAGACCTTAAAATTGAAGTCCTAAATTGGAGAAAGGCCAATTTTGATGGTATTAGGCAAGAACTTTCGAAAGCTGATTGGGGGCAGATCTTCACAGGTAAAGGGACGTTTGGAAGATGGGAAGCCTTCAGAAATGAGATAATGAGAATTCAGAGAAAGTATATTCCTGTCAGGGTGAAAGGAAAGGCTGGTAAGTATAGGAAATGCTAGATGACTAAAGAAATTGAGGGTTTGGTTAAGGAAAAGGAGGAAGCATATGTAAGGTATAGACAGGATAGATCGAGTGAATGCTAAGAAGACTATAAGGACTGTAGTAGTATTCTTAAGGGGCAAATCAGGATGGCAAAAAGGGGACATAGCTTTGGCAGAGAGAGTTAAGGAGAATCCAAAGGGTTTTTACAAATACATTAAGGACAAAAGGGTAATAGGAAGAGAATAGGACCCCTCCAAGATCAGCAAGGCGGCCTTTGTGGAGCCGCTGAAAATGGGGGAGATACTAAATGAGTATTTTGTATCAGTATTTTCTGTGGAAAAGGATATGGAAGATATAGACAGTAGGGAAATAGATGGTGACCTCTTGCAAAATGTCCAGCTTATAGAGGAGGAAGTGCTGGATGTCTTGAAACGGGTAAAAGTGGATAAATCTCTAGGACCTGATCAGGTGTACCCGAGAACTCTGTGGGAAGCGAGATAAGTGATTGCTGGGCCCCTTGCTGAGATATTTGTATCATTGTTAGTGACAGGTGAGGTGCCGGAAGACTGGGGGTTGGCAAACGTGGTGCCACCTTTTAAGAAAGATGGTAAGGACAAGCCAGGGAACTATAGACCAGTGAGCCTGACGTTGGTGGTGGGCAAGTTGTTGGAGGGAATCGTGAGGGACAAGATGAACATGTATTTGGAAAGGCAAGGACTGATTAGGGATAATCAACAAGGCTTTGTGCATGGAAAATCATGTCTCACAGACTTGATTGAGTTTTTTGAAGAAGTAACAAAGAGAGTTGATGAGGGCTGAGTGGTAGATGTGATCTATATGGACTTCAGTAAGGCGTTCGACAAGGTTCCCCATGGGAGACTGATTAGCAAGGTTAGATCTCATGGAATACAGGGAGAACTAGCCATTTGGATACAAAATTGGCTCAATGGTAGAAGACTGAGGGTGGTGGTGGATGGTTGTTGTTCAGACTGTAGGCCTGTGACCAGTGGAGTGTCACAAGGATCGGTGCTGGCTCCTATACTTTTTGTCATTTACATAAATGATTTGGATGCAAGCATAAGTGGTACAGTTAGTAAGTTTGCAGATGATACTAAAATTGGAGGTGGTGGACAGCGAAGAGGGATACCTCAGATTACAACAGGATCTGGACCAGATGGGCCAATGGGCTGAGAAGTGGCAGATGGAGTTTAATTCAGATAAATGCAAGGTGCTGCATTTTGGGAAAGCAAATCTTAGCAGGACTTAATGGTAAGGTCATAGGGAGTGTTGCTGAACAAAGAGACCTTGGAGTGCAGGTTCATAGCTCCTTGAAAGTGGAGTCGCAGGTGGATAGGATAGAGAAGGAGGCATTTGGTATGCTTTATGCTATTGGTCAGAGTATTGAGTACAGGAGTTGGGAGGTCATGTTACGGCTGTACAGGACATTGATAAGGCCACTGTTGGAAGATTGTGTGCAAATGTGGTCTCCTTCCTATTGGAAAGATGTTGAAAGGGTTCAGAAAAGATTTACAAGGGTGTTGCCAGGATTGGAGGATTTGAGCTATATGGAGGGGCTAAACAGGCTGGGGCTGTATTCCCTGGAGCGTTGGAGGCTGATGGGTGACCTTATAGAGGTTTACAAAATTATGAGGGGCATAAATAGGCAAAGTCTTTTCCCTGGGGTCGGGGAGTCCAGTACTAGAGGGCATAGGTTTAGGGTGAGAGGGGAAAGATATAAAAGAGATCCGAGGGGCAACTTTTTCCACAGAGGGTGGTACGGGTATGGGATGAGCTGCCACAGGAAGTGGTGGAGGCTGGTACAATTGCAACATTTAAGAGGCATTTGGATGAGTATATGAATAGGAAGGGTTTGGAGGGATATGGGCAGAGTGCTGGCAGGTGGGACTAGATTGGGTTGGGATATCTGGTCAGCATGGACAGGTTGGACCAAAGGGTCTGTTTCCATGCTGTACATCTCTATGACTCTGACTCTATGACATTATCACCATGCATGATGTGTTCTATGCCTAACTAGGTTGCATGTGTATAGTGCCTCTTTGAATATTTAAATGGACAACTCCTGAAGTTTCACTCGTGCTTCAGCATTCCAAGTCCTGATTGTTGATCACCCACTGCAGAGGAGTGGGTAGGACAGCAAAGTTCCTGCTTAGACCGCTCTTGAACCTGACCAAGCTGGTTGGGTACCAGTTGGGTGAGGTGGGTCATTCAGCCTGACTGGTATGTCATGCAGCAGGTGCATGCAGTGTCTAAGGTACGTGCAGCTTTGAAGCATTTTGTGATTGATTGAATGCTGTAAGTCTTGGAGTGCTTTACCTCCTCCAAAATGGTACTTCAATTGAAATTTGAGTTTTCTTTGGAGCTTTGGTTTCAATTACAGTGCCTCACATTCGCAGTTTTTAGCTACTAGGCCTAGTTGTTCAGTTAATTGTTAATCAGCTTTATTTACTCAACAGAATGTGAAAAGGAGTTCTTCTGGAGTATTGGTAATGTCCCTACCTCTGAGCCAGAAGATCTGGGTTCAAGTGGCATCTGCTGTAGATGTGTGTAATAACATTTCTCAACAGGTTGATTAGAAAATATCAAAAATAGAACTGGGACACAGGTTATTGATCAGTGCAAGGAAGAGGTCTGTATTATTGCATTCTGTAAAGAAATTTCAATCAAGAAAAGCATCCATGTCTAGCTTCATAACTTCACCATCTGGCTCAGTGCAATTAGCAATGGTGACACTAAAACCTTTCATTTGCTGGAACAAAGGACAACAAAGCTACATATGGAACTATTGCTAGACACAGTACAAGATTAACTCAGTATGCTTATAGTCACATGATTGGTCACTTGTTCCAGTTTTTGTCAAGGTGTGATCCTGTGGGTGACTTAATGTTTGGTCTTGGCACAGCATGTATTTGGGGGGTCGGGGGTGGGAAATGCTGTTACCTATCTGTCAAAATTTTATGGTCTTGAAAGTCATTTGAAGATGAGCCTGATTTGTTTATCTAAATATTTAACTGTTTTAACAGGATGGATGTTGGAGAGACTCTTGGAGCTTTGGTTATACAATACAATACAGCACAGCACATGAACAGGTCCTTCCACCCATCTTATGCTGAGGTTCTTATAATATGGCCCTGTTGCAAATTTAGGGTGGAGCTAGATTTATAAAAATCTCATGATCTTCTTAGATATTATGCCTCTTTCAATTTTAAGAGTGACTACTATTAAGTCACAATGTTGTCTCAGTCTTTTGTATGTCTTAAATAATCCTCATTGACATGAACAAATAAAACTTGCATTATAATCTAGGAAAAAATTGTTCTTTGTTGTTCCTCTAAATCCTGTGGAATAATATTTACCACATTGTGAATGATTTTCCGCATCTGTTCATTTAAATCTTGTTGTGGAGGAAGTGTTAGCAACCTTCTCCCTGTATTGTCACAATTCTGTAATTAAATGTAATAATGTGTTTCTTAAATGGGGAAGTACTTTGTTAGTTTCAGTTGTCAATTGGTAAATTATTGTAAACTAGCTATGCTAAATTTCTTATTCTCATCATTGACATTGCCCACAGTGCTCTGCTTTAGTGTGATTACACAAGTTGTGGAAGTTACAGAATGTAGGAAAATGTATATGGTACATTAATTTTTCTACATACAAAGACTCTACTTGTCTGTTCCGAGAGATGTAGTCTTTGGGTTTAACATCTGCCGTCAGAGTCAATCAATAGTCAACAGATGAATAAGGCCACCACTTCCCCAAAACGTACCTGAAGTCACACTTCCCTTCACAGAATTATTTCCATTACCCTTCACAGTTAGTTCCTTTCCTTTAAATTTGTCTTATTTGAAACAATTTTTTTCATAATTAGAAAAAAATCTGCATAATGGACCTTCACAATGAAAATGTACAAGATTTTGATTTCTCTTTGGGGTAAAATAATTGCTTTAATTTTGTTTTTGAACTTTTCACATTTGACTACTGAAATCTTGCTGCACTGTTTTCATTGAATATGTATGATTTGGCAGGTTTTTGACTACTTCAAAACAGCAAGACAGCATTTATTTTGCAAGGGGTAATAGTTGTCAAATTTGGTGTTGAAACAAAATGAAACAAAATCATTGAGATTGAAGTAATCTCACAAAGGAATTTTATTTACTGGTCAGTTTTTGTTTTGAGAAGGTAAGATGTTATGAGTAAATGTTTCTAAAGTTTTTGTGCAAAATTTGGTCTTTTATTGGTGAAGTGCACAGTGTTTTGAGATAATAGAGACCAGAAATGTTTAACATTGAAGGTGATTATTTTTTCTGACAACAGGTATGACAAGTCTATATAAAGTCTTGCTTCTTCCATGAAGAAAACGTGAAGATACATAGATTGTGTTCTTTCTGGTGAATTCGTACTTGAAGTTTTTGTATTTAAATTACACTTTCTGGAAGGATGAGTTGGATTGAAAATTTTCAGCATGCTGAATCTGGTAGCAGTGTAACTCAAACTGTTATTTTTTTTAAAATGCATTGCATGAAATACTTTGTATTGTGTATCTGTAGCTTCACTACTTTGATGCAGGAGCTGTTAATTAGTATGAAATACTACAGCAGATGTTTTGCCTTGAGCTCCGATAGTTGGCTTTTCAATATTTAGGAGGCATTGAAAATGAGTTGCAACATTGTTCCAATGTTTTGCAATAATCATGACCATGCAAACTTTTACATAGTTGTTATTGGAGCCCTTGTAATAGGTAGTTTAGGGGCTTGAAAGCCTTTTCAGGTGATAACTGCTTTGGATAGGCTTCTGCCTAATCCTTCACTTTAAAATTTTAATGATTCTGAGTCGAAGCTCATTTTGAGAAAATGCTGACCCACCCTCTCTGCTTCAGTGATGACCATTATTTTCGACCTCAAGTATGTAAAAATTAAAGCTTCCAGGCTAGCATTTAGTTTTGGATAGGATCGGAAATACTTTCAGATTCTCAAAACATGTAGCCAGATGTCTTGGGGCTGGAAGAGAGAATTTAAACGTAACAATTGTATCTATACAGCATCATATAACAATCAAAAACATCCCAAGATCCTTCCTGAATTGCCATCAAGCAGTAGTCACAAAACATGAGTCAGCTGTCAAAGAGAAGGATAAAGCATTTTCAGGCAGCACTATTGGAGAATTCCAAGTAAAGAGCAAAACAGAGGGTGATGGAGAAATAAACAAAGCCTGAAAAACTGAAGCTGAGAGATAGAATTAGGCATTGAGAAGTAAAATAGAAAAAAGCAGGACCATGACGCACTTTCTACTTGAGGACAAAGATTCTGATCTTATCACTAGGGACAGGAAGATGATGGAGACCAGCAGGGATGGATGTGACAGAAGAAAATAACTTGATGAAATACTGGTGAAGACTACAATTCTGCACAAATTGGAGATTACATAGGGGAACTGTGAAAAGGACACTGGATAAAATTAAACCCAGAGATAATCATACATAGTGAGGATTATGTGGAAGTGACGGAATTAGGAATCTATGATGCATTGAATTAAAATCCAGGCTCTAACAGTAAAAATACAGTCTTCCGAAATCATGCCAATCAGCACTCTTTCTTCATAAGCTGCTGTTCTTCCACTACCACAAGTATCTATCAGCTTTTGAGTGTAACATTTTTGAATTCGGGCACAATTGTTAGGTTCTTTTCCTGAGGTTTTACACCCGAGATATAATTCGTATACACCAACTTCTACAAACAGTTAAAGTTTATCAAAGCTTATATAAGCTAGGTGACCCCTTTGACCCTCTTGGCAGGTGTGTGAAGTCGAGTCAGAGAGGCACTGGACAAAGAAAACACATCCCCTTTATACAAATCAGTTGGTAATGCTCACAGATACTCTGGTCACTCCTCCATAGCCACATGCCACTTAAGACAGCCTCCAGCCTCTCAGTCACATTTTACCCCTGGTACAATGGTAGGATGGGATCATCCTCAGAGATAATGTAAATTAAACGCCCTCATCCTGGGGAATCGTTATGCAGATGATTTCTTGACTTAGTGATTGCCCAAGACAATGTAGGTGTGACTTACCTAGCTTCGGGGGAAGGCTAGAAAGCATTTCTGAATTGAAGAGATCAAATGATAGTTTAATTTTATAATAGTTGGGGAAGTGGTAGCAAATGACTGTCTAATTGGAGTGGGGATCATTCACATTCTTGCGTGACTGTTGTCCTCGCCCACTTCGAGAATGTTCACTCAGTGTAGTTTAACCCTTTAATATTACATTAAAGTCCAGGGAGATATTCAGATTTAATCTTTTAACATTACACAGTAACCTTTTCCTAACAACCAAACTGGTGCTGTCAAACAAGCAAATTGACAGTCTCTAGTCGTTGTCAATGTTCACCAAGTACAGGTCATTCTGCTTTAAACGCTTTCTGCTCATTTTGTTTATGCGAATTCCCAAAACACAATTGACGAATTGGGGTCACTGTTTCTATAGCACCAACTTTTAAAGCATTTATTGGTTATAACATGATTCTGGTTCCAGTAGTTTAAATGGTGCAGCTTTATATGATTTTCTTACTACACAGGGTTGCACGAGAACGGAACTACCACATTATAGCAGAACTGACTGTAATCTCTCTGTATTATACATTAATTGTTTCCACACCTGTTTGCTACCTATAGCCTCGCTTCTTCAACAGACAAAAGCCACATTTTTTTTAACCTAATTTCAAAACGTTCCCCAGTAACTTAGTTGCAGACCTGAACAACCAAATCTACTCGGACATAAATAGTAATTGTGCTTGGATTGTGACAGAGGTAATGGATAAATACATTGCAAAATCAATGAGGTCCCTTTGTCCCATCATGACTAAGATGAAAAATGATGGCTTTCTGAACTAAAAACCTTTTGTATCTATGATCGAATCAAATTTCTGTAAAGCTATTGCATCTGTCTCCTGCAGCTCCCCTGGCAGTACATTCCAGGCACTTACCATCCTCTGCATTAAAAAAAACATGCCTCTCGCAACTCCTTTAAACGTAATCCCTTTACTTTAAACCTATTTCCCCTAGTAATTGACATTTCTACCCTGAAAAAGAGAATTGTGACTATCCATTCTATCCACGCCTCCCATAATTCTGTCAACTTCTATTAGGTTGCCCCTCATCCTTCAACCTTCAAGTGTCCATCTTCCCTCATAGCTAAATCCCCTAATCCAGGTTTCTGTACCCTATCCAAGCCCTCCATGTCCTTCTGGGAGTGTGGCAACCAGATCTGAACACAATATTCTAAATGTGGCCTAATTGAAGTTCCATTCAGTTGCAACATGACTTGCCAATTTTTATACTGTGGCCTAAGCAATGAAGGCAAGCATGCCATATGCTTTCTTGATCATCTTATCCACTTGGGTTGCCAATGTCAGGGAACTGTGGACTCTGTCTGCTGAGGTCCCTCTATGTTGATGCTGCTATGGATTCTGCCATTTATTGTATACGTTTCTCTTGCATTAGGTCTTCCAAAATGCATCACCTCAATTAAATTCCATCTGCAATTTCTCTACCCAAGTCTGCAGCCTATCCATATCCTGCTATATCATCTGGCAATCTTCTTAACTCTCCATAGTTATCCCAATTTTTGTGTCATTTGCACACTTGTTAATCAGACCACTCTAAATCATTTATATAAATTACAAAAATAGGGACCGCAGCACTGATCCCTGTGGAACACCCCGGTCATAGATCTCCAATCTGGAAAACACCATTCCACCACAACACTGTCTTCTGTGGTTAAGCCTGTTCTGTATCCTTCTTACCAGTTCACCATGGATCCCATGTGATTTCACCTTTTGTATCAACCAGCCATGAAGGACCATGCCAAAGGCCTTGCTGAAGTCCATGAATCATCTTTGTCATTTGCTCAAAAAACATCCCTCCATAAAGCCATGCTGCCTACCGTTAATAAGTGCATATTTTTGCCAATGTGTGTAAATCTTATGCTTAAGAATAATTTCCTTCCCACTAACGTACGGCCTATAATTTCCATGGCGAGTTTTGAGAACATTTGTAGCTCAGGTTGAGGTTCTGGATGTAGGTTTGCTCGCTGAGCTGGGAGGTTCATTTTGTCACCCTACTAAGTAACATCTTCAGTGGGCCTCAGGTGAAGCAGTGTACATGATTCCTGCTTTCTGTTTTTTCTGTTTGGGTTGGTGATGTTATTTCCTGTGATGAAGTCACTTCCTACTCCTTTTCTCAGGGAGTGGTAGATGGGGTCTAACTTGATGTGTTTGTTGATAGAGTTCTGGTTGGAATGCCATGCTTCTAGGAATTCTTGTGCGTGTCTCTGTTTGGCTTGTCCTAAGATGGATGTGTTGTCCCAGTCGAAATGGTGTCCTTCCTTATATAAGGATACTAGAGGGTCATGTCGTTTTTGTGGCTAGTTGGCGTTCATGTATCCTGGTGGCTAGTTTTCTGCCAGTTTGTCCAATGTAGTGTTTGTTACAGTCCTTGCACAGTATTTTGCAAATGACATTAGATTTGCTTGTTGTAATTTCCATGATATTCTCTGTTGCCTTTCTTAACCAAAGGAACAACGTTGTCTCTTTTCCTTTCCTCTATGTCCTCTCCTGTGATTCTAAGAGGGTATACAAGGCTCCAAAAATGTCCTCACTCATCCGTCTTAGCATTCTGGAATAGATCCCGTCAGATCCTGGGAACTTGTCTACCTTAATGCTTTCCAAAACACCCAATATCACCACCTGTTTAACATTGACATGCCCTAGAATATCAACATAGCTATCCACTGCATCCTTCTCTTTTTGTGAATACACATGCAAGGTATTCATTAAGGACTTCCTCTGGCTATATGCATAAATTCCCTGCTTTGTCCTTGACGGGACTTGCTGTTTGCCTACCTTAAGTATGTATAAAATGCTTTGGGATTTTCCTTAACCCTGTACGCCAAAGACACCTCAATGGTGCCTTTAACACTCCTAATTCTTTGTTTGAGATCTTTAATGCTGTCTTTGTATTCTTCAAGGAGTCTGTCTATCTTCAGTTTCCTAAACCTTAGACATGTCACCTTTTTCATAAATGCTCAATTTGTCTTGTCATCCAAGGTTCCCAAATATTGTCATCCTTATCCTTCATTTTCACAGGAATATTCTGGACTTGAACTTTAATCAACTCGCCTTTTAAAAGATTTCCTTATACCAGATGTGGTATTACCTTCAAACAGCCACCCCCAATTCCTATCTAATACTTTAAAATTGCCCCAATTTAACCTGTTCAGAAATGCCATTACACACCTGTGGAGCAGGTAGGATTTGGATCTGGATCTCCCGGTCCGGGTTTGAGACACAGACACTGCACCATAAGAGGGCCCTAAAAACACGCCGTCAGTTGTGCACTGCCCAGCTCAGATATACCACATACTCCACCTCGGAGTAATGAATCTTGGTAAATACTTAGATTTGATTATTCTTCTTACCCTTATCTATAAAATTTTAAAATTACAGAATTATGGTCACTGTTAACGAAATGCTCCCCCACTGAAATCTTGATCATCTGGCCAGACACATTGCCGAATTCAATATCTAGTATGGCTCTTTGCCTATTTGGACTGTTTACAAATTGTTTGAGAAATGTGTCCTGGACATATGTAACAAACGTCCTCCACACACATGCATGTGCAAATGCATCCCCTTGGCCAAGCCAAGCCCCTAGCATGAAGGAGTCCCAGTCAATAAAGGGTAAGTTACAATCGCCCACCATAACAATCTCAACCCTGTTGTTTTTGCATGTTTGGATGTAGCGGAGGAAAAGGTGGGGGGTGGTGCCAGTGTAGCTGCGGGAGATGGACTGTTCCACATATCCTACGAAGAGGCAGGCATAGCTGGGCCCATGCGGGTGCCCATGGCTACTCCTTTGGTTTGGAGGAACTGGGAGAATTTCGTCATTTCCGCCACCTCCAAATGGACCCCGCCACCAGGGATATATTTCCCTCCCCTCCCCTATCAGTGTTCCGAAAAGACCACTCCCTCCGTGACTCCCTCGTCAGTTCCACACCCCCCAACAACCCAACCTCCACTCCCAGCACTTTCCCCTGCGACCGCAAGAAATGCAAAACTTGCGCCCACACCTCCCCCTCCTTACTTCCCTCCAAGGTCCCAAGGAATCCTTCCATAACTGCCACAAATTCACCTGCACCTCCACACACACCATTTACTGCATCTGCTGCACCCGATATGGCCTCCTCTAAATTGGGGAGACAGGCCGCCTACTTGCGGAACGTTTCAGAGAACACCTCTGGGACACCCGGACCAACCAACCCAACCACCCCATGGCTCAACACTTCAACTCCCCCTCCCACTCCACCAAGGACATGCAGCTCCTTGGACTCCTCCATCGCCAGACCATAGCAACACGACAGCTGGAGGAAGAGCGCCTCATCTTCCGCCTAAAAACCCTCCAACCACAAGGGATGAACTCAGATTTCTCCAGTTTCCTCATTTCCCCTCCCTCCACCTTGTCTCAGTCCCAACCCTCGAACTCAGCACCACCTTCCTAACCTGCAATCTTCTTCCTGACCTCTCTGCCCCACCCCCACTCCAGCCTATCACCCGCACCTTGACCTCCTTCCACCTATTGCATTTCCAATGCCCCTCCCCCAATTCCTCCTCCCTACCTTTTATCTTGGCCTGCTGGACACACTTTCCTCATTCCTGAAGAAGGGCTCATGCCCGAAACGTCGATTCTCCTGCTCCTTGGATGCTGCCTGACCTACTGCGCTTTTCCAGCAACACATTTTCAGCTCTGTATGAATCCAAGCTTTAGGTTCAGATGCCTTACCTATCAAACTCTTCGCATTAAATCAAATACACCTCAGACTGCCAGTCCTGCCAAGTTCAGTAACTTCTCACTGCCCATCATCATCATAGTCTTACTGGCCTTAGTCTCTGAATACTCCTTGGTCCTTTTACTTGCTGACCTACTGCTTTTGTTCCTGCCTCTTGCTACATAGGTTTAAACTCTTCTGAGTGACATGAACAAACCTCCCTGCCAACCTTCTTGTATAGGTCCCCTGCCCCAGGGACAGCTCAATGATCCACATACCTGAAGCCCTCAGTTTTACACCAGCTCTTTAGCCACATGTTTAACTGTACTGTCTTCCTATTTCTAGCTTCACTGGCACGTGGAAAAGGAAATAATCGTGAGATTGCAACCCTCGACCTATCTTTGTTCAACGTCCCACCTAACTCCCTGAATTCCCTTCTCAGAAGCTCATCTGTCTTTCAGCCTATGTCAATAGTACAAACATGTACCATAACCTCTGCTGTTCACCCTCCCCTTTCAGAATAACCTGTGCTTGCTTAGAGACCTCCTTGACCGATATCCCTGATGAAGAGCTTATGCTTGAAACGTTGATACTCCTGTTCCTCCCTTTGCTGCCTGACTAGCTGTACTTCTCCAGCACTACACTTTTTGACTCTGGCATCCAGCCACAAGGCGTCTTAAAACTGAGAGGGCGAAGAAATTAAATTGTTTATCCTAGAGCAGGGAAGATAGGAAATTTTAATGTCATTTTTAACACAGGATTTTGAAAGGATTGGGAGGAGATGTTCTTTCACATATGCAATGTCATCATTGAGCAGTTTTGGAAAGAAATTGGAGAAATTTCTTACTATAGAACTGTTGGAGACTGGAATACCATATCACAGCGATGCAAACAATGCCGATGATACATCCCAGGTCTTTTCCTTATGGCTCTGCAACTTTTTTTTTCTTGTTCTTATGTTTTTCATTTCCCTTCCTGTCTGTCTCCTGAATCTTTGTTCAAAACCAACCTCAACCATTTTCCTTCCTTCCTTCATTTACTGCACTGCCTCTCTCCTCTTGCTTATTATTCTTCCTTCTTCTTTCATCTTCAATTCCACCCCACTACTGCACCTCTTCATTGCTACCCCTTTCCTTCAATCAGCATTTTACTTTGCTTCTCTTTCACAATCACCTACTCCTCTAATAACGTATCATCCTGTGCCCCTGTTCCGGGAGCGAAGTTGATATCTGTTCTTTGCTGGCGACCAACTGTTTGAAGTGTTAGTACATTAAGTCCTTAAATTTGCAATTTACAGGAAGAAAACTGTAACTTCAAGCAAGTCAGGTTTTAATGGAAAAATCTATGTGAAAGTTTATGTTCTGTAGGGTGTTTCTGATAGAACAAAAATCTAAACATTGGACTCTAAGTTCCTACACTGGTAGATTACATAACTTTTAGGTGTACTAAGTTTATAAAACAGTTTACTTTCCATCTATTCCTCCCTAGCTGCCTCTACCAAGCTTCTTGATCTCAGCCACTCCTGTTCATCGAACCTGTCACTTGCCAGACATCTGCTCCCAGATCCATCCTCTCACCAAGCCCACAAGCTTACAACTACTCCCTAACCCTAACTCTTGCTGGAGTTTTTTGGCTCACACCCTTCATCAGTCCCTGATCTCACCAGGTTGCTGTGATCTCTTTCTTGTGCCTAAATCCTCACATGCTTGCTGCCCTCAGGTGAACGTGTGAACATGAGACATAGGAGCAAAAGGAGATCATTCATTCCTGAGAGCCTGTTTGGCCATTCAGTAAGATTATGGCTGATCTAGTTGTGTTTGAAATTCAATATTGCTATCTACCAGCAAAGACGTTTGATTCTCTGCTTAAGATTCCATCTACCTCTGACATTAAAAATATTTAATGATCTTGCCTCTACCACCTTTTTGATGCTCTGTTTCAAAGTCTGTCAGTGCTGTAAGAGAAAATAAAATTGTCGTCCTCTTTGCCCTAAAACAACCCACCCTAAGATGTTGCCCCTAGTTCTGGACTGACCCACATGTGAAAACATCCTTTTCATATCCACCTTGCCAGGAATTCAAGATCTTGTCCATTTCAATCATGTCATCCCTCACTCTTCTAAATTTCAGTGGAAACCTATTTGTGGAAGACAACTTACTCATTGATACCAATCCAGCAATCATAGTTATTATCGTCCCAGAGAATCATAGAGCTGCTGTGTCATTCAAGAAACATGACTGGTGGCTATTTTAACCTGAGGGTCTCCATGCCTCAGATGAGGTTGAGAGGTTGAGAAGGTGTGAGCTTAATGATGACCTCAGCCAGTGTTGGAATTGAAATTACCTTGGTGATGAGAAAGTTAGGACTGCAGATGCTGGAGATCAGAGCTGAAAATGTGTTGCTGGAAAAGCGCAGCAGGTCAGGCAGCATCCAAGGAACAGGAGAATCGACGTTTCGGGCATCAGCCCTCCTTCATTCCTGAAGAAGGGCTGATGCCCGAAACATCGATTCTCCTGTTCCTTGGATGCTGCCTGACCTGCTGCGCTTTTCCAGCAACACATTTTCAGCACTACCTTGGTGATGTCAACCTCCATTGCAAACTAGCTGTCTAGCCAACTGAGCTAACCAGTCCTCAAACCAGTGAATCTCTGAATCACCTCCAAGGCATTTGCATCCCTTCTTGTATGAGAACACTAAAACTGCACACAGCATTCAAGATTTATGTGATGAGCTGTGTAATTGAAGCATGACATCCTTAGTTTTATGTTGCATTCCTTTTGCAGTAAAGGTATGATTCCATTACATGCTGTACTTTCATATTAGCATCTTGTGACACGTGCACTTGAACACCTAAATCACTCTGCACATTGGAATTTCACATTCATGTTCCATTTCAGTAAAACTCTGCTTTTACATTCTTCTACTACTTTGAGCAACTTTACTGTTTCCCCCATTATATTCCTGCCAGTTTTTATGCTCCTCTATCACTGTAACTCTATCCATCTGTACATACATTATAAATAAAAACAGAAATTGCTGGAAAGGCTCAGCAGGTATGGTGGCATCTGTGGAGAGAAATCAGAGTTAATGTTTCAAGTTGAGAGATTCTTTCTTAGGACTGAGGAACCACTTTGTGTCTTCTTCACAATATATATTCCTACTTAATGAATGCAAAATAACTGCATACTGGAAAAAAAGTCATAAAGATGTGCAGCACGGAAAACAGACCCTTTGGTCAAACTCATCCATGCTGACCTGATATTCAAAATAAATCTAGTCCCATTTGCCAGCATTTGGCTTATATCTGTCTAAACCCTTCCTATTCATGTACCCATCCAAATGCCTTTTAAATGTTGTAGTTGTACTAGCTACCACTACTTCCTCTGGCAGCTCATTCCAAACATGTATCACCCTCTGCATTAAAATGTTGCTCCTTAGGTTTAAGGTGAGAGGAAAAAGATTTAAAAAGGACCTATGTTCTCTAGTTTTGGACTACTTCATCCCAGGGAAAAGACTGTCTATTTACCCTATCCATGCCCCCCATGATTTTATAAACCTCTAAAAGATCACCTTTCAGCCTCTGACACTCTAGGGAAAATAGCCCCAGGCTATTCAGCTTTTCCCTATAGCTCAAACTCTCCAACCCTGGCAACATCCCTGTAAATCTTTCTGAACCCTTTCAGGTTTCGCAACACCCTTTCTTTAGCAGGGAGACCAGAATTGCATGCAGCATTCCAAAAGTGGCCTAACCAATGTCCTGTGCAGCCGCAACATAACCTCCCAGTTCCTAAACTCGATGCACTGACCTTCCTTAAATAGTGGCACCACTTTAGCCAACCTCCAGTCCTCCGGCACCTCACCAGTGACTATCGATGATGTAAATATCTCAGCAAGGAGCCTAGCAATCACTTCCCTAACTTCCCAAAGAGTTCTAGGGTACACCTGATCAGGAGGTAAAAACAATGACTGCAGATGCTGGAAACCAGATTCTGGATTAGTGGTGCTGGAAGAGCACAGCAGTTCAGGCAGCATCCACGTATCTTCGAAATTGACGTTTCGGGCAAAAGCCCTTCATCAGGAATAAAGGCAGTGAGCCTGAAGCGTGGAGAGATAAGCTAGAGGAGGGTGGGGGTGGGGAGAAAGTAGCATAGAGTACACCTGATCAGGTCCTGGGGATTTATCCACTTTAATACGTTTTAAGCCATCCAGCACCAACTCCTCTGTAATACAGACATTTTTCAAGATGTTGCTTTTATGTACCCATGTTTTCTATCTTCCATATCCTTTTCCTGTTGCAAAACACTGTTGTAAAATACTTGTTCAATATCTCCCCCATCTCTTGTGGTTCCACACATCAGTGGCCTTGCTGATTTTTAAGGTACCCTATTCTTTCCCCAGTTACCGTTTCGCCATTAATGCATTTGTAGAATCCCTTTGGTTGTACCTTTAACCCTATTTGCCAAAGCTATCTCATGTCCCCTTTTTGCTCTCTTGATTTCCCTCTTAAGTATACTCGTACTGTCTTTATACATTTCTAGGGATTCACTCAATCTCTGCTCAATATACCTGGCATATGCTTCCTCCTTATTCTTGATCAAAACCTCAATTACTCTCGTCATCCAGCATTCCCCGCACCTATTATCCTTGCCCTTCACCCTAACTGGGCCATGCTGTCTCTGGACTCTTGTTAAATCTAAAATAAAAAAAGAAAATACTGGAAAAAGGAGAAAGAAATCAGAGTTCATGTTTTGACTCTGATATAACTCTTCAAAAAGAGTTCAAGAAGGTTTTTGTTTACTACTTACTTTCTTAGCTATCTTGAGTTTATCTGTGAATTTAGCCACCATGCCTTTGCTCTCCTCAACTAAGGTAAAAAATCATTGACCTTAGTCCAATAGGTTTATTTGAAAATACTAGCTTTTGGGGTGCTGCTCCTTCTTCAGGTGTTAGTGAGAGAGGAAGATCTTAGACACCGAATTTAGAAAGAAAAGATCAAATGGTCATGCAACTCATGCAAAGGAATTGAACATGCACAAAATCTTTACAGTTAAGTGGAGGTGCAGTTTTTGCTTGATTCATATACAAATCCCAGAATTTCCTTCAAGTCACTGCTCTCAGATAACTTAAAGTGCTATCAATATTAAGGAGGTGACACTTTTGGTCAGACAATGTACTTTCAGCATGAGGACTTGTTTGGAGTCTGTCTATGCCTTTTATTTCTAAAGTCGGAGTTTGTGAAATGCCATGTTGACCGACTTCTATAAATTCTGCACTTTGAACAAAATAGAATGGATCTGCAAATGCAAATTCACCCCACAGATTTTGTGAGCATGTGAGCATGAGAGAAGGGCAGAGTGTGAGCGTGAGAGAAGGGCAGAGTGTGTGTGTGTTTGTCAGGGGGAGAGTGTGTGTACGAGTATGAGGGAGTGTATGCATCTGAGGTTGTGTGTGTGAGAGAAAGCTAGAGAGAATCTGTAGAAGTGTTTTTGCTTGTGCACGTACAGTGTGGTGGGGTCTCGTGTAGTGTGCCATGAACCCAAGATTCCAGTTGAGGCTGTCCTCATGGGTACCAAACTTGGCTATCAGCCTCTGCTCGGCGACTCTGCTTTGTTGTGTACTCTGAAGTCTGCCTTGAAGGACGTTTACCCAATGATCTGAGGCTTAATGTCCTTTCCCGCTGAAGCGTTCCCCCACTGGGAGGAAACATTTCTGTCTGGCGATTGTTGTGCTGTGTCCATTCATCGGTTGTTGTAGCGTCTGCTACAACAGTCTTTCACCAATATACCATCCGTCGGGGCATCCTTGCCTGAAGTGAATGAGATATACAATATTGGCCAAGTCACGTGAGAATCTGCTGTGTACAAGGTGGGTGGTATCCCCACGTGTAATGACAGTATCCACGTTGATGCTCTGACATATCTTGCAGAGGTTGCCCTGACAGGATTGCATGCTTTTGTGATTCATGATGTCCTGAAAGCTGGGTAGTTTGCTGCGAACAATGGACTAAGCCATGTAAAAGTTTGAAGCTCCAGCACAGACGCCTACAGGACTCCGTGTTGTATCCTGCCAATAAGACAAAGACCTGTTTATGCATATTCTTGTTTTCTATCAGTCAGCCAATCTTCTAGCCATTCTAGTATGTTGCCTCTTATATGATGAGGTCTCACTTTCTGCAGTAACCTTTGATGTGGCACTTAACAAATGTCTTCCAGAAATCCAGATGAAGTGTGTCCACAGGCATCTTTGTTTTAATCCACAGCATAAGTAACTGCTTTGAAGAACTCCAATAAATTGGTTAAACATGATTAATTTTGACAAGTCATGTTGACTCTTCCCGATTACCTTGAGCTTTTCTAAATGCATAGCTATAATCTCTTCAGTGATTTATTCTGACCCTTCTGCATTATAAATGTCAAGGTAATTGACCTGTACGTTTACTATTCTCTGCTTCTCTCCCTTCTTTGACTTGCTGTGAATGAGTGTTCTGGAAATGCGCAGTTAGAGACAAAAAAAACAGCTTTGACTTGCAGAATGTAACCTACAGCCTGGTAAGGTAACAAGGAAGCCTTGGGGTGAAGCAGTGTGTGAACAGGATGGTCAGTAGCTTGGAAGAGGATCAGGGAGTGGAAGAGGGCAATCCAAAATTATACCAATTTGATCTCCAGTCCTAAGTCAGACTCAGCATGAATCAACATAAAACACAACAGCCAACCCTAACCACACAGACATTTTACTGACTGTTAAAATGGAATAACTTAAAAAAGGGAGTTGCTGAATATATTTACTTAGTTTTAGTGACTTACATTATTAGCACATACAACGGTTCTTTTAAAAAAAACCTTCTAGGATCATGTGAGAATGGAAGTAGGTAAGTGCTATTTGCAGTATATTCTGAGGAAGATAAACTTGTGGAAGAAATCAGCTGGCTGGACAGATGGCATCAGGAAGCATGCCAAAGCACTCAGCATGACGAAAAACAGGAGACCATTGTTTCAGCTGCTGCTGTCTTTAGTCTTTCTCTCTCTCTCTGCTCCAATCTGGAATTCTGTTTTAGAACTGTTTATGGTTGTTTCGATTATGCAGAGGTTTTGAGGGTGCTGCAGAGGGGACAGATAATTGGAAAGACAGAAGGGATGAAGAGGAGTAAAAAAGAGTGCACATCTTGTTTTCACAAAAAATACTTCAATCGCAAAGCTGCAGGGCAGTGGGACGGACTTGTTGCAATCACATAAAATGGAAGCCAAAAGGAGAAAACAGATTCAAATTTTTATTGGCGAGATGAGAAAAAGATGCTGCAACATGAGGCCCACTGATAAGATTGTAATGCAGTACTCCATAGTAGATGAAGATATGGTAGATATAATTGGTTGTATAGTTTGTCCATGTGTAGAAACTATTTTGCAGTTATACTCTTGGAGCTGTTGAAACTCACCAAGAATCACAAGGTCCTTGGTAAATTCTGTAGACGTTACTTCTTCAAAAGTGGCACTTAAAAATGCTAAAACAGATATAGATCTTCAAAGTTATTTGCAATTTTATGCATTAACCTTTAGATCTGATCAAACTTATCTGGGTTGCGTTCTGGGAAGATGAGGGTACACTTAATGGTATTCATAGGACAGATCCATCGTTTGTGTGTTCTTGCCCCACTGAACTTATTCCTTCCTATCCTAACTCTTATTTTCCTCCTTTGTTCACTCTTTCCTTACCAATATCTATAATTCTGCTGACATTTAATGCCGTTTCACCAATTTCCATTTTCTGACCTGAACTGGCCTTTTCACAAAGGACATCATTGCCTGTACACCTCCAGTCCTCTGCAGGACTGTCAGAGGCCTCTCCACTTCTTTCTTAAATGGAGGCCCAAATGTTTCCCGTCCATGACAACCATCCTATACCTGGCTGAGCTTGTTATCTTATTCAACGAATTCCTCTTGAACTTAAGCAATAAGTAGCAATTACTTTGTTGATGCCACTTTCTGCACTTGTGGAATGAGAAACACTCAGTAATTTTGCTTTTAATTTCCACTTTCCCGCAGCTTCATCTGGTCCATCATTGACCTTTCCCCTCTTTCCTTGACTTCTCTGTCTTCATTTCTGGAAATAGGCTGTCTCCAAATGGCTGTTACAATCCCAAAGACTCCAGAAGGAGTAGTCCAGAGCCCTAGCTTGCCTATTGGTAACCTTATACTAATCATTGATTGTCATAACTCATCTGGTCATGAATGTCTTACAGGTAAGGATGGCAGATTTTCTTCCCTAGTCTGGTTGACATCTGACACCAGACCCAATGTTGTTGACTCTTAACTGCCCGATGAAATAGCCTAGAGAACCAGTCAGTTCAAGGGCATTTAGGGATGGCCTACAAATGTGGCCTTGCCAGCTATTGCCAACATACAATGCATGAATAAAACAAAATGACTGAGAGCCTGTTTCCTCTAAGGACTTAATTGCATTCTTGTAGTTTTGTCATCTTTGTTGCATCTGCTCCAATGAAGCTTAACTATCATAACAGCTGTTCAGACATTTCCTTTCCCTTCAACTGAGGCCCAATGCTAATTGATAGGGTCCCCAACCCTTTTTTTTCTGCATCTGCCTTTACCCCTTCTCTTTCAATCCAAAACCACAATGGAGTTCCCCCTTTTCTGACTTTCCTCACCAGTCTCTGTATTTAAGGATTATGCACTGCCATTTCCACTTCAAGCATGATGTCACTAATGAACACCTTTTTACCTCTCCTCTCCTGTTAGTTTTCGGAAGGAAACATTACCTCCAGGGCACCTGGCCTACTTCTGTATCACCCCAATACTTCATTCCCCATCCTACAAGGTCTTCCCATGCAATAGCAAGCGGTATACCACTTGCCTGTTTAACTCTTTTCTTCTCACTGTCTAAGCTCCAACATGCCTTCCACATGAAGCAGCAATTTATTTGTACTACTTTCAATCCAATATACTACTTTTCTTTATATTCATATATTTATTCCTAGACCTATGTTAAAAGAAAAGCTGGTGAAACAGCACCTCATTTTCTAATTTGGCACATTACACCAGGCGGAGTCAACATTGAATTCAACAACTTCAGAATATGAGCTCTGCTCTCCATTCTGATCTCTCTTCCTGTCCTGCCTCACTCTCCAATCTGTCTTCTCTTCTTCCCCAGTCCCCTGCCTAAACAAAATTGTTTCCATGACTTTGCTTTCAGTCAGGGCTGAACTTTTATTCTGCTATCAGCAGTTGCTTTGGGTTAATCCTTTGTTCTTTGCAACAATCCCACTCCCTTTGACTGATGTTCCATGACACATCTTTAATCCTGATCTCCTCTTCTTCTAACCTTTCTCTTTTGTTCCACTTGCCCCTAACACACTTTCCAACAGCATAAAAGAATTCACCTTTGTGTGTTTTGTTCTGAAAAAGTCATGCCATGTTGAACCCAACATTAATTTGGTTTCTCTGTCCACAGATGAGGTTTTCTGCTACCTTTTTGGTTTTATTATGCAAAGTCAAAAAATATCATGGGATGGAGATTCCACTTTGGGAACAACTGACATTTTGACACAAATTGCATTTGAGATTGCAATAACTTTCCGAAGTTGAGATTCAAGTTTCTGATCAAGATAATTTGCATAATTAAAGCAAAGGATTCAGTGCAGTTGGGTAATATTTTATGACTTAACTCATTTTAATGTTGAAGAAAAAGACTGTGTTTAAAAGCTGATGTAACTTTCTTAATATTGCTGAAAATGGCTTTGTCACAAAAGGAAGCATTTTTAAGATGTGTCTAGTCCGATGTCTGTGCGTAAGTTGATATAAAAGCATGGGTGCAAGATTGCCAGAGTGACAGAAAACTGACAGTGGTGGTGAACTGTGAATACAGTGGGGTTCTAATTGGTTCAGTGCAGGCACTGTTGCTTTTGTGGATTACATAATAATGAACTGAACTTGAGTGCATTGGGCATAACTTTGAAATTTGCTGATTATAAAATTTGGAAGTACCCTGTAATGCTTATGGCCAAATCACCTGCAGATATTGGAATTTTCAAGATTATAGAATGACATTATAATGCCTGTAGTTAAGTGAGATAACAGTGGAAAAACTGTAGGTTAAATATTTATTGAATTAGTAGACTGACATAAAACATGGTAAAAATCATTTTACAAATCCATACACTCTTTCGCCTTCCAAAGCACTGCACTAAAACAATGCTATAGTAGCTTTTATGTATTCGAAGAATATGTGCAAACTGATATTTCCAAACATTGATTTCTGGATTGGAGAGGATCTAATGCATTGTAAACCGTGAGGACGAAATTGAAAGACTTCAAGAGGATGAAGACAGGCTGGTGGAATAGGTGGACACGTGCCAAATCTGTTTTAATGCAAATATGCTTTTAATGTGATTTGTCATTTATGTAAATGATTTGAATGCGAATATAGGAGGTATGGTTAGTAAGTTTGCAGCTGACACCAAAATTGGTGGTATAGTGGACAGCGAACAAAGTTACCACAGAGTACAATGGGACTGTGATCAGATGGGCCGAGGAGTGGCGGATGGAGTTTAATTTAGATAAATGCGAGGTACTGTATTTTGAAAAGGCAAGGGGCAGGACTTATGCACTTAATGGTAAGGTCCTGGGGAGTGTTGCTGAACAAAAAAACCTTGGAGTGCAGATTCATACTTCCTTGGAAGTGCAGTCACAGGTAGGTAGAATAGTGAAGAAAGCATTTGGTATGCTTTCCTTTATTGGTCACTGCATAGGAATTGGAAGGTTATGTTGCAGCTGTACAGGAATTTGTTTAGGCCACTTTTAACTCCTGCCTTCAGTTTAGGTCTCCCTGCTATAGGAAAGGTATTGTTAACATTCTTGTAAACTTTTCATGTTTGCCAGGTTTGGAGGGATTGAGCTGTAGGGAGAGGCTGAATAGGCTGGGTCTATTTTCCCTGGAGCGTTGGAGGCTGAGGGGTGACCTTGTAGAAGTTAATAAAATTATGAGGGGCATGGATATGGTGAATAGTCAAGGTCTTTTCCTCAGGGTAGGGGAGTCCAAAATGACAGGGAAAAGGTTTAAGATGAGAGGGGAAAGATTTGAAAGAGACCTAAGGGGCAACTTTTTCATGCAGAGTGTGGTGTGTGTGTATGGAATGAACTACCAGAGGAAGTGATTAAAGCTTTAACAATTACAACATTTAAAAGACATCTGGAAGGCTCTGTGAATAGAAGGGTTTAGAGGGATATGGGCCAAATGCTGGCAAATAGGACTAGATTAATTTTGCATATTTGGTCAGCATGGATGAGTTGAACTGACTGGTCTGTTTCTGTGTTGTATATCTCTTTGATTAAGTATGAATACATTTGGAAGAAAGAACATGCAGAGGCAGTGCAAAATGAAGTATACAATTCTGAAGGGAAACCGTGTCAGAGAAACCTAGGATTATATGTGCACAAATATTTGAAGTTGCCTGACCAAATTTAAGATTCTTGCTTAAAAGGCACATGAGATCTCGAACTTTGCAAGTAGAGGCGTGTTTTACAAATGCAGGGAAGTTCTGATGAGCCTTCATAAAGTGTTAATTCTGCCTCAACTGACAAACTGTCAGATTCTACACACTGACCCTGACAGAGCATGTGAAATGTTTAGAAGTTGCAGAAAATATGTACAGTACTATAATAGTTCACAGGGTGTAGACTTCAGTTCCTTGACTAGATTGGAGACGCTGGGGCTACTTCTCATGCAGGGGTGATTTGAAAGAAGTGTTCAAACTGACGAGGTGTCTGGATAGAGTGGACACTTACTTGCATTATCAAGAGGAAGGAACAAGAACCATAAGATACCAATTTCTCTTGCTTGACAAAAGACCCAACAGAGGCACAAGGAAAAGCATTTGTAGCCAGTAATTGGCAACTGGAATGCACTATTCAGCATTGCAAGGGAAGCAGCAATCGTTAGGACTCTTAAAAGGGAATTCGATAATTTTGCAAAAAAGGAAATGTATAGGATTACTGGCATTAGCAGAGTTGATTTTGCAGACCATGGCCTGAGCAGAAAAGACAATGGCGTCCTTCTGTTCTATTGCCAATAACATTCTGTGATTCGATGAATGACTCTCATTGGATGCAGTTAATGGGAACTCACCATGCTTATTAATTTGATCTGGGGCTAGGATGAGCTTCCATTATGATTTATTTTAAGCCCTAAATAAGAGATCATAGAAACATTATGGGCTGAACATAATCTGCACTTGATCTTTTATACTGGCTTGGATAATTTGGAGTAAATTGCATTGAAGTAACAACAAAAATCTTAGTCCGGTATGTTTAATTTGAAGCAGAAAGCAATGAAAGAATTCTGTTCCAAGAGATCTTAATGAAATTGACTTGGAGGTGCCAGTATTGGTCTGTGGTGTACAAAATTAAAAATCACAACACCAGGTTATAGTCCAACAGGTTTATTTGGAAGCATCAGTTTTTGGAGTGCTGCTCCTTTATCAGGATGCAACTGAAATTATATATTGAAAAAGACCTGGATTGTTTAAGTCTCTCATCTTTTAGAATGACCACGTTGGTTTCAGTTCTTTCATATATAAATCCCAGAATTTTTTTTTAAAGTTACATTCTCAAGTGAACATTAACAATAGGTGCCATGTCAGCTCAGATAATGCATTGAAGGTGTGAGGTTAAAGTCCGTAATCTGTGCCCCAGTGTTCAGACCGATTTCTGTTTCTAAAAATGGGGTTGACATAATCTTACATGGATTCATGCAGTTTTTGAGAAAAATAAAATGTGACTCTGCAAGTACAAATTCACCCCACAAAGCTGTGTGTGTTTGGAGGGGGCGCGGGCGGGGGAAGGGAAGAGGGTGGTTTGTCAGTGTCTGTGAGAGAGTGTGTGTATATGTGTGGGTGTAAAGGGTATAAGTCGGTGAGAGTGTGTGTGTGTGTGTATGAGAGAGGGTCTGCATGAGTGTATGGGTCTGTAGGAGTGTGTGTGCGTGTCTGCATGTATATGCGTGTGTGTGTGTGTGTGTGTAAGTAATGCAGTGGGGTTACCTGTAGTGTGACATGAATCCAAGGTCCTGGTTGAGGCCATTGCCATGGTTATCAGACTTGGCTATCAGTACCTCACTCTACCATAAACCCATGGAAAACCTCATGATGTTACACTTCTCCAGCTTCCACCCAAAATATATTAAAACAGCTACCCCCTATGGACAAGCCCTACACATATACAGGATCTGTTCTGATGAGGAGGAATATGATGGGCACTTGGAAGTACACAAGGGTAGCCTCATAAGAATGGGGTACGATGCTCAATTCGTCGACCTCCAGTTCTGATGTGGCATAGCGAGAAAATGTAATGACCTCATCAGGAGACAGACACGCGCTGCAACCGACAGGGTACCCTTTGTTGCTCAGTACTTGCCTGGAGCTGAAAAACTACACCATGTTCTTTGTAGATTGCAACACATTATTGATGAGGATGAGCACCTCACCAAGACCTTCCCCGTGCCTCCATTTCTCTCCTTTAAGCAACCACCAAACCTCAAACAGATCATTCTTCGCAGCAAACTGCCCAGCCCTCCGGACAACACCATACAACTCTATCACGACAGATGCTGCAAGATGTGTCAGTGTCAACACTGATACCATCATTCCACATGGGGATACCTCCCACCATGTATGTGGCAGGTATTCATGTGACTCGGTCAATGTTGTCTATTTCATACGCTCCAGGCAAGGATGCCCTGAGGCATGATAAATTGGTGAGACCGAGCAGAGACTACGGCAAGGAATGAATGGACACTGCATAACAATCACCAGCCAGGAGTGTTCCCTCCCGGTCGGAACACTTCACCCGTCTGGAACACTTGGCCTCGGACCTTTTGGGTGACCATTCTCCAAGGCGGATGTCAGGAAAGGCAACAATGCAAGGTGGCCAAGCCGGAACCTTGGGTTCATGCACTCATGCATGCACACACTTCTACAGAACCATACACTCACTCTGACCTTCTCTCATATGCTCACACATACACATCCCCTACACGTGCACCCTCTCACAGACCTATACCCCTTTACGCTTACTCACATACACGTGTACACACACTCTCTTTCTCAGACATTAACACACCACCCCCACATGCAGACACGCACATAAGTTTGTGGGGTGAATTTTTACTTGCAGAATAATCTTCTATTTTGTTCAAAAATGCATGAATTCATGTAAGATTCTGTAAATCCCTTTTTTAAAAATAGAATCAGTGTGAACATTGGGGCACAGACAAACAGACTTTAACCTCACACTTTCAATGCATTATCTGAGCTGACGTGGCACCTATTATTAAAGTTCACTTGAGAATTAAAAAATGTTCTGGGATTTACATATGAAAGAACTGAAACCAACATGGTCATTCTAAAAGATGAGAGACTTAACAAACAATCCAGGTCTTTTTCAATATATCATTTCAGTTGCGTCACATTGTAAACTTTTGCTATAAATTCTGTGTCTTACAATCTATACTCCACAACTACCTGATGAAGGAGTTGCACTCCAAAAGCTAGTGCTCCCAGATAAACCAGTGGACTATAACCTGGTGTAGTGTGATTTTTTAACTAATGAAGTTTAGGGATTGTAGTTATTGGCCAATTAAAGCTCCTATTTACATTTCACGTCAAAGTGAATCTGCATTAAAATTAATATTTAGGTCTTGTTAAACTTATAAGTGAAAATTAATTCAATGATTGAACCAAAGTAATGTAAAGCAGTAAATGTAAGAGTATTGGTCGGGAAATTGTGAACTAAAAACAGTTAGTTAGTTTGCTTCCCATTATTGGCAAACATTTGTAGACTAAAAGAAAATAGTACATTAATCAAAATTGGTTTGTCAAATGCTCAGTTTTTACATTTGAGGGAAAGCAATAGAAGTTTGGTCATAAAGTGGGTGTTGATTGGCTGGAGTCATAGAAATATACAGCATGAAAATAAGCCCTTCAATCCAACTCATCTATGCCGACCAGGTTTCCTAAACTGAACTAGTCCCATTTGCCTTTTGACCCCTATCCCTTTATACCTTTCCTATCCTGTTCCTTTCCAAATGTCTTTGAAATGTTGCAATTGTGGTCGTTTCCACCACTTCCTCTCTCAGCTTGTTCTATATATGCACCACCCTCGGATCCCTTTTAAATCTTTCCCCTCTCACCCTCAACCTATGCCCTCTAGGTGTTGAAAAGACCGTGGCTATTAACCTTGTCTATGCTCCTCGTGATTTTATAAACCTCTGGCAGGTCACCCCTCAGCTTCCTATGCTCCAGGGAAAGAAATCCCAGCCAACCCAGCATTTCCCTATAATTCAAGCCGCCTTGACATCCTTGTACATCTTTTTTGCACCTTTGCCAGTTTAATAACAACCTTCCTGTAGTTGGGCGACCAGAATTGTATGCAGTACTCCTAAGGTGACCTCACCACTATTCTGTACAGCTGTAACATGATGTCCCAACTCCTGTACTCAGTGTTCTGACTGATGAATGCAAGTGTACCAAATGCCTTCAATGCCCTGGCTACCTGTGACAAAACTTTCAAGGAACTATGTACCTGCACTCTAGTGTGTCTCTGTTCAATAACACTCTTGAGGACCCTACCATTAACTGTGTAAGTCCTACCCTGATTTATTTTTACAAAAATGCAAAATCTCGCATTTACCTGAATTATACGCCATCGGCCATTCCTTGGCCCACTGACCCAGTTGACGAAGATCCATGTACTCTTAGATAACTTTTTTCACTGTCCACTATTCCACCAATTTTGATGTCATCCACAAACTTAGTAATCATGCCTACTATATTCTCATCTAAGTCATGTATCTAAATGATGAACAACAGTGGACTGGGCAATGATTCTTGTGGCACACTGCTGGTCACAGGCCTTCAGTCGGTACAACAACCCTTCACCACCACTCTCTGACTCCTATCTTCAAACCAATTTTGTATCCAGTTGGCGAGCTCTCCCTGGGTTCCATGTGATCTAACCTTACAAACTGTCTACCATGCAGAACCTTGTTGAACGCCCTGCTAAAGTCCACATAGACAATATCTACCACACTACCCTCATTTATCTTCTTGATCACCTCATCAAAACACTCAGTCAAATTTGTGAGATGAACTTGGATTGTGTATTTGATAAGATTGGATGAATCGGGCCATTGCAACAATTTAACTTGAATGTGTCTGTGGTGTATTAACTGGAGTCACAGGCTTTTAGAGGTCCTGCGGATAGATTGAATTGAAGGGTCATTTGTTAAAAAGAAGAATCCTTCTGTTTTCTTTTTTCAGTGTCCTGATGAACATGTTGCCTAAAGCCAACAATGAAACTGAAACCTGTTTCCACACATTGTTAGCTGATCCCAATTTTGACCTTGCTGTGGCAGAATTAAAAATGGAATCCAAGATTGGCCAATAACTTGCACTGACGTCTGCTCCAGAAATTTAACATAATATTTGAAGTTATTATAGCAAATGGAAAATTAATTGTTCATTAGCTAACCTTACTTTTCTACTTGACTGTTCTTCCTGTTTTCTGGAACACTATTTCCTTTTTATGGCATAAGACAATGAGTGATGGTAAACCTGAATCTACACAATTGCACAGTGTTAGTTAAAGCACTAAGTGTTGCTTAAACATTGAACCTTCATTTGTTTCCCAAATCTCTTAGCTTTTCTGCTTTCACTCCTGCAAGAATTGCCTCTTCATAGATTATGATAACTCTGGTTTTGCTGGTCTTCCACCTATTAGTGATTTTGTAATGTCACTTGTCTTCGTTCAATAGTTTAAAATGGCAAGCATTAGATGAATCTTGTGCAGCAGACATCAATCATACACAACACTCAGCTTGGGTTAGTGAATAGCTTGACACCATCCAGACAAAGTAGCCTGCTTGATTGGCATCCATCGAACACTTTCAGCGTTCACTCTGTCCACCATTGACATGCAGTAGCAGCAGTTGTACCAGCTCCAAGATGTACTGCAGAAAAGCATCCAAGTTTCTGAACTAGGACCTTCTGACCCCACACACCATCCTAACTTGGAAATACATTGTTCTTCCTTTATTGTTATTGGGTTAAAATCCTGGAACTTGCTCCTCAGCAGCACTGTGGATACACCAACACCCCATGGAATACAATTCAACTAGGAGAAAGTGACAACTGCAGATGCTGGAGATCAGAGCTGAAAAATGTGTTGCTGGAAAAGCGCAGCAGGTCATGCAGTGTCCAAGGAGCAGGAGAATCGACGTTTCGGGCACAAGCTGAAGAAGGGCTTATTCCCGAAACGTCGATTCTCCTGCTCCTTAGATGCTGCATGACCTGCTGTGCTTTTCCAGCAACACATTTTTCAGCTACAATTCAAATAGGCAACTCACCACCACCATCACCTCCATGGCAATTAGGGAAAGGTAATAAATGCTAGTCTACAATGTGACCTATATTTCCCACATCCTGTTAACAAATGGTTTATAAAATCTTTGGTTGGGTTCATCCAGTCACTTATTCACCTTACTCTACCATGTCTTGTTATTGACCCTTAACTTCAATTTAATTCCAACACATTACCAAACACCCTGCCTATAGAGCAATTGGAACTATCTCAAACCAAACTTGGGTGTTGCTTTTCCATTTAGAAGGATGCAGCAGTAATATCATGGGAATGCTATCATTGTAAAGTTCCCTTCTAAACCACAAACCATCCTGACATGAACATGCAAGACTGCTGGGTTAAAACATTCAAAATTCCGAACTCATGTCATTGTGGCAGCGTCATATGCACAGAACCAAAATGATTAAATTAGAAGGCCCAGCGTTACCCCCTTGCGCTAAACCTGGACAAGCTGTTGTCGCCAATGTTCTATAGGCAATTAAAAGAACAATTTTTTTTATAAAAGATCATACAAAATGTGTTGATTGTAATTGTTTAATGCCAGATGGTAGATCATTCTGATTTTAGCATGTGTGTGACTATCTATTGTGAGTAATGAGGCTGTATCATAGTAACTGCATTTCTTTATTGGAAGATAGAGAGCACCGTTATGCACTTGGAAGAACAATAAAATGGTACATGTTAAGTTTCATAGGGCCCAGGAAAATTTATTAAGATATGTTAAAAACAAAATATGCAAGGGCATTGGGGAAAGCAGGAGAATGGTAATAAATCATAAAGTACTTTTGAAGTGCTGGTGCAGATTCAATGGACAGAATGTCCACCTTCAATGGTATAACACTTCTGTGATTCTCTATTAATTGATTAGGCATTCAATTGGAAATTGAATTACATTCAGAGCAAAAGACATCCAATGTGACCTTTATGGCAAAGTAACATGCCAGTGAGTAAAGTGAGAAATGCTATGTCAGTTTGTTGCAATTGATTTAATTGTGCTTGTTAAGAAATGTATTGATATTTCACAAATGTTGTTATGGGAGGTATACATTTTGAGACATTTAATTTGTTCTTTCAAGTCTTATTTTTCCAGAAGATTGATCACACTGAAAAAAATAGCAAACATTTTCTGTTTTCCATTTATTAGCTGCAGTGTTTACTAATTTGAGCTGGGTTCATTCCTAATAATATGCTGCTATTCATTTTAATTGATGGCATCGTGTATTAATCTTTGAGGGTGTCAGGAATGCAGGACACCTTGTACTCTTTTGCCATACAGCTGAAATGAATTAGCTCATGACTCATCCAGTAATTTTGCAGTTACTTAACTAAAGTTATCACTGTGGCAATAGTGATTTATATTCTGTCTGCACTCATAGAACAGCTTACTCATTGGTTTTGTGGAAAACATTGTAAATGGTTATTCATATTGGAGAAAGATAAAGTATTTGAGTCATCAATGGTATCAGCTTAACATTACTGAAGCTACAGGGGAGATCTAAATGTCGCTAGATAAAATTTTAAGCCATTCTTGTGTGTGTTTTAGGCAAAACTGATACAAGGTCATCTTGTTCGATTGATGTGTGTTATGCTGTACAGCATGTTATCTTTCACAGTGTGCGCCTCTGGGCAATGAGAAATTTTCTGACTGATTCTTTTTGTTAATGTGGTTGGTCAGCAAAACTTTGACGGGCCATTGAGTCATTTCAGTTCTCATCTATTAAGCTTGATTCTGTTTAAGAACACTTATTGCTTTAGCCTACCAGTTAATGCAGACTGATTTTCCACTCACCACCATACTGAACTATATTTGTCTCTTTTAACATAGTCAGAGTTAAAAATGATGCAGTTATCAGATGTTGCAGTTCTTTCTCAATTACTGTCCATTTCAGTGCTATGACACTGAGACAGCCAAACCAAATCAACGTTTCTGCCTCTGGATTTGCAACACAGAAAAGTGAAGACCTTCAAAATTGACTCAAATAGTTCTTAATCACACTTTTCAAATAATCAATCCCAGACTCTGCACATAAGCAATTATAAACATCAGCTTATACCTTATACAGAAAACCTTATTAACAGTATATTAACTTTAGCAGAACAAAATTAAACAACAAAGTAATCTAATGATTTAATTCTGGGTTAGTGGTGCTGGAAGAGCACAGCAGTTCAGGTAGCATCCGAGGAGCAGTAAAATTGATGTTTCGGGCAAAAGCCCTTCATCAGGAATACAGGCAGAAGCTTGAAGAGATAAGTGAGAGGAGGGTGGGGGTGGGGAGAAATTAGCATAGAGTACAATAGGTGAGTGGGGGAGGGGATGAAGATAATAGGTTGGTGGTGGGGGGGAATGATATAGTTCCGCCACCTCCAAACAGACCCCACCACCAGGGATATATTTCCCTCCCCACCCCTTTCCAAGACTGATCCCTCCATGACTATCTGGTCAGGTCCACGCCCCTCTACAACCCACCCTCCCATCCTGGCACCTTCCCCTGCCACCGCAGGAACTGCAAAACCTGCGCCCACACCTCCTCCCTCACGTCTATCCAAGGCCCTAAAGGAGCCTTCCACATCCATCAAAGTTTTACCTGCAAATCCACTAATATCATTTATTGCATCCGTTGCTCCCGATGCGGTCTCCTCTACATTGGGGAGACTGGACGCCTCCTAGCAGGGCGCTTTAGGGAACATCTCTGGGACACCCGCACCAATCCACCACATTGCCCTGTGGCCCAACATTTCAACTCCCCCTCCCACTCTGCTGAGGACATGGAGGTCCTGGGCCTCCTTCACCGCCGCTCCCTCACCACCAGACGCCTGGAGGAAGAACGCATCATCTTCCGCCTCGGAACACTTCAACCCCATGGCATCAATGTGGACTTCAACAGCTTCCTCATTTCCCCTTCCCCCACCTCACCCTAGTTCCAAACTTCCAGCTCAGCACTGTCCCCATGACTTGTCCTACCTGCCTATCTTCTTTTCCACCTGTCCACTCCTCCCCCCCCCCCCCCTCCCAACCTATCACCTTCATCCCCTCCCCCACTCACCTATTGTACTCTATGCTACTTTCTCCCCACCCCCACCCTCCTCTCACTTATCTCTTCAAGCTTCAGGCTGTCTGCCTGTATTCCTGATGAAGGGCTTTTGCCCAAAACGTCGATTTTACTGCTCCTCGGATGTTGCCTGAACTGCTGTGCTCTTCCAGCACCACTAATCCAGAATCTGGTTTCCAGCATCTTCAGTCATTGTTTTTACCTATCTAATGATTTAAACCCACTAAGCTTTATTTCCAATAAAAAAAACACGGAAAGTTCTACAGATGCTGGAAATCAGAAACAAAACCAGAAATTGCTGGAAAAGCTCACTAGATCTAGCAGCAGATGTGGAGAGAAATCAGAGTTAGTGTTTTGAGTCCAGTGACTCTTCCTCAGAACTGATGGTAACTAGAAATATGTAGGTTTTTATGCAAAAGATAGAGTTTTGGGGGGGGGGGTGGGGGGGAGGGATAAGGAGTACATGATAGGTGAGGTTAGAGACCAAAGAGAGAGAAGGACAATTGGACAGACAAAGAAGTGGATAACGATCAGCCCAGGAGAATGAATAGCTGTTAATAGGGACTATTTGTGGCTAACAATGAGTTGTCTGTAATAACTATGTGATGACTAGACCTGAGTGTGGGGTTTGGGCTGAGGACACAGGAGAATTTCAGTTGTTGAATTTGATAAAGAGCCCAGAGGGCCATACAGTTCCCAAGTCGAAAATGAGGTACTGGGCTTTGCTGGAGCACTGCAGCATGCTTAAGACAGGCATGTTGGTTTATTTCCAGTACAGTTTCATAAAAGGCAGAAAACATTAAGGGATTAAAAAAAATAAAACCGGCTAGATTACTGGACGTGGTTTTCAATGCATTGTTCCATAGGCATGGATGATTGTTTCTCGGTAGATTTTCTGAAGATGCCGATCAGGGCTACCTTTTCCAATTCACCCTGGTGAAGTCAGTAATACTTAATATCTTTTCTCTGACCTTCCAGTAGCTGATAATGGGAGCTTAGGCAGGGAGTTATCAAATTTCATGCTGTAGCATCAACAGCCAAACTCATTCTCCCAGAAAATAGTCTAAAACCCAATTCAAACTCTGGCCTTTCCCTGTCGGAACATGTCGCCATGAGGTCCCAGTTACTATTCAATCTCTGGCATCTGCTCGAACATAAGCTGTCTCCCAGACATGCTGGAATCAGTTCCTAGCTATAGACCACGCTAATGGCTAAACATCTATCTTATTTCAATGTTCTCTTCTGGTGTAAAAAAAAGTCTGTTGAACCTATTGATCAAGAATCAATCTGCAATTAACTTCCAAGTCTATCCTCTTAGACACCAGTTTACTTGGTCTTTATTTTGATACAATCTGCTACTCACAGACCAAAGTCTATCTTTAGTTCATAGTTCTCAATTCGTATCTCCAAACCAAAACTGATAAAAGAATAAAATAACACTAATGAAAAGTTATTGATGGTTCTATCATTAGAAATACTTATGTGTCTGTGGTTCATTCATTGATGCATCAACTTGAGCCAGAGCAAAGGAAGATTATTTATGAAACCGACTGAAATACATCAGCAGTATAGAGGTTTGAATCATGTCGCCAATATAGGCAATGTTTCAGGTACAACCTAAGTGTATTCAAATGAGTGTATAAAAGTAGGGGAACCTAAAATTTGGATGACAAAGATGATGGACAATATGATGAAACAAGTATGACATATAACAAATGAGCCTCTGAGCAAAAATGAGAGCGCACAAAGAAATGATGATGAAAGTGTGTCTGGCAAAGAGAACGTGAAAGTAGAATGCAGTTATTGTCAAAAGATATCTAAAAGCCCATCTTCTGGTATTAAGGTTGTGTGATTTGTATTTTAATAAGAATCATTTTAGAGTTTGGATTTGAACTCATGGCATGTGGAATTTGGTCTGAAGGGGATCTATTAATTAACTTGCAGATAGCTCTGTAGCCATGGTGTTTTCTTTTTTTAAAAAAAGGGTTGGGAAAGAGAGAATTCCTGGTGTGCAATGGAGTTTGTTTTCTTTGGGAGAATTTTTATGAGCAAACAGTTATGCATAAGACTCCATGCAAAATGCCAGTAATTTATTCATTTTCTAGCGAACAGGGAAACACCCGTATCTTCGAAAAGGCTTATGAGTTTCAGTTTTGCATGTTTATAAAAGTCTTGGCTGAACTATGCAAAACAGTTGCTTCTCAGAAAGAGAGAGAGTTTTAAAGTAGATTTCCTCATTGATTTTAAAGTTCCAGACCAGAAGTGTCTGGTTAAATCCTTGAAGGAATTATTGAATCTGAGAACATCTAAGCTCAGTTCTCTGAAGGCTCAATGAAGAGACAGTCAGATTTTTGAGACTAGAGAATTGAAGCCACATCTAAGTCAGACCCTTTGGATGATAGAGAAGGGAATTCCCTCTCTGGTATTTGAGTACTGGAAAGGAATGCTGTTGGGAATAATGTAGTATAAAGAAAGTGAGGACTGCACATGCTGGGGATCAGAGTTGAGAGTGTGGTGTTGAAAAGCACAGTAGGTCAGGCAGCATCTGAGGAGCAGGAGAATGAATTTCCTGATGAAGGGCTTATGCCCAAAATGTTGATTCTGCTGCTCCCGAGATGCTGCCTGACCTGCTGAAAATTTCCCAGCATCACACTTTCGACAATAATATATTAAAGCTTCCTGTCTGTTTCAAAATCTTTAAATGTGTGTCATATATAAATGCTTTGGCTTATTCTATTTTATCCTCATTTGTTTCATACAATAAACATAAGCTTTATTGTTGGAATCAAATCTGCAGCATCATATACTTGTGTTATAATATAAAATCACAATGTTAAAGTGGGAAAAGTAGTTGTGGACATACAACAGCTTTGTTGTGATTAGGCTAATGCATGAAATTTGAAGAAGGCTTTGAATATTGCTAAGAATATTGCAACATTTAGAATTAGGAGAAATGAAACCTGAAATTCACCATCACAACTGGATTTAGCTAAAATAGTTAGAAATGAAAACAAGACGACTTAGAGAGAGAAAGAGACATTAAATGACTTGAATTAGAGCAGAGCAAAGAACAGAGGAAAATGGAAAGTGAGAAAAAAGACATCAAGAGGAGGATAGTTTTTCTTTAGTTCGAACTTGAGTTATGAAATTGACAAACAAACAAGTTTGCCATGAAGCAGCTTAGAACAAAGAAGAATGGAAGAGGTACCAGTTTTAGAGAACAGATAGATGGGTGCCAAAGTAATAGAGGAAAAGTTAGAATCAAAAACTGAGAAAGAAAGAACATGCTTCACTTGTAATAAGACTAGACAAAGCAAAGTCATTGGCTGGAAGTTAAATGGGATCATAACAGTAGTAAGAGGAGAAACATGGCTTGTTTGGGACACGGCAGGCGACATCCACATCCTGAAGATTGAAAGAGCCCAGCAAGATTCTGGTCTCAATTTATTTGGGTGTTTGCTGAGAGTTTTGCTTCAGTTTAGATTTTGTTTGTGGTGCAGGTCACTGAGAGAAGGTAGGCAAAATAAATAACGGGAAAGTGAGGACTGCAGATGCTGGAGATCAGAGTCGAGATTGGAGGTCAGGCACACCAGGTCAGGCAGCATCCGAGGAGCAGGTTGGGCCTGCAGTTTAAGCAGACAGAATGCCAAGTGTATTCACTGCAGTTTAAATTTTGTGAGGAAACTGAAATTGAAAGATTTGTTCCAGCTTGCAGCCATTGCTAAAATTGACAGTGGTCCTCACAGTTATGGACTATAAGAAAGCAAACAGCAGAGTAGGTTGGGCATATCAAGAAATTAATGAGAATAAAGGCCTGAGACATTGACAGTCAAGAGGCAGAAAACAAAGAATATTGCCTCTGAGAACAGCTAGAACTGAGGAGAATTGAAATAAATTCCAGAGGGTTGAGGCACACTTTGGGTGGTCCCACCAGAAGTAGCTGACTCCAAGATAAGGGAATTATTGGGGAAAGTAAGAAATAAAACTGAATGAATAACACAGGTAAACCATATTTAGTTAATAGTATTTAAGTGATGTAAAATGTAGACTGTCACTATTCATTAACTTAAAAGCCTTAGACTTTGGTTTGAGAGAAACAGTTAAAAATGAACTGGGATTCTTAAAAATGGCTACTCATGTCACCTGAACTGAAAGCACCTAAGCTCAACAGGAATTCATATTGGAATTTCTAAATAACATGGTTGAAGCTGTCCATCAGACCCCCACAAAGTTTATTCAACATTAATCTTAATTTCCAGGAACATTGCTCACAATGCGTATGTCACAATGAGACCTTCCAGTGTGCCTGGCAACAAGACTTTTCAACTACAAGTTTTGCTGAAACAAAGACATAATCTGAAATACGTCATGAAAAGAGGATCTTTGAAACCTCTTTTGTATATCAAAGATAACAAAACAATTCAAATTCATTACTGAAACTCTGTTAAAACTGAATTATCCCCAATTACGCTAACAGACAGTATTCGCACATTGATGCTCACCATCTCAGAAGTCATCATTATAGACTTGATTTTTTTTCTGTAGCAAAATACAATACAGTAAAATCAGTAAGTCGCACGAGCAGTTGGAAGAGAACACATAGACTGTGTGCGCATTTTTGGGAATTTGTAGCACCATGGAAATTCAGTGCAGAGAGTGAGTGGTGCTTTTTATTTTTTTCCTTTTGATAGTAGCATTTTCTTTTTTTTTTAACAGGTTTGTAATCCTATAATTTTCAGATTGAGTCGAGCAGAGGGAGGAGAGCCCAAGGTTAACTGCAATGGCTTCAGGGTCTGCTGATTGGGAAAACAAATCAAACTGTGATGTCACAGGAAAGTGGTGGGCTGATTGATTCATGTATTTAAAAAGTGTATTTTATGGAAGAAGAGATTATTTGAGAAACAGCAAGAATAAGTGAAAGAACTGATATAGTAAAGGAATATAAGTAAGGGAAGTACCGTCAGTCTAAAGGAAGTAAGCTAATAGTCTTTTTACATAAGCATTATAATTTCTTTTAAAAAGTGAGCAACTAAGTGGTTTAACAAAGTCCAAACAGTAGATATGATTTTCCTAGCATAGGAGAAACTGGGAAACTTCAGTTGACTCCGTGATCACATAAGCTGGAAGTTGTCAAGTTGCAGCTCCTGGCAATCTGCATTTTGTAGCTAGAGCTGCAGGTGGATTCACTATGGAGCATCAATGATGTTCAATGAAGTGGTTATACTACAGATGAAGACTGAACACCACCAGGCAGTGTAGAGGAATGCAGATGGTGCAGGATTTCCCTTGGCCATCCTCCTCCTAACAGATATACCATTTTGGATCCTGGTGGGAGAGATGACTGCAGGGAAAAGCAGGAGCCAACTTCATGACACTATGGGTAGATCAGCTGCATCAAAGGGAAGAACAGCAGGTATATAGTCGTAGGGGATTCAATTCTAAGGGGAACAATTGGGCATTTCTGTAGCTGCAAAATAAACTTCAGGATGGTATGTTGCCTCCAGATTGCCAGGGTCAGGGATGTCACTAAATGACTTCAGGGCATTCTGAAGGGGAGGCAAACCATGAGGGACCATGGTACGTATTGTATGAACAACATAGGTAGAAAAAGGATGAGGTTCTACAAGTCAAATTTTAGGAAGTAGATTGAAGAACATGACCCAAAAGGTACTAATCTAGATATTAAGGTTAGACAATAGGTACAGGAGTAGGCCATTCAGCCCTTCGAGCCTGCATCGCCATTCAAAATGATCATGGCTGATCATTCCTAATCAGTATCCTCTTCCTGCCTTAACTCCATAACCCTTGATTCCACCATCTTTGAGAGCTCTATCCAACTCTTTCTTAAATGAATCCAGAGACTGGGCCTTCACTGCCCTCTGGGGCAGAACATTCCACACAGCCACCACACTCTGGGTGAAGAAGTTTCTCCTCATCTCTGTCCTAAATGGTCTACCCCATATTTTTAAGCTGTGTCCTCTGGTTCGGCACTCACCCATCAGTGGAAACCTGTTTCCTGTTGCCAGAGTGTCCAATTCTTTCATAATCTTAAATGTCTCAATCAGATTCCCTCTCAGTCTTCTAAACTCAAGGGTATACAAGCTCATTTGCTTCAGTCTTTCAGTGTAAGGTAATCCCGCCATTCCAGGAATTGACCTCGTGAACCTACGCTGCACTCCCTCAATAGCCAGAATGTCTTTCCTCAAAGGTTGGGGGAAGGTAGTATGATTTGGCCAGAGTGGACCAGTATACTTTGTGTACATCTGTGTCAGAGCAGTGGGGCACATTCAAGAAGGAAATGGAGAGTACAGGGCCAACATGTTCCAATAAAGATTAAAGATAATCCACTGAACCTAGATACCGAGATACATACTGAATTGGATAGATATTAATGCCCCCTTCAATAGGATTAGCATATAATTCTCAAGATGTACAAGTTGGTGTGCAAGTTTGGGAAAAGGTATCTTGGTACTTAATTTTCCTGCCAAGAGTGTGATGCTGCAAAAGCACAGCCGGTAAGGCAGTATCCAAGGAGCAGGAAAATCAACATTACTGGCAAAAGCCCTTCATCAGGAATGAGGCTGGGAGCCCCGGGGGTGGAGATATAAATGGCAAGGGGTTGGGGCTGGAGAGAAGGTAGCTGTGAGTGCAATAGGTGGATGAAAGTGGTGGTCAAGGTGATAGGTCGGTGGGGAGGGTGGAGCAGATAGGTGGGAAGGAAGATGGTCAGATGGGATGAGTCATGAGGTTGCTGCTGAGCTGGAAGGTTGGAACTGAGGTAAGGAGTGGGGACGGGAAATGAGGAAACTAGTGAAATCCACATTGATGCCATAGGGTTGGAGGATCCTGAGGCGGAAGATGAGTTCCTCTAGGCATTGGGTGGTAAGTGGCAATGGAGGAGTCCCAGGACCTGTATTTCCTCGGTAGAGTGGGATGGGGAGCTAAGGTGTTTGGCCACAGGCGGTGGGGTTGATTGGTGCGGGTGTCCTGAAGATGTTCTCTGAAGCACTGTGCGAATAGGCATCCAGTATCCCCAAAGTAGTGGAGACGACATTGGGAGCAACGGATATAGTAAATGAGAGTTAATGGATGTGGAAAGCTCCTTTTGAGGCCTTGCATGGAGGTGAGAGGGGGTGAGATGTGAGCACACGTTTTGCAATTCCTGCGGTGGCAGAGGAAGGTGCCGGGAGGGGAGGGTGGGTTTTTGGGGGGCTTGGACCTGATGAGGTAGTCACGGAGGGAATGGTCTTTACGGAAAGCGGATAGGGGTGGGGAAGGAAATACATCTCTGGTGGTGGGGTCCGTTTGTAGGTAGTGGAAATGGCCACCTTCCCCTGCCACTGCAGGAATTGCAAAACCTGCACCCACACCTCCCCACTCACCTCCGTCCAAAGACCCAAAGGAGCTTTCCACATCCATTAACTGTCATATACTGTATCCATTGCTCCTGATGCAGTCTCCTCTACACTGGGGAGACTGGAGCCTACTCGCACAGCGCTTCAGAGAACATCTCCGGGGTACTCGCACCAACCAACCATCCATCAAAGTTTCACCTGCACTTCCACACATGTCATCTACTATATCCGTTACTCCCGGTGAGATCTCCTCTCCTACTCACAGAGCACTTCAGAGAGCATCTCCAGGACACCCACACCCATCAACCCCACTGCCCAGTGGCTGAATACGTTAACTCTCCATCCCACTCTGCTGAGGGCATGCAGGTCCTGGGCCTCCTTCATCGCCACTCCCTTACCACCCGCCGCCTAGAGGAGGAAGGCCTCATCTTCTGTCTTGGGATTCTCCAAACTCATGGCAACAATGTGATTTCACCAGTTTCCTCATTTCTCCTTATCCCAGTTCCAACCTCTAGCTCAGCACTATCCTCATGACCCATCCCATCTGTCCATCTTCCTTCCCACCTACCCGCTCCATGCTCCCTTCTGACCTATCATCTTACTGCCACCTCCATCCTCCTATTGCACTCTCAGCTACCTTACCCCCCCCAACCCCACTCCTTCCTATCTATCTCTCCATCCCCGAGGCTTCCAGCCTCATTCCTAATGAAAGGCTTTTGCCTGAGACCTCGATTTTCCAGTTCTTTGGATGTTGCCTGATTGGCTGTGCTTTTCCAGCACCACATTCTTGGCTCTAATCTCCAGCATCTGCAGTACTCACTTTTGCCTATTTAATTTTCCTGTCTAGCCTTCGCTGAGTGAGCTCTCTTTGATATGATTAGTATGGAAGTTTACTTTGGAGGCAACAGGGGATACTTACCAACATCTTCCTAATTCCACCAAAACTCTGGAACACTAGCCTCCTGTGGCGTTTCACGTTTTGGTGTTGCGGCATCAATATGTATTTTGAAGTATTTTCTGTCTCAGTACTGTTGTAAAGTTGGTAAGATTTTACTTCATAATGCTCCAGTGAAGCACCTTGATCTTTTATTATTTTAAAGATGCGACCTAAATACATATTCGTAAATGGTCAAACAGCCAGTTTAAATTCTCAGTCCAACTCCTCAGCACAGTTATTTTTAAACATTTTAGACTATTCTTTATAAAGATTATTTGTATAAGTAACCAAGTCAAAAATCACACTACACCAGGTTATAGTCCAGCCGGTTTATTTGAAATCAGAAGCTTTCGGAATGACACTCTGTCAGGTGCAGTAAGAGAGGCCACACCGACAGAGTTTATTGGCAGAGAGATCAAAGGATCATTCAATTGGTTTAAGTAAAGTGGACAAACCTAAAATATCTGATGGAGAACTCTATTAGAAAGGCAGTACAAGTTTCCATTGATTAAGATGCAAATTCAGAATCTGTTTCAAGTCACTGCGCTGAGATACTTAAAATTTTTATCAGGGTCTGTCTTAACTTTCCAAACCTCAATCAGGAGAAATGTAAAAGGTGACATCTCAGGTCAGACATGGAATTGCAGGTGTGAGGCCTCGTTCAGAATCTGTCTGTGTTTTAAATCAGGCTGGTCTTGTTGCGAAAGTAGGAATTTGCAAAATGCTACACTGACTGTGACTACAAATTGTGTTTTGTGAACAAAATAAAATGTATCTGCTTCCGGAACAAGATCAGCCTGATTTAAAACTTGGAAATGGATTCTGAGCGAGGCTTCACACCTGCAGTTCAGTGTCTGACTTGGCCTTTGTATTTCTGCCAGATTAAGGACCATCGCCCCAAAAGCTTGTGATTTCAAATAAACCTGTTAGACTATAATCTGGTGTCGTATAAGTGAACAGACAACAGTCTTTCTTGTGTTTATGTTAGATTCCATTGGTATGATTTAAATTATGAATAATTCTTTATTTGCCACACACTGGGGGAGGGTATTTGTGTAAATGTACTTGTGACTTTACTGATTAATATGAGAACTCAGAATCTGAAGGGTGTTTTTGACCTGGAACATTTTCTGCAAATGTATCAGTCTTGAGTCTTGGTGATGTTTCTGAAGTTAAGGCATCATTAGATTTCCTTGAAAATGAACCTCCGTATGACAAATCCTCCAATGTGCTTATTTCAAGATCATCACTACTTAAATAGAGTTCAGAGTCTTAGTTACTGAAATACTTCTCAGGCATTGAAAAGCGTGTACTTTGAGGCAAGATATTTGTCATTGATTTCTTTTCTACTTCTGCCCTATTGAAATTTGGTACTGCAGCTGATAAATTAGTCCTATTAAATTAGTCAAATAATTATTAATTATGAATTATGAACAGTGTGCATCCCACAACTTATTACAATCAAAAAATAGTCCTTGCTAAGGATTATGTGAAGACTTTTTTTTTCCAATTGCAACCTTGGAAGACGCTGCTTGATCAAAAGGTAACGCTACCGATGAAGTTTCTTTACTTGATGGAATTCTGCAATATCAAAGATTCTTAATGTATCAATGGAGAATTAAAGTTAACATAGTTTGATCCATCAAGGTTGTTAAAGATTTGAAACTGATTTTGACTTGTTTTCTAATTAATAATACTTATAAGGAATTCCGAAATCCTTTAAACAAAAATCATGGATGGACCTCCGTTAAAGGGTTTTTGCTTTCCTCATGTGGAATAAGCTTAACTCTTGCCTTCAACCTTCATATTTGTAAGCGGGTCATGTCTATGTTTTCAAAAAAGAATGTTTCAGCATGCAAATTAATTTGTGGATTTTATCATCTTTTAATGCTTCATATAAAAATAATAAATTGGACAAGTAATGCATTCACAACTAAAAGATTATTAGAATATTAATACAGGCTATGGTTTTCTATTTTACCACTAAGCAGAATGTAAGTAATTTTTAGAAATATTTGATTGGATCTGATTGTATTTTGAGGAAGGGAATGTGCTATGAAGGAATTCGTGAAGGTTTGAACCATGTTTCATAATTTATATTTCTACTATGAACTCCAGTTGTTGTGCAAAACATGCTGTTAAAAATGAAATGTGTGCGGGCTTCAGCCTATAAATTATTCTTTGCTTGAATGATTAATGTGTAACAAAGCGAAGGCAAATGTGTTATGCCGGTTAATTTTTGGCAATTGAATCACCTACAAAGGACTTCCAAAATAAAAAGTGCTTCATCCTAGCAGTTTGCTTTATTTAGATTGTAGAAATTGACATTCTGTTACATTGTAGAGAATGTGCTGTTTCTACAATGACTGTAACAAGGTTATTCTTAGCAATTTAGCTTACAAACATGATCAACAACTGTTCAGTCAACAGAGAACAGTGTGGTAACCAAGTACTTGCATTCACTTAATATAGTAAACTTCACTATGCTGTTCAAATAATGAGTGCACAAAAACTAAATTTGATATTGTAACCTGGGTTAAAGGCTTAAAAGCAAATGAATAGATAAACTATCTTTTATACTGTTCTTGTTCATAGTAAACACACACAACGAACATTATTTCCGATTTCTAGCATCCGCAGTTTTTTTTGTTGAATATGGAGTTTGTCTGTGCAACTGCAAACTATTAACTTTTTTCAGGGGGAGTGTGGCAGGAAGTATTTTACTCTGGGCACGGAGAGCAGTGGAAGAAAATAATTTAACATAGTGTCTTAAACACCTCAGAATTTTCCTGGGTTTTGTGACCAATGAAGTACTTTTGAAGAGTAGTCACTGATGTGGTGTAGGAAATGAAAGCTTCCACAAATCGTACTCATCAGATAATCTATTTTAGTGTTATGGAGTGGATGTGATGTCGACAACATTGGCTGAGTCAAATGAGTGTATGCCATGTGCGTGGTGAATGGTATTCCCATGTGTGATGGTAGTATCCATTTTGTTGATCTAACATGTATTGCAGAGGTTGCTATGGCTGATTACTGAAAACAACCATTGGAGATCTCAGTGGGTCAGGTAGTATTGATGGAGAGAGAGCAAACTAATGTTTCGAGTCTCGATGACTCTTCATCAGACCTAACGTCAAGTTTGGAGGTGACAGCATTTATGCAATAGTGGAGGTGGGGGGAAAAACAGAGAGGGAAAGAGAAAGAGAGATGGAGTTCACAGGGATGAGGGAGAAAGGATGATAGTTCAAATTAGGTGATTGGAATGTAGGAATGGCATGATAATGGTGTGTCTAACTGTCAGAGTTGAAAGAATGAACAGTCCCACTGGGGTGTGGGGAGATTGTCCAATTTCTTATTGTTAGATGAAACCTTTGAGGCACTAACTTGTTCAAAAGCATTTGTACTGTTATAAATTCTGCATTTAAGCCCCAACTGAAATTCAGAATCCTGGATTGAGAGTATTATGATTTATGATTTTTCTTTATATTAAGAAAATGAATTAACAGTAATTCAATATCAAGCTAGAATGAACGATAAATAGAGTCTGCATTTGTTTTCGCTTCCTAGATTCATTTGCATGATTTCCTGTTTTGGAATTCGAACAGAGATTCTGATTCTGAGCTTGATCCTGATCCTATGTCACCACCATTATGTAATCATTCAAAGCAATCCTGGAAACTTGATATTGTCACTTTGTGCAGTATGTTTGAGAGCAAGTTTGCAACTGTATCCTGTTTATTTAGGATTTTAAATGTATGTTTAAATAAGCCATATAAAATTGTAACTTTTTTCCATGAAATTACTTTGTCATGTATTATTTCAAATATCGTATTATAGGATATTGAAAAGCCATAAAAAATTGCAATGTAAATAATAATGAATAATATTATGAGGGATATGTATGGCACTAATGAGATATTCATAAATCTGGCACTAGTGTTTCCAGAGAGCAAAGTAAATCCAAGGGAATTCCTACTGAAAATTACAATTTAGAAACTTGAAAGGATGCACAGTGGAAAAATTACTCCTGGATGGCAGGAGTTGGTAATATGTAGCATAATTTATGTCTGCAATGGTAAGACAGGCTTAATGCCCCCCTTCCATGCTGTATTATTTCTCCAGTTCTACATGCTTTCGAATAAGGGTTTAAAACAAGATTTTTAGAAGTCTGTTACATTTCTTAGAATATAATATACATTACCACAAGTAACTGTTAAAGTCAAATCAATTTAATATATCTAGATTTCCAAGAAGCCTTCCATAAATAAAAGTGATTAATGTGGCTAAAGAAGGGGGAACCAAGAATGAAACAGCAGAGGGGATAGCCAGCTGCCTGCAGGAGAAAGTGGAGAGTATGAGTGAAAACGCATTGCTATTCAGATTACTGGAAAATTGTGTCCCACAAAGATTCAGTACGAGGACCACTCTTTCACTTTTTATATTAAAAATTTAAGCTTGGAAATGTGTGTTTGATTCTAAAATTTGCAGATGACATCAAATTGAAGTGAATGTACATTGAGGCCAACAAGTTAAATGAAAACATTATCAACTTGTAAATTGAGCATTAAAATCACAAATTTCAACTGGTGTGAAATATTACCTTTTTGATCAGGAAAAATAAGAACCAAAATAAGGAAAGTAGAAATTTATAATTTTTAAAAATTTATTTTGGGCCTTAGGCATGGCTGGCTGGCCAGCATTGATAGCCTATCCCTATTCGACTTTGAGAAGGTGGTGGTGAGCTGCCTCCTTGAATTGCTGCGGTTCACTTGCTGTGGGTTGACTCACAACACTGGTAGGGAGGGAATTCCAGGAGTTTGAGCCAACAACTACGAAGGAATGGCGGTATATTTCCAAGTCAGGATGGTGAGTGGCTTGGAGGGGAACTTGCAGGTGGTGGTGTTCCCAAGTACCTGCTGCCCTTGCCCTTCTCGGTAGAAGTGGTTGTGGGTTTGGAAGGTGCTGTCTAAAGATGTTTGGTGAATTTCTGCAATGCATCTTGTAGATAGTACACACTTCAGAAGCTTGACATCTTCCAGGACAAAGCAACCCATTTGAGGGAGGGATTGAATGTCTGTAGCTGTGGTGCCAATCAAATGGGTTGCTTTGTCCTAGAAGATGTCAAGCTTCTTAAGTGTAGTTGGAGCTGCATCCATCCAGGCAAATGGGGAGTATTTCATCACTCTCCTGGCTTGTGCCTTGTAGATGGCGAATAGACTTTGGGGTGTCAGGAGGTGAGTTACTTGCAGCAGTATCTGTAGTCTCTGACCTGCTCTTGTAGCCATTGTGTTTACCTGGTGAGTCCAGTTGAGTTTTTGGTCAATAGTAACCCCAAGAATGTTGACAATGGGGGATTCAGTGACGGTAATACCGTTGAATGTCAAGGGGCCGTGGTTACATTGTCTCTTATTGGTGATGGTCATTGTCTGGCATTTGTGTGGCGTGAATGCTGATTACCATTTGTTGGCGCAACCTTGGATATTGTTCAGATCATGTTGCATTTGAGCACGGACTCCTTCAGTATCTGAGGAGTCGCGAATGGTGCTAAACACTCTGCAATCATCGGCAAACAACCGTACTTCTAACTTTACGACTTAGGGATGGTCATTGATGAAGCAGCTGAAGGTTCTTGGGTCTAGGACACTACCTTGAGGGACTCCGGCAGAAACGTCCTGGAGCTGAGATGACTGACCCTCCACAACCACAAGCATCTTCCTTATTGCCAGGTATGACTCTACCAGCAGAGTGTTTGCCCCCGATTCAGCTCTTTTGTCCATGTTTGTACCAAGGCTGTAATGAATCAAGAGCTGAGTAACCCTGACAAAACCCAAGCTGGGCATCACTGAGCAGGAGCTGTTTGCTAGCACTGTTGATGACCCCTTGCATCACTTTGCTGATGGTGAAGAGTAGACTGATTGATTGGGCAGTAATTAGTCAGGTTAGATTTGGATTTGTCCTACTTTTTGTGTACAGGATATACCTGGGCAATTTTCCACATTGTCAGGTAGATGCCAGTGTTGTAACTGTACTGGAAGAGCTTGGCTAGGGAAGCAGCAAGTTCGAGAGCAAGTACTATTGCTGGAATGTTATCAGAACTCATTGCCTCCAGCTGTTTCTTGATATCACGTGGAGTGAATTGAGTTGGCTGGAGACTGGTATCTGTGATGCTGGGGACCACTGGAGGATCTTGAGATGGATTATCCACATGGCATTTCTGACTGAAGATTGTTACGAATACATCAGCCTTATCTCTTGCACTGATGTACTGGGCTCCTCCATCATTGAGGGTGGAAATATTTGTGGAGCTACCTCCTCCAGTGAGTTGTTTAATTGTCCAACACCATTCAAGACTGGATGTGGAAAGACTGCAGAGCTTAGATCTGATCTGTTGGTTGTGGGATCACTTAGCTCAACAAGTAGTCCTGTTTGGTTGCTTCACCAGGTTGATACCTCATTTTTATATGTGCCTGATGCTGCTCCTAGCATGCCCTCCTGTACTCTCCATTGAACCAGGGTTGATCTCCTGGCTTGATGTAATAGATAAGTGGGTGACATGCCAGGCCATGAGGTTGCACATTGTGCTGGAGTACAGTTCTGCTGCTGTTGTTAGCCCACAGTGCTTCATGGATGCCCACTCTTGAGTTGCTCGATCATTTCAAAGTCTGTCGCACAGCACAGTGATCGTGCTATAAAACACAATGGAGGTTATTCTCAATGTGAAGGTGGGTCTTCATCTCCACAAGGACAGTGTAGTGGTCACTTTTATCTATACTATCATGGACAGATGCTTCTGCACCCAGCAGATTAGTAAGGATAAGGTCAAGTATGTTTTTACCTCTTGTTCATTCCTTCACCATCTGCTGCAGACCCAGTCCAGCAGTTATATCCCTTAGGACTCAACCAGCTCGATCATTAATGCTTCTGCCCAACCACTCTTGGTAGTGAACATTGAAATCCCCCACCCACAGTACATTTTACATGGAGGAGTACTGATTCATCAGTCAAAGGAGGATGATATATGGTAATCAGTAAGAGGATTCCTTGCCCATGTTTAACCTAAAGCCTTGAGACTTCATGGAGTCTGGAGTGTTTGTCAAGGACTCCCAGGGCAACTGCCTCTTGTCAGTATACCACTGTGCCACCACCTCTGCTGGGTCTTTCCTGTTGGTGGGACAGGACATATCCATGGATGGTAATGATGCTATCTGAGGTGTTACCTGTAAGGTATGATTTTGTAAGAATGGCTGTTGCTTGACTAGTCTGTGAGACAGCTCTCCCAGTTTTGGCACTAGCCCCCAGATGTTGGTGAGGAGGATTTTGCATGGTTGACAGGGCTGTTTGTGTTTTAGCCGTTGTCTTTTCCAGTTCCAAGGTCAATACCAGGTGGTCCGTCTGGTTTCGTTTCTTTTTTGTGATGTTCTAGCAATCAATACAACTGAGTGATTTGCTAGGCCATTTCAGAGGGCAGTTGAGAGTCAGCCACATTGCTGTGGCTCTGGAATCACATGTAGGTCAGACCAGGTAAGGGTGGCATATTTCCTTCCCTAAAGGACATCAGTGAACCAGATGGGTTTTTCCAACAATTGACAATTATTTCATGGTCATCAGTTGACTCTTAATTCCAGATTTTTATTATTTATATATATATATATATATATATCACTACACTTGATGACACCGATTAACATAGCAGTAAAGAAACACACCAGGCATGATGTTTTGTATTTAGAGGGAGAAAGAATTATAAATTAACTACGGTAAACTTCTAATTGAGGCTTAGTTAAACCATACTTGAAACTGAAGAATGATCACTGGACTCAATGTTAATTCTGCTTTCTCTCCACAGCTGCTGCCAGAACTGTTAAGTTTCTCAATTTCTGTTTTTGTTTTAAATTATTACTTTGTGTTTATTTTACTGAGAATTATACAAGAATATCCCAGAAGTAGAGATCCAAGTGGCTAAGAAAAACGAGACGCTATTAAGAACGTTGAACTAGAGAAATTATAGGGTTGAAAATTGATAACTCTGTAAGATCCGATTGTCTACATCCCAGAGTGTTGAAGGAGGTAGCTATAGAGATCACTCATGCATTTATTATCTTCCAGCATTCTTAGATTCTGGGATGATTCCTGCACATTGGAAAGTAACAAATGTCAACTCACCATTTAAGAAGGGAACAAGAGAGAAAACAGGGAACTACAGACCTACCAGCCTTTTATCAGTAGCAGGGAAAATTCTGGAATTTAGTATAAAGGATGAGTGGGCATCCATGAGGCACTGTGGGCTATCAACAGCAGCAGAACTGTACTCCAGCACAGTGTACAACCTCATGGCCTGGCATGTCACCCACTTATCTATTACATCTCGTTGATTTTGATCTGATTAGGCCTAGACAGCATACATTGTATTTGATGAACTTTTTGGAGTTGATTGAAGATGTTACTAACAACGCTGATAAAGAAGAGCCAAGAGAATGTGGTATACTTATATTTTCAGAAGACTTTTGGTTAAGCCCCTAAAAAGGAGGCTTGATAGTAAGATTAGGAAAGGAGGTAACTTGATGGCATGATTAATGATTAGCTCATGTATTGAAAACAGTAGGAATAAGTGGTTCATTCTTGCATTGAAAGGCTGCAACTCGTGGGTACTGCAAGAATCAGTACTTAGACCCCAGATGTTTACAATAAAAACCATGTTTACAATATGGTTTGGAGATTGGGATCAAATATAATATTTCTAAATTTTGGGATGATACATAGCTAACTGGTGTGTATTGCGAGGAGGACATAAAACAGCTTCAGGAAGATTTGCACAGGCTCATTGAGTGGACAAGAACATGGCAGATGAAAAATAATGTATAAACATGTGATGTTATCCACTTTTGTGTGAGGAACAGATGTGCACAGTATTGCTTAAATGGTAAGAAAATGTAGATGTGCAAAGGGACTAAGGTAATCTTGATGATAAGTTACTGAATGCTATTATCAAGTGCAGCAACCTATTAGGAAAGCTCAAATTACTGCAGATGCTAGAATCTGTACTGAAAACAACAAATGCTAGAGAGTAAGCTAATGTTTTGAATCTAGATGACACTTCATCAGATCTGAAGAGTCATCTAGACTTGAAACATTAGCTTGCTGTTTCTGCAAGGATGGTGTCTGACCCTCTGTGATTGCTAGCATTTGTTATTATCGGTATTAGGAAGGTTACTGGAGTAATTTCTATTTATTGAAAGAGGATTTAGGGTATTAGAGTCATAGACCCTTCAGTCCAACTTGTCCATGACAATCAGATATCCTACATTAATCTAGTCCCATTTGCTGGCATTTGATGCATATTCCTCTAAACCCCTCCTATTCACATAACCATCCAGATGCCTTTTAAATGTTGTAATTGTACCAGCCTCCACTACTTCCTCTGGCAGCTCATTCCATACAGGCACCACCCTCTGCGTGAAAAAATTGCCCCTTAGGTCTCTCTTAAATTTTTCCTCTCTAAGTCTAAGCCTGTTCCCTCTATTCCTGGACTCCCCCACCCAAGGGAAAAAAAACCTAGATGATGCCCCTCATGATTTTATAAACCTCAGCCTCCGACACTCCAGGGAATACAGCTCCAATCTATTCAGCCTCTCCCTGGAGCTCAAATCCTCTAACCCTAGCAACATTCTTGTAAATCTTCTCTGAACACTTCCAAGTTTCTCAACATCCTTCCAATAGTAGGGAGGTCAGAATTGCATACAATATTCCAAAAGTGGCCCAACTAATGTCCTATACAGCTGCAACGTGACCTCCCAACTCTTATACTCAATGCTTTGATCATTAAAGGAAAGCATACCAAACGCTGCCTTCATTATCCTATCTACCTGCAACTCCACTTTCAAGGAACTATGAACCTGCACTCCAAGGTGTCTGTACAGCAAAACCCCCGAGGATCTTACCTGAGTACAGGAATAATGAAGTCTTGCTTCATTTGTGCAAGAGTATAGTTATACCAAATGTAGAGTAGTGTATGCAGTTTTGTTTATTATCTCATGATATTATTGCCATTGAGGAGGGCACATTACTGTAAAAAATGCACAGGATTTAGCAAAAAGGTTCAATGCTTCTAGCCGTACATCTTTTTTCCCCAACTTTGGGTGGCTGTTGGCTTGAAGTGCAAAAGATTATTTTTGTCCTTGGAATCAAAAATAGAAATGCTAGAATCACAGATCAATCACTATCCATGCAGAGGGTAGAGAAGCTGACACATCAACTGGTAGACCCTACTTCAGAGCTGTTCAATTGAGGAATCGAAACATTAGTTTATTTGTTCTAATAATTAGCATTGGCTGTTTAAAGCATTTTCTGACTGCAGAGTTTTACCCTTTGAATAATAGGCATTAGTAATTTATTTAATTTGAGATGATAGTATGAAGTCATTTGAGATCATTCAAATTTGAAAGAGAAAGTTGAATACTGAGCCGTCTTGTTCCTTTGTCTAGCATGACCCAAGTTTGTTCAGATTGTGCTTACTACAGAAATTCACCATAGCCAGTCAATTTAATGGAAATTTAAACCATGTATGTCCATTATTTAAGGATAAAAGATGATTGCGAAATAGAAAGTCAACCAATTTCCCATTTGAAATTGTGTCCATTAGTACGTGATGCAAAATGAATTGATTAGATTATCTTGATAATTGAGAAATAACGATTAAGGTATTGAAATCACAAATTGAGATCTTTTTCATTTTCTTCTTCCCTGCAGTCATAATGAGTGGAAGGTAACCTGCAAGCATCCGGTGACAGGACATACATCCCAAGAAAACTGTATCTTTGTAATGAATGACGAGTAAGTTTTCTTAAGTCTGATTTATTCAAGCAGATGATGACTGTAAAACAAGAATTGAAATAATTATAAGACCATAAGACATAGAAGCAAAAATTAGGCCATTCAGCCCATTGAGTCTCTTCTGCCATTCAATCATGGCTGATAAGTTTCTCAACCTCATTTCCCCACTTCCTCCCCGTGACCCTTGCTCCCCTTGACAATCAAGAACCTATCTACCTAAATGTATGCAATGGCCTGCCTCCACAGCCTTCTGTGGTAATGAAATCATAGATTCACCACTCTCTGGCTGAAGAAATTTCTCCTTATCTCCATTCTAAAGGGTCTTCCCTTTACTCTAAGGCTGTGCCCTCAGGTCTTAGTCTCTCCGACCAATGGAAACGTCTTCGCAACATCCATTCTGTCCAGGCCATTCAGTACTTTGTAAGTTTCAATTGAATCCCCCCCCCACCTTTCTTTATAAACTCCATAGAGTATAAAGCCAGAGTCCTCAAATGTTCCTGATATGTTAAGCTTTTCATTGCTGGGACCATTCTTGTGAACCTCCTCTGAACACTCCTTCCTGAGATAGGGGGCCCAAAACTGCACACAATACTCCAAATATGGGCTGACCAGAGCCTTCTAGAGCCTCAGAAGTATATGGCTGCTTTTATATTCAAATGCTCTCAAAATAAATGTCATTGTTGTATTTGCCTTCATAACTACTGACCCAACCTGCAAGTTTACCCTGAGAGAAGTCCTGGACTAAAACTCCCAAGTCTCTATACTTCAGACTTCTAAATTTTCTCCCCACTTACAAAATAGTCCCTGTCTCTATTCTTCCTACCAAAGTGCATGCCCTCACACTTTCCCACGTTATACTCTACCTGTACTTCTTTGTTCACTCTCCTAACCTGTGCAAATCCTTTGGCAGCCTCCCTTCCGCCTCAATTGCTACCTGTTCCTTTACCTATCTTTGCCTTGTCTGCAAATTTAAAATGCCCTCAATTCCTTCATCTAGATCGTTAATGTATAAAGTGAAAAGTTGTCCCACCACTAACCCTTGTGGAACACCAATTGTCATTGGCTGCCATCCTGAGAGAGACCCTTTTATCCCCCCTCTCTGCTTTCTGCCAGACTTCTATCCACGCTTGCCTCTTGTCTCTAACACCACAGGCCCTTATCTTACTCAATAGCGCCTTTGTGTCACCTTGTCAAAGGCCTTTTTGAAGTCCAGATGGATAAAATCCATTGGCTGTCCTTGGTCTAACCAGCTTGTCACTTCCTCAAGGAATTCGAGCAGATTTTTTGGGCATGACAGCCCTTTGATGAAATCATGCTCTTTCAAGTATTCAGAAATCTCATCGTTTACAGTACATTCCAAGATCTCGCTCACGACCGAGGTTAGGTTAATCGATCTGGAAATTTTGCCTTGCTTTTGCCATTCATATATCTAAAGAAACTCTTCCTTTATATTACTGGTGAGCTGACCCCCATATTTAATGTTCTCCCTCCTTATCTTTTTTTTGTTGTCCTCTGTTGGTTTTTGTAACCTTTTAGTTTCCCCCTACCATTAGCCATACTACATGCTTTCTCTTTTGCTTTTATGCTATTCCTGACTTCCCTTGACAGCCATGATTACCTCATGTTTCCTGTACTATGCTTCTTTTTCCTCTGGATCAATCTCATGCTGTGTCTTGTGAATTATTTCCAGAAACTCCTGCCATTGCTGTTCCACTGTCTTTCCTGTGAAACTCTTCTCTCGGTCATGGGGTCATAGAGATGTACAGCACGGAAACAGACCCTTCGGTCCAACTCGCCCAGAAAGCCTAACCTAATCTAGTCCCGTTTGCCAGCACTTGGCCCATATCCCTCTAAACCCTTCCTATTCATATACTCATCCAGATGCCTTTCAAATGGGTTAATTGTACCAGCCTCTACCACTTCCTCTGGCAGCTCATTGCATATGTGCACCACCCTCTGTGTGGGGAAAAACAAATTGCCCCTCAGGTCTCTTTTAAATCTTTCTCCACTCGCCCTAAACCAATTGCTTCTAGTTCTGGACTCCCCCACCCCTCTTCCCTGGCTTTTCCTGACCACCTTTCTTAAATAGTGGCACCATGTTAGCCAACCTCCACTCTTCTAGCACCTCATCTGTGACTATTGATGATACAAATATCTCAGAAAGTGGCCCAGCAGTCACTTTCTTAGCTTTCCACAGAGTTCAAAGGTTCTGGGGATTTATCCACTTTTATGTTTTTCAAGACATCCAACACCACCACCTCTGTAAAATGGACATTTTTCAAGATGTCACCATTTATTTCCCCACATTCTATATCTTCCATGTCCTTCTCCACAGTAAACACTGATGCAAAATGCTCGTTTAGTATCTCCCCCATCTCCTGCGGCTCTGTATATAGGCCTTGCTGAGGGGCACTATTCTCTCCCTAGTCACCCTTTTGTCCTTAATGTATTTATAAAATCCCTTTAGATTCTCCTTAGCCCTATTTGTCAAAGCTATCTCGCGATCCCATTTTTCCTGCCTGATTTCCCTCTCAAGTATACTCCTACTGTCTTTATACTCTTCTAAGGCATCACTCGATCTCTGCTGTTGATATCTAACATATACGTCATTCTTTTTCTGAACCAAAGCCTCAATTTCTGTAGTCATCCAGCATTCCCTACACCTAACAGCCTTCCCTTTCATCCTATCAGGAATATGCTTCTCTGGATTCTCATTATCTCATTTTTGAAGGTTTCCCATTTTCCAGCCATCCCTTCACATGCGAACATCTGCCCCCAATCAACTTTTGAAAGTTCTTGTCTAATACCATCAAAATTGGCCTTCCTCTAATTTAGGACTTCAACTGTTAGATCTGGTCTATCCTTTTCCATAACTATTTTAAAATTAATTGAATTTTGGTCGCTGGCCCCAAAGTGCTCCCACATTGACAGCTCAGTCACCTGCCCTGCCTTATTTTCAAAGAGTTGGTTAAATTTTGCACCTTCTTTAGTAGGTATATCCACACACTGAATCAGAAAATTTTCTTGTACATACTTAACAAATTCCTCTCCATCTAAATCCTTAACACAATGGCAGTCCCAGTCTGCATTTGGGAAGTTAAGATCCCCTAACATAACTACCCTATTATTCTTACAGATAACTGAAGTCTTCTTACAAATTTGTTTCTCAATTTCCCACTGACTATTAGGGAGCCTGTAATACAATCCCAATACGGTGATCATCCCTTTCTTATTTCTTAGTTCCACCCAAATAACTTCCCTGGATACACACCCAGGAATATCCTTCCTCAGTACAGTACAGCAGTAATGCTATCCCTTATCAAAAATGCCACTTCCTCCCTCCTCTCTTGCCTGCACCCCCCCCCCCCCCCCCCACCCTTTCTGTCCTTGTGGCATTTGTATCCTGGAACATTAAGCTACCAGTCTTGTCCATCTCTGATCCAAGTCTCTGTAATTGCTTTGATATCCCAGTGCCATTTTTCTAACCATGCCCTGAGTTTATCTGCCTTTCTTGTTAGGCCTCTTGCATTGAAATAAATGCAGTTTAATTCATCAGTTCTATCTTGTTCTCTGCTTTGTTCTTGCCTGCCCTGAGTGTTTAACTCGCTCCTTTTCCCAACTGTACCAGTCTCCGATTGATCTCTTTCCAATTCAGGTGCAATCCGTCTTCCTTGTACAGGGCACGTCTACCACAGAAGAGATTCTCCCCTGCACCAGCTCCTCAGCCATGCATTCATCTGCTCTATCCTCCTATTCCTACTCTCACTAGCTCATAGCACTGGGAGTCATCCAGATATTACTAACTTTGAGGACTTCCTTTTTAAATTTCAGCCTAACTTTCTATATTCTTCCTTCAGAATCTCATCCTTTTCTCTTTCTATGCTGTTAGTTCCAATGTGTACAATGACCTCCTGCTGGTCCCTCTACCCTTTGAGGGCATTCTGCACCCTTTTTGAAATATCCTTAATCCTGGTATCAGGGAAGCAAAACACCATTCTGATTTTTCGTTGCTGGCTGCAGAAATGTTTGTCTGTGCCTCTGACTAGAGAGTCCCCTATCACAATCAATCACTTGGAACCCGACATATGCCTCATTATATTAGAGCAATTCCCGGTACCAGAAACTTGGCTGGTCATGCTATATTCCCCTGAGAGTGCATCAGCCCCTGCAATTTCCTAAACAGTATACTTGGTTTCAGATGGGAATAGCCATAGGAGACTCCTGCACTACCTGCCCTTTCTGGAGTTAACCCATCCACCTGACTCTATCTGCGGTTTTTCTCCCTATCTATACCTGCCATCCATCATACCCCATAGCTCTTGTAAATTCCTCATTGTCTCTAACTGCTGCTCCAGCCAATCCATGTGATCTGATATGATTCGCAACGAAAGATGTAATCATCAGTAACCTGGACACACTCCCTAAACTCCCACATCCCAGCTCCTCCCTCATGCCTCTGTGATTGCCTTTATTCAGCTGAAACATGGTTACCTCTGATTCTATTTTCTCCCTCTCAAATTGCAGGGTAAATGTAATCATTATTATCACTGCTTCCTAAGGGTTCCTTCACCTTTATGAATTTTGCCTCATTGCACAAAACTAAATCCAGTATTGTCTGTTCCCTAGTGGGCTTCACCACAAGCTGCTTCAAAAAACATTTCACAAATTCCTTTTTTTGCAATCCACTACCAACCTGATTTTCCCAGCCCACCTGCATATTGAAATCTCCCATGATTACTGTAACTTTGCCTTTCCTACACATCTTTTCTGTCTCCTGGCGTCTCTTGTGCCCTAGCACCTCACAACTGTTTGGAGGCCTGTACGTAACTCCAACTATGTTTTTTTTTACCCTTGCGGTTTCTGAATTCTACCCACACATTGCGATTGCCTTAGAAATATCCATGATGTCTGCCTTAATTACTTTCAATGCAAATGGTTTGAACATTTGAGTTCTGTGGTTTAGTTCTTGAGATGGTTTTTTTCAGTGAATCTGGTTTTTATTCTGAGTAGACATCTCCAAAAATCCTACACAGTAATTGAGATTTCTGCAAAACATTCAAAGCATTTAATTATGTGACCATAATTATGTCCAAATGTTCTTTAACTTTGCATGTGCCAGATTCTCTGACCTTAATTCATTTGCTGTTTTGCGATGCTTTATGAAAATCTGACATACCCATCTATTTTATCCAAGAGGTTAAACAATGCACTACCAAAAATGCTTTAATATTTGGTGGTGAGACATTGTTAATCTTGCCCAAAATTTTATTGTCAGAGATCTGAACTTTCCTGGAAAATACCAACTAATACTTCCCCTGTTTTTAACCAAAACATGTCAAGTCAGCTTTGAACATATTTGCCAATAATGTCTTAACAGCAGATTGTGAAAAGTCCTAAACGGTGATCTCAAGGTTATAGGCACTGCCTGTGCAAAATGTGAATCACTGTTTCTCAGCACTTTTCAAACAAGCCTTTTTAGGAGATGTAGTATAGATCAGTAGGAATACCCATTGGATATTGCAGACCTTTGTTTCAAATACGACTGCAGTAACAACAGAGGATACTAAAATCTGCAAAATTAGATTTGTTAATCATGCATGAAATACTTCCAAGTAAAAGTGTAAAACTTATGAGTGTATATTCAAGGTGTTCCATTGAAATTGTTCTATTGAATTCCATTGAAAATGATATGAATAAGATGCCATTAGTTTATCATCTGAGGGTGACACGTGTAACAAGGATCACCTACAACGACTATTTCCATTAGAAATTCAGGCTATGGCAGCGCAACCTCATTGATTATCAAACCTCATTCTGAATTTTATGCTTCACCTTTATATTTTTCATCATAGTCTTAAAGGCTTGCTTGGTGTACTTTTTAAATTAATATAGTCATGTATTGAAAGGAAGCATCCCAAGAAGTCCTCCCTAGAAAGTGTAGTAGTTAAAGGCTAGTTTAGCATTAAGGCATACAAACTAGAGTAACTTGATTCTGAACCTGTGTTGAGATAATTTATCATAACCAGAATTGAAATTGAGTTGCTGCATTTGCCATCAGTGACCTTGTGCGGGTTAGCATTCATGGCAGCTGTCGTAAACCGACAATGCTCTAACCCAATTGTCAATTTATTTGTTTTTCAGGGAAACCTACATTTTCCCGATGGGTTTAGTGATTCAAATAAGTCAACCCAATTGTCTCAGTCTTCTATCACCAATACTTTGTTTAATTGGAGGGTAGGAAACTAAAATATGTTCGGCCACTCATTCAGCAATTCTTGGTTGTACACACATTTAGATCACAGTATTTTTAAGTAAATTGATGGTGTGAAGTCATTCTTCCACACATTTTAAGTGGTTGCCTCTGAAGAGGTTATAACTAGCACTTTGTAGCATTAAAACATGAAAAATGTGTTTTTACTTGATGAATCTTTGTGGAGTACGCTCAGCTGTTGCTTTTAGAGAAGGTTGTTTCTTCAAAAGCTGAAGCTGCTTATTGTAACTGCTTATTTAAAATATTGGTATCTCTATGCCCCCCCCCCATACAAAATGCCTGAAAAGTGAACATCACATTTTCAGCTAAACATGTTATATCCCTCTTTTGCATTTGTATCCCACTTCCGTTTCTAAACCCATCACCACTCCGAACTTCACTTTTTTGTAATTCAGCTTCTTATAATAAAGTACTGAATACAACTCCATTTTAAGATGAGCCCTTTCCAAATGAATACTTGTTTCTACATGTAATTCCAATATGTGTTGTTTCTGAACTGTTCGCTTTGCTTCGTAGGGAAAGGAACTGATTTTTCATCTTCTGTTAGTTATTTGGGGCTGGCATATATGAGTATTTGGCTCCTGAGGCAACCCCAGTTGAATAGTGTCTCAATATGCATGAAACATGACTGTGCAAAACATTGTAAATCTACCAGTACTAACTGTGTCACTTCAAAGTAAAGCTTTTTCAAGGATAATTCTGCAAAATTCTACTTTCAAAAGTTCTTCATTCATCAAAAACTGTTTAGCAAGCATCATTCTTGCATAATGATGACTGGTATTTTTCTCATCTGACATGTAGCATATGTAAGCAATTGACATCTGCTTTGTTTGTATCGGTTCTGAGACTCCACCTTAGCCTTTAGTTATAACTGCCCTAGTTTTAATGGGCTTAGAATGAACCTATTTCTGCACATCCACCTTCAGCCATTAAAACATCTCTTTAAATATAATGTATATTTTTCAACCTCACTTCCTACCCTCAAAAGTTCCTCAAATTATTGTGTGAAATGTGTCAATATATCAAGTAAAACATTAACTTCTAAAGATTTGTGCTAAACAGTTGTTATTTCATAAGGACACCAATCAAAATAATTTCTTTATGAAACTGTGATCTTTCTTTTTGAATGCAAAACAATTTGAAAGTAATGAAATTGTATCTATAGGTCACTGATCAGTCCATTGATCCATTTCTATTCTCTCAACACTTTTGAGAAGTTAAAGAAAGGCTGTATTGTATTTGATTTATTGATGGTGTGATTTTAAATAGGTCAATTTAACCAATGTTTATGGGTTCACATTGCCATCACAAGTGCGCACACCGGCTGAATTTGAGATTACAACCAAACTAATTTAGTTGCAGTAATCCAATAAGGTACGAGCTTTTCCACTATCCTTGAAAGACAAACTTGCCTGAATCCATGGAATTACAGCTAATGGGAAAAGAATAATTTCAAAACATTAGTTTTGTGCATCTAACAGTGGTGACAATATCTCTGTTTTCGCTGCAGCAGAACATATAATTGTATCATTATTTGGTCATACATTTAGGCTTTTGCAATTGTCATCTAAAAGTGTATAAAAAGAGAGTTGATGACACGCAAGAAAATGGGTGAACAGGATGTGTAAGTGGATCGCCCCGATTAATAAGATTGAAGGATTGTGGAATGAATAACAAAAAATTGGAGAAGAAATAAATTAGAATGGATAAATTCAATGTCAGGTCAGGTACAGGAAAATAAAGAAATCGGGAGAAAAACTTAGAGAAACAGAAAGGCAGGTAGTTTATTTTAGAAAGGTGAAATTTTTAATACCTCCATCAGCAATCATGAACTTCAGGAATGATATCCAAATTTAGTACCAGTTCATCCAGCATGAAAGGATAATTTTAATTGGTTCTTAGTGAATGTGGATCCTAAGCATAAAACATGTAGCTTGCCAGAACTTCAGAGATGTTAAGAGTTTGTGCTGAATCAAAATAGGTTTTGTTTGCAACTAATAGCTCTGTTTTGCTGTTAAAATAACAGACCAGTGATGCACAGTGATTTGCATAGTTAACTTTCAATATCCAAATATTGCTATCCAGATTCAGTCCACTGTTAGTTTTATGAAAATAGTGTTTTACTCTCCACCTCACTTTGAACATGCATTGAATGTCATGACGATACTATTACTTGCTGGTATTTCCAACATTTTGAGAAGGGATAATTGCAGTAAGCCCAGATACTTTTCGTATGATGTAATTAGTACTAATAATTGCTTGTCATTCTCCATGGCACTGAAAGTTATAGAGTTGGCATATTGTGTGCAATGTGGTCTCCTTCCTGTCGGAAAGATGTTGTGAAACTTGAAGGGTTCAGAAAAGATTTACAAGGATGTTGCCAGGGTTGAAGGATTTGAGCTATAGGGAGAGGCTGAACAGGCTAGGGCTGTTTTCCCTGGAGCATCGGAGGCTGAGGGGTGACCTTATAGAGGTTTACAAAATTATAAGGGGCATGGATAGGATAAATAGGCAAAGTCTTTTCCCTGGAGTCGGGGAGTCCAGAACTACAGGGCATAGGTTTAGGGGGAGAAGGGAAAGATATAAAAAAGATCTACGGGGAAACTTTTTCACGCAGAGGGTGGTACGTGTATGGAATGAGCTGCCAGAGGAAGTGGTGGAGGCTGGTACAATTGCAACATTTCAAAGGCATTTAGATGAGTATATGAATAGGAAGGGTTGGAGGGATATGGGCCAAGTGCTGGCAGGTGGGAATAGATTGGTTTAGGATATCTGGTCGGCATGGATGGGTTGGACCGAAGGGTCTGTTTCCATGCTGAAAAGTTTGAAGTCACATTCCTTGAGACTTCTATTATTTGAGACAATAAAAATATTGAATTTAAAGAATTTTTTCCTTCCAGTCTCCTTTTAATTGTTACTTATTCTAATCATATTCCTCTCATTAATTCTTTTTCTGTATGCATGATCCATCTTTTATTTCACCCTTCTACTAAATCACTTGACAGTTTATTTCCCTGTTCCTTGAATCTAATTGATTGCCTGCTTGCTCAACTCTGTTTGTTTCGCCATATTATTTTGTAGCTCCTGCATTTTGAAGCTGAAGAGTAAGAGTCCAACTGCCAAGAGATGCTGTTAGATTCTGTGCAACAGCAAATATGGTGCATTATATTGTACTGTACGGGGTGGGTGCATGAAGTTGGCACTGGCGTCCAAAATAGTCAAATATTTTATTTCATGCACCAATGCTACCAGCATTTATTTTGAGTACAATAATTCACTTTTTAGAAATCTCAAGATGACATCAATTATTACAGTGATTATGAGCTAATAGCTTCAGTTACCACTGACCGTTTAACTTTTGAGTACTGAGAGAGGGAGTGATGGAATATTGAAAATCACTGTTAACTGTACACATTTCAGATAAGGCTGCCTGCACTTTTGAAACAACACTGAACAGGATGACAGAAATGATAATTGAATACAAGTGTGTTGAGGTTTAATTTTACTTTAGAAAACACTTCAAATATTTTGTGGTTGACTGCTGTATCCTCATTAGCCAGTTTGTTAATATATTTGTGGTCCATTAAGCTTTTGTGAAATGTCCAATCTTGCTGTGAGGTCAGTTACAATAAACTAGGTAAAATTAGAGTTCATCTTGACTATTGTATAGGAAATATGCATAAAAAATCTTTCCAGTTGCTTTGAGTGATTTGCAACTTCAGTTAAGAATCCAAAACACACTGCTCTGTTAGAATAATCTCTGAAGTATGAGTAAAATAATTCTGTGGACAGTTTGTATTGTTGCAAGCATTTTGCTAATTAAAAAGCTTCATAACTGTCTTAATTGTAAAATACACTGTAGGAAGCTGCTTCAATTTTATTTCCTGTCATTGTCGATAACCTGGTTGTCTTGGTTCTTGATCTTGAATATTGTCATCATTTAACATAGTGAATTGAAGAATGTTGACTCTTTGAAGCTAATTGCATGTGCAGTTTGAATTATTCAGCTGCTGCTTATAGTTGCAAGTTGACTGAGATGGAGGATTGAAGTATTAGACTTGTTGCATTCTTTTTACATTCAGTTATGATTACTCCATGAATTCTGTATTTACATGGCTATCACATTCAAATTGATAATTCAATTTTTTATGAATATCATAATGATGTTTAAAGCTAGTGCATATTGTTTCTAACATGATGCAGTAATGCATTCACTCTGACCAGTTTGGAGGTCAGACGTTGAGAAAGATGCATAAGTAGAATCAATATATTAGCCACTTTTCTCTGTAAATGTTTTAAAATAGTAATTCTAAATGCATCTGAAAGTTAGTGTGATTTAATTGCAAGGAAGGAATGAATGAATTATGTAGTTATCTATTTCATAAGTTGTGTTTTCTTTACCCCTGTGTCTTGGCAGTAACTGTTAAAAGCTTATATGATATCTCCAAGTAATGATGAGCTATGCTTGTGGAGAAGACAGTCTTTATCAACAGCAATTATTTAATCTGTTTCTGAAGATCACTTTAAAAGAGGGCAGTATTCTCTGTATGTTGGAGATAATAAGGACTGCATATACTGGAAATCAGTGTGGAGTTGGAAAAGCACAGCAGTTCAGATAGCATCAGAGGAGCAGGACAGTTGATGTTTCGGGTCAGGACCCTTCTTCAGGACTGGGGAGGGAGAAGGGAACTCAAATAAATAGAGGGAAGGAGATAGGGCTAGAGGAAAAGTAAGTGGGGTGGTGATAGGTGGATGAAGGAAACATAGATGGGATGGTGATAGGTGGATGCAGATAGGGTGTAGTTGTGAATCGTCAGTGGGGAGTTTGGAGCGGATAGGTGAGAAGGAGGATGGATGGGTTAGATCAGGTTAAAGAGATGGGGAGGAGGAGGAGTTCTGGACATGGGATGAGGTTGAGGGTTGGGGACATTTTGAAGCTGGTGAACTTTATGTTGAGGCCATTGGGCTGTACACCCCCAAGGTGGAATTTAAGGAGTTGTTCCTCCAGTTTATGTGTGGCCTTATTTTGACAGTGGAAGAGGCCCAGGATGGACATGTCACCAGGAGAGTGGGAGAGGAAGTTGGAATGGCTGGCAACTGGAAGTTGCTGTTAGTTGGAACATACAGAATGCAGATGCTCTGCAGACTAGTCCCTGAGCCTACACTTGGTCCCTCTGATGGGAGCAACGGATGCAATAGATTAAGTTAGAAGAAGTGCAGGTGAATCTCTGCCAGATTTGGAATGATTGTTTGGGGCCTTGGATGGACGTAAGAGGGGAGGGGTAGGGGTAGGGGTAGGTGTTGCACTTTCTGTGGTTGCAGGGAAAAGTGCCAGGTATGGAGGAGAGGTTAGTGGGGACTGTGGAATTGACGATGGAGTCGAGGAGAAAATGGTTCCTGCAGAAAGCAGATAGGGTGGGAAAAGAAATTTCTTTTTGGTGGTGGCATCTGACTGCAGGTGGTGAAAATGGATGATCCATTGGATTTGAAGATTGGTGATGTGGTATGTGAGGACCGGGGACTCTATCCTTATTGAGGCTGGGGGGAGGGATTTGGAGTGCAGAGGAGTGAGAAATTGAGGAGATATGGTTGAGGGCACTGTTAAACACAGGAGAAGGGAAATTATGGTCCTTGAAGTAGGAAGACATCTGGGATGTCCTGAAGTGGGATCCTTCATCCTGGGAGCAGATGCGGTGCAGGCAGAGGAATTGGGAGTATGGAATTGTATTTTTAGAGGCGGTGGTTGAGAGGAAGTATATTCGAGGTACCTGTGGGAGTCGATGAGTTTGAAATGGATATCTAAGTCGTTTACTGGAGATGGAGACAGATAGGTCCAGAAAGGGGAGGGAGGTGTCAGAGATGGTCTGAGTGAATTTGAGGTTGGGATGAAAGGTGTGGGTGAAGTTAATGAACTGTTCAAGATCCTCGTGGGAGAACGAGGCAATGTCAATGCAGTCATCAATGTAATGGAGGGAAAAGCGAGGGATGGTGCTGGTGTAGCTGTGGAAGAGGGGATGTTCCACATTTCCTATAGAGACAGGCATAGTTCGGACCCATGCGGGTACCCATAGCCACCCCTTTGGTTTGCAGGAAGTGGGAGGAGTCAAAGGAGAAATTGTTGGGGGTAAAGACCAGTTCTGCCAAGTGAATGAGAGTTTTGGTGGAGGGGGACTGGATGGGCCTGCGGGAGAGGAAGAAATTGAAGGCTTTTAGGTCCTCCTCAAGGGGGATACAGCTGTAGAGAGACTGAATGTCCCGGTGAAGATGAGTGTTGGGGGCTGGGGAATTGAAAGTCTTGGAGAATGTGGAGAACATGGGTTGTGTCCTGAATGTAGGTGGGGAGTTCCTGGAACAAAGGGAACAGGCCGGATTTGAGTTAAGAGGAGATGAGTTCAGTGGGGCAGGAGCAGGCAGAGACAATTGGTCGAACCAGGCGGTCAGGTTTGGATTTTAGGTAAAAGATAGAAATGGGTAGTGCAAGGTTGAGAAGCTATCAATTTGGAGGCTGTGGAAGAGAGATCTCCCGAGGTGATGAGGTTGTTGATAGTCTGGGAAATGATGATTTGGTGATAAGAGGTGAGGTCTTAATCGAGGGAATGATAGGAGGGGGTGTCGGAGAGTTGAGCGTCTGGCCTCGATGATGAAGTGGTCAGGACGCCATACTAACACTGTGCTACTCTTGTCAGAAGGTTTAATAGTGAGGTTAGGGTTGGAGTGGACGACAGTGCATTGTGATGGGGAGAGGTTGGAATAGGTGAGAGGGGTGGAGAGATTCAGGCAACTGATTTTGTGATGGTAGTTGGAGTTGAAGAGATTGAGGGAGGGTAGGAGGCAGGGAGGGAATGTCCAGGAGGATGGAGTTTGTTAGACATGGAGGCGGTGCAAAAAGAGCTTGACGTCTAGACATCTGTGAAACTCATTGACACATCACCATCCCAGCTACCTTTCCACCAGCTCTTCCCATTTTTTTCTGAGCTGTCTTTGCCCTCCTGATGAAGGATCCTGACCGGAAACGTAGCCTTTCCTGTTCCTCGGATGTGATCTGACCTGCTGTGCCTTTTCAGCTCCACATATTCTCCTGTAGAAGTTGCTCAATTGAATTGAAAATAATTGAAGTTGCTTCAAAACTTCGATTGTGTCAGAGAAGTCATGAAGGAAGATGTGGATGAATATATTATGTGCTGGTTCTGTCAAATCTCAAGCAGCCATGTTCCTGAAATCACAAAGCATGGAAACCAAACTTGTCAAAAATATCCAGCAGATTTTTCTTTTAGGAATTTCTGAAAAATTGGAGACAATCATTAGGTACTGAGTGTAGGTTCTGTGTTTGGAAGTTCCACGGTATAAGTGGGGGCAGGGACTTTTGAGATTTGAACAGAAGATTGTTATAGAATCTTATGTAAATTTGCATAATGTATAATTACATACAGTAAAGAGTTGTTGGAGATTGGGTTGCTTAATCAATGCAGTGATTGTCTGCTGAACACATCTGGTAGTTTTTTTTCTTTCAAGCTTTGAAAACACATCAGAACTTCAAGCACTGTATTTGGGAATAAAGTACTCGATAAAGCAGAAAAATGAATAAATGTTATGCAGAACAAAGATTATTGTTGAGAATGTAATTAATAGGGTTGCAGTCCTGTTGGAGCACACAGTGCACTGTTCTGGCATCTCCAATGAAAAACAGAGGAAGCTTATTTTTATGACTGTTTAATTTTAAACTGCTGAAACATCTCAAACTTTGGTACTTATACGCCTGCTGGTTAGCCTAAAATTAAATGGCTTTTAAAAATACCTAAAGTTTCAGTGTAGCTAGTTTTGTTTCTTCTTTATCCACCCCCTAATTGTGCTTCCTTGTCCCATCACCTTGGGTTATCATATTGAACAATTGAAATATGACTGATGAGAAGTGATATAAATCTGAACCTCATTTTTCAAGAACTTTATCATGGTGGAAACAAGAATATGACATTTATTTTAACAATGTTGTCGCCTTCTTTTTGGCTGTGCTTTAAAAATAACTTCGAAATAGATAATGATACAATTTTTCTTACTTTCTGGATCATTGCACCATTATTTGTAGTCATTAATTTTTGAAAAATGGAAACATATTATTGTAATGAAAATCAACTTGCGACAGTACTATGGCTTTGAGGCGTATTTTGTTGTGGAATTTTTTTGAAGAGAGAATTTGAGCCATAGGTGTAAAGATGTCTCCTCCAAGCTGATAAAATAAATAGCTTGTGAGACCTGGGTTTTGTTTTAAGTTCGAACAATAAAAGCAGCATGAATGGAAAGAGTCAGACTCCCACAGGACCAGGATTTTAGTTTAGCTTTCAGCAGTTGTTGGGGTTTTGAAGTTGATTGTGGAAACAGCGAAAAGCTGGATTCTCTGCCTGTTGCCAGAATCGCATGTGAGACAACCTGTTTTACTGACTTTGCCTTTGCCAATTATGTGTTTATGGGATGTTACTATATTGGAACAGCTGCTGCTTAGTAGCTAAATCTATTTTTCCGTTAAGTTTTCCAATACCATTAAAGTTATACCAATTCAACTTTCTTTTGTTTGTATTTTAACTGTAGAGAAAGAATAAAGTGTGTTTTGTTTAAATCCGAGGAGTGTAACCGATCGAATTACATCTGGAACACAATAGCTTACCCTTACCCTTAAATAAGATAAAAGTTCTTGTCTAGACTATCTCCTTGATATATTTGAAGTGGGTTTGTCTGGTCCATAACAAAATCTATAACACGCATTATTTTAATGGAAGATGTGAGTGATGCTGTTACAAGCCCCACATTGAACTCAGTGATAACACTGATGATGTAAGAAAGCTGAGACAGTGTGGAACCAGTGGGAGAGGCCGTTGAAATAATGCAGTGTCAAGGAGCTGAGGAAAGTCTCACAGAGAATGCAAGCCTGGACTTGCATTATTTCTTTCCCACAAGTAAGCAGGATTGCAGGCTCCGAGGATAAGGGAGTGGGTTACATCATGTTTGTGTTTGTGTCTGTCCATCTGTTCCTGTGTGTAGCAGAATCTGATCTCCAATTACCTCCAATTATCCTGGATAAAGATTTTGTTCTGGCAGAACCATATTGTAATTGGTATGTCATTGTCACCTGATGTTGCAATTGTCTTGTCATAATCAATTTTGGGATCTGGAAAATCAGGATCCTTAAGGACAACCCCAGTAGCAACAGGCCTGAAATTTGCACTGCTATCATTGCCCAGAACCCCATGAAATTGGCAACTAGATTGAGTGATACACAGCAGGCAGGAGAAAGCCAGCTGAAAGAAAAAAGTGGTGGATGCACCTTCTGGAAAGGTAAATTGGAATACAACTGTTGACTCTGTGAGGTCACTATAGAAAGCAAGCTCGTCGACCATCTCCGTGAGGCCCCTTGTGGTGCAAACAAATGGTTCATGTCCTTTTGTCTTAAGTGCACAAGCCCCGTCCCTAGAAGCAATAATCCACTCAATATTTCCTCAAAAGATAACTTTTTATCCCAAGACCAGCCAAGTGACTGTCATCAGATTTGCATCCTGTGTTATATCCTTCATTCAGTTGGGAGCAAAACTAACAGTGCTATAGGTGTAGTCTCTCTAGGGCCCTGTGTATGTAGATGTAGCAGCACTTCATTGCCCTACCAATAAAATCCATCATTCCAATTCTACCACCTCACACTTCTCAATAAATCTCAGTGGCACAATACTCACTTTTTGTACTTGGTTTATGAGGATAGCAGATTCCTCTACCACCCCCACGCTGAGTGATGATGTCACTTCCGCCCCCATCATGGCCGCTCCCACAGCCACTTCCGGCCCTCACATCATTGCTGGTGCCACATGCTCAGTGACTTCCGCCACCCCTACTACCATGATCACCACCACTTCCGCCCCCACCAGTGCCATTCACCTGCATTCTGCTGACATGCCCCCCACAGACCCTGCTATCACTATCCCCACCCCCCAGAACCCCGAGGGGAACATTACCCCTGCTCATGCCACCACCCCCATTCCCCCCACCATCACACCCACTCCAGGTACTGGCTCCGACTCCACACCCACACCAGATCCCAGCTCCCGGCACTGCCGAGTTTTCACCATCCCTCCAGACCTCCCACTCACTGAGGATGAACGATCAGTCCTCAGCAAAGGACTCCCCTTCATCCCCCTCCGTCCACGCATCAATGAATTTAATACACGCTGTGACATCGAACAATTCTTCCGTCGCCTCCGCCTCCGAGCTTACTTTCACAATCATGACTCCCGCCCACCTTCCGAGGATCCCTTCGCCCACCTCCAACACACTGCATCCACCTGGACACCCCGCGCTGGCCAATTACCTGCCCTCGACCTCTTCATTTCCAACTGCCGCCGGGACATTAACCGCCCTCCCCACTCCAACCTCTCACCCTCACAACGCGCAGCCCTCCAATCCCTCTGCTCTAATCCCAACTTCACCATTAAACCAGCGGATAAAGGGGGCACAGTGGTAGTCTGGCGCACTGACCTCTACATCGCTGAATACAAACGCCAACTCGAGGACACCTCTTCCTACTGCCGCCTCGACCATGACCCCACCCCCCATCACCAAACCATCATCTCCCAGACCATACAGAACCTCATCACCTCAGGAGATCTCCCACCCACAGCTTCCAACCTCATAGTCCGAGAACCCCGCACTGCCCGGTTCTACCTCCTTCCCAAGATCCACAAGCCTGACCACCCTGGCCGACCCATTGTCTCAGTGTGCTCCTGCCCCACTGAACTCATCTCTACCTACCTCGACACTGTCCTATCCCCCCTAGTCCAGACACTCCCCACATACGTTTGAGACACCACCCACACCCTCCACCTCCTCCAAGACTTCCATTTCCCTGGCCCCCAATGCCTCATCTTCACCATGGATATCCAATCCCTCTACACCTCCATCCGCCATGACCAGGGTCTCCAAGCCCTCTGTTTTTTCTCTCCAGACATCCCCAACAGTACCCTTCCACTGACACACTCATTCGTTTGGTCGAACTGGTCCTCACCCTTAACAATTTCACCTTTGAATCCTCCCACTTCCTCCAGACCAAAGGGGTAGCCATGGGCACATGTATGGGCCCCAGCTATGCCTGTCTCTTTGTTGGCTATGTAGAACAGTTGATCTTCCGTAATTACACCAGCACCACTCCCCACCTCTTCCTCCGCTACATTGATGACTGCATTGGCGCCACCTCGTGCTCCCGCGAGGAGGTTGAGCAATTCATCAACTTCACCAACACATTCCACCCTGACTTTAAATTTACCTGGACCATCTCTGACACCTCGCTCCCCTTCCTGGACCTCTCCATCTCCATTAGTGACGACCGACTGGACACTGACATTTTTTACAAACCCACCGACTCCCATAGCTACCTGGATTACACCTCTTCCCACCCTATCTCTTGCAAAAATGCCATCCCGTATTCCCAATTTCTCCACCTCCGCCGTATCTGCTCCCAGGAGGACCAGTTCCACCATAGAACACACCAGATGGCCTCCTCCTTTAGAGACCGCAATTTCCCTTCCCACGTGGTTAAAGATACCCTCCAACGCATCTCGTCCACATCCCGCACCTCTGCCCTCAGACCCCACCCCTCCAACCGTAACAAGGACAGAACGCCCCTGGTGCTCACCTTCCACCCTACAAACCTTCGCATAAACCAAATCATCCGGCGACATTTCCGCCACCTCCAAAAAGACCCCACCACCAGGGATATATTTCCCTCCCCATCCCTTTCCACCTTCCGCAAAGACCGTTCCCTCCGCGACTACCTGGTCAGGTCCACACCCCCCTACAACCCACCCTCCCATTCTGGCACTTTCCCCTGCCACCGCAGGAACTGCAAAACATGTGCCCACACCTCCTCCCTCACCTCTATCCAAGGCCCTAAAGGAGCCTTCCACATCCATCAAAGTTTTACCTGCACATCCACTAATATCATTTATTGTATCCGTTGCTCCCGATGCGATCTCCTCCACATTGGGGAGACTGGGCGCCTCCTAGCAGAGCGCTTTAGGGAACATCTCCGAGACACCCGCACCAATCAACCAAACCGCCCCGTGGCCCAACATTTCAACTCCCCCTCCCTCTCTGCCGAGGACATGGAGGTCCTGGGCCTCCTTTACCGCCGCTCCCTCACCACCAGACGCCTGGAGGAAGAACGCCTCATCTTCTGCCTCGGAACACTTCAACCCCAGGGAATCAATGTGGACTTCAACAGTTTCCTCATTTCCCCTTCCCCCACCTCATCCTAGTTTCAAACTTCCAGCTCAGTAACTGTCTCCTTGACTTGTCTGGACTTGTCCGACCTGCCTATCTTCTTTTCCACCTATCCACTCCACCCTCTCCTCCTTGACCTATCACCTTCATCCCCTCCCCCACTTATCCATTGTACTCTATACTACCCCCCCCCCCCCCCCCCCCCCCCGTGTCCTCTAGCTTGTCTCTCCATGCTTCAGGCTCACTGCCTTTATTCCTGATGAAGGGCTTTTGCCCGAAACGTCGATTTCGCTGCTCGTTGGATGCTGCGTGAACTGCTGTGCTCTTCCAGCACCACTAATCCAGTAGATTCATCTATACCACTAGTTTATACAGTCTTTCTCCATTTAACTTAATTATCTGCTTTTTCCATTCTTCCTGCCTAAGAGAAAAACTTCAGGCATTCTGACATTATTCTCCATTTGTCAAATCTTTGCTCATTGACTCATTTATTTGCCTCCCTTTGCAGACTCTTTTTACGCTTGCATAACTTGCTTTCCTACCTAGCTTAGTATAATTAGCAAGTCTAGATACCACACAGAGATCCTTCATCCACGTCATGAATATAGATTGTAAGTAATTGAGGCCAAGTACTGATCTCCATAACATTCTGCTGGTTATGGGTTGCTAACTGAAAAAAGACCCATTTATCTTCACTGTTTCCAACTGACTAACAAATTGTAAATTTGTGCTAATAGGTTTTCCCCAACACAATGAACACTTACTTTACCTTTTGGACTGGTACTGGTTCTCCTTTCTCCATTCTGCTTGTTACATCTTCAAAGATTGCAAGTTAAGGAAATAAAAATCCTTTTCTGCTTTAATTTCAGTAATGGCAGTAATGGATTGAAGCATTTTCCTTACGGGAGAAATCAGGCTAAATGACACAGTTTATTTTCTTTTTGTCTCTTTCTTCTTGAATAGAAATATTATATTTGTGAATTTCCAGTCTATACATGAACAAACATGAGTAGGCAATCCTTGAGCCTGCTGAAGCATTTGGTGAGGTTATGGCAAATCATTGAGTTATGATTCAGAAGTAGGCTGTTCAACCCAACGTGTCTGCATGGGTTTGTTTTTAGATTAGATTAGATTCCCTACAGTGTGGAAACAGGCCCTTCAACCCAACAAATCCACATCGACCCTCTGAAGAGCAACCCAACCAGACCCACCTCCCTCCGACCAATGTACCTAACACTACAGGCAATTTAGATTAGATTACATTAGATTACATTACAGTGTGGAAACAGGTCCTTCGGCCCAACAAGTCCACACTGACCCGCCGAAGCGCAACCCACCCATACCCCTACATTTACCTCTTACCTAACACTATCGACAATTTAGCATGGCCAACTCACCTGATCTGCACATCTTTGGACTGTGGGAGGAAACCAGAGCACCCGGAGGAAACCCACGCAGACACTGGGAGAACATGCAAACTCCACACAGTCAGTCGCCTGAAGCGGGATATGAACCCGGGTCTCTGGCGTTGTGAGGCAGCAGTGCTAACCACTGTGCCACCGTGTCACCCATAGCATGGCCAATTCACCAAACCTGCACATCTTTGGACTGTGGGAGGAAACCGGAGCAACCAGAGGAAACCCACACAGAAACTGGGAGAATGTGCAAACTCCACACAGACAGTCGCCCAAGGCTGGAATCGAACCTGGCACCCTGGTGCTGTGAGGCAGCAGTGCTAACTCATCTCAAAGCATTTTGTCTTGTTGCCAATTTCTTGCATTTTTCCCCAAAATATTTCTATTTAAGTTCATCATATTATGCCTCTTGAATGCCCCAGCAGAATTTGTCTCCATCACACTTCCAGGCTCAAACTACCTGCTGTGTGGAAAAGATTTTTCTTGTCTCTCATTTGCTTCCTATGCATTGAATCAAAGAGTCCTATAGTCCTACAGCACAGCAACAGACCCTCTAGCCCAAACAAGCCTATGCCGACCAAAATGTCCATCTATGCCAACTCCATTTGCCTGCACCTGGCCCATATTCTTCTAAACCTTTTCTGTCCATATGTTTATCCAAATGCCTTTTAAATGTTGTTAATGCACCTGCCTCAACCACTTCCACTGCTAGCTCATTCCATAGGTGTACCACCCTCTATGTTTTAAAAAAAAAGTTGCACCTCAGGTAGCTTTTATTCTTTGCCCTCTAACCTTAAACTTATGCCCTGTATTCCTTGATTTCCCAACTGTGGGAAAAAGATTGAGTGCATTCATCCTATCTGTTAGGTTCTTTTCCTGAGGTCTCACACGAGATACAATTCGCACACACTAACTTATGCAAACAGTTAGTTTATTAAAGCTGATACAAGCTAGGTGACCACTTTGACCCACTTCGCAGGTGTGCAAAGAGGAGTCAACGAAACCCTGAATAAAATAAACACATCCCCTTTATAGAGGTCAGTTGGCAATGCTCAGATACTCTGGCCACTCCCTCACAGTCACATGCCACTCAACCCCCAGCCACTCCCTCACAGTCACATATTACACAAGGTACAATGGTAGAATGAGATCATCCTCTGAGATGATGTAAATGTAAAATGCCGTAATCCTGTGGAATCGTTACGCAAATGATTTCCTGATTTGGTGATTCCCCAAGACAATGTAGGTGTGATATACCTAGCTTTGGGGGAAATGGCTGTGAAAGCATTTCTGAATGGAAGAGGTTGAATGATAGTTTAATTTGACAATAGTAGAGGGAGGAGTAGCAAATGGCTGTCTAAGTGGGACGGGAGTTGTCCGCATTCTTGCATGAATGTTGTCCCCACTCACTTCCAGAATGTTCAGTCAGTGCAGTTTAATCCTTAAATTCAGTAATGTCCAGAGAGATATTCCAATTTAATCTTTTCACATTACATATCCATGCCTCTCATGATTTTGTACACTTCTGTAAGATTCCAGCCCCCCCCCCCCCCCCTCAGTCTCCTATGCTCAAAATAAAAAGGTCCTAGCTTGTACAACCTCTCCTGATCCAAACTTCTTCAAAATTGGGCTGTCTGGTTCTCAACCTTCCATCAACAGAATCAGTTTCTGCCTATCTATTCTGTCTAGACCACTCTTGATTTTGAAAACTTCCAGGAAATATCCCCTGTACTTTCCATGCAAGAAGGAAAACAGTCCCAATATCTCAATCTAACCTTATAATTGTAACCTTTTCTGTAGTCTCTTCAATACAATCCAAATTATTAAATGTACGATACCCAGACCTGTATACAGTATTCCACCTGAGATTTTAACCAATGTCCCATTCAAATGCAGCATAATCTCCCTGCTGTTGTACTATTTTAGTATCATGTACTCATTTAGTATCTGATATAACACCAGCCCCTCAAAATAAAAGTGTGGTAGTGGGGTTTCAGCAAAGGTAATATCGTTGAACATCAAGGAAGCGTGGTTAAATTCTTTCTTAGAGTCATAGAAATGTACGGCATGGAAACAGACCCTTCGCTCCAACCTGTCCACACCGACCAGATATCCCAACCCAATCTAGTCCCACCTGCCAGCACCCGGCCCATATCCCTCCAAACCCTTCCTATTCATATACCCATCCAAATGCCTCTTTAATGTTGCAATTGTACCAGCCTCCACCACCACCTCTGGCAGCTCATTCCATACATGTACCACCCTCTGCGTGGTCCCTTTTATATCTTTCCCCTCTCACCCTAAACCTATGCCCTCTAGTTCTGGACTCCCTGATCCCAGGGAAAAGACTTTGTCTATTTATCTTCTCCATGCCCCTCATAATTTTGTAAAGCTCTATAAGGTCACCCCTCAGCCTCTGCGCTCCAGGAAAAACAGCAGCAGTCTGTTCAGCCTCTCCCTCTAGCTCAAATCCTCCAACCCTGGCAACATCCTTGTAAATCTTTTCGGAACCCTTTCAAGTTTCACAACATCTTTCCGATAGGAAGGAGACCACAATTGCACGCAATATTCCAACAGTGGCCTAACCAATGTCCTGTACAGCCGCAACATGACCTCCCAACTCCTGTACTCGATACTCTGACTAATAAAGGAAAGCATACCAAACGCCTTCTTCACTATCCTATCTACGTGCAACTCCACTTTCAAGGAGCTATGAACCTGCATTCCAACCAAGGTCTCTGTTCAGTTACACTCCCTAAGACCTTACCATTAAATGTATAAGTCCTTCTAAGATTTGCCTTCCCAAAATGCAGCACCTCGCATTTATCTGAATTAAATTCCATCTGCCACTTCTCAGCCCACTGGCCCATCTGGTCCAGATCCTGTTGTAATCTGAGGTAACCCTCTTTGCTGTCCACCACACCTCCAAATCTGGTGTCATCTGCAAACTTACTAACTGTACCTCTTCTGCTCGCATATAAATCATTTATGTAAATAACAAAAAGTAGAGGACCCAGCACCGATCCTTGTGGCACTCCACTGGTCACAAGTCTCCAGTCTGAAAAACAACTCTCCACCACCACCCTCTGTCTTCTACCTTTAAGTCAGTTCTGTATCCAAATGGCTAGTTCTCCCTGTATTCCATGAGATCTAGCCTGGCTAATCAGTCTCCCATGGGGAACCTTGTCGAATGCCTTACTGAAGTCCATATATATCACATCTACTGCTCTGCCCTCATCAATCCTCTTTGTTACTTCTTCAAAAAACTCAATCAAGTTTGTGAGACATGATTTCCCACACGCAAAGCCATGTTGATTATCCCGAATCAGTGCTTGCCTTTCCAAATACATGTACATCCTGTCCCTCAGGCTTCCCTCCAACAACTTGCCCACCACTGACGTCAGGCTCACTGGTCTATAGTTCCCTGGCTTGTCCTTACTACCCTTGTTAAAGAGTGGCACCACGTTGGCCAACCTCCAGTCTTCCGGCACCTCACCTGTGACTATCGAGAATGCAAATATCTCAGCTAGAGGCCTAGCAATCACTTCTCTCACTTCCCACAGAGTTCTTGGGTACACCTGATCAGGTCCTGCTGCATTTAAAGACATCCAGCACTTCCTCCTCTGTAATATGGACATTTTGCAAGGTGTCACCATCTATTTTGCTATTTTCTATATCTTCCATATCCTTTTCCACAATAAATACCGATGCAAAATACTCATTTAGTATCTCCCCCATTTTCAGCGGCTCCACACAAAGGCCGCCTTGCTGATCTTTGAGGGGCCCTATTCTCTCCCTAATTATCCTTTTGTCCTTAATGTATTTGTAAAAACCCTTTGGATTCTCCTTAACTGTATTTGCCAAAGCTATCTCATGTCCCCTTTTTGCCCTCCTGATTTCCTTCTTAAGTATACTCCTACTTCCTTTCTACTCTTAAGGATTCACTCGAGCTATCTTGTCTATATCTTACATATGCTTCCTTCTTTTTCTTAACCAAACCCTCAATTTCTTTAGTCATCCAGCATTCCCTATACCTTCCAGCCTTTCCTTTCACCCTGTTGGGCTCTTGTTATCTCATTTCTGAAGGCTTCCCATTTTCCAGCCGACCCTTTACCTGTGAACATCTGCCCCCAATCAGCTTTCGAAAGTTCTCGTCTAATACCATCAAAATTGGCCATTCTCCAATTTAGAACTTCAGTTTTAAGGTCTGGTTTATCCTTTCCCATTATTATTTTAAATCTAATAGAATTATGGTTGCTGGCCCCAAAGGGCTCCCCCACCGACACCTCAGTCACCTGCCCTGCCTTATTTCCCAAGAGTAGGTCAAGTTTTGCACCTTCTCTAGTAGGTACATCCACATACTGAATCAGAAACTTTTCTTGTACACACTTAACAAATTCCTTTCCATCTAAGCCCTTCACACTGTGGCAGTTCCAGTTGATGTTTAGAAAGTTAAAATCCCCTATCATAACCATCCTATTATTCTGACAGATTGATGAGATTTCCTCTGACTATTAAGGGGTCTATAATACAGTCCCAATAAGGTTATCATCCTTTTCTGATCTCTCAGTTCTACCCAAATAACTTCCCTGTATGGCTATTGAGGGAGTGCAGCGTAGGTTCACGAGGTCAATTCCTGGAATGGCGGGATTACCTTACACTGAAAGACTGGAGCGACTGGGCTTGTTTACCCTTGAGTTTAGAAGACTGGGAGGGGATCTAATTGAGACATTTAAGATTATTAAAGGATTGGGCACTCTGGCAACAGGAAACATGTTTCCGCTGATGGGTGAGTGCCGAACCAGAGGACACAGCTTAAAAATATGGGGTAGACCATTTAGGACAGTGATGAGGAGAAACATCTTCACCCAGAGAGTGGTGTCTGTGTGGAATGCTCTGCCCCAGAGGGCAGTGGAGACACAGTCTCTGGATTCATTTAAGAAAGAGTTGGATAGAGCTCTCAAGGATAGTGGAATCAAGGGTTATGGAGATAAGGCAGGAACAGGATACTGATTAAGGATGATCAGCCATGATTATATTGAATGGTGGTGCAGGCTTGAAGGGCAGATGGCCTACTCCTGCACCTATTGTCTATTGTATTTCTGGGAATATCCTCCCTCAGCGCAGCTGTAATGCTATCCCTTATAAAAAAACGCCACTCCCCCTCTTCTCTTGCCTCCCTGTCTGTCCTTCCTGTAGCATTTGTATCCTGGGACATTAAGCTACCAGCCCTGCCCATCCTTGAGCCATGTTTCTGCAATGGCTATGATACCCAGTCCCATGTTCCTAACTATGCCCTGAGTTCATCTGCCTTCCCTGTTAGGATCCTTGCATTGAAATAAATGCAGTTTAATTAATTAGTCCTACCTTGTCTTTGCCTGCCCTGACTGTTTGACTCCTTTCTGTTCTCAACCTTCCTATGTTGTTGGTTCCAATGTGGACAATGACCTCTGCTGGCCCCTCCCCCCTGTGAGAAAATTCTGCACCCTCTCTGAATCATCCTTGATCCTGGCACCAGGGAAGCAACACACCATTCTGATTTTTCGCTGCTGGCCACAGAAACGTCTGTCTGTACCTTGGACTAGAGAGTCCCCTAACACAATTGACCTCTTGGAACCTGACATACCCCTCACTGTGTTAGAGCCAGTATCAATACCAGAAACTTGGCTATTCATGCTACATTCCCCTGAGAATCCTTCACCCTCTATGTTTTCCAAAACAGCATACTTGTTTGAAATGGGTATAGCCACAGAAGGCTCCTGCACTAGCTGCCTATCTCTCTTACCTTTCCTGGAGTTAACCCATCAATGTGACTGTATCTGAGACTTTTCCCCCCCTTCCTGTAACTGCCATCCATCACATACTGTTGTTCTGCACATTCCTCATTGCTTCTTACTGTCTCTCCAACAAATCCATTCCATATGGTAAGATTCGCAACCAACAGTGTTTATTGCAGATATAATCTGCAGTAACCCTTCAACTCTAGTTAAACTCCCACATCTAACAAGAAGCACAAATCACTCTACTAAAGGCCATCTTTGCTCCTTCACAATCTTCAGACCCAGAAAATAACACCGTCTTATTCCTCGACAAAACACTGCCCCAGGTTAAATTAATAGTTATGGCTTATATTTTAAGTTTAATCAAGAGACATATCTCAAAAACATATAATCAAGAAAGAACCCACTCTACTCACTATTGCAGACTTTCTGTATATTCCACTTAAAAACAATACACTTAACTGCTTCTATGCTGTGAACTTTCCCCAAACAGTTCCTTCAAGATCAGTTGTGAATTTCACTGTTTGTTCATTTTCCCAGATGCACTCCGGTGCCAGCGATACATGAATTCAAACAGCAAAGGGAGTAACTGTGCAGGTTCACTGCTGTACCAGATATCCTAAACTTATCTCATCCCATTTGCCCGTATTTGGCCCATATCCCTCTAAACCCTTCTTATACAAGTACCTAAATGTTGTTATTGTCCCTGCCTTAATCACCACCTCTGGTAGCTCATTCCAGGTGAAAAAAGCCCAAACTAATTCAGCCTCCCACGCTATCTCAGACCCTGTAATCCTGGCAATATCCTTGTAAATCTTTTCTGAACCCTTCCAAAGTTTAACAACATCTTTCCAATAGTAGGGAGACCAGAATTGACACAGTATTCTAAAAGTGGCCCCACCAATGTCCTTTACAGCTGCAATATGACATTCCAACTCCTATACTCAGTGCACTGACCAGCGAAGATGAGCATGCCAAACACAACCTTCATCACCCTGTCTACCTGTGACTCTACTTTCAAAAAACTATGCACCTGCACCCCTGGGTCCTTTTGTTCAACGTGACCACTGTAAGTCCTACCCTGTTCACCTTACCATCAGGCAACATCTCACATTTATTTGAATTAAACTCCATCTGCCATTCCTTGGCCCATTGGCCCATCTGATCAAGCGTACTGCAGACTTCAATTTTAATAAGGCTTCTTACTACCATATAAAGTCAAATTATGCATTGATCTCCCCTCACCTCTTCACTTCAGCTCTTTGTTTTTGGACCAAGACTGTTTACTGAAATTTGGAACTGAGTGAACCTGGGAGGGACTCAAACTGAGTACTGGAAATGTTCGCCGAGCTGGGAATTTGTGTTGCAAACGTTTCGTCCCCTGTCTAGGTGACATCCTCAGTGCATGGGAGCCTCCTGTGAAGCGCTTCTGTGATGTTTCCTCCGGCATTTATAGTGGCTTGTCTCTGCTGCTTCCAGTTGTCAGTTCCAGCTGTCCGCTGCAGTGGCCGGTATATTGAGTCCAGGTCGATGTGTTTGTTGATAGAGTCTGTGGATGAGTGCCATGCTTCCAGGAATTCCCTGGCTGTTCTCTGTTTGGCTTGCCCTATAATAGTAGTGTTGTCCCAGTCGAATTCATGTTGCTTGTCATCTGCGTATGTGGCCACTAAGGATAGCTGGTCGTGTCGTTTCGTGGCTAGTTGGTGTTCATGGATGCGGATCATTACATAGGACAAACAGAAAGACAGCTAGTGTTTTGTGCAGTCCTTGCATGGGATGGACCATATCGTGGTAAAGATATTTTTAAATATTGTGGGTTTTTTTTTTGCACTGACATATTGGGCTGTAACATCAATGAAGATTGGGGTCTGTGAAGACTTCTCTTCTAGTTGATTGTTTGTGTCTCCACAATTCATGACCACAAAATGGATTTCACAGTTTTCATATAATCTGTTGGTTGTGATGTTCCTCTAAGCCTGTATTGTGACACTTCTGCTGTCTAGCATGTAATCTTATACCCTCGTTAGATTCACACCTCAGTTCATAACTAAGCTTAATGCCGTTTCTGGCATTTCTCCTGCACTACCTTTTAGTGTTGATCACATGGCTTTATGGTGATGGTAGAGGGAGAGCTAAAGCAGATTATGAAATCAGTGTGTTTGAATACGACTACACCTCTGATTAATAACATGTCTTGGAAGCGTGTGAAGTGATGAATTATCTAGTCTATTATCTGTTGTAATTGGAATGATTCAAATTAAGTAATATTCTTAGTGCAAAATATTTCAAAGGAAACTGTCATGCTTTTAGAATTCATTTAGCTTTAACTTGCCATAATATTTTTACACTTATTTGTCTCACTTTACTTTTTGCTTTGATTCTTCCTTTGTTTAATTAAGATGCAAGTTGTAACAAACGAGTGAAAAGGCTGATTTAATGGATCATTAAATATTATAATTCATTTCTCGATTTCTGTTCTCATCCGACCTCTCCCTCAAATTTTCATAGATTCTGCTAAAGCTGGAAGAGTCATTGTGGACCTTTTAATAATTGCTGACAATGCAGAATTCTTAACCATTCTAAGTGAAGTTCCAGCATTCTTCTTCATTGCTCCCCTATTCCTCCTATAACATTCCACTTCAGCGAAGGCTTCCATATTTTTTGATACACTGAAGTTATTCAAAAACATGATATTACTTTTGGCAGGTTGTATGGAGTATCTAAGCTTTAAAGCGAGTTTTAAATTTGATTATCCTGGCAGAGCCACACGAGCTAATTTCATGTAATTAACAACTAAGATTTTGAGCGTCAGGGCTTAATTTGTGTGACAGAACAAAGCTTCACATTTTGAGCTATCATCCTGAGTTCATATGACAATGGGTAGGAAAATTGGAATTATAGTGATAGGTACTTCAAGAGCAGTTACTATTTATGCTTTCGTAAAAATATGATTGTTTATTACAAAATAATTAATCTCCACTAGGACAACACGAGTGGATAATATTTCCAGCTGACCTTAATTATTCAAATGTCAATCAGAGGGAAAAAAGCAAAGAATTTAGCAGCTGGAGCACAAATCACAGTTGAAAAGAAGAGCTTTTCTCGGGAAGTTTTTGAAAATAGGAGAGAGTGGTGATGTTCAGTCGACTTCCATACCATAGTTGTGTACAACTATATCTTTCTTAACTCTGTTTGCACAATGCATCCAAATTTATTGATGAGGGAAAATTGTGGAAGCGATAACCATGCTTTTTGTCCATATTTCATTAATTTATCCAAAATGGAGTTGATAAATCAGTTGCAAATTATTTCAGTAGCTTGGCTTTGAAGATGTAGATCCCATTCATTTGTATAGATATTGTATAGATCTCAGAGCATGATTGGAGCATCTTATAGGACATGGGGCTTTGATGGGAAATGTGGTAGAATTGTGCTCGACCTCCAGTGAGGTCTATCTCCATGTCAGGAGCAACTTGCTACATCTTTTAACGATTACCAGACCTTGAAGTGAAATTCTTTCTAGGCAGTGACAAATTGTTTATCAAGGAGTATTGTTGCTTATTAACAACTTGATTAACTGCATATTTCACTTCATTAGTATGCAGCTTACTCTCCTACAATCTGCTGCAAGCCACCTAGATGTCAATAATTCTTGACACAGAAGTCAGATTAGGCAACTGGTGTCTTCAGCTTATCACTAGCTCCAAAGCTACCAACATTTCAGGGCATGATTCAGTGGCATTGACCACGGACACTCCATATACTTGGCATGAAACACTTATACACTTAATGGTAAGGTCTGAGGGAGTGTTGCTGAACAGAGACATTGGAGTGCAGGTTCATAGCTCCTTGAAAGTAGAGTTGCAGGTAGATAAGATAGTGAAGAAGGTATTTGGTATGCTTTCCTTTACTGGTCAGAGTATTGAGTATAGGAGTTGGGAGGTCATATTGCAGCTATACATGACGTTGGTTAGGCCACTATTGGAATATTGCGTGCAATTCTGGTCTCCTTCGTATCGGAAGGATGTTGTGAAACTTGAAAGGGTTTGAAAAGACTTACAAGAATGTTGCCATGGTTGGAGGATTTGAGCTTTAGGGAGAGACTGAATAGGTGGGGGCTGTTTTCCCTGGAATGTCGAAGGCTGAGGGGTGACCTTTATAGAGGTTTATAAAATCATGAAGTGCATGGATAGGATAAATAGACAAAGTCTTTTCTGTGGGGTCAGGGAGTCCAAAATTAGAGGGCATAGGTTTAGGGTGAAAGGGGAAAGATATAAAAGGGACATAAGGGGCAGCTTTTTCACACAGAGGGTGGTGCTTGTATGGAAGTGGTGGAAGCTGGTACAATTGCAACATTTAAATTGCATCTGGATAGGTGTATTAATAGGAAAGGTTTTGAGGGATATGGGCCAGATTGGGTTGGGATATCTGCTCGGCATGGACAAGTTGGACCGAAGGGTCTGTTTCCATGCTGTACATCTCTATGACTCTGTGTGACAGCCTCTAAGAATCTTCCTGGTAGATTTCCAATCCATTTCCAGTCCATGTCTGCAATTCAGTGTTGCACCTTATATCATTGCAATGTTGCAGCAGGAACATTCTGTATCCTGGAACACGCACCCTTGCTCTTGGACTGGATCAGGCTGCATTTCTGATCTGTTTGCTTCTTTTGAGCCTCCCTGGATGCTCACAGCATCTCTCCGTAGCATCATGGTGCCTTGCCTTTTTGCAACTTGATCTTCAGCCAGAGATACCAGGCTGTCAGCATTCCTGTGTACGCTAGCTGTTTAGTACAGGCACAAAGTAACGAGGCTTGTTGTCATTGTCAGTAGTCCTTAGTCTAGTCAAGGGAAATGGCCTTTGGTCAGGCGTTCCACAGCAATAAGTCAAGCCTAGCCTCTGATACCACTGGAGGGGCTTATATATGGTCACTCAGCCACTCTGGATGGCCACAGCCAGAATACTCTGCACGTAAGGTTGGGAAGCTGAATATTGAGCAGGTCACCACCTGCCTTGACTCTTTAGCCCCTCTTGTGGCAATATTCCTCCTGGAATAGGAGAGCTGCCAGTATTAAGTGAGATGAAAGCAGGAGGCACAACTGTTAATTTTGGTGCATGTGGAGAGGTGTTTGAGTCAGTGGGTATGTACGCAGTTTGAAGACAGTTTGTGTCAGAGGTAAGGGTGAGTGAGGGAAGATATTGCAGACAATAGTGAAAGTGGTAGAGTTTGAGCCACAGTAGCAGAAATGGTTAAGCAATGGGGAGATGGTGACACTTACATTGGTGCAGGAGAGTAATTAGCCTCCTTCCTACATTGCCAGACATTCCTCCAGGTAACTAATACTGTACTGACCCAGGTGGCAACTTCTGACCAGGCTGACATTGACTGCGCTGTAGGAAGATGATGTCCCACCTCTGCACCACCTCATCCTTCAGGTCCTCAGGTTCCTGCCTACAAAATTGGACATCAATTTTCCCTTCACTTCCATGTCTCAGGCAAATGTCAAAAACCTTGCAGAGAAACTTTGAGTTCACAGTGCTTCGTTGGGCACTTGATGATTTTTAAAGATGGCACCAGTATCAGGGATGCCAGTCCATTCTGGGATAACCTGGTATAGGCATGTTGTTCCAAGTATGGTGAGAGGTAGAATGGGACGAGAATCTAAGAGTGCCATAAGCATAGGGTGGTTAATTTGGTAAGGTATCACAAGAGTGATCTCATGCAACCTTGCAGCAAGAAACCCTCTGTAAAATTCACACTTGACACATAGCCCAAATAAAGGTAATATTCAGCCTTTCATTTTTGTGTCTCAAGTAGTGTTGAGATGGCTTGGAGCCCTTTGGGTAATAAATTAATCTAGTTGATGAATTTTCACTTGTGTAAAATATGCAAAGGTCTAGTTTATTTCAAGTTTATTTTTAACAACTGTATAGCTAAATATCTAGCAAAAAATTTGGTACCATTTCAAGCTGTGAACAGTGCATTTTTTTAAGAATGAAGTGGGCCTATTTTATGTGTGCCTACACATATACTAAGGAAATCTAGTTAAATGTTATTTGGATAGCAATAGATATTAAAATTTAATCTACCATGTAATTACTTCACCTTTTCAAAAAAAAAGGCAGACTTCGACATCGTTGACATTCTTTTAACTTTGAATGCAGTTTAAGATGAAGAAGAAAAATATATAGTGACAAAGTGTTGTGTTTTATATTTATTCGCTAAAGATCTCTAGAAACCTGTCCAGGCAGCTGGCTGAAATCACAAGCTGCTTAACATATTTTCACATGTATTAGAGCCTGACTACTTATTGGAAATACATTCCGTGTTCCAGTAAGGCAGCCAGAAAATAGGACGTGGTTGGAGAAACAGCAAGGGATCGTTTTCTATTTATAGCTGTCGTGGTACAGAGTAGGCTGTGTGCTTTCACTATACCCCATTTACAGTTTCAGGACTGCTGCAGCAATGGCATCACAAGAGAAAAAAGACCGACCAGTGAGCATGGTGAGTGAAGTTTCAACCTACACAATGGCATCGGAAATGGCATTGCTTCCAGTGAGTCCTGCAGGCAGGGTAAGTATTGCCTCTTTTCATTGTAACTATAACTGAAATCTAATACCCATTAATTTGTGACATTTCTAATTTGGTTTTCAAATAGAAGGCAGTAATTGTACAAAACGTGTAGCACTGTTGTCATTATTATTTCCTTAACATCAAGTAGAATAGACATAATGTTTTCTAAACCTGTTTTTGTTAATTAATAGTGAAAGTAATATCTATTTTCAAACATCAGGCATTGTAAACCTTTTAATTCAGTTTCAAACAGATGTATTATTATGTATTTAATCTGAAGAGTTCAACATTTTGATTCAGCTGTTGGTAGTGTAACATTTCAACAAACCAACCAGCTGTCTTCTGTGAAAGTGGATCGCAGTTAACCATTCTAAAGAGAAAATTTCATTGTGGATGTACGTTGCAATGGCTCTATTTAAGCTGTGAAGTAATATTTATGATTATTTTAATTTTTGAAGGTTGGGAATATAACTCCCACAATTGAACAAGGTAAAGTTGTAATTGATGAACAGAGCTTTTGAAAGGCATGTAACAAAACACAAGCAGAACATAGATAATATAGATCCAATACAAAATTGTGTTGTCTTTATCCTTGTCATTATCTGTCATACATGGCCTTGGATGGTGAAGGGAGCAAATTCGTTAGTTGGTTTCAAGAGAAAACTAGATGAATATCTGAAAGGGGGAAAAATGCAAGGCTAAGAGAAAAGAGCAGGGGAATGGAGCTAATTAAGTAGTTACTTCAAACAGTCAACACCGGCTCGATGGGCAGTATGCGTTGTATAATTACAATTTTTCGTTGTGAAAGCTTAGAAAAGATCATGTATTTTGCTGTCCATACTCATAGCAATAAACCTATGAAATTCAGTTCTAAGTTTAAAAGTTAGATTGAATGCACTGTAGGGAATTGCAGTAGTCAAGTTAAAGTGGTAACCTTATAATCCTTAAAATGTAGAGGTTATAGAGTCATGGAGTTAATCAGCACGGAAACACATGCTTTGATCCAACCAGTCCATGCCAACCAAAGTCCCAAGTCACACTACTCCCACCTGCCTGTGCTTGACACATCCCTCCAAACTTTTTCTATTAATGTACTTATATAAATGCATTTTAAATGTTGTTACTGTATTCGCATCCACCACTTCCTCTGGATGTTCATTCTGCACATGCACCACCATCTGTGTAAAAAAATAAAGTCCCTCATGTCTTTTTAAAGTTTTTCTCCTCTTACCTTTAAAAATATGCCCCCAGTCTAAATCCCTCACCTAAGGGAGAAGACGCTTGCTATTCACTTATCTACACCCCTCATGATTTTATACATTTCTATAAGTTCACTCCTCAACCCCCTGTGCTGCAGTAAAAAATGTGTCCTGGCCTATCCAGCCTATTGTTGTTATAACTGAAACTCCATTCTTGGCAACATTCTGGTAATTCTCTTCTGAACTTACTCCAGCTTAATAATATCCTTCCTATAACAGGGCGACCAGAACTGTACATAATGTTTCAGAAGAGGCCTCATCAATGTCCTATACATCTTCAACATAATATCCCAATTCCTGTACTCAAAGGTCTGAGCAATGAAGGCAAGCATGCTAAATGCCATCTTAACCACCCTATCGAGATGTGATGCAAACTTCAAAGAATGGCGTGCCTGAATTCCTAGGTCTGTCTGTTCTACAGCATTACCGAAGGCTCTACCATAAATTGTATAAATCCTGACCCTGTTTATTTTACTAAAATGTAAGACCTCACAATTATCCAAATTAAACTCCACCTGCCACTCTTCAGTCCATTGACCCAATTGATCAAATCTCTTTGTAATCTTAGATAACCCTTTTCACTGTCCACTATCATCAATCATGTTGTCATCTTCAAACTTACTAACCATGCCTTCTATCTTAATTAACTGAAGCAATGCATGTTGCTCTGGCATATTAAGTAAGATGAATTTTCATTGAAACACAAAGGCTTCATTGCGAAGTGAATTTCTCATCTTGGCAGTGCTACTGAGAGGTAGTCAGTTCAAACAAATTTTCCTGCAAAATGTAGTTGAGAACACATTTTGGCCAGTTTTACTTTGGTAGTGACCGATGTTGACCTGGTGATCCAAATACCATATTATTTTCTAATAATGTCACTGTAACAAGATTATAAAATCTGTGGTATAGCGAATTAAATTATTGTGTGCTTTTCAAATCAGTTTTGAATATTTTTGAATATACCTAGTCTTGTTAAAAAATACTGTGATGAATTAAACTCTAAACTGTTCCTAAAAGTCAGTAACAAAATAATACTTATCTCAGCAGATTCATTATGACACATTCTTAAGAATTTTCTTAATCTTTGCCAGAAAAGTAAATTGGTGGTCTGAAACTGGGATATTGAGCAGAATGGTTTTCGTAGCACTTTCAACTCTATAATTTCATTTTGTTACCTATTATGTTTAATTATTTTTTTAAAACTATACATTTTGTGGTAAAATCTCAAAAAAAATCTGCATCATTTGAAACTTTTGAGCAGTAAAACTAATGCTGCTATGCTGTCAAATTAAAGTTGCATTTAGTGCATGTGCATTACCGAAGAATGGAAATATAATAAAAACTAATAAAAAAAACTAATAGTTGTGTGACAACTATGGCTTTAGCTGACTATTCAATTCTAATGTTAATGTGGCACTTTCAGCCTGCCTCCTTCCTTTAGAAAGGAGTAGAAGCTGCTAGGAAGGTGGCCGTTCACCCACTTGAATGTGTATATCCTCATTATGAATGATACATCCACCTTTTTTTTATGTTCTTTGTTTTTAGAATTTGATTAGGTATTAGTATTAGTCAGTGTCAGGCTTAGAAGTTTTATTTTATCTAGTGTCTTTGTGTCTTTCTTGATTCTGTTTGGAAATGTCTAACTTCCTTTTTAAAGTTAATAAGTTAAGAAAGAAATTAATTTTACTCTTGATTGTATCTAGCTTGTTGACTGTGTTAATTGTTTTAATCATTTTGATTAGGTCACTCAACTAACCTTCTAAATTCAACCCAGATTGATGCAATATGTCCACATATGTTTTACATCTTTTAGTTTGTTCCAGGCTCCGGTATAGTGGTAGTGCCCCTGCTTTAGGGCCATGTGGCCCAAGTTCAAGTCCCATCAGCTCTGGAGGTGTGTAACAACACACTGAACAGATTGATTAAAAATTGCAGGGCTGTTATGGTGCTGTGGTAGTGTCCCTACTTCTGAACTAGAAAACCTGGGTTAAAGTTCCACTGGCTCCAGAGGAGCATAATGACATATCCAGGAAGGGTGATTGTTAGAGAGCTTGTGGTGCAGGGTATAGACACTACCTCTAGACCAGGAGGCCAACATTCAACTACCACCTGCTTCAGAGGTGACTTATAATTTTGCTGAACAGGTTGATTAGAAAATACTTACTCCTCTGGTTCTGAGACTGTTTATCCACCTCCCTGTCAGACATTCAATTCTCGCTTACTTAATAGGTGTGTCATAACATCTCTGAACATGTCCAATGTTTAAGCCTTAGTTCATGAGGAAGTTTTATTTTATCGACCAGTGTCTTTTCTCACATGAAACCTATGTTCCAATGCATGACATTTGAAGAATAGCAATACAAAGAGCAATTGTTGTCTTTTACTTATGTATGTAGTTTACCAGAGATTGTACTGAACAAGCATTAATGTCTCCTTTCAAAGACAGTAAGACTGTCATGTCAAAAGAATGACATTTACACACTAGAACTGTCAGTCAATGTCTTCATAAATTGAATAATGCACAGAAACAGCAACATGCAGTAAGATACGAAGAAAGCAATATCAGCTTTGCACAGTAGATAACCTGTTTTGAAACAAGAACAGAAACAATCTAAAATGAGCTGTTGTTATTTTATGCTTCTGATTAGTTCTTTTTCCAAGGTGGGTGCTTGTGAAGGCTACATGTTGCAATTCTCACAAAAGCTGCAATTGAGTTTTCATTTGCAAAGTCTATTTTAGCTTTATTCATCTGGTAGTTGATTAATTCGATCGACATATGTCACCCTGTTAATTGCATATCATAATCTCAACCATTATTGTTTGTCTATGAAAGTTCACTTATGTATGCTCTTCACTCAATGCATTAGTTGCATCTATGAGCAATATATGGTTCACATGCATTTCTTTGAACCGTTTCTCCCTTCTACTTCTTCAGTCTCACTTCAAACTCCTCCACTCTTTTGAAAGTCGAACAAAAGCTGACCTTTGCTTGCGCTGTCCTATTTTTCTTTTATGTCATAATTTGTGGATTTGACAATCTAGTTTCTCCTTATTCTCTACTCATTTGAACTAAGTATTCCTTGAATTATAATGCTTTAATGCCATTCCTAAATGTCATCCAAAGTAGTCTGTACATTCTCCAGCTCCCAATAATAACTGGAAGGTTATAATTAAATGGCTTGAGAGGTTTTTCACTGGAGTTGAGAAAAGATTAAGGAATGACCTACTACGGGGCTTCAAAGTTATGAAGGGTTAGTGGGGTTAATTATAATGGATCGTTTCAACATGAGCAAAATCTTGACAAAAGGGCACAATGTAAAATAATCACTAAGATGTTATGGAAAAGGTTTTTTTTAATGCTTACTAGAAGCCATTATTGAAGCTGGTCAAAATGTTTATTAAAAGAGAATTAGGCAGTTATCTGAAAAAGTGGAAGAGTTAGGAGAATTAAGAAAGAACTCAAAAGTATAAAGAAGCCACTTTAGTCTAGATTTTAAATAAGATCATCCACCGTCCCTTTTAAGTTTACTTGGTCCTGCTTGTTCCAATTTTGCATTGGTATTCTTCTATAAAAAAATCTATAATTTAACTTTACACAGCAGTCACAACCTAACCTTTTGTCTTCTAATTTTCCTTTTTGGTGCAATTGTTGGAATACACACGTTGAGGCCCAGATTTGGGGGCATTAGTGGCAAATGAATTGCGAGTAGGAACAGGTGCAATGTTTTAACATGTTCTTCCTGTCTGCAGTGAACAAAGCCCTGTGCAACAAAGTGTAGTGTGCACGTGTGCAATACACTTCAGCTTGCTTGACAATCTTAAGTTGGTTAAGTTCCATTTCAAGTCACCAAAGTAGTGATAGCTGTTTTCTGGTCTATTTTTCAGAGCCATGCTATGGTTTAAAATTTAAACAAAGCTATCAGTTCATAGTCAGTCCCCGTTTAACTGATGCTTTCTCCGTGGTACCACATTGATCAACCAGCACTGTCCTCCCCTACAGTAAAAATGTTTTTTGTTTTTACATTGATATTTTTGCAAATTGTCCTGATGAGCATGAGAAGAAAAGCTTTGATGAATTTTCACTTTTTTTGGCAGGACTCAAGTTCTGTACTGCCAAACTATCGTTAAAGTCTTACTTGTATCTTTCCTTCACCTCCTTCCTTTTTGATCCAGGTTTTATAGAAGTAATGGTGACCATTACTAAGGCACAAGTTTGACAGTAATCTCTGGCAGCCACCTATGGACAGTTAAACTTGGAACATAAGAATTTGTTTTCAAGTTTGCCCTGCTAAATGCCTGAATAAGGTAACAAAACTATTAGCTGAGTGGACAGTGTGGTCATCCCAATTGCTGATACTCACATACTAACAATAATAAACCATTTGTTACGTCCAAGAATCTAAAATTCTACCTAACAAATCTGAACACTCCAAAATGGAATTTTAAATTATCCAAAGTACACATTTACTAGAACATACAAAAATAGGTTATGTATTATGTAGTTAACATATAGTTCATGAAGCTGGTGTCCTTTCTAACTAGTGTAATGCATTCAGTTGGATTTTTAAAAAAGTTTTTACTTTGTTTAGTTTCTTCATTTTAAAATGTTCCATTGTTGAATTCCCATTGCTGTTTATTCTCCATGTTCTTGACATTTCTTCGTTCTTTACTCACTTTTCTGTATAGATCAGGCAATAATTAGGAAATTAAGTGAGAGAAAGATCTGTGCAATTTAAAGAGAAGATGGATTAGGATGTCATTAAGGCTTAAATGAAACAAATAAAGAATATGCCCAAATTAAAGTACGAATATCTAGTCACAGAAAATAAATGGCCGAGATTTAAATTAAAGCATGAGCTGTTTGTTTAACATTAGAGAACAAAATGTCTTTGTTTCAAGTGTACAACAACTGTTAGTAACTTGCTCCAAGTAGTTTGCTCCAGACTCTGGTAAAGCTGTGAGTTCTGACCTAATTTCAGGGCCTATATCCCATTTGCATTTCCCACCTGCTCCCAACCATTATCATCAGCGGCCTAGGGTTACCATGGTCCAGAAACTGAACTGGACTCATCATATAAACACCATGATTCCAAAAGCAGGTCAACATCTAGGAATCCTGCAGCAAATAACTCACCTCCTGACTTCCCAAACCCTGTCAACCATCTTCAAAGCTCAAGTCACTAGTGTGATAGAATTGTCCCTACTTGCCTGGATGAGCGCAACTCCAACAACATTCTGGAAACTTGGCACTATCCAGGACAGAACAGCCTGCTTGATTGGCACCATATCAACTCCCTTCAACACCAGTGCTAAGTTGCAGCAGTTCTCTTTACAAGATGTACTACGAGATGCAGAAATTCGCTAGATAGCACATACCAAACCTATTACTATACACTGTCTAGAAGGACAAAGGAAGCAGATATATGGAAACACTGCCACCTATAAGTTTCTCTCTGAGCCACTCACTATCCTGACTTGGAAATATTTTGCTGTTCCTTTACTGAACTGGGTCAGTATCCTAGATTTCCCTCCCTATACCACTGTGAGTCTGCCTACAGCACATGACTGCAGCAGTTCAAGAAAGCAGCTCATCACATCTTAATGGCAACTAGGGACAAATGATAAATGCTGTGTCCCATGAGTGAATTAAAAAAAAATTGAGACAAAGAGCATGAGTTATACAAAGTGTTGTTAGGTGTGAATTGCACTCCTGCAATTAGTGATTGAAGTGGTATGGAGGATAAACAATAAATGATCTGGTGGAACTAAAAGCCAGTTTTCAAATTGTAATTTCTGTGTATAAACTGTGGCAGAGTCTAAGTTAATCATATGAAAACATTATACCTGTGAGGCCTGTATTTCAGTATTTTTAGCAGCAGAGTATTATTAGTCCTTGTCTGACTTGTGACATATTACTTCGCAAAATTTATTATATCACTACAATGAGGAGCATGATATTGCATTTAAGCTGTCGAAAGATCTTAGTATGTGAGAAAATATGCTCCAGGCACAAAGCTTGAGGTGGGATATCAATCTTATATCATTAACTTAGTTATTCAAATCTGTAAAACTGCTGTGCACAGTTGGAAAAAGAAGAATAGATTTTGATTGAGTCCTCTTTGATGGCAAGAATATTATGAAGTATTCACCAAATGTAAATGTGAAATTAAAATTGTGATTAAGCATGTAAGATCACATAGAATATAAGACACATAAACAGATTCAACCTGGTCCAACCAGTCCCATATTAGTGTTTAAACTTCACAAGCCTCATCTACATTTATCATTGTAACCATCTATTCCCCTCTGAGTAGGAAAACTTCTCTTTTGCGTATGTGTCACATTGAGCTGGACCACATGCAGATTTACAAACGATCTTCCATTGTGAACGAATGTGTCTAATTCATGACAAATCTCTACCTTCACTTAATGGAGTTTCATCTCTGATCACTACTCACTGCATTACTAGCCTCCATATAATGATAAAAGAATTAAAATAAAATGGTCAAAAGTTGTCAATCTTTTTTAAGGTATATTCTTTAATAAAATTGCTGTACTTTGTCAGGTATAGTTTGATCCTTTAATTCAATGTACATTTCATGAAATAACTACTGGAAGTCAATTTGTCAAAAGGAAATCAGAATTATGTGTGGGTATTCATCGATGTAAAAGTTAAATCCAAAGGCAGTCACTTTGATTTTGAAGTAGCATCAAAATTTGAGCTGGTATATTTTGTAAATTCCAAGCTGAAGACTTGCAATTAAATCTATAATTTTCAATTGTATTTCCTGCTGTGAGGAGATTCTAGTTTTGGCACCGATACCATTTGACACTTCTCATGAATCATTTGTCCATGTTATGTAATTATTCCTTTGCACACCAGTTTCTAAAAAAATATTAAATTATATAGTCATGCATAAATATTTATTCACACTTCCATGGAAACTACAAACATGTGGTTTCTGTTTGGTGATGAATCGTTAATGGAAAATGATTTTTCTTAACCTACTCAAACCTGACCATAGTTTTCTTTTAGCCAATCAATACTATAGTTTTGTTTTCATTTGCCTCTGTAGTGCTTTCCAAAGTTATATTTAAAATTTATACTTTTTTGCAATGTTCAAGTAGAGATTTAATCTGTCCAATACAACCCTTCTCACCAGAGAACATGCCAGTGGGCATGGGATATGATTATGATGTTTCTTCAGTGTAACATGTTTCTTTTAATTGGGTATCACCTTGAACCCATCTAAACTGAAATTTCATGCACTTCTGTTGCAGTGACAGTATAATGTTGATTCAACATAGTAACTGCTCCAGTCTACATTGCATATAATCCAGGCCCATACATTGTATATCCTCCCTCCCTTCATCCACGTATATAGATATATGCAAATGTAGACTGTGTTTATCCATAATATACTGTTATGTTGTGCTGGTTTCTCAGTATAATTGGCCCATCAAATGCCATTCCAATGTGCAATCAGAGCAAGTTGATATCAGTGTAAACATAATTTGAATTGATAAAGGAGCATTAGTTTATATCAGGGGTTTGAATAATTTTAGAAATGTGAATGTGGTGTGAAAATCCTGATAGTCTGAAGACATTGATGTGTGTTTAAACTGATACTGAGATTTATGATTTCATGCAACTCTAGAGAGGGAGGATTACCAGTCTGAAGGCAGGAAATATTGAAATGTATAGTCTATAGTAGCATCAATATTCCAAATCTTGGATTATACCTTCTTAATCCTGATTGAGGTAAAGAGTAAAGTGGTGAAGCAGATGATACAATGGTAAGTCAGTCATTCCTTTGGAGTTCATATTGTATTTCAGTGTATTTTGGCATGGTTTTTGTACACTGTACAGATGTTGATTTCAACATTTGGCTGCTCAATAATTTGCATAACCTTATTTCCATGACAGTACTATTAATTTTACATTTTAACCCATTTCTTGACTTACCCCCTTGTTTTACTTTATTTTGCATTAATTTAGCATTCCAGAGATTTGCTGCTATAACTTAGAAAGCTGCCATTTTAAAAAAGTTATAAGCTATCCGCCTAAATACAATGTAAAGAAGTGACTTTAGTGATCAGAAAGTCAGAATTACACAGACAATATGCATCTTTCTTTTCTGACTTTGCAAAGAGCTTTTGAAGACTTGAGCTGACTTTGGATGTGTTCCGAATACTGTTTCAGCAATCCTGTGCAAAGACTTCCTTGGAATGATAAGACAGAGTTCTAATTGCTGGACAGCATTTGAGCAAAATATACTTTAACATAGTTAATGTAGTAAGTCAATTTACAGAGTGGAGGAGAACATGAAGTGGAAAACAATCAAGTAAAAGCTGAACTTGTGGGAAAGGCTTCAGCTATGACATAGAAATAAAAGGGAAGGTGCAGTAATATTTGAAAATGGCTTTTAAATTTGAACAAATCTTTGCAAAATAATTTGAATCTTTTCTTGTTTCAATTTCATCCATTTTTAAAAAAATTGAAAACTCTGCCCAGATGTATCTGATTGTGTGAAATTAGGATATTTTTGTTCAATGTCTAGAATCCTTTGCTGGATCTTGCTGTGTTGCAATGCAGCCAGTAACGTGTTCGGGGAATACTTAATCCCATGTGCACCTTTTGAACAGCTGGTCATTTCGTGCTGTCTTAAATTTCTTTCCTTCCTACTGTATAACAGAAACTGGATTTGTTAGGTCATTTAAAATTATTTCACTGGTTCATTATATGTCTTCTAAATTTATTTCAGTCATCAAGACCTTCAAAGAAAGTTCACAATTTTGGCAAAAGATCCAACTCTATTAAGAGGAATGCAAATGCACCAGTTATAAAACGTGGCTGGCTTTATAAACAGGTACTATTTGAATTTAATGGCATTTTGTGTTCTTGAAGAGGAATGTAGTTACAGATTGCATGTGAAACAAATCAATTTGTTTCTCCATATGGGCGGAGAATGGTCAATGGTCAAACATCAAAAATATGCTGATATACAGCGTAAAAACTATTTATTTTCCCCTGTATGTTTCAGCAATGATATTTTAGATTTATAAACACATCTACATTTTGTTAAAATAACCAAAGAAGCAACTGTTTTCTCAAATGTCAACCGAGAGACGAAACGCACATTTTTCTTCAGGACAGCTTGCTGTTAAATTGTACAAATTTGTCTTGAATATCCAGATGAAATCCAGTGAAAACGCATGTTTTGAGACAAATCTTACTTTATCTTTGTATTTAAATATAGTATAAAAATAATAGAATTTCAACCTCTCCCAACTCTTAATCGTCCCGAATTATACTACCTGGTTGTTTTAGCATCAGGCCATTGACACTCATAATCAGCATCTGGATTCGTGGTGCTGGAAGAGCACAGCAGTTCAGGCAGCATACTCATAATCAGCAGTTCTCTGGTAAAATATACGAGACCTAATCATCTAATAGATCAGTCCTGGGTTGCCTGGATGTCTGTCCCCCTCTGTTACTTTCTTATCAAAATGAAGATATGTCTTCTTAGAGTCACAAATGTACAGAGGTATCCTCCCACAATCCAAGATGTGCAGGTCAGGTGAATTGTCTATTCCAAAATGCCCATACTCTTAGGTGTAATAGTCAGATGGGGATGGGTCTGGGTGGGTTACTCTTTGGAGGGTCGATGTGGACTTGTTGGGCTGAAGGGCCTGTTTCCACACTGTAGGGAATCCAATCGAATCTAATCAAGTGAGCCCTGAAATATGGAAAATATAAAGCAGTTCACTTTGTCTTCAGTAGTGCTTCTTCTAAATTTGCATCCATCAGAACTGTTTACAAAAGCAATCTTAAATTATTTCTTATACTGGATTAGTGGTGCTGGAAGAGCACAGCAGTTCAGGCAGCATCCAAGTACCTTCGAAATCGACGTTTCGGGCAAAAGCCCTTCATCAGGAATAAAGGCAGTGAGCCTGAAGCATGGAGAGATAAGCTAGAGGAGGGTGGGGGTGGGGAGAGAGTAGCATCGAGTACAATGGGTGAGTGGGGGAGGAGATGAAGGTGATAGGTCAAGGAGGAGAGGGTGGAGTGGATAGGTGGAAAAGAAGATAGGCAGGTAGGACAAGTCAAGGAGACAGTAACTGAGCTGGAAGTTTGAAACTAGGATGAGGTGGGGGAAGGGGAAATGAGGAAGCTGTTGAAGTCCACATTGATGCCCTGGGGTTGAAGTGTTCCGAGGCGGTTTTTTTTCAGAGCAGAGGAAATGACCTGGGAGTTGCAGTGGGAGAGGGACTCCCTGAGATTCTTGTAGAGAGAGGAGGAAAACTTCTTCAAGGCAGGCATCCTTGCAAGAGGAAACTCAAGTGTTACTTGCCACTGTTTAAAATAACATTTTAAGATGTTAAAATTTATTTTTCTGAATTTGAGACCATGTGATCTTGTAATCTTTGTGACTGCATAAAACCTGTACTGGGTTTCTATTTGTTTAATCTGTTTGGAATCTTGTATATTTGTTATCTCTGTTACAGCATAAGTACTTCCATTTTCTGCATCCTCAAAGCCAAGATGTATCAACTGTAGTATTAAATGATAATTGGTTGAGCTACCTACAAGTTTTGTGCACAATAATCCATTTGGTTCTATACTACTTCCACAGAGGAGAACTCTATCCCTCTCATTGTACACCGAAGTCATTGTTTGGGGTTTTGCTGCAGCTGGACACTATATTTCAGTATTCTATTCACTATTATTTCCAGTTTATACTCCTGTAAACGGTTATTCTAAAGCTTGTAATGTCATTGTTAATTGTCCTTCCTCATCTAACTGAATAAAGATCTCCTCAAAAGCCGTCATTCATTTCTGGATACACAATCAGCCGCAATTGTTAATTGTATCTCAAATTACACAACCATAAATAGTTGTACCAAAGGATATTTTGTCTGAGTTTTTTGAGATATTTCTTCTACTGGCCAACTGCTGCATAGCAATGTAGTAAAAGTTCTTTAAACATACGTAGTTACAGAAAACGACTGGTGGCTTAATAAAGTAAATACTAACCAACTGTTTTTTGACATGATTAACAACATTCTATATTGGACTTGCAGCAATTTGAGCCATAACTACTGGGGAGAATTTGGGGTGAAACATGCAATTAACTGGATGACTCTGATTTTGTATGTGACATTGATTTGAGGCTGGAGTTTTCCACCAAGCTGGGTGATATCTGCTGTTAATGTGTGCTACTTACAGGTCTGCAATAGCAAAAGTACAAATAGTTAAACGATTGAAGATGCCTGATAAGATATTTATAATTGTTTTGTAGGATAGTACAGGAATGAAATTGTGGAAGAAGCGCTGGTTTGTGCTTGCCGATCTGTGCCTGTTCTATTATAGAGGTAAGGTGTTTGTGAAATAATTAACCTGCAGTGATGCAGATCATTTGTAAAATCATCTTACATAAAACCTGATCATTTGACTTGAATTTTAAATGAGAGAATCTGCTATTTTAAGGACTTCATAAATATTGCTCCATTTTCCAAAGAATTGCTGAATTTAACTAGTTTATTTTAGACTGTTTATGTATGTTTACCCTTGTAAAATCTTTTAGCCACATATCTACATTATGAACAGTGACCAAGCAATACATTAATTTTGCAACACTTTCTTTTAGATGTAAGGGAAGCAAGGACTCGAGTTTTTACATTTTGTTTTCAGTTACACTAGAACATAGAAAAGTACAGAACAGGCCTTTTGGCCCACTATGTTGTGCCTAGGTTTAATCCTAATGTAAAATATAATAACTTAACTTTCAACTCACTGCTATCCATGTGCATGTCCAGCAGTCACTTAAATATCCCCAATGATTCTGCTTCCACCATCACAGCTGACAACGCATTCCATGCATTCACAACTCTCTGCATAAAGAACCTACCTCTGATGTCTCCTTTATACCTTCCTCCTAATATCTTCAAACTATGACTCCTCGTACCAGTCAATCCTGCCCTGGGGAAAGGTCTCTGGCTATTGACTCTATTTATTCCACTCATTACCTGGTATACCTCGACCAGGTCTCCTCGCTTCCTTCTCCTCTCCAGAGAGAAAAGTCTGAGCTTATTCAACCTTTCTTCATTAGACAAGCCCTCCAATCCAGGCAGCATCCTGGTACACATTCTTTGCACCCTCTCCAAAGCCTCTGTATCTTTCCTATAGTAGGGCGACCAGAACTGGACACGATGTTCCAAGTGTCGTCTCATCAGGGACTTGTAGAGCTGTAGCAAAACCTTGTGGCTCTTAAACCCGAATCCCTTGTTAATGAAAGCCAAAACACCATATGCTTTCTTAACAACCCTATCCACTTGGGTAGCAACTTTGAGGGATCTATGTACTTGCACACCCAGATCCCTCTGTTCCTCCACACTGCCAAGAATCCTGTCTTTAATCCTATATTCAGCATTCAAGTTCAACCTTCCAAAATACATCACTTCGCATTTATCCAGGTTGAACTCCATCTGCCATTTCTCAGCCCAGCTCTACATCCTGTCCATGTCACGCTGCAGCCTGCAGTAGTCCTCTATACTATCAACGACACCTCCAACCTTTGTGTCATCTGCAAATTTACTAACCCACCCCTCAACCTCCTCATCCAAGTTATTTATAAAAACTACAAAGAGCAGAGGCCCAAGAACAGAGCCCTGCGGGATCCCACTCAACACTGATCTCCAGGCAGAATACGTTCCATCTACAAGCACTGTTTGCTTTCTGTCAGCTAGCCAATTCTGAATCCAGATAGCCAAATCTCCCTGTATACCATACTTCCTGACTTTATGAATGAGCCTACCATGGGGAACCTTATCAAATGCCTTGCTGAAGTTCAAATACACCACATCCACTGCTCGACCTTCGTCGACCTGTCTTGACACCTCCTCAAAGTACTTCATAAGAATTGTGAGGCATGACCTGCCCCTCATAAAGCCATGCTATGCTTTGCCAAATAGTTGTAAATCCTAACCCTCAGAATTCTTTCCAAAGCTTTGCTGACCACAGACGTAAGACTTTACTGATCTGTAATTGCCAGGGATTTCCCTACTACCCTTCTTGAAAAGAAGAACAGCATTCACCTCCTTCCAATCCTGCGGTATGACTCCCATGGAGAGTGAGGAGGCAAATATCCTCGCCAGCGGCTTAGCAACCTCCTTTCTCGCTTCCTGGAGCAGCCTAGGATAAATCTGGTCTGGCCTTGGGGACTTATCGATCTTAATGTTTTCCAAAATTTCTAGCACATCAACTTCATCAATCTTGATCTGGTCAAGACTGGCTCCTCAAAGTTTTCATTCGCAACAATGTCCCTTTCCTTGGTGAAAACCAAAGCAAAAAACTCATTTAGGGATTCCCCTATCTGTTCAGACTCCACGCACAAGTTCCCTCTGCTATCCCTGATGGGCCCTACCTTCTCCCTGATCATTCTCTTATTCCTCTACTGTTAAGATGTTTAACAAAAATTGAAAAGCAATCACTTTCTCAAAAAGCTAATTTTCACAGAGAATTCTGCTCTCCTAGTGATTAATAAAACTGAGTTAAAAATGATTTTTGCATCTAATATGCCTTTGCAGAGAGCATCATTCAAACAGTTATTTTCACTTCACTCTCAGCAGTTATGTAATTGGAAGATAGAAAGTAGGATCATGAGTAAGGCATTAGGCCCTTCACGCCTGGTCTGTCATTCAATATGATCATGGCTGATCATCCAACTCAGTATTTTATTCCTCCTTTTTCCATATTGTCTTGATCCTTTTGTCCTAAGAACTAAATCTAACTCCTTCTTGAAAATATTCAATGTTTTGGCATAACTCGCTTTCTGTGGCAGAGAATTCCACAGAAACGGGACTCAGGGTGAAGAAATTTATCTTCATCTCAGCCCAAAGTGGCCTAATTCGTATCCTAGACTACTGCTGCCCCTGGTTCTGGACTCCCTGCTCATCAGGAATATCCTTCCTCAGCAGTGCTAACTGTATGGTGATAGAAATTACTTTTGACCAGTGAACTTTCTACTCTAGTTTACATTGCAATTCGTTAAGTCTAAAATCAATTTATGTGATTAGTTTGCTCATTTAAAGCATAATTTGACTTTGTGTTAGAACCTGAGTCAAATGTTTGAGTTCAATCTGAACTATGGATTAGATAATAGATTATCTAAACCTATTACTTCAGTGCATAACAATTGGAATTCTGCTTTAATAGCACTATTATGTTTTGGCAAGATGTTAAATTGAGTCCATAGAAGAAAATAATTCACTAATATTATTTAAAGAGCGGGGGGGGGAAGGGCTTGGCGGGGCGGGGGGGTGGTGTAGTCTTTCAGTGTCCTGGCCAATTTTTCTTCTTCCATTTATCAACACAATCAAAACAGATTAATTTGTCACTGGTCTGATTTGCTGGTTTGTGGGATTTTGACGAGTGCAGATTTGTCATGTTTTGCTTAAATATAGTGACTTCACTTCAGATATATTCTATCAACATTGAACCATTTTTGAATATCTATAGATAAGAAAGTATTGCATATATGCAGAAATTTGCATCCAAGGAACCAGGATTCAAAGTCAGGCCAAAGATTAACATGAAAATTAAGACAATAAGACATAGAAGCAGAACTAGGTCATTCAGCCCAGTGAGCGTACTCTGCCATTCAATGGTCTCCACTTTCCTGCCTCTTCCCCATAACCATGATTCTCCTACTGATTACAATTCTGTGTACCTCTGCCTTGAACGAGATGATTCAAAAAAAAAGTCATACTGGACTCAACATTAACTTTGTTTTACATTCCACAGATGCTGCCAGATGTGCTGAGTTTCTCTGACACATTTTATGTTCAAAAAACAGATGATGTGGGAAGTCAAAAAATTTCCATTTATGTGGAATTTGCTGTGCTATCAACTAATCTTCTGGGACCTTTGATAATGATTCTCAACAACAATTTGCAAGAGGCAGTACATGCTGGCCCAGTCAGTGACACCCATGTAATATGAATGAATAAAACAAAATATTCACGGTGCCAGACTAAGAACATTCCGCTTCTCATGTTGTTATTCTCATATGCTTGGAGTGCACTAGTAACTATGAAATTTCTTTCAACGCTCGTTCATTCATAATAGTAACTTATTTTTGAGAGGGGCTATATGGCTCATTAATGTGCCCGATGCTAAGGATTATTGTGTTTAGTGTCTCTACCAATCGGTGGTAGAAGAAAGTTTACAATGAAGCATACTTAATTTTAATTTAGTGCCTTTCAGCTTAATTGAGTCACTGTTTCGATGTTAAATTCTCCAGAACATTTTTTGATGTTACTTTAAGGGCTTGTTAACATGAGAAGGCAGAGGTGTAGTGGTACTACAAAGAAAAATATTGTTCTCCTTTAGAAAACATTTATCCAGAATATATGGTTTATAAATTCAGGTGTTGCTTGCTCACCTGTCTTTATTTTTAGTAACCTTTGTTTCTCTTTTTCCACCATTGACTGAAAGTACAACCTAACTCTGCCAGATAATAAGTAACAAAATCTCAGAATGTTACTCAAGTCACCAAATCAATTAGTTATTTTATCTACAGCTGAAGCTTGGCAGAAAGTGTACCACCTGACCTGATGTTGCATTTTTAGACATACTGGTTCATCTTTTGTAAGGATTTATGCGTATGTTAATATACTGCTCTTTTCATATGCAATATATAAAGGGATATAGGTGTTCAGAAAGTAATGTAAGATGAACTTGGAATTTGCATGTTTTGGGATCTGGGAATTTGCATATTTCCTTGAAGTTCTAACAGTTTGGAGGATAGAATGTACAGCACAGTAGGAATGATGCTGGTTTGTTGTTTTGAGTCAGGTTCGGCCTTTAAATAGGAGTCACCACATTTTTTGCTTTATTTGCTGAAATTGCTGAGAATCGAGTCAAACACCTGTCATTAAGTTAGATGCTGCACTAAAGCCATTTAAGCCCTTTCCAAGATGCTCAGCTCGATTCTCATGCTAACACTGGACAGGAGCAGCAGTAGTGCCACTCTGATTTAATTAGTGCCAGAGGAAAAATGAGCTGTGGATTTTCCAACTGATTCTGTAGGGCAGCCTGTCATTCACTTCCCTTGAGAAGAAACTACCAGCCAACAGCTATAATATGGAGACATGAGGGATTTGTTACTTTTGACTAACAAAAACTTGCTGCAGAGCAGGGCTGTCAGAAGTACCATGGATGAGCTTGTACTGAGTAAGTGGCAGAAATAATAGCGGACAGAAACTGTGACCAGGATTAAACTTAAGAATGAAATTAGTGAGACCAAATAGAGGGCCAGGAATGTCATCTTGAAACCCACCAAGACATGGACTGAAAAAATATAAGTTTGAATATCTAAATAAATGCAAGGAGAAGGAAAACAACTTATAACCCCAAAGAAAAAGGCTGCAGCAAAGTTTTAAAATAACAATTTTAGTCCATTTATTTTGCTAATTTTAAATGATACATATATAAGCATTACCTGTGGTGCAAGCCTGCATTTGGACTCCACAACATGATAGAACAGGGAGACGGTGAGGTCTGCAGATCTGAAAATCAGAGTTGAGAGTGCGTTGCTGGAAAAGCACAGCAAGTCAAGCAGCATCTGAGGAGCAGGAAAATCGATGTGTCGGGCTGGAGCCCTCTTATCGGGAAGGGAGAGGGCTTGGGGAGTACAATGAGTGAAGGTCTCACTGAGATCTTTGTAGAGAGAGTAGGAGAACTTCTTCATGGGAGACATCCTTGGAAGAGGCTTCTCAGGAGGGCATTGCTGATGCATTCCTGATGAAGGGCTCTGGCCCGAAGCGTCTATTTTCCTGCTTCTCGGATGCTGCCTGACCGGCTGTGCTTTTCCAGCAACACACTCTCAACTCTGATCTCCATCATCTGCAGACCTCGCTGTCTCCTAGTTGATTTCAACCTTACTGTGAAGCCTCTTCCAGGGATGCCTACGTTAAAGAAGTTCTCCTCCCCTCTCTACAAAGATCTCAGTGAATCCCTCTCTCACTGTACTCCCCAAGTCCTCTCCTGATGAAGGGCTCCAACCCGAAATGTCGATTTTCCTGCTCCTCAGATGCTGCCTGACCTGCTGTGCTTTTCCAGCAACACACACTCAAACAGGATAGAACACATGTTGATTCTATGCATACAAGAAAAGGCCATCTTTGATCATGCAGCAAAATCAACAAGTACCAGCAAGTGCTCCAGCAGGATTCAAATGTCTATTGAGCAGGATAAAATTTGGAGCTGTATAATATCGTTGCAACTCTGGAATAGTGATAGAATTAGCATATTAGTTCTTTATAGGTCTTCCAAAATGCTAATGTAGGAGCTGTCTTACAGTTTGGAATATGTGACATTTGGCACTAATGTGACCCCTACACAGAGAAAAAAAAAGACCGCTGTTCTATTAAAATGGACATTAGTCTTTCAAAACAAGTGATAAAAGGATAGGAAATAGCAGCAGAAGTAGGCCATTTGACCCACCATTCGAAAATATAATGACCAAACTTTACTGCCTGACCTCCCTAACTGTTAACTCCCTTGTCTATATATATATTATATACAAATATAATATATACTTTCTTCTTCCAAAGTTATTGCCATTGTTGATGTACCAATATGTCGGTATTTCATTCTCTTTTCTCAAAATCAGATTTCCCAGTCCTCTGAGTAGGTTACCAAAGATTTTTTGTACCTATTAATTAGTAAGAGACATTACAAGAATTCTGGGATCTAGAGAGATTCCGATTTGGGATATGTTCGAGACACCACCCACACCCTCCATCTACTCCAAGACTTCAGTTTCCCTGGCCCCCAATGCCTCATCTTCACAATGGACAATCCAATCCCTCTATACTTCCATCCGCCATGACCAGGGCCTCCAAGCCCTCTGTTTCTTCCTCTCCCAACATCCCTTCCACTGACACTCTCATTCGTTTGGCTGAATTGGTCCTCACCCTTAACAATTTCTCCTTCGAATCTTCCCACTTCCTCCAGACCAAAGAGGTAGCCATGGGCACCCGTATGAGCACCAGCTATTCCTGTCTCTTTGTCAGCTATGTAGAACAGTCCATCTTCCGTAGTTACACCGGCACCATTCCCCACCTCTTCCTCCGCTACATTGATGACTGCATCGGCGCCATCTTGTGCTCCCGCAAGGAGGTTAAGCAGTTCATCACCTTCACCAACACATTCCACCCCAACCTTAAATTCACCTGGACCAACTCTGACACCTCCATCCCCTTCCTGGACCTCTCCACCTCCATTAATGATGACCGACTTGACACTGACATTTTTTACATACCCACTGACTCCCACAGCTACCTGGATTACACCTCTTCCCACCCTACCTCCTGCAAAAATGCCACCCCCGTATTCCCAATTTCTCTGCCTCCACCGTATCTGCTCCCAGGAGGACCAGTTCCACCATAGAACACACCAGATGGCCTCCTCCTTTAAAGACCGCAATTTCTCTTCCCACGTGGTTGAAGATGCCCTCCAATGCATCTCATCCACATCCCGCACCTCTGTCCTCAAACCCCACCCCTCTAACTGTAACAAGGACAGAACCCACCCCCCCCCCCCCCCGGGGCTCACCTTCCATCCTACCAACCTTCGCACAAACCGCATCATCCACCAACATTTCCGTTGCCTCCAAACGAACCCCACCACCAGAGATATATTTCCCTCCCCAACCCTTTCCGCTTTCCACAAAGACAGTTCCCTCCATGACTACCTGGTCAGGTCCATGCCCCCTAACAACCCACCCTCCCGTCCTGGAACCTTCCCCTGCCACCACAGGATTTGCAAAACCATCCAAGGCCCCAAAGGAGCCTTCCACTTCCATCAAAGTTTCACCTGCACATCCACCAATGTCATTTATTGTATCTGTTGCTCCCGATGCAGTCTCCTCTACATTGGAGAGATTGGACGCCGCCTCTCAGAGCGCTTTAGGGAACATTTCCAGGACACCCGCACCAATCAACCCCACCGCTCCATGGCCCAATATTTTAACTCCCCCTCCCACTCTGCCGAGGACGTACAGGTCCTGGGCTTCTTCCACCGCCGCTCCCTCACCACCCGACGCCTGGAGGAAGAATGCCTCATCTTCTGCCTCCCAACCCTTCAACCCCAGGATATCAATGTGGACTTCACCAGTTTTTTCATTTCCCCTCCCCCCAGTTCCAAACTTCCAGCTCAGCACCATCGTCATGACCTGTCCTACCTGCCAATCTTCCTCCCCACCTGTCCGCTCTACCCTCCTCTCTGACCTATCACTTCCATCCCCACCCCCATTCATCTATTGTACTCTTTACTACCTTCTCCCCAGCCCCACCCCCCATTTATCTCTCTACCCTGGAGGCTCTCTGCCTCCATTCCTGATGAAAGGCTTTTGACCGGAAACATCGATTTTCCTGCTCCTCGGATACTGCCTCACCTGCTGTGCTTTTCCAGCACCACTCTAATCTCGACTCTGGTTTCCAGAATCTGCAGTCCTCACTTTTGCCTAGATTCACATTTGGATTTTGTGATGACCTTGTTGCTCAAAAAACTCCTATTATGTATTCATTTCACTCAACCCTTCAACTTAAACCCGTCAATCAGGATTTTGTCCCATGCACATCTGAATGGCAATAAAAGTCATGTCAGATATGTTAAAGATAAAGATTTCTGAAAAAGATTCATCAGATTTGAAATGTTACCTCTGTTTCTCTCACTACAGATGCAGTCAGACCTCCTGAGTTACTCCAGCATTTTCTGTTTGTTTCAGATTTAGAATCTGCAGTGTTTTGTTTTTATTAAAGATATTCTTTTTGAATGTTGCAAACCATTCTCATCTTTTAAATTTCTCCTGGGCTTCATCTCTCCATGTATTCAATAAGATTCCTGAAGGTGATTGGGCAGGTAGGTTAGCCTATCAGCGGAAACATAGTGTTTTCCTTTATTAGCTGAAAAATGGATTATAAATGTACATTATGTTATGTTATAATACATTATGTTAGTACTATATAAAACATTAGGTATACACTTTAACGTATCTTCAAGAATGTGCACCAAAAACTGAGAAGTGAATTTAGTCTGGATAGTTCATTTTTCGCTGATACAGGTATGATGGGTTGAATGCCCTCTTTTATTTTCTGTGGACTAGATTTGTGTGACTGGTTTTGCACATTAGCGTTGGTCGAGAAATTGTATTTGTCTCTTAAACTGCCACATTGAAGCAAGTGATATGGACAGATATCTATTTGGACCGCTGTCTCTCAGTCCAGTGTCAGCACTTAATGTGTTTTGTAATTGAACACATCCTGAGAGCATTTGCCCTCTGAATGTTTCACTCATTTGCAATACACACCTTCTTTGTAGATGTATTTTGTGAGAAATAAAATCCAAGGTGCTTCTTTGAAAACTTTTCAGCCTGCTAATTTGCATCAATCACTTTTTTATAGCTTAAATCATTGACTGTGAATCACAAATGCTAATTATTATTATCAGTTTCTTTGTTGGCATTTGACACAACCTGCAGCTATTTTTTGACTAGAGTTTTGATCAGACAAAATAGTTAAAGGAGCTATGCTTTGAGAGTTTATTTTAACAATTGTGTTAAATTGTTTTGTAGAAACAATGAATGTATATCATTTTCACATAGCTTTTATTTATTATGTTGAAATCTGGCGTCTCATGTTTGACAAAAGTCATTTTTGGCAAATAGGATTTTATTAATAAATTGTAAAATGATATTTTTAAGTTCAAGTTTTAACTGTAAGAAGTAAACTGTAGAACAAAATAAAATTAATAAAACAATATTGGAAGGTGATGGTTTAATGGTAATGTCATTGGACTAGTAATCCAGAACCCCAGGTTAATGTCCTGAGAACATGAGTCCAAATCCCACCATGGGAGATGGTAAAATTTGAATTAAAATTTTAAAAATTTGCACTAAAAAGTCAGCCTAATGGTGACCTTGTAACCATTGTCAACTATTATAAACACCAATCTAGGTCACTAATGTTCTTCAGTGAGGGAAATCTGTCCTGACCTAGTCAGGCCTACATGTGACTCCACAACCACAATAATGAGATTGATTCTTAACTGCCTCTGGACAAGTAGGGATGGGTAATAAATGCTGGCTTAGCCAATGATGCCCACACCCCCATGAATGAATATAAAAGTGCAGCAAATTTTGAAAAAAAAACTGTAGTGAACAGTTATGAAAATAGATTTAGATGTGGTCGTATAGCATTTGGTTATATCAACATAAGAACAGAAATGGAACATAGAAACAGGAGTAGACCTTTCAGCCTATTTAGCTTGCTCTGCCCTTCAACACAATCATGGCTGATGAAACACTTTAATGTTTTTCACTGAATGCATCTCCATAACCTTGTGCACCATTGGTAATTAGAAATGTATTAATCTCTACCTTAAATAAACTCAAATGTTGTGCTTCCGATGCCTTATGTAGTCAAGACTTCCAAAGGTTCACAAGATTCTGAGTAAAATAATTTCTCTTCATTTCTCAAACCTAAGTTGCATCCCCCTTAATTTTAAATTGCAATTCTCAATTCCCCAACCGGGGGAACATCTTAATCTGCATTTACCCTATCTATCCCTTTAATGTTTTTTGTAAGTTTCAATGAGATCACCTCTGATTCTTTGGCACTGTAGAAAATGTAATATATTCAACCTTCAGGCCTGTTTCACTATTCAGTATTTCAGCTCTCTCACCTACCTTGCCCCTTCATATTTTCAAGATTTCATTAAACCATCATTTTGAGAGGGTGAGCAAACCTTACTTTCACTATCTATTTTGTGAGTAAAGTGCTTCTTATTCCATGTGTAAATGGCTAAGTTCTAATTTACTTATTGTTCTGCCTTGTCCATATTACTCCAGCAGAAGAAATAACTTCTCTGTACTGACTCAGTCGTTTCCTTTTTAATTATTGTAAAGCCTTCAGTTACACCATTCCTTAATCTTCTGATCTCAAGGGAATGCAGATCAAGTTAACACGCTTGTCCACACCATTTAACCTTTGAAGCCTGGTTTTGCTTTCAAGGAGTGTTGAATTTCGTTCTGAAACCAGTGTATTGTTTCTGTGTTTTGGGTACCAGAACTGAATGTTGTAGGTAAGGTTTGATCACAACACCCTGCAACTGAATTATAATTTTCACCCCTTTATATTCCAAGGAGTGAAAACTTGAACATAGTTGAACCTGCTGCTTCATCATGCTCACCTCCTTTAAAGATTATTTTTGCAGCCTACCTCTTCAATAAAACTTTGGGTTGCATCATTTGACCTCCTCTCCAATTGTTTGGCATCCATTTTAGATTAGATTAGATTGCAGAAACAGGCCCTTCGGCCCAACGAGTCCGACCCTTTGAAGAGTAACCCACCCAGATCCATTCACCTACTCCCTACTAATGCACCTATCACTATGGGCAATTTAGCATGGCCAATTCACCTGACCCACACATTTTTGGACTGTGGGAGGAAACAAGAGCGCCCGGAGGAAACCCACGCAGACACTGGGAGAATGTGCAAACTCCACGCAGACAGTTGCCCAAGGCTGGAATCGAACTGGGGTCCCGCCGCTGTGAGGCAGTAATGCTAGCCGCTGTGAGGCAGTAATGCTAGCCACTGTGCCGCCTCCCACTGAAATTTGTCCAGTAGCACCTCTGTGAAGCACTTTGGGATTTATTTCTAAGTAGTAGTTGCTTTATAAATGCAAGCTGGTTTACGACCTGAGGAATACAAGAGATTTGATTTTGCTTCTTTCCTGGCAGATGAAAAGGAAGAAGGCATTCTGGGAAGCATTCTTCTGCCTAGTTTTAAGATAGCTCCAGTTAGCCCAGAGGATCATATAAACCGCAAATATGCATTCAAGGTCAGTGTTTGTATAACGTAACATGGTCTTTCTGTATTTTGTTTTCTTGAGCTTAAAGTTGGGGTGACCTACATAACAAAAGCATTAGAGTTTATTTCAGTAGCAAATACCCAACTCATTTTTCAAGAGTGAACAATGCTTTTTTAAACATACCCTTTTCAATAACATTTTTTAAATATTGCATTTTTAAATACTATATGTTATATAGTAAACAGAAAAGATGTATTTTATTCTGTTCTATTGTTAATGTGTCATGCAATGGACAAATACTGAACATGAATTTTAAAATCTCATCTTGTTAATTTTTTATATTTTAACATAGTCCCAGATTCAAATCTTAGTGTGTCTGTAAGTGGGAAAAGTAATAACATTGTAACTTTGTTACTAAGATAAATTGTTAAATTCTATCCTTTGATAATTCAGTTTAACTATGAACCAACTGATGTCACCAAAATCATTACTGTGATTATCAATATCATTATGATATGTATTAATATGTATATATCTTTATTTTCAACCTGCCTTGTACTTTTGAGCAACTGATGAACTTTGGATGTTTCACAGCTGTTGGGAATTCACTTAAAATAGCCCAGTAAGTATGAGCAGCATTTAAAAATTTTCTAATTAAATTGCTCAGAGCTGTTACTGCACACTTCTGAATTAGGTGGAGCTTGATCCCATGACTCCTGCCTCAAAGGTTGGGGCACAACCACTGTGCAACAAGAGCATTAGTGCTCAACATTTAGATTACAGGTACATAGGTTTTGCACCTGACTTGAATTGTTGGTGTGCAAAGTATGTTCATTGACACATGTCTTACAAGGTGCTGGCAGGTGGGACTAGATTGGGTTGGGATATCTGGTCGGCATGGACGGGTTGGACCGAAGGGTCTGTTTCCATGCTGTACGTCTCTATGACTCTATGAACAAAACTATCATAATCCAATATCTATTGTTAAAGAAACAATTAAGCGACCAATAGAAAAGCCCAATTAGTAGTCAATATTATAATTCAGCTCTGTCCCAACTATATTTTTGTTCACACCAAATTAGAGTTTTATTTTCTCTTAAAGATTTCCTACAGTGTGGAAACAGGCTCTTCGGCCCAACAAGTCCACACCGACCCTCCGAAGAGTAACCCACCCAGTCCCATTTCCCTCTGGCTAATGCACCTAACACTGTGGGCAATTTGTATGGCCAATTCACCTGACCTGCACATCTTTGGACTTGTGGGAGGAAACCCACGCAGACACAGGGAGAATGTGCAAACTCCACACAGACAGTCACCCAAGGCTGGAATCGAACCTGAGACCCTGCTGCTGTGAGGCAGCAGTACTAACCACTGAGCCACCATGCCGCCCTACATATACAGTCAATTGCCCTTCTCTGACTGTAAATGAATACTTGGGCTTTGAGGGGAACAGGCATGTTGCAACAACTAGACATTTTAGTGAAAGGATTCAAACTAGGATTTGCAGGGGCTACATACTGTACACTCTTCTGTGATAGGCAGAAAAGCACCATGCCAGCAGATCATTATTCTTCTGATTAAATATTCAACTCAAGTTATTCTGGAGAATTGGTAAGCCACAAAAGAAATTAAAAATTTGGATATAAATACTTGGAAAACAATGGAGATTTAGCCAACCTGTAAGAATTTAGAAATTATCTTTTTCTGATGAAGGCAAAGGAATTGTGGTGACCACTTGATTTCTCAGACCTCCTGATCTGAATGTTCCTGAGATGAATATCTTCCCTTTCACCATAGAATTCTTACATTGCCCAAGATGTAGTCAGTATTGCTAATGGTGAAAACTTGCTGAGTATTTCCTGAATCTTAAGGCTGATAAACCATCAAGTACAATTAGACAATTAAAGAACATGAGCATTGAGTCATTTGATGGATGCATATCTATTCATTGTCATTGTACCTAGAACTTTGTGTCCAGGAAGGCAAAGCAAGTTTCATCTTAATGCAAGTTGTACTCAAAAAGTAGAAAAAATGTTTGTAAGTTAAATAAGCAACTTCTCATATTAAAAAAGAAAGAACTTATTTCTGGTGTGTTAACCTGTTTCTAACATCCCAATTTTACTAAATAAAAGCAAAATACCATGGATGTTGTAAATCTGAAATAAAATAAAACTTACTGGAGAAACTCAGCAAGTCTAGCAGCATCTGTGGAGAGGAGAACATGAATTAACGTTTCGAGTTCAGTGTGATTTTTTTTTCAAGCCAATTTGACAATACACTGTTTAATTTTATTTTAAGTTTGTATACGAGAATAACTTTGACAAAAGAGGCATCCTATGGTAAGCAATCCAGAACACAGCCATCTAAAGTAAGGCAAAAAAACCCGAGTATGTTCATAGCAATTGGTGTGAAAAGCATTAAAAGGCTTTGAGTAATAGAGAAAAGTGGAAAATGTGATGGAAAAAAGACTGCACATAAATCAGGCAAAGATAGAAACTAAAGTATAATATGCTATAAGCATGCAGTGGAATAAGGTATACAAACTGACAGGAAACTGAAGAATTTGGGACAATTTCTTTGAAATCCAACCTATTGAAAATTATTTTAACATAGTGTAGGATTATTATTTCTATTGTGTAGCTTGACTTAATGTAATAATTATAGTAATTGTGCTGCAATATGTTCAATAGAGTTGGAAATTTATGATTTCTACTTGCATTTGTTTCAAGTAGTGGTGATTTGTCTTATCTATATATTGATTTGCTCTTCTTTTTTTAACAGGAACCATTTAACTTAGTAATCACTATAATTTCTGGTCAGGCTTCTCATCCAAATATGCGGACCTATTATTTCTATACTGAAACAGCCAAGGAAATGGAATCCTGGATGAAGGCTATGATAGAAGCTGCCCTTGTTCAAACAGAACCCGTGAAAAGGTATTTTTGACTTTGAAATTTTCCCTGACCATTCCCCTCCCCCTTCAACAAACAAATTATTCAACCAATTATGAATTAACTGGCATATTTCCAAAACCAGACAAGATCCTAACCTCTGAAAATGGTTTAAATTTTAATTGAATTATAGATTTTGCATTCAGGCATTGTTAAAATCTTAAATGATTATTATAATCTCCTGAAAGGACAAAATCAATCAAGTCTTCATGTGATGGAGGAGGGTTAGGAAAAGAAGAACATAATTTTGAGATAGCTGCTGTTTGTGTATATTATCCTGATTCATTAACATAACACTGATGAAAACTTAGATTCCTTTAACCACCAATCCAAGGACATGGTGATGGTTAGATGATCATACAGTCACAGATCAACAAATGCATTGCCATTGATACAGATCTTTCACTTTTTGTGAGTAAGTTATACAAAAAATTTAAAGTAATTTGATTTCTAATTAAAATGAGTTCTAGTGATAAAATATAGTGATCAGAAGGCCATACCTTTTGAGTATGTTACAAGTTGAAACAGTAGAATAATTTATTGCAATCATTGAAAAAACAGTTTTAATATCTCATAACATTTCTGAACCTTGTTGCTTTTGAAGTCAGAGACATTTGTGATATGATTTGAAAATATATTTTTAATTTAAAAATGAAAGACATAAATGAAAATTTGGATGAGCAAAATAGCTGAGAGTCAAATTATTACTGAGTATAAAAGTTCAGTAGCTTGAAATATGTGCTTATAATTCTGGCGGAATCTTTTATACATGGAATATTGCTTATTTTTCTACTTCTGCGAAACCTTATTAGTTTCAGTCTTTTTCCAGTAAATTCTACGCATATTTATAGTTTGTTGTGACTGACACATCATCCCATGACTAACAACATGGGTAATTACAGAATCTAAAGCCAAGTAAACTATTGAGGGCAGGACACAAGCTATGGGATGGCTAAAATGTCAATCAGTGTAGTCTTTCATTGCAGTAGCATCAGCCAACTTTGAAAGCAATCTCTCCTGTTTTCTACCTTCAGTGTTCAACAAACTACAACATGGCTCTAATATGAAATTAATTCATCACTAATTTATAAATATGTGTTTTGAATAATAAGGAATGGATGTGTACCATTGAAAGCTTATTTTCATTGAAATTCAAAAATGTATATTTTGTAATTTAATTCAATGTCCCAGACCTAAAGAATTGTTAAATACTAAACAAACAACGGAAAAAGCTGAGGATGCTGAAAATTAGAAACAACAACAGAAATGCTGGGAAAAGCTCAGCAGGCCCAGCAACATCTGTGGAGGGAAAACAGATTTAATGTTTCAGCTCCAATGACCCTTCCTCAGACCTGATAGAAGCTGGGAAAATGTTTGGTATTTATGCAGAATATGGGTTTGGGAGTTGAGAGTTGGGAGCCGGGGGAAGGAATAAACGATAAGTGGAGATAGAACCCAAAGAAAGAGAAAAACAGTTGGACAGAGAAACGAGTGGGTAAAGGTCAGCCTTGGCGAATGAATAGCTGCTAAAGGGAGCTATTAGTCACTGACAATGGGTTGTTTGTGGTAGCAGCCCATTTGATCACAAGGCCTGGTGTGTGGAGATTGGGTTATGACATGGGAGAAGATGCTCAAACTGTAAAATTGTTGAACTCGTTATTGAGTCCAGAAGGTTACAGAGTTCAGCAGTGGAAAATGAGATGCTGTTCTTCCAGCTTGTGTTGAGCTTCGCTGGAGCACTGCAGCAGAGATATTGGCCAGTAAGGTGTGTGCAGGAGTTGGATCAGACCTGGCTGAAGGCCCTGTGGCCATCACAAGCACTTCGGCCCTCACTCCCTCCTTTTGCCTCCCAAAGCAGCGATACAGTTCCCCTTGTCCTTACCAACTATTCCACCAGCATCCACATCCTCAGGATCATAAGCCGCCATTTCCGTCACCTTCAATGGAATGCCACCACCAGACACATAGTCCTGTCCCCTTCTTGTCAGCCTTCTGCATGGGCACTTCCCTCAGGAATGCTCTGGTCCACTGCTCCTTCACTTACAATAATCCCCAAGCCGAACAGCACCTTCCCCTGCACCCACAAAAGGTCTAACACCTGTCCGTTTACCTCCTTCCTTCTCAGTATCCAAGATTCCAGACAGCTTCCAGATGAAGCAATCTAGCCTACTGTATTCGCTGCTTACAATATGGTCTTCTGTAGTTGGGTGACAGCTTTGCAGAACATCTACATTCTGTCTGCAAAAATGACCCTGAGCTTCCAGTTGCCTGCTATTTCAACACATCACCATGTTTCCTCGCCAACACCCCTATCTCAGTGAAGCTCAGCACAATCTGGAATAACAGCATCTCATTTTCCACTTGGGAAGTCTGAAACCTCCTGGGTTGAATATTGTGTTCAACAATTTTAAGGCTTGAGCATGTTTTCTTATGTCCCTACCCCAAACTCCACATAATGAGGCCTTGTCATCGCATGGGCTGCTGCTACACACAACCCATTGTCAACTGCTAATCACCTCCCATTAGCAGCTATTCATTCTCTCAAGCTGACCTTTACTCACTCCTCCTATCCACAGCTGCCTCCACCATAAAATCCAAGCCAGCCAACGACTGGAGGAAAGTCGCCTCATCATCTGCTTTGAGACCCTTCAACCACACGGCATCAATGTTGATTTCACCAGTTTCCTTATCTCCTCTGCCCCCACCTCATCCCAGATCCAACCCTCCAACTCAGCACTGTCCTACCTGTCCCACCTATCTGCTCCACCTCCCCTCAACCTATCACTATCACTCCCCACCTGCACGTACCTTTCGCTTTCCCAGCAACTTTCCCCCGCCCCCACATTCCTGATAGTGGGCTTATACCGAAATGTCAACTCTTCTGCTCCTCGGATGCTGCCTGACCTGCTGTGCTTTTCCAGCGCCACACTTTTCGATCCCACTCCCTTCTCTGTCCAACTGTTTTTCTCTCTCTTTAGTGTCTATCTCCATCTATCACTTATCCCGTTTCCTTTCCCCCACCCCATATTCTGCATAAATACCAACCTTTTCCTAGCTTCCATTAGTTCTGAAGCAGGGTCAGTGGACCTGAAACGTTAACATTGTTTTCTCTCCACAGATACTACCAGACCTGCTTTTTTTCTAGCAATCTTGGTTTGTGTTGCTAAAGAATTGTTACCTTTCTGCATGCGTGCATGCCTTTTTAGGATTTGCTTTGGCTGCAGCAACATAAATGATTACTTTTTTTTCTTTATCTTGTAACCACTCACTATTGTATTTTCCTCAGTGATTTAATGGTTTAATGCCCTGAGGATATAATGCAGCTGAAATTTGTTCTAGTTGCAGTTTCAAGATGGTGTAAGTTCAGGTAAACAAGCAACACAACTAAATGTTAGCAGAAATTCTTGAAAAAATGTGCAGCATATTTCTAGCTCAAGGGCAGTTACTTGTGCAGTAAGCTGGTTGTAATTTCACTACTGCATTAATCATTTTTACTATAATGTTTAAATGGAGAAAGGCAGTTGCTGCTGAGGTCATGAAGGTGTTGTGCAGACAAAGTAAAGCAATAAAGTCTGACTTATTTCAGATCAAAGGTTGCATGATATGGATGACAAACCTGCTTTAACTCTCTCCCCCACAGGACTGAAAAGCTAACATCTGAAATTGTACCTCCTAAAGAGGTCAACCATGTTCCAAACCACAAAATGCTAGTCAAGCCTGAAAATCAGAACAACCAGAAAAATATGGATACCACTCTGGGTGTCCAACAAAAAGAAAATCTGAACATCACTCATACTGACAAATATCAGGTTGAGATAGAAGGACTGGACCAGCACAAACCTTTGACTAAAATCAACAGTATAAAATTGCAACCTGCAAAATCAGAGAGCGACAATGTCACGTCAAATACTAACAGTGTTCCATCTCAACAGTACAAATCTCTGCATGCAAGTGCTTCCAATGAACAAGGTTCAATTTGTCCAGTCAGTACTCCTGTAGAAAGTGTGGACACTGAAAGAGAAAGACTGGTTAGTTTAAATGAAAGTGGAAGGGGCATTCAACGGACTAATTCAATGGTGCAGTTGGAGCAGTGGGTGAGAACACAAAAAGGAAAGGGCCAAGAGGAGGAACCAAGAAGGTATGGAGACTTCTTTTAAACAGTTCTTTGTAATACTTATAAGCATAATTCAAAACTTATTTTTAAGAGTACAACTCTTAGATTTTCCTTTTGTAAATGTACAATGATATTCATCAATTAAATTCCATGTTTCTATTCTGTATTTGCAAAACTAGGATTTACATTGACTAAAGGCTTAATGGTTTAACATAGATGGGAGACATATCAATATCAACTTTAATCACAGTTCAAGATACTAACTGTCACAACTGAGCAACAGTAATTGCAAGTGGAATGTGACAACATCCAATCTGGGTTTTTTGGATCCATGGTCACTAAGTGTCCTTTAAACATGATGTGATATAGAGAAACGTTTGATTGTAAATCATGCTATGATGCTTCCCACAGGAAGCTGGAAGATAATTTGCTGTTGACTGTCGATTTATAACTTTTATTAGCTGGTACAGGAATTAGTGTCTGAATGAATTTGTTTTACTATTTGTACCAAAAATCATAGCAATGATTCTGAGTGTTGCATATTCAGTTTTCCTGCAGTTTTCATCTGGATTCTCTACGACTTGAAGACTGCTTAGTTCACATGCCATACTTGAGTAAATTTCAAGTATTCTCGTTAAGAAAGCGAATGCAATGTTGTCTCTTATCTCAAAGAAAGCGAATGCAATGTTGTCTCTTATCTCAAGAGGGTTGGAATATAAAAGCAGAGATGTACTACTAAGACTTTATAAAGCTCTGGTTAGGCCCCATTTGGAGTACTGTGTCCATTTTTGGTCCCCACACCTCAGGAAGGATATACTGGCACTGGAACGTGTCCAGCGGAGATTCACACGGATGATCCCTGGAATGGCAGGTCTAGCATATGAGGAACGGCTGAGGATACTGGGATTGTATTCATTGGAGTTTAGAAGATTAAGGGGAGATCTAATAGAGACGTACAAAATAATACATGGCTTTGAAAAGGTGGATGCTAGGAAATTGTTTCTGTTAGGCGAGGAGACTAGGACCCGTGGACACAGCCTTAAAATTAGAGGGGGTCATTTCAGAACAGAAATGCGGAGACATTTCTTCAGCCAGAGTGTGGTGGGCCTGTGGAATTCATTGCCACGGAGTGCAGTGGAAGCCGGGACGCTAAATGTCTTCAAGGCCGAGATTGATAGGTTCTTTTTGTCTAGAGGAATTAAGGGCTACGGGGAGAATGCTGGTAAGTGGAGCTGAAATGCGCATCAGCCATGATTGAATGGCGGAGTGGACTTGATGGGCCGAATGGCCTTACTTCCACTCCTATGTCTTATGGTCTTATGGTCTTATGGTCTTATGGTCTTAATTGTTAGAAAAATAATGTAGCTTGGGGTCATGTTGACCTTCATGCCCTTTAGGTTATTATGAAGCGTAGTGAGGAAGTAGCATGCATAAAGGTTTGTCTGGTTATTTTTGTCTCTGTTTACTGGTAAACAGAGACAAAAAAATGGTAACATTCAAGTGCTGTTTGAAAATGCTTGTGGGTGTTGTTTGTCCTTACTTGGCAAGTGCCATAATTTTCAAAATAGTATATCCACTCTCATTTTCAGGTGTCATTAATCAAAATTCCTCCTCCTCATGTATCATGCATTTAGATGCTTCCAATACTGGAGTCGAGAGTGTGGTGCTGGAAAAGCACAGCAGGTCAGGCAGCATCCAATGAGCAGGAGAATCCATGTTTCGGGCAAAAGCTTGTCTCGCACCACACTCTCGACTCTGATCTCCAGCATCTTCAATCCTCACTTGCTCCTAGTTTCCAATACTGCAGTCAAAGTAACTCTTTATTGACAGAAGTTTTGAATAAAGCCAAAGATTTCACTATCATCCTATTTCACTGAGCAACTGGTTCCTGTGGACTTGCAAAATTTGAGGTAGTGAAGTGGACAGAACGAGTTGACAGCATTTATTGATCAATCAAATGTAGTATCTGGCATGCACATGCGAGGTACTTGTCACTCTCTGTGTGAATAAGTTTGGAACTGGAGCAAATTTGTTTCTTTCCAGAAGCAAAGATCTTCTAATTTTACCAGAGGCATTGACAGGCCATTTGTAAGTGATGGATATCAGCTGCAAATAACTCTGGCAAATAACAGCAGATGTGCCACAAGTAGAACAAGTGGCTCTACTTTGGAACACATGTATTTATACCCTCATGCAATATGAAGCAAAACAAAGAATTTAAAAGAGATTCCATTGAAATGTAACATTTCTAATGCATATGCATATAATTCATAATTGATTGGAATAGAAATGAACTACAAAAATACACTTTCAGATTTATTTTTAGGGAAAGCTGTATTTGGAAATCTATAGCATTTTGAAAATTTGGTGAATGTATACAGGTTGCAAATCCCTCTGATAGTTCTATTGGAACAATATTTGAACTTTGCTCCCAGTTTTTCTTTACAGATTTGTAGGCAACTCATCTATCTTAAATAATTTCTGTACGTAGGCATTGAAATAGATCGGGGAGTCTTTTTATGTTCTTAGAAAATTGTAATGCTTAAGATACAATTCATTTGGTTTAGGATTAGAGGAAATAATTTTCACAACAGAAATGGTCACTGGAGGATAGAAATAGTAAAGGATCCTGGTGCCAAGAGACACACATTAAACTTAGAACAAAGAGACAAACTTAACATCAGTAAATGTATGTGTCCTGCGGACAATTAAGGTTGGTCGTTGCATTATTCAGTTTAGTTTACTTTTTATCTGATGAAAGAATTTCATGTGATGGTATTTGTAGCATTAAATTGATGGGGCAGACTTTGCTGTAAATGTGTAAATCATTGAGCCATGTAGCATTTTTTTAATAAATCATCCTGTTTGAACATGTTATGACCCACCTTTGAGGAATGTGAAACTTGAACCTGGATCTTCTTGCCCAAAGGTAGCGACACCAAGACTAGGCCACAAGATCCTTGCACCACTTTGTTGTTAACTTCATGAAAGTGACATCCTGTCCTCATGCCGTCTTAATTTTCATAAAGTTGTACATTAATGTACAATGCAAATAATGTCTCTTAAAATCACAACAGAAATCCAAGTCCAACAACTTAAGTACTTGTTCGTTGGTGTATTTTTAAATAACTGACTGTATTAAGTTCCCTGGCCCAGACCTGAACTCTTAAGAGATTTTAAGAATATCACACCTTTTATTTTACTTTATGTTTGTTTTCTTTCTCAATCTAATCAAGGATAAGCTATTTATGTAGAGCCTTTAATTGAATGATGTGTCCCATGGGTCTACACCATAGCATTATAAAGAAATTCTCTAGACACAGAATGGTGTTAGACCAGGTGGCTAAAAGCTTTTTCAAATGTGTAGATTTTAAGTGTCCTAGAAGAAGGAAAGTTGTAGTGATTCATGAGGAAATTCCAGAGCTTGGATAGTTGAAGGCAAAATCACCACTGGCAAAGCATTTAAAATCAGGGATGCTCAAAAGGCATACATTTGATTAGAGTACATAAATTGAAGGGTTGTGAGGTTGAAGGAGATTACAAATTGGGAAAGTCAAGGATATGGAGGGATGTGAAAACAAGATGAACATTTCAAAATCAGGGCATTATTTGAATAATGTAGATCAGTGATCACAGGGATAATAGGTGAGCAGAATTTGGTTTGCGTAAGAACGTGGACAGTAGTTTGGATGACCTCAAATTTATGTAAGGTATAATGTGAAGCTATAGGAAGTGTATCAGGATAATTAATTCTGTTTGTAGAACATTAGATTGAGTGTTATAGTAGCAGATTATTTGAGGCAAGGGCAGATGAGCAACGTGTGTGTGGAAATATGCTGTGGAGATGCAGGTTATTGGACTGGGATGGACAAAGTTAAAAATCATACAACTCCAAGTTATAGACCAAACCTGACACCTCCACATCATGGCTACCATCAACGCCACCAACTGCCGGTTCAAAGTGGAGAGGATCGCCAAACCTATTGGACTATAACCTGGTGTTGTGTGATTTTTAACAAGATGGAAATAGGCAATCTGTGTAGATATATAGTTGGAAGCTCATCTTGGGATCAGGTATAATATCATTCATCAGGGAGATGAGAGAGATAAAGTTTAATGAAGAGTTTACAAATCTTCATTCTAGCAACAGTGAAGGAGTTGAAAAAAGCAGCAGTGAAATCGAGCTTGGTATTGTCAGTGCACATGTGAAAATGAATTCTGAGTTTTCAGAGAGTGTCACTGATTGGCAGCATGTCAATGAGAGGTAAGAGGGAACCAAAAGTAAATCCTTGATTACCAGAAGTGATTATGTGGAACTGGAAAGTGAAGCATTGTTAGGTTCTGCCCTCGATATAATTAGCAAAGAATTGAAGCCAGAAGACTACAGCCCCAACCCAATTGGACAACAGTGGAGAGGTGCACAAGGAGGAGAAGAATGCAATCACCTATTTCAAAAAGCTCCCGAATAGTTAAAAAGGATGAGATAGATAGTTTACTTTCGTCATAGAAATAGAGTTATACAGCAGAGAAACAGACCCTTCGGTCCAACCACTCCATGATGAACATAATCCCAAACTAAACTAATCCCACCTGCCTGCTTCTGGCCTGTATCCCTCCAAACCTTTCCTATTCATGTACCTGTTCAAATATCTTCTAAAAGAATTAATTTTACAGTCGGTTCTGCTATAATGTGCGTTTATTCAACATGAATTGACTATAATGCGACTGAAGAATTTAGACCATTATTTGTAGAACATGAACTTCCCTACCTGTATTGGCTGTAATGCAATTATGGTCCCATCATTTTCAATGGTGCTGCTATTACACGATTTTCTTATAACGTGGAATCACATGGGGATGGAGTTATCGTGTTATAAGAAAATCGTGTACCCTCTTCCGCACGTGGACCACTCTCTGTGTAAAATAATTGCCCCTCATGTCTTTTTAAACTCTCCCTCCTTTCACCTTAAAAATGTGCCTGTACTCTTGAAATTCCGCCATCCCAGGCAAAAGATAATTACCATTAATTCTATCTATACCTCCCATTATTTTATAAACGTCTATCAGGTTGCCATCAACTTCCTACACTCCAGTGAAAGATGTCCCAGCCTGTCCAGCCTTTCTTTATAACTCAAACCTTCCATACGTAGCAACATCCTGGTAAACTGTTCTGAATCCTCTCCGGCTTATATCCTTCCTATAACAAGTCATAGTATTCCGGAAGCGACCTCACCATATCCTGTACAATCTCAAAATGACTTCTCAACTCCTATACTTGAAAGGACGAGGCAATGAAGGCAAGTGTGCCAAACACCTTTTTAACCATCCTGTCTATATGCGACACAAAATTCAAAGAATTATGTACCTGCACCCCTAGGTTCCCTGTTCTACAACACTGCCCAAGGGCTACCATTAATTCAAGTAAATCCCACCCTAGGAAGTCATCTTACCACCCTTTTTATTCCTTTTCTGTGCCTGATTTAACATTAACACACAAATTCACTCTCCTCATCAGACATTTCTGTGCATTTTTCCTAATTCTTATGCGTTGTTTAAACCAAAATAATTCTCATTGGTCACTACCATGCCAGATACCGTCATTGCATCATTATCAATTTGCACTATTCCAGCAAATTTATGGGCAGAAAAACATTAAACCCAAATATGCTTAAGTCTAACTAATGGGGCATTTCATGAGGTGGCAAGCTCAGCAAAATCTGATCCAAAGAATTTCACAGGAATACTTGGCAGAACTTTATATTTAATACCATGTCTTCATGTGTAATGTTTGTCATTTGCCACTAAATCCTACAGACCAGGTAAGATTTATATTTGCTTGGCTGAATAAGTTAATCTCACTGCAACAATTTGCTGTCTATGGATTACTATTAGAAAGTGTATCTGTCAAACTAGGTTGAAGGCAGGCTCAGCTGTGATCCCCTGGTTTGAAAGGTCTCTCAGTACCCACTGTCTGGGCTCATATGTACAAAATGTCACTTGATAATGATGCTGGAGGCAGCTGGCATTGTATCTGTATTCTCTCATATGTCACTGCTGTCCAGGCTAAATGGGAACTGGAAGAAAAAGCAATTTATTAACTACCATGGTTTCTTTTATTAGGTAGAATTACTGTCACAAAGGGTAAATCAGCACAGCGATTCTTTTACTGGCCTAGTTGGTAATACAGAAGCCTAGATTATTGATCTATAGGCATGAGTTCAAATCCCACCAAGCAGCTGGGAAATTTAACAATCAAATGAATCTGGTTAAAACTGTTGCCATTAGCAGAAGGGTTGAGAATCACAGAACACTGGTGAAAAAGAACCAGTATCAGTACACACAAAATCTTTCTTGCACAGCGAGAGATCAGGATTACACCACCTCAGACTGAAGAGGTGACTGATTTAATTGTGGTTTTGAAGAGGATATTGGATAAATACCTGAAGATCAAAAAATTCTTACAGGATTATGGGCAATGGCGCAACTCTTTTGAAGAGTTGACATAGTATTGCAGGGTCAAAGAGGCTCCTATACTGTAGCCATTCTAACATACAATTATCAGTATTGGTGGCCTTGAAGCTAGGGTGACATCTTGTGTGACATTCTCTATTTTTGAAGGTGGGTTACTCATGGAGCATCTTCCCTGATTATGGTTGTTTAACTCTCCTGCATTATTTATGAATGGATGTACTAGGATTGCAGAGCTTTGAGTGTCTAAAGCCAGAAGTGCTGCATTTGTGATCTATCTCATTTTCTCCTGAGGTTCCTGATTCCTTCCATGTAATAGGAGTGGCTAAAGGAACTAACTATTGCAAAGGCAATGGGATCTGATAACATTCTAGTAATAGTACTGAAAAATTGAGCTCCTGGGTTTGCTGTACCCTTAGCCAAACTGTTCCACTATAGCAACGTCAGTAAATCTATTTAGCAAATTTGAAAATTGCCCAGATTTGTTTTATCTACAAAAACAGGACAAATGCAACCAAACTAATTGCTACCCCATCAGCCTAACTCTGTCATCAGTATGACAATGGAAGGGTTTGTCAATAGTACAGTCAGCTTGCTCAGCAATAACCTGCTCAGTTCGGGTTCTGTTAGGGCCATTCAGCTCTTGCCCTCATTAAATTCTTAGTCCAAGGATGGACAACAGAGCTGAATTCCAAAGGTAAAATAGGAGTTATCACCAAGGCAGCATTTGATGAAGAATGGCCTCGAAAAACCCAAGCAAGTCTGCAATCAGAGAAAGCCCATCCCTACTTAGAGGTATCCCGAGCACAACAAAGATTGTTGTACTTTGTTAGCCAATGATCTCAGCCCTGGGACATCACAGCAAGAATTCCTCAGGGTAATACCCTAGGTCCAGCCAACTTTAGCTGCTTTATTGATGAGCTTCCTTCCATCATAAGGTCAGAAATCAAGATGTTACTGATTATTGCACAATGATCAGTACTTGTCATAAATCTTCAGATATGGAGGCAGTGTGCATCAAGACATGTCAACATCCAGAAATGAGCTGATAGTTGACAGATAACATTCATGCCACATAAGTACCAGGCAAAAACTATCTCCAAGAAACTCCCCATGACATTCAATGGCATTACCATCACTTAAAATCACTATTTTGGGGATTACTGTGGATCAATAACTGAACTGGACCAGTTCAATGCTATGATTATAAGAACAGGTCAGAGGATTGAAATTCTGAGGCAAATGGATTTGCCTCCTGATATCTAAAGCCTGACCTTATCTGCAAGACATAGGTCAGGAACATGATGGAATACTTTCCATTTAACTACTCCAATAATACTCACGAAGCTCAGTGGCACAACCCAACAACTTGAACATTCATTCTGTGCTCCAATGTCCAGTGGCATCAATGTGACTATCACAACATGTCAAGGATCCTGAAACAGCACCTTCCAAACTCATGACATCAACACCTAGAAAGATCAGGGCTTCAGATGCATGCAAAAAACACCAACAACAAGGTTCTTTCTCAGCCATGAGCTATCCTGATTTGGAGTTATATTGTTGCTTCTGCACTGTTATTCAATCAATATCCTAGAGCTCCCTTCTTGGTAGCACATAGATGTGCCTACAACTCCACCCAGTTGCAGCTGTCAGTGGCAATTAGGTGAGGGCTGTAAGTGCTGCTGTAACCAATAACACCCACATCCCATGACCAAATTTTAAAAAGTTGAATAAGGGATAAATTTGATGCATTCACTGAATGAAATACTCTGTTTCTGCTCAACATTCTAAATATAGGAATTTTGTTTCTTAATGTATATAATATTTACTATTAGTTCATACATTTGATATTTGTTAGTTTGTACATCCTTAATTCTTCATTCAGCATTGTGGCACATCATGCCCTTTGCCTGACCAAACTCCAGGTGCTTCAAATAAACAACACAACTATAGAACAGAAAGCACATGTAATTGTTAATTGTACATAGTAGCACCACTGTGTAATTGAGCTACCTGTTGCAACATAGACCAAGTACTAAAAAAAAGCCTGTAATGGCCACTTCTTCCTCTGGACAGTCATAGTTTGCTTGTTATATTTGTTCTGTTACTGTGATCTGCTGTGCATGTGAAAGTTATAATATACCTGTTGCTTGGATGACTTGTGCTCCATTGTTAGATGTCACCTAAAGGGAATATATCAAGGCATGTGCCATGATCCATTGAGAAATGGTGAAGACAAAGCAATAGAAGCATGGAGAAAGTCTCAGCTTGACTATTATCTAAAGTCTCTTGTAGATTTCAGTTTCATTTGTGAGAGAGTGACAAGTGACCTCCACAGGATACCTGTTTTTAAAATCAGACCTGGGTGCTGGAAGACCATGTTTTACGTGTTGCTCTCTCCAGATGTTGGAAGCGTGCTGCAGTCTTGAAAACTACTTTTAATGTAGTTCATTTCAAATCTTTGATGTGGTAAGTCACAGATCCAGCATGAAAGTGGCTTTCCCATTTAATGGTTGCACAGATGATGGATCATTTCTGTGTCGTTATGTTGCAGATTGATAAAGAAAGAACTTGCCCTCTGCAATCAACCATGTTTCATAAAATTATCCTTAAGTTAGGGTGTTATTTTCAAACATCACTTAGATTACAAAACTAATGTATATCTAAGCCAAAAAAAATTGCTTGAATTTTTGATTGCTATTTTCAACTATCATCAACATTTTGTTACAGTATGTTTCCCAAAGTATGTGCTCCCAACTTAGTTTTCATTTTGAATGTGTTGGCCTTAATTCAATGAGAAACATTTTCCATTACAGCAGCTTTTCTGGTTGTGATATTTGGTACACATGTAAGTTGAATTGTAATACTTTTCCATGTGTCAGCTTGTACTTCAGTAAAAATGAAATGTTTATGAATCACTTAAGGGTGCACTGAAGATGCATTTTGTTCCAGGTAGAAGCAAAGTCAGAGTAAAGGTGTTGTTTATGACCTTATCTGTCCTAATACTGTTGTACAGATTTGTTCTTGAGATTGGTGTGCTGTATTAGCCCACCAGGTACTGAAATACATATAGTAAGAGTTGAAAGAGCTCAGCAGGTCAGACCTATTGTGTTGAGAGGAAAAGAGGTAATTTTTTGGGGCCGATTATATTTTATCAGAACTGTTGTTGATTTATTTTTGAGCTTAGATTTCTTTCTTTTTTCCATTCTCTTTTCCCAAAGTATTACCTCTGATAATCCACAATTTCCTAATTAACTCTTTACTCTGTTCATTTTCTATTTCACAAGTGATGCTGTGTCAAATTCACCACATGAAGAAATTGAGGAAAGAAAACTGTGAGGGAATTGAAAGATTTATGTTTCAAAATCAATGTGTAAACTTTTCTGAGAAATTTCTGTTAATTTACAGCATCGCCTGTTATCAAACATTACCAAGGAACCTGCCAAGCTATCGGACTCAGGTCATGCCATGTTACAGAACAATGCCCCATCACAGTCGTACAAGACCTGACAGCATCTGTTCAGTGTCACCTTCTGCATACGATAGGGTCCTTCGACCACCGTCATTAGAAGAAAAACGGAAATCGATGCGGGATGATACCATGTGGCAACTATATGAATGGCAACAGCGTCAGGTCTACCATAAGCATGGGACACTAAGCAGGCATGGTACTTTAAGTACTCCTGTCACCATGATGAATATTGTTGAACAGTCACGCTCTATTCCTCCATCACCTTCTCACGGTTCACTGGCCCCCTACCAGGTATACTCTCCCCTCAGGTCCTACAACATTGAATCAAGATCAGAAGTATTGTCACCTGTTTTAAGAGGAGACATGACCACTGATTCCATGAAATCTCGGCGACACAGGACACCTGTCAACAGGGTAAAAACACCTTCCTTGGTTTTGCCATTCAACCTGAGTCTCTATTCTTAAAAGCTAGATTCAGCTAATTTACAAGGCTTAATGCTTGTGGGTTTTTAAAGTGCAATAGTATATTTTTGTACCAGGATAATGGTGTTACAATATTCTGTTATCTTTTGTGCCAAGTGAAAAATCTGCTATGGAAATCAAAACTTATCTGGCTGTTGATTTTTATTGGGGAGAAGGTGGCACCCATTTTAAAGTGGGAGTGATATTTTCTAATCTATTAGTCACACAGTGAATCATTAAAATATAGTACTATAGCAAATGATTCATGGTTCTTCAACAATCACATGTCCTGTCCTTGCTAGGCTCTGAGGAATCTTCATCCAACATATTAAAGTGAGAATTTTTTGTCCCACTTGATTCCTATCTGTTCAATAATTTGTAGAATAACTTTGGTGATGTTTTGGGGACTGGTCTTCTGCTGGAATACAGTGAACTCCCAAAGATTATAAATGAAAAAAAGGAGGATGGGAGAAACATCACTGATGTAGAATTGTTTTTATTCCTTCTCTTAGTTTATCTATCCACCAGACAGAAGATCGATGCCTGCTAATATACCTGTGCAAACCATTACACCTGAGAGCTTGCAAGGCAAAACGGTGAGTCATTTGAGTTTGATAATGGGGCGCATTATTGAAATTTGTTCATCTGAAGAAAATTTTCATGAAATTGATCATTTAGGCCTGCATTCTGTTTTAGCAGATTTAATTCTGTGAATGAATTAACCCACCATCATTTATAAATGTTGAAAAGAACCTAATAAGGGAAATGGAGAAAACTTCAGCAATATTATGATTTGTTTAGAGGTGCAAATTTTGCTCTGACTAAGTATTAAAGCTGCCATAATTGGTCATATCTAACCTCTAGGTCTGTCTGTGTTCGTTAACACATTGCAGCTTCAAATCTTTTATCTAAAATCTTGTATCTGTAATAAGGCTCCCAAGCTGTGGTTTGAGATCCCTAATGGTGTCATCTAGATGGTTTTTCAGATCATGAGCTCCCCCCTCTTCGAAGGCAGCAATGGTGACTGCAGACAAGAAATTTTGGCAGAGCAGCCCTGAACTTACTGAATGCTTGTCTTCAAACAAAGGGACAAATAGTGAGTCCAAAGCATGCTGTAACCTCTCCAGTTGTGATTGCCAAGTGGGCTTGGGATACTTATGCCAATGTGTACGAGCAGAAAGAAGCAAGTGATGTACTTGCTGAGTACAGGAAATCTGGAAGTCATGGAGATGTACAGCATGGATCTAGAGGAAATAAAAGTCATAACAAAAAGGGAGGCTATGCAGCTAGCCAGAAAAGTGAGTGGCTGCTTTCTGCTGTTTCTGCTGTTTCTGCTTCAGTCTGCCTGTTGTACAGCAAAGGCTGGTTATAATATAAACTGTATTATTCCAAGTAGCTATTGATATTTAAAAAGAATGTAGATAAATATCTAATGAATGTTGAAAGGAATGAGAATGAAGTGTCCCAAGACGGTGGAGTCAAGGGATTTGTGGTTTCTGTAGCTGATGGTTCCTCTGTTCTTTTTTAGTATATCAGCATTGCACCATTTCTATTGTCACAGGTCTTATTCCTGTTTGTTCCATTCTTGTGTTTGAAATCTTTGCCATATTTAAACATTTTAAATAACTGTTGTGGTTCTTTTCACCGAGCTGGGAATTTGTGTTGCAGATGTTTCGTCCCCTGTCTAGGTGACATCCTCAGTGCTTGGGAGCCTCCTGTGAAGCGCTTCTGTGATATATCCTCCGGCATTCATAAATGCCGGAGGAAATATCACAAGCGCTTCACAGGAGGCTCCCAAGCACTGAGGATGTCACCTAGACAAGGGACGAAACATCTGCAACACAAATTCTCAGCTTGGCGAACAGAACCACAACAACAAGCACCAGAGCTACAAATCTTCTCTCAAACTTTGAATTTAAATAACTCATTAAAGAACATTAAATGATTCTAGTTGTTGGTTTTAAACTGATCAAGAGTAAAATGCTCAGAGCCCCAGAATAACTATTGTGCTTCATCTGAATTCCACCTCTAGCCTCCCTTTTAATTTCCTTCAGACCCAGTTTTCTCCTCTGGGTGATGTGGGGGCAGTGGGGAGATAGTGAGTGTATGATGGTGTGATGTAATTGGATCAGAGCAATTCAGTCCAATGTAATACTTACACAGGCATCGCCTTAACCACTGTAATTATGATATTTAGTGTCCTGTTTCTGCCTCACAAGCAACATCTGTGACCATTTAACTCTCTTCGTTGCTACTTGTGAAGCTGCAAAATCAACTAAAAATCATTACTGTTTCAGTTAATATGTAGCCTGTACTCATAAATTTGTTTGTGATCTGTAACTCCAATGTGTCAGACACAAAAATCTGTTCAGAAAGAAATGATGAGAACTGAGATTAAATGTAGGGTGCAGAGCTTATATGTTTGCATGTGAATAAATTGCACATTAGACTATTCTGTGACAAGGTCGAATAGTCCCAGACTATTCAAACATACATAATAGTTTTCACATGTTTGGGTGCTTGTTTAGAAATCTGGGACTTGAGCTTTGGTCTCGTTACTGGGCGGGGAACATGTGGAGGTAGTGATGACAGAGTGACTGATTTCTCTCTGTGTGTAGTGAGTCTTATGGACCAGATCACGTCCCCTCAAAATGTAATAAGAAGATAACCTAAACCCCAAATTTTTCTTATTTTAAAAGGACATGTAAGGCATTGTGTTCCGGATACAATTCAGTTAGTCAAACTTTATTGAAATATTAAACAAGGTAATATATATGTTAACTACCACTGATTAGCGGTTCCAAGATAGTAACATCCCATAAACAGAGGCAATTTCAGTAGTGCCTCACATGCAATGTTTCTCCGGTCCAGGAGGAAAGAATGTCAAGAGAAAACTCAGAGAGAGAGAACTGTTTTTCTGTGGCAGGGAAAGATGTATAGCATCTTCCAAACCGAACAGCTACAGAAAGTTAAACTAAAATCCTCGTTCTGTGGGAGCTTGACTCACCCATTCAGGCTGCTTCTATTGTTACAACTTTAAAAAAAAACCCAAGAACACACAAACTTTATTGGCTTGGAACAGACTACTTGTGACCTCTGTCTAAACCTTTCTTCATTTAAAAAAAACAAAATATACCTCTTAAAGCCTGGTACTATCTAATGAGGGAGAGGGGCTGATCACTGTGCATGTATTGGGACTGAAGGGCAGGGAGATGCTGCTTATATTTTGTGTGGATATGGCATAGAGAGGGATTTCACTGAGACTTTTTGTCACTGGGGAATATGAAAGCATTGGCCGAAAACTACATGAGTATATAAAATACTAACATTTTTGCAACAGACTTTAAATAATGTATTGTTATTTAATTTATTATCAAGAAACATCATCATAAATTACTGTGACCATGGTGTGCAGCTTTAGTTATACAATCATACAGCATGGAAACTGACCCATCAAGGCATGCTGACCATAGTCTCTAACTAAATTAGTCCCACCTTCCTGTGCTTGGACCGTATCCCTCCAAGCATTTCTTATTGATGTACTTATTCAAATGTCTTATAAATATTATAACTGCATCTGCATCCATCATTTCCTCTGGAAGTTTATGCCACATGTGAAGAACTCTGTGTAAAATAATTGCCCCTCATGTCTTTTTAAATCCTTCTCTCACCTTAAAAATATAGTCTTGAAATCCCCCACTCTAGGGAAAAGACATCTGACATTCAACTTTAATTGATTGGAGCATTCTCCTTTCCCATTGTCCAACTTGTAAATCTGCACTTGTTCCATTCTTATCTATCCAGTCATAGCCAAAAGAATTATCTGCAATGGCTTCTCCTCATTCCTCACCTGTATCTATTTCGCCCGAGGATCTATCATTGACTCGCTCCTATTTCATATCTCCAAATTTCCATTCAGCAAAAACATTCAAAAACACAATGCCAAGTTTGCACGTATGCTGATAACACATCAGTTCGTCCTCGCCAGCACCTTGATCAATATCCCCACAGCCGTATTTGTGGATATGTTTAATGAGCTAGGAAGTTGATTTGCAGATGTTTCTTCCCCTGTCGAGGTGACATCTTCAGTGCTTTGGGGCCTCCTTTGAAGCGCTGTTCTGCTATGTCTTCTGGAATTTATTTGGTTCCATTCCTGCTGCTTCCGGTTGTTCGATTCAGTGGTTGGTATATTAGGTCTAGGTCAATATGTTTATTGATGGAGCCCGTGGCTGAGTGCCATGCTTCCAGAAATTCTCTGGCTGTCCTTTTGTTTAGCTTGTCCTATTATAGTAGTTTTGTCCCAGTTGAATTTGTGGTACTTGCCATCTGGTCGCGGCATTTAGTAGCTAGTTGGTGTTCATGGATGTGAATGGCTAGTTGTCTGCCTCAATGAACACCATAAATAAACACATTGACCTAGACCCAATATACTGACCACTGCACCGAACAACTGGAAGCAGCAACAACGGAGCCAAATAAATTCCAGAAGACACAGCACAACAGCGCTTCACAGGAGGCTCCCAAGCACTGAAGATGTCACCTAGACAGGGAATGAAATGTCTGCAATACAACTTCTCAGCTTGGCGAACATACCCACAACTACCTCAACTGGCATCTAAGCTGCAAACTTTCACGCAAACCTTGAACAATATCTCCACTATTTAATATTTATACATTTTTCGTCTCACCTCTTGTACTGGATGAGCACCAATTTCCTCGAGTTAAATATTAAGATTAAATCCTCATCTTTGGTCCCGTGCTAAAAAAAATCCATATCTTTGCTACTCACTGTATACCTCTCTCTCGTAATGCCAAATCAGACTATTTGCAGATTTGAGATGATTAACAACTGCAGAGACTGTCACTTTTGATCATCAGAAGTTTATTCTGCCTTAGCTTATGAACTGCAGTAATCCTTAACAATTGCTTTGTCACCTTTAGAGTAACTATTCCAATCCATTATATTAAACTCATCCAAAATTCTTCAACTTGTATCCTCCCTTATAACATGTCACTTTCACCCATCATCTCTGTGCTTTGTGAGCTACTATGTGTCTCTCTCTCGAGTTATGTCAGGATTTAAAAATTCTTATCCTCCTTTTCATAGCCTCACCTTTCCCAATTTCTGTAACATACCTCCCCAATTCGGTTCTCTTCACTATTCCATGATTTTAATTGTCCCATCTTTAGAATCCATACCTTCAGCTGCCAAGGGCTTAAACTCTGGAATTCCATTTTTAAACCTCTTTATCAGCCTACATATCTTTTCACTTCATCAAGAAAACATTTTCCTTTGTGGCTTGTGTCAAATAATAGACCCTGTGGAGTACTTTGGGAGGTTTTGATACATTAACTGAGCTGTATAAATCTAATTGGATATTGTTGTGACACTCAGAGACTTGTCAAAAAAGGGGAGAAAGGAAACAATAGATAGAGAAAGACATAATGATAGAGACAAAAAATTGCTCCATTTGTAGGGGAAAGAAGTGACAAGTTTTACTGTTGTCTATTGTGTATTGCAGTCAGAATACCGTAGTGTTTTAAAAATGGACTGATATGAGTCCTGTCATGCCATCTCTTCTCAGTAATCTACAGAATTATATGCACACAGCTGTCAGTTGGTGCAGTGGATGATGCACTGACTGGACTAAGTCTATTCTGTAACCTTGTGTGCTGTTTAATTACCTGATAATAGTCCTTCGAATTGCAGACCAATTCTATCTCCTCCTGAAATCATGTGGGAGTATTTGGCAGCCATTACATCATAATAGCCTCATTGTTTGCAGTCAATCTAATCACAATTCTGCTTTTAACTATCATTGGGGCTGCTTTCATTTTATTGAGAAATAGTACATGTTATAAAAGTAGAAGTTGACAAAAAGCCTGTTATTTTTTTCTCTTGGATCAGATGACTCAAGTCTTTTCCTCTGACTAAACTACAGCATTTGTTTCCAAGCATCCATAATTGAATGTTACAATGTGTTGCTCATGACAATGCTGTTTTTGCATAGCTCCTATGATCAGAGGACAAACTAACTGAATGAAGTAGCCATTTAGTCCGTGGAGTCTGCTCTGCCATTCAGAGAGATCATGGCTGATCTGATAAACATCCTCACCTCCATTTCTTGGCTTTTCTCATATCCCTTGATTCCTTGACTAATTAAAAAATCAGTATATCTCAGCATTGAATATACTTAGCAACTCAGCCTCTACAGCCCTCTGCAGTAAAGGATTCTGCAGATTCACAACCCTAAGGGAAGAAATTCCTCATCATCTCTATCTTAAATGGGCAGCCCCTTATTCTGATGTTATACTTTGTGGTCCTAGATACCTTTCCACCGACCCAACCTCTCAGCACCTGCATATGCTTCAACCTTAGACCAGGTTGGCAGGGCCTCGTGACTTGGGCTCCTCTGCTGGTCCTAAGGGAAGATGACATCCTCTTTTGCATCACCCATCCATCAGGGATTCCAGGTCCCTGTCTGCACAGTGACATGCAAACATCTGCTTATCTGCCATGTCCTGAGAAAATGTCAAGCATCGTGTAGGGCAGCTGGTGCTTGACCGGGTACACGGCAGCCTTTTAAATTTGGTGCCAACATGAGGAATCCTAGGATATCCTAACAGTACTGAGTATTTTTGCCTGTGGTGAGCAGGAGAATCAAGCCAGGATCAGACAAGTGTGTGCCCAAAGAATATGGTGTATGGTTAATAAGAAGGGTATTTGGACGATAGCATGTGGAAAGTCACTCAGTTTCAGACAGTGAAATCATTTAAATTATATAAATTGATCAGGCGTGACCAAAATTAATTTTTCACCTATAATTTGTGAAGGTTTATTAAAAGAACTATAAGCCCTAAAAAACTGGACTTTGGCAGAAGACTAGAATAGAAATGGAAATTTAACTATATTGATAAAAGCACGAGAAAAATTGCAGAAATGCACCAGGACAATTTTTTTTCATTACTATGGAGACGCTATAGCTTAACAATATCTACATAGGGAAAAAAAAGTTAATTTTATTTTGACTTGCATGCAATATTTATTCTTCAGAGAACAGCTAATGTGTAAGGCACCCCTCGACGGTGCCTAATTCTCAGCCTAATAATTTCCTATTCAAAATCAATGTGAAATTGTTCAGAGTATAAGCCTTTAGACCTGAATTTTCGAGTCTGAGTTCCTATCATATAAAGATCTACAATGGAAATACAAATATTTAGGTCAGGCATCTCTTTGTGTTTTCAACCTTAGCTCAGCAGGAGCACTGTTGTGTCTAAATCAGAAAGTTGATGGACTTAAGAGACTTGAGCGCATATTCTGGCTTGTCATTTCATTGCAGTACTGAATCAGTGCTGGGCTTCAAACAAGATAATGATCCAATACGCAGACTGCGCTTTCTGGATATCATTAAAGATCCTTTGGCACTACTTGCAGTAGGGGGAGGGGTCCCTGTATGTCCTGTAATGGGAATATGTTGTCTGGTTCATTTATTCTCTCCTCTTTCCATGTGTCTTTTACCTGTGCATGTACATCATCTCACTCCTTTATATTAGTTGCAGTTCAAAATACTTCATTAGTTGTACCATGTTTTGGGATGCTGTAAAGCCGTGACATAAATGTAAGTTTTTTCAACTCAAAATAAAATTGAAAATTAAGTGGATCTGTTCATATAATTTTGATTTCTTTTTCGCTAAACCTACAAATATAACCTCTGACTTTAAAAGAATGGAATTTCAGGAATAAATCCTTTAAGATCTTTAGCTAAATCGGGAAAAAAAATGCACTCTCATCCACAATTTATAATATTCCATTTAAGTTCTTCATGATTGGGGCTCAAAATTTGAAAGACATTTTGAAGACAATTTAATTTTCATGAAAAGGGTAATTTGAGCTTGGAGGTAAGAAATTAATCAGTTAGTATCTTTCACTGGGAGAAAGTGAGGACTGCAGATGCTGCAGTGTGGTGCTGGAAAAGTCCTTCAGGAAGAAGGGCTTATGCCCAAAATGTCGATTCTCCTGCTCCTCGGATGCTGCCTGGCCTGCTGTGTTTTTCCAGCACCACATTTTTCAACTCTAGTATCTTTCACTGGTCATCTCAGACAGGGACAGTCGAGTAAAAATGATATCTTTGACTCTTTCACTCTTTCAATCAAGCATCCAGAAAAGGATCCAACAATTTCAAATATTGTTACAAAAATGTGTAAAAATATTCACCGTGCAATTAACATTTAAATTAAAATTTAACTCAATCTAGACCAGTCAAATCTTGAATAAAATTCCCCTAAAACTTGAAAGGTTTTCAATGGGCTGTATGTAACATGCTCTGCCATGTGTCCACAGAATTTATGAACTTTCATGTGTTTTGAAAGAGCTTATTAATGTGTTTAAATATGATTCTACTTTTTTCCTTTTTGTGCATGTTAAGAAGAAAATCAATTCATTATGTATTGTATCCAGATACTGCTTTGTCCACATGCAGCTACCTGACAAAACAAAATTAGCCATCATGTGAAATTTTAATCTGTAATGCTCTTCATCCCAACAGTGTGTTTGTATGTAGCAGTGCCTGTAAATTTAGATCAGTGTTTCCAGAGAACTGTGCACTTACAGATAATCCAATTGTATAGTTAACAAATTAACATGTTTTCCCCATTTTTTGGCTCCCTAAACTGCATACCTGCAGCCAGAGGAGTTGACACTGCTGCTAATCAAGCTGAGGCGGCAGCAAGCTGAAGTAAACGGCATCCGGGAGCACACAGCAGCACAACTCATGCAGTTGAACCTCAGTGATGCAAATCCCAAGGTCAGCTGTAAAATAATATATTGTACTCCACCACCATTGTCTTATGGTCTGTTCATCCATTACTGATTTGTGTGCTGGTGCTCATCAACTTTTTTTTAATAATTGGAATATTCATGTGCAGTAGTCCCTTAATGCAACGCCTCGGTAAGATTAAATTTCTAGTCTATTATTGAATCTAATGGCAAAACTGCTCCATCTTATATTGATTTCATCAATCTTTATAAAAACAGTTGGTTGCTTTTGCAGAATTTATTTTCATGTAAAGTACTAGTAAGATTGAGTGATGATTTCCATAAATCCCTTGATTGTGTACGTTTGCCATTGTTCTATTTTGTAAAAAAGAGTTTACTTACTGGTACAAATATGTGTAATATTTTGGATGGGAGATAAGAATCAAAATGCTGAACTTATCAATGTTGTGTTTGAAACTGTGAGCACTTAAAGTACTTGTTTAGTGAATTGTGTCTTTGAGGGATACGTCTAGTTTTTGTGACAGAACTATTTATTTTTAATTGCCTAGTTTGCCATTGCAGAAAATAGAAACCTCAAGCAAAGAGGGAGGCCTTTTGGTCCATCTTGTGTTTGAAAGAACTAGCAATTGGTTCCAGTCTCCTTTTTTCCCACAGCCATGCAAGTTTTTCCAATTCAAGTTTTTCATGTTCAAGATTGATCCATGTGCTTTTCGAACAAATGCTTAAATTTGCCTTTGCCTTTTCATTTACAACTGAGTTGGTGTTTCTTAACTTGACTGGTACTTTTACTGTTGCAACCTTGTGTCAGTGAATGTTTCATTAAATTCCTGGAATCCTTTTAAAAATATTTATAGTCTGCTGTTCTTTGTCCTCTTTCTTATTTTAAATTATCTGTTCTTCTTTATTGCTGCCTGTTAGAATGATATCCTTATTCATCACCTTCAAAGAAATCTCATGTATTTGGATTATCAGGTGGGAGTACTAGAAATTAATTGTTTTGTAATGTTGAGTTTCCCAGTGCATGAGTTACTTTGCTGTGTCACCAAGAATTCCTCAACTAACCTGATAGCAAAAAGAGGGACCTATTCCAAATGTGCAGAATTTTTAAACCATGTATCTGCTAGTGTTTTCAGTCTTGGTTTTAAATGTTTTGTTACCTTGTTCCTCAGTACCCTACTCTCCATAAAATGAAGCAAATTATAACTTGATGATGATCTACTCAACAGGAGTGATTTCTCAGAATTCATAAATGTTCATTCTTTAGAGACCCACTGAGAACTTTCTATGGAAGCGTATTATTTGTAATGATTGTAACTGCCTATTTGTGTTAAATACAGTTCAGTCTTCAAAAAAGTGAAGGAAATTTGAGAAGTGGCTTAACTGGATGATGATAATAACTGCATAATTGTCTGGGGAATTTTCCAGGCCATTTGAGGTGGGTGGATGGGTGTTTAGGGAAAAATAGGAGGATGAGGCTGCCAGATGAGTATCCTGACTTCTTCCTGTAAACTTCCTTCCTTCCTTTCCTGGAATGGGTTGGAAATTGTGTCAGCAACCAGCTAGCACCACAGGAAGGCAATCACATAATTAAGGAGGCTGTTGAGAGAGGTTTTGTATTTTCACTGACTTTTCGCGAAGAATAGACAGGTGACACACACCGTATATACTACGGCACCATAGAGGATGCCAGTGTACAGCACAATACTGTACTGTGCTGTCAGCATTATAAAGTGACAAGTCTAAGATCAGCCATTGGGAGAGGCTTGCAGTGACGAGGCAAGTCTCTGAGGCTGATGTTACTGTTCATAATCTTGGTGAAGAAATTAGTGGCAATTCCTGCAAGAAACATTCATTAAGGGGTGCTATAGACCTTCCCAATCATTTTCTTCAGAGGTAGCACCTCCAAGGCACCACACTACAAATCTCTGTGGAGTCACTGTTAAGACTGTCATTGGCATTTTAAACCCTGTACACTTATATACAATCTTGCCTGCTATTCTTAATTGAACAGTTATCTTAGAGGTTGTTTCAATGCCTTCCAGAAATTTAACTAGTAATTCTGCTACTCGTGTGATCAGATTGACCCAAAAATTACCCTGTCATTTATGCTAAAACTCAGATGATAAGATTCAGACCCAAGTCTTGAATGGGTTTGAGTTTGTTATATTGATCATTTCAAATAACATATACTAAGCAACATTATTTTGACAGTATACGTGCAATTCATCTTTAAATGTTAATTCTGTAACTTCTATTCAATGCAAAGACATACTGCACAATAAGTTATAAAGATTTGTATATACATGTTGGTGTATTACCGTCCTTAAGTATATTCATAGTTTCAACTTCCAAGGTCTGCTTGTGAATAAATATTCTACAAAGAGGCTTTGGCTAATTTTAAAAACAAAATGTGTTATCTCATCAGAGAATAGGAAATGTAAAATCTCCATTAGTAGGAAGGACTGAGATACACCAGTGTGTATGCATTCATCTTTTTTTAGTATTTAGGACTTTGTGATGATTCTCTTCGAAAAAAGTCTTGTGTTTTTAAACTTCTGGCTGTTGTGGGAGGTAAGAGATGATATTATTGAATCAGTTATAGCTCCATTAAAAATCTTGGATTTTTGAGTGCTTGGACATAAAAATACATGGAAAACTAGCAAGCTCCATATTTTCAGTGATACAAAATGTGAAATGGAAAATGAGTAAGCTCCATATTTTACCTCTTACTGCAGGAAAAAGAAGTATTTTGCCTGAGTTTCAAGCATTTCACCACAGTAACATACTGAAAATATTATAGTTTATTTTGAATAAAACTTAAACCTGTTGAAATAATACAGATTTACCAAAGATGAACCCAAATGATTAAATTTTACCAATACGTTGTCAACAGAATTTTGTGATCAGACTTTGGAACTTTCCAATTTCTTTATATCTAGTACCCCGAGAACTTTTTTTTTCAGTTTGGTGTATAATGCTTGCAAAAGGCTTTGGTACCGATTCCAAAAAGCAGGAGCTATAATCACTGTTTCATCTTTTAAATCCAGCCATGCTGTAAACTGATGTTTACTGTATGCTCCTCCTGATTTGAAATAGATGAAAGAAAATGAACCTTTAATCGCCACGGTTCACACAATGATTGAGAACTCAGCACCAAGGCCACAAGTATACAAGCAAGTAAGGTCTTGGATATTGATTGCTTTGCTTAATCACAGAGCCCTGTGTATGGCAGCTTTCAGTTAAATCATACCCTAGAGTTCTTACTTACTTCAGTGACATTCATCCATGCATTTGAACAATGCTGAAATAATGTTTTAGCATGGCTTATTTTACCATTCAAAACATACGTTATGCTTTGCTGCAAACTCTGCTGAAGATATACTTACTCCCTTATGTTTTAGATCTCGTTTTGGAATTGTACAGGCAAGTCTAACGAGTCCTAGACTGAAATTAATTTCATATGGAACAAGTAATGTTGTAAAACATAAGAAAAAGAATCCAATGATTTGTTACAGTAACAAATCATATCAAAATGGATTCATGAAATGGTTTCATAATTTACAGAAGTATGGGCCAGTCTTAATCTCTGAGGTAGCTGAAGTTTGACTGGAATTTTGTTGCTGGAGATTTCTAATTGATTTCAAATTTTAAAATTTCAAAACAAAAGCATAATTATTTTGCAAAAATTTACTGAAGTATAAATATAGCGCTGTTGCTTATTCATACACTGACCTTCGCTCATACATCCTAAGTGTGTACCCACAAAGTAGTCTGAAGTTGATTACAAACGTGATCCCAACTGTGTTTTCAACATAGCTCAGTGTTTCTGCATGGCAGTTGTGACAGCATGCTTAAATGTACATAGTGTATGAAAGCAGAAGCCGCAGAAATGTTGTAGTTTGCAGTTTGTGTCTTTACTGTTTTCAACCTATATGTGTTTTAAGTTCAGGTGCAAGGTACGTTTGGTGATCTTGTGGATAATACTCCATGTACTGACAAATGGGAATTCTAAATTAATTAAACTTGCATGTAAATTATTAAACTGTTGCCTTAACTGTTTCTTGCCTTTCTCATATAAGCCTGTAGTATTGCAGATTTGTAGTGCAAAATGTATAAAATGAACATTCTGATTTGCAGCTGCATTTTGAGGTAAGGTTGGTTTTGCCCTTGAGAAGCATGTATGTTAACTGCCCAAGTGACACTGGCTTGGTGGTATGGACTTCTCAGCTTTTCTTAGTAAAATAGGATTACGAAGTTGACCAGATAATATATATTCTTTGATATTAAGCTGACAGGATAGATAGTTAACTTGATGAATATATTCATAAACTGACTGATTATATAAGCTGTGATCAGATAATTTGTGCAACTATTCTGTGTAAAACATGACTTGGAGGTGCCGATGTTGGATTGGGGTGTACAAAGTTAAAAATCTCACAATACCAGTTTGTAGTCCAACAGGTTTATTTGGAAGCATTAGCTTTCGGAGCGTTGCTCCTTCAGGTGGTTATGGAGTATAAGATCATAGGACACAGAATTTGTAGCAAAAGTTTACAGTATGAGGTAACTGAAATTACATATTGAAAAAGACCTGGATTGTTTGTTAAGTCTCTCATCTTTTAGAATGGGCATGCTGGTTTCAATTCTTTCGTATGAAGATCCCAGAACTTTCTTAAAGTTACATTCTCAAGTGAAGTTTAACAATAGGTGCCATTAGGCCCAGATAATGCAATGAAGGTGTGGGGTGCCCTGTGTGAGGCTGTCTGTGCCCCAATTTTAGATTAGAATCAGTCTGAACATTGGGGCACAGACAGCCTCACAAAAGGCACCCACACTTTCATTGCATTATCTGAGCCAGCGTGGTACCTATTGTTAAACTTCACTTGAGAATGTAACTTTAAGAAAGTTCTGGGATTTCCATACGAAAGAGCTGAAACCAGCATGCCCATTCTAATAGATGAGAGACTTAACAAACAATCCCAGTCTTTTTCAAGATGTAATTTCAGTTACCTCATACTGTAAACTTTTGCAATAAATTCTGCGTCCAACGATCTTATATTCCACGACCACCTGATGAAGGAGCAGCACTCCGAAAGCTAGTGCTTCCAAATAAACCTGTTGGACTATAACCTGGGGTTATGTGATTTTTTAACTGTATTACTCTGGTAATTGTTCACAAGGGGTAAGATTAATGTGTTCCATTTAGACAAAATGCATCAAGCAAGTTTGACTGACTCTTCTGCAGCATCATAGCACCACCCCTCCCCATTTTCTTCAATGGAAAATCTAAAAAAGGGGAAAGCATAAGATAATGTGGTTTGTTACTAATGGCACAGAATAGTTTTATTCCCAGTTTATATCGCCTGTTTTAAAAGGGAATTTCAAACATGACATTTGCTTCAATTTGTCACTTCTAGTACCTAAATTTCCAGACGATGGTTGCCTTACCAAACAAAAAGTCTTAACATATGTGGGCGCACGGTGGCACAGTGGTTAGCACTGCTGCCTCACAGCGCCAGAGACCCGGGTTCAATTCCCGCCTCAGGCGACTGACTGTGTGGAGTTTACACGTTCTCCCCGTGTCTGCGTGGGTTTCCTCCGGGTGCTCCGGTTTCCTCCCACAGTCCAAAGATGTGCAGGTCAGGTGAATTGGCCATGCTAAATTGCCCGTAGTGTTAGGTAAGGGGTAGATGTAGATGTAGGGGTATGGGTGGGTTACGCTTCGGCGGGGCGGTGTGGACTTGTTGGGCCGAAGGGCCTGTTTCCACACTGTAAGTAATCTAATCTAATCTAATCTAATGTATTCAAATAATGCAGCTGGGAACATCCAAACTTCTGTCTCTTCTGCAAAATTGCCTACATTTTACAGTTGTGATATATGTTTTACAAATTTCCCCAATATGATACCAACTCAATTTAACTTTATTGTTCATTCATAGTTCTGGAACCTGCTAATAGCACTGAGCTTTGCTGGTTGATGTGCAGTATAGGATTTAGCTCACTGCTATTAAGTTTTGACTATAAAATCAGACTTCTGTTTAATATATTATGAGGCTGAGATCTTTGCTCTATCTATCTGCAGAAGAAGAAATGAATCATTTTTGAACCAGCTCAGCCAGGGTAGCCTTGAGGAGGAGTTCGTTGAATGTATCTGAGAGAGTTTTCTTGAACAGTATGTAATGGAACCAATGAGGGAGCAAGCTATTTTAGATTTGGTCCTGTGTAATGAGACAGGAATAATTAATGACCTCATAGTTAGGGATCCTCCTGAAAGAAGCCAATACAGTATGGTTGAATTTAGAATACAGATGAAAAGTGTGAAGATAAACTCCAATACCAGGGTCCCATGCTTAAATGAGGGAGACTACAATAGAATGAGGGAGGACTTGGTAAAGTAGACTATAAACACCGATTTTATGGTGCGACAGTTGACAAGCAGTGGAGGATTGTCAAAGCAATTTTTCAAAGTGCTCAGCAAAAGTATATCCAGTGAAAAGGAAGGACTGTAAGAAAAGGGGTAATCTGCCGTGGGTGTCTAACAAATTGAAAGAGAAGGCATACAAAGTGGGCAAGAACAGCAGGAAACTAGAAGATTAGGAAAACTTTAAAGGTCAACAGGAAGCCACAAAAGAGCTATAAAGAAAAGTAAGATGGAGTGTGAGAAAAAACTAGCACAGAATATAAAGACAGATTGCAAATGTTTTTATAAATATGTAAAATGAAAAAGAGTGATTAAAGTAAACATTGGTCCTTTAGAGGATGAGAAGGGGCATTAAGTTGTGGGATATGAGGAAATGGCCGAGGCATTAAACAAGTATTCTGTATCAATCTTCACAGTGGAGGATACTAATAACATGGCAGGTATTAACAAAGAGACTAAGGTAGATGAGGACCTGGAAATGACCATTATTACTGAAGAGGTAGTGTTGGATAAGGTAATGGAGCTAAGGATAGGCAAGTCTCCTGGCTCTGATGGAATGCATCCCAGAGTACTAAAAGAGATGGCGGGCGAAATAGCAAGTGCACTTGTGGTGGTTTTCCAAAATTTGCTGGACTCTGGGGCAGTCCCAGCAGATTGGAAAACAGCAAAGCTGACGCCACTGTTTAAAAAGGGACATAGACAAAAGGTGGGGAATTATAGACCTGTGAGCTTAACCTCTGTAGTGGGGAAGATGCTTGAGTGTATTATCAAGGAAGAAATAGCAAGGCATCTCGATAGAAATTATCCTGTTGGGCAGACGCAGCGTGGGTTTGTGAAGGGCAGGTAATGCTTAACTAATCTTTTGGAATGTTATGAAGAGATTACGAGCAAGGTGAACAACAGGGACCAGTGGATGTGTGTACCTAGATTTTCAAAAGGCCTTCGAGAAAGTGCCACACAGCTGGCTGCTGCATAAGATAAAGACGCACTATAAAGATAAATATAAAGAGGCATTAGCATGGATAGAGAATTGGTTGACTAATAGGAAGCAAAGAGTGGGGATAAATGAGTGCTATTCTGGTTGGCAATCAGCAAGTAGTGGAGTGCCCCAGGGATTGGTGTTGGGACCTCAATTCTTCCCAATTCATCCAGATAATTTGGATTTAGGGACCACGTGTAGGGTGTCAAAGTTTGCAGATGACACTAAAATGAATGGCAGAGCAAAGTGTGCAGAGGGCTGTGTAAGTTTGCAGATGATACTAAGATGCTTTGAGTGAGTGGGCAAATGTTTGGCAGATGGAATACAATGTTAATAAATGTGAAGTCATTCATTTTGGTAGGAATAACAGTAAAAAAGATTATTACTTGAATGGTAAAAAGTTACAGTATGCTGCTATGCAGAGGAACCTGGGTGTTCTTGTGTATGAGTCACAGAAGATTGGTCTGCAGGTACAGCAAGTAATTAGGAAGGCAAATGGAATTCTGTCCTTCATTGCTAAAGGGATTGAGTTTAAAGCAGAGAGGTTATGTTGCAGCTGTACAGGGTGCTGGTGAGGCCACACCTGGAGAACTGCATGCAATTTTGGTCTCCTTACTTGAGAAAGGATGCACTGGCACTGGAGGGGGTGCACAGGAGGTTCACTACGTTGGTTCCAGAGTTGAGCGGGTTGCCTTAAGACGACAGACTGAGTAGACTGGGGTTATATTCATTGGAATTTAGAAAAATGAGGGGAGATCTTATAGGAACATAAAATTCTGAAGGGAATAGATAAAATAGAAGTAGAGAGGATGTTTCCATTGGCAAGTGAAACTAGGACAAGAGGGCGTAGCCTCAAAATTGGGGGGAAGCAGATTTAGGACTGAATTAAGAAGGAAATTCTTCACCCAGTGGGTTCTGAATCTGTGGAATTCCCTGCCCAGTGAAGTTGGTGCTACTTCAGAAAACTTTGTTAAAGCTAAGATAGATTTTTTTGAACAGTAAAGGAATTAAGGGATACAGTGAGAGCGTGGGTAAGTGGAGCTGAGTCTATGAAAAGATCAGCCATTTTCTTATTGAATGGCAGAGCATTCTTGAAAGACCAGGTGGCCTAATCCTGTTCCAACTACTTATGGACCATGTTTCTGTTACATGGTTATGTGGGTGGCACGGTGGCACAGTGGTTAGCACTGCTGCCTCACAGCGCCAGAGACCCGGGTTCAATTCCCGCCTCAGGCGACTCTCTGTGTGGAGTTTGCACATTCTCCCCGTGTCTGCGTGGGTTTCCTCCGGGTGCTTGGGTTTCCTCCCACACTCCAAAGATGTGCAGGTCAGGTGAATTGGCCATGCTAAATTGCCCGTAGTGTTAGGTAAGGGGTAGATGTAGGGGTATGGGTGGGTTGCGCTTCGGCGGGGCGGTGTGGACTTGTTGGGCCGAAGGGCCTGTTTCCACACTGTAAGTAATCTAATGGTTTACATTAACTTTGACAAGTATTTGCAATATTACCTTATTAAGTTGAACAAACAAAATATTGTCTCATCACTTGGAATGTGGTGATAAAAGGTAGATTGTTGTGCTTCATACATTTTATCATACAGATAGTTACCTCTGAAAATGTCATGCCTTGATGTAATTTTTGAAATAAAATCAATGCAATGTAAATGTGCAGCAAGTCTAGCAGCATTTATGGAGAGAGAGAGAGAGAGAAAGGGTTAGCATTTCAAGTCCAATATGACTTCTCTGAAAAAATGTTAACTTTGTTTCTTTGTTGAGTCCTTCCAGAAATTTGTTTCAATTTTAGGTTCCTTGAATCTGCAGCGTTTTGCTTTAATGATTTTAAATATTAAATACCGTTAAATATTAATTGCTTTGTATGTAAGTTAGTAACACCATTCAAAATACAGGCAAAAGAAAAGTCACATAGTGCATTATGCATTGATACTTTATTTTTCAAGGGATCTAATTTAAATAGTTAATTCTTTATTTGGTGTAAATATAAATGTTCTGTTGTAAGAATACATTCTATAACCTGGGATCTCTTTATTTCTGAGAAAAATATTTTTCCTATGGAATTTTAATCTTTCTTACCAAAGATAACATTCATCTTTCATATTTCATGATAAAAATAAAGCATGAACTATTCAACCCCAGGGCTAACTTCATCAATCCCAGTGGGAACCTTGTTTGAACTCTGTATAGATTGAAGAATCAATGCTACATGTTGTTACCCTATCTTCAACACAAGCTCCCATCAGTTTAGACTAACTCCTGGGGCGCACCACATTGCTGAACTGCTCTTTTTCAATTAATCCATTGAGATTTTAACTTCATTATTTTTTTCTTACTCATGTTCTTGTAGCTGGCTCAGCAAGATGATTACAGAGAAACTTTATACAGCCACAGACGTGAAAATCTGGACATTGATGTATGTGAAAATGTTTTACAGTTTTTTGATCCCACAGTTTTGACTAATTGTGTCTTATTTTATGGAGAGATGCAACTAAGTTTTTGTAAAGTATTCTAAGGAAATAGTATGTGCAATTTTTTAAATTGGATTATGTCTTTTGATATATATCAATGATGTGGAGGTGTTGGTATTGGACTGGGGTAGACAAAGTTAAAAATTACATAACACCAGGTTATAGTCCAGGTTTGTTTGGAAGTACTAGCTTTTGGAGAGCTGCTCCTTCATCAAGTAGTTGTGGAACAGCATCATAATTCTGGATTAGTGGTGCTGGAAAAGCACAGCAGTTCAGGCAACAGAATCATAAGATAACGAATTTATAGCAAAACACTCGGCATGCATTTGAAACAATATATTGAACAAATATGGATTCCTATTAAGTCTTTCATCTTTTAGAGTGGGTTGCAGCTTTCAGTTCATTTAATATGTAAATCCCTGAACTTCTTTTAAGTCACATTCCCAAGATAACTTAAGGTTTTACTTTTTTAAAAAAAAGGTGACATCTCAGCTCAGACAATGTATTAAAAGCTGTGAGGTTTGAGTCTATCTGTCTGCCTCAAATTTTCAGGTGACCATCCTCCAAGACGGACTTTGGGATACGCAACAACATAGAGTGGCTGACAGCCAAGTTTGGTACCCATGAGGATGGCCTCAACCGCAACGTTGGGTTCAGGTCACACTACATCATACAGTCTCGTGCATACAGACACACACTCTTACATACACAGACACTCTCTCAGACACACCCACGTACAACCCCCACACTCTCACCCACACGCGCACACATTTCACAGGCTTATATTCTGTCACACTCATGCACACTTCTATCAAGCAAGCACACATGCAAACACACTATCTCATGCATACTCAAACTCACATGTACACACTCACCTGCATGCGTGCGCTCTTTCCCCCCCCCCCCCCCCCCCCCCTTCACATGGGCGCGTGTGCGTGCAAACACACACATATGTCTATGCAGTGAATTTGCATTTGCAGAATTGTATTTGCAGATAAATTCTATTTTGCTCAAAAAGCAGACAACTCTCAGGTAGTCAATCCGTGCAACATTTTATAAACTCCTACTTTGGAAATAGAACCAGTCTGACTCAAGATTGGCCTACAGACACTCAAACTTCACACCTTTAGTACATTGTCTGAGCTGAGATGACACCTTTTTTTTAATAAAATCTGAAAAGTTATGTTGAGAATGTGACTTAAAAGAAGTTCTGGCAATTACATATTAATGGCCAAAAGCTGCAACCCTCTCTAAAGATGAAAGACTTAACAGCAATCTAGGTTTGTTCAATATATTGTTTCAATTGCATGACACTGTGGTCTTTTGCTATAAATTTGGTGGTGTATGAACCTGCTCCACAACTACCTATGGAAGGAGTGGTGCTCTGAAAGCTAGTACTTCCAAATAAATCTGTTGGACTATAGCCTGGTATTGCGTGATATATGTCAAAAATACATTTGCCTCCTTAATAAAAATCATGCAGTACCAAAATTGCTTATTGTTATCAAGAATGCTTTATTTCTGTCTTATGTTTAATTAATACTCTTGGTCAATTGATTACTCAATTATGAATCTTAGATTGCCAAGGAAATGATCATTCACTAATTCTATCCACTATTTTCTTTTTACTTCCCTTTCTCACCTAGAAAACTAAAAAGCTTGGCTGGGAATGTTTTCTTTAGATTTAGAACCATTTCATTTGAAACCAGAATCTAAAATGACCAAATTACCAAAACCTTAAAAATTTTCACAAGCAAAAACAGAAGTTGTCAGAAAAGCTCATGCAACTTCACTTTTTGTTTCTGATTCACAGCATCCGCAGTTCTTTCGGTTCTTAAAAAATTCCACCTGGTCAAAGGGCTAGTGTGGATTTATAAGGAGTAGATGTGCCCAATGAATATAGTAGAGTTTTTTAAAAATTTGATTGATATGGTGTGTCAGTAAACATCTATTCATGTTATATCTTGGGAAATAAAATACAAAAGGTCAGAAATCTGCTTCAGCCGTAGGTTACGCTGCACCTGGGGTACTGTGAGCACCACACATTAGGGAGTGAAGTGTGGATTTTCTGGAATGATAATTTATACTCAAGGGTTAAACGATAGGAAGGGGTTTAATAAATAAGGTTGTACTTCCTGAAATTGAAGAAGCTAAGTTGGAATTTGAGTTTGATTTATTGTCACATTTACCAAGATGCAGAAAAAAGTAATGTTTTGTGTGCTGTACTGGCAGATCATACAGAGCGCAGAATACAGTAAAAACCAAAAGAACAGCGGATGGTGGAAATCGGAAACAAAAACAAATTGCTGGAAAAGCTCAACAATGTAGCAGCTTCTATGCAGAGAAATCAGAGTTAACATTTCTGGTCCAATTCTTTGAAGCGTGAAAAATGACTTGATTAGATTCCCTACAGTGTGCGAATAAGTCCTTCGGCCCAACAAATCCACAGTGCCCCTCCAAAGAGTAACCCACCCAGACCGATTCCCCTGCCCTATATATACCCCTGACTAATGTGCCTAACACTATGGGCAATTTAGCAAGGCCAATTCACCTGATCTGCACATCTTTGGACTGTGGGAGGAAACTGGAGCACCTGGAGGAAACCCACGCAGACACGGGGAGAATGTGCAAACTCCACACAGACAGTTGCTTGAGGCGGGAATCGAACCCAGACCCCTGACACTGTGAGGCGGTAATGCTAACATCTGAGCCACCGTGCCACCCACTTCATTGAAGTATAACAGATATAACAATAATGTATGGTAATAATAACAGAGTAGATCCTGAAATGTGGATGTAGAAAGCCTGTTTCCTCTTGTGGATGGGTCCATTAATAGGGACAATGTTCAAAACTTTTTGTTCATCCTTTCAGGACAGAGATTCAGAGAGCTTATTTTTGAAGGATGATGCAACTTTGAAACTCTGCCTTTGAGATGGCGTAGGCATTGAATCAGAGAGTCTTATGTTTTTAAGGGCAAAGTCAATAGATTCTTAAACAAAAACAGAAATTGCTGGTGAAACTGGTCTGGCAGCATGTAGGAAGAAAGTAGAGTTAACATTTCAAGTCTGGTGATTCTTCATCAGAATTTCTTCATATTTCTACTCTTAAATCATACATTCATATGTCCAGATTAAGGGGCTGGACTTTTTTAGGCTGGGAAGCCTGATGCTAGACAGCTGCAGCATGACTACAAAAAAGGAAGGACTTTGAGGCTGGAAAGAAGAAATTGATTGACCACTGAAGGGAAGATTGTGGTAGGTTTCTTGGGGATGTTGGTGGAAAAGATTACACTTCCTCCTATTCCACAAGCTGTGCTGGGGGAAAATAAACTTCATTACTGAATCTGATAGTTCTGACACTTGTCTTGGCCACTCTTTTCTGAGCCAGGGCAAACCCAAAACAGTGATTACATTGAAATAGATGATAAAATCAGTAGTATGCAGTTTGCTAACTGTACTCACGTTTCTGACCCATATCTTGATGAGAGATTATTCGCCCAACCCATTTTCAACCAGAAGTAAGTCCATTTATCATTTTAGAATTCCACATTGTTTAAGAATTTAAATCTGTGTAGGGAGATTTTAATCTTCCAAAGTATTTATCAGCTAAAACATAAAAGCAATATTTTGATCTTCCATTAGTTTGCAAATGCAGGTTATTTTTCAAATTATATTGTTCAATAAACCAGAAGACATTATGAACCTGGTTACTGATTTACCTTTGTCTTTGTTCAAAATGTGAGATTACAGTGTTCTCAAGCAGGGAATGCTGGTTTGCTTTAACTGGAAGAGTTGTTCCAGAAATTTGTTAGAAAAACTTAGGTTCACATTTTTCTTGATGTATATTTTCAGCAATTGCTGAACTTGAAGAAATGTTTAAAGCCATGTGCTGCTCTGGTGGAGAGTTATTGTTATTTTGTCAATCTTTGTGCTTTCTGTTGTAGGGTAAACTGAGCCAATTATGTGAGCAGGATAAGGTTGTTTGTGAGCAAGAAGAGAAATTGCAGCAGCTGCATAAGGAAAAAGTAAGAAATTATGATCAAATTACTTCATTTCAACATAATGCATATCTCCAGTGAATATATTGAATTCAGACTAAATTATGCATACTGCTTTGTCTCTTGCAGCATACGCTTGAACAAGCTTTACTGGCTGCAAGTCAGGAGATTGAAATGAATGCAGAAAATCCTACTGTAGTGCAAAGTGTGGCCTTACAAAGAGACGTTTTACAAAATGGATTGCTCAGCACTTGCCGGGAGATATCAAGAACCACCACAGTGAGTTGTAGTCACTATGCCATTTGTTGTTTGTAGTAAAGTCTGAAGGCCAGGTCTGCTTTAGCTTGTAGTTCTTTTTCAAATGTTCTGATCGCGTGTTAAACTCCCACATAAACTGTTGGTGAGCTTTTACTTTGCATAGGATATGTATTCAAAACACTTCAGGACTTTTCTGATTATATGTAACCTTTTGAGTATCATTTTAGCACACCATACTCTGCAGAGCTGATTAATGCAAGATTATGCCAATGTAAACTTTTGCTGTATCATTAACAGGGAGGCAATGAGCATTTCACTTGATTCCCAAAATTGTGGAGGGAAGCTAGTCAGCACATAAACTGAAGAAGTTGCTATAGTCAGCCCTTGCACCCCACCTGGTGGCTAATCTGAGTGCCAGAAATCAGAAGCCTTTTCCCAGATTCACATTTATGACCCATCTGTTGAGGAGAAGTTATTCACCCACCCATTTTAAACCAGAAATATGTCCATTTGTTCCTTTAGAATTTCACGTTTTTAGGAATTTAAATCTTTGAAAGATTAAAATCTCCTGCCAAAGTTTTTATCAGCTAAAACATATGTACAATTTTTTGATATTCCATTCCTTTGTAAGTGCAGATTGTTTTTCAAATTGTTTTGTTCAGTAAATTTAAAGAAATAGATTGTGAATTTGATTTTGATTTGCCTCATCTTAGTTCAAAATGTAAGATTACAACTTTCCCAATTAAGTTAATCCTGGTGTATAGCATGTAGGATTGTTTTTAAGTTTGGAATCGATTGTACATTTTTAAAAATGAAATAATTCTCCTGTTTAAGCTATGTACTTTGTGATTTAGGAACTGGAAAGAACATGGAAAGAGTATGAAAAGTTAGAGTATGACGTAACTCTAGCAAGAACCCACTTACAACAACAACTAGACAGATGTGATGAAGTTCAGGTACTGGCTGTATTTGGACAGATGGATCTGATGTCTGAGCATGTTTATACTAACAATAACAAAATCTCTTTTTCCAGCAAATACGTCTCCAGCATAGCACAATTGTCGGCACATTGTTCACCAGTTTCCTTCTACTTAATCCAATTTATAACAACCGTATTGCATTACTTCCTTGCATACAGCACGCCTAACCAAACACTGTTGTCAGAAACACTTTTGTTACCTCTTTAATGTATTTCATGCATGATAAAACATCAGTGTTCATGACTGCTGTATTTGTTGTCAGAAGGATCTTTACTTTTTTTCCCCAAGGTGGAGTTAACTGCTCAGCAACGCCCTCAGATTCAAAAGGAGCTCTGGAGAATTGATGATGTTATGGAAGGACTCACCAAAAGTAAACAGCAAAGAAGGAACTCTAGCAACACTGGTAAGAAAAGCCAATCCTGTTTTAGGTCAGAATTTCAAGTAATTAAGTAGTAGCTGTTGTGGATTCCAGTAGAGGTAACGAATTGAAGTGTTGTTTTATTTTCCTTTTCGTTATTTCCCACCCTCCACTGTGAATGTGTTTAAGTTTCAGTTTATCTACAAAGACTGAAATCAACTTGTTAGTTACGCTATGAACTCTTGAACTGCTTTTTTGTTTGCTTTGAACTGATGAACCAAAATTGTAGTTTTCTCACTTAAGAGGGCCTTTCTAGTTCTGTTGATGTCATGGGTTACAGTAATTAGCACAACTATCAATCTGTCCTTGTGTTGGATAGGATACGTGCAATGAGATGGTCTCCTGCCTCCCATTCTGAAGTTAAAACCACAGGTCAATATTTAACTATTTCAGCATAGAAACAGGTCATTCAATCTTTGCAATATTTATGCTCAAGACCCTCCTCCCACTCTCCTTCATCTACCATTATATGCCCTTCTGCCTTGTGGTTATGTAGCTTCCCCTTAAATGCATCTTTGCAACTTGACTAATCTGTTCTGCGTGGGAGCAAGTTCCACTTTCCAATCGTACAGGTATAGAAGTTACTTCTCCATCACCTGTTAGATTTATTAGTGACTGTCTTGTATTTTTAGGCTGTAATTCTGGACTTCTCTCCTTCGCACACAAGCAGGAGCCTTTTCACTGTCTCTATCCTATAAAGGAAGACAGTAAAGTAGTGCGAATGTCATTGGACTAGTAATCCCGAGACCTCAGCTAACGTTCTGGAGACTGGAGTTCAAAACCCAGCACTGCAACAGATAGAAATTCAAATTCATTACTTAAAAACAATGGAAGCAAAACCTAATGTCTCTATTGGTGTCACTGAAGCTCTCGTGATTGTTATCTTCAGGGATACAAATCTGCCACCCTTATCCTGTCTGTCTATATGTGACTCCAGGTCTGCAACATTGATTCTTAACTGCCCTCCGTGAAATGCCTAAACAACCCACTCAGTTCAAGAAATTTAGGTATGGACAACAAATGCTGGCCTTGTCATCATTCCCAAAACTCATGAAAGGTTGAAAAGAAAGAAAAACTTTCAAGAACTTGAAGACTGGTAGGCTGTTGGAGAAAATGTGGAGGCATGGTTTTAAGGGTGATTTGGCAATTTGGATTAGAAACTGGCTTTCTGTAAGAAAGCGGTGGTTGATGGAAAATATTCAGCCTGGAGTCCAGTTACTAGTGGTGTGCCACAAGAATCTGTTTTGGGACTACTACTGTTTGTCATTTTTATAAATGACTTGGACATTTGCAGATGACACTAAAGTCTGTGGAGTGGTGGACTGTGTGGAATAATGTTGCAGGTTGCAAGGAGACTTGGATAAACTGCAGAATTAGGCTGAGAGGTGGCAAATGGAGTTCAATGCAGATAAATGTGAGGTGATTCACTTTGGGAAGAATAACAGGATGGCAGAATACTGGGTCAATAGAAAGATTCTTGGTAGTGTGGATGTGCAGAGGGATCTTCATGTCCATGTTACATAGATCCTTGAAAGTTGCCACCCAGGTTGATAGTGCATTTGGTGTGTTAGGTTTTTTTGGTAGAGGGTTTGAGTTCTGGAACTGTGATGTCATGCTGCAACTGTACAAAATGCTAGTGCAGCCGCACTTGGAGTATTGTATGCAGTCCTGGTCTCCCCATAACAGGAAGGATGTGGAAGCATTGGAAAAGGTGCAGAGGAGATTTACCAGGATGTTGCCTGGTCTGGTGTGCAGGTCTTATGAGGAAAGGCTGAGGGACTTGGGTCTGTTCTCATTGGAGAGAAGAAGGCTAAAAGGGGATTTGATAGAGACATACAAGATGATTAGAGGATTAGATAGGGTGGACAGTGAGAGTCTTTTTCCGAGGATGATAACATCAGCTTGTATGAGGGAGCATAGCTGCAAACGGAGGAGTGATAGATTTAAGACAGATGTCAGAGGCATGTTCCTTACTCAGAGAGTGGTAAGGGTGTGGAATGCCCTGCCTGCCAATGTAATTAACTTAGCCACATTAGGGGCATTTATACAGTCCGTGGATGATGATGGGATAGTGTAGGGGGATGTGCTTAGATTTGTTCACAGGTTGGCGCAACGTTAAGAGCCAAAGGGCCTGTTCTGCGCTGTATTGTTCTATGTACCTTAATATCGTTATCTCCAGTCATTTCTTCTTGAACCCTAAAGTCAATTCTGATATTCTAGTATATTTTCTTTGTAGCTCCCGCAGTGATACTGTTCATTTTTAAACACACAATATAGCCTCTGTATAAATGTTTTCTTTTTCCGTTTTTATTCTGTGGATGTCAGAAACAACAATTCAAGCTCTTCAAATTATGGAAGTTTAACGTAACCTCCCTGATTTTCAAATTTAGCCCTTCAGAAAGAAATACATATACTTCATTTGCTTTGGTTTTATGTCGCTCTGTAATGTGTGTCATTATTTTCAGTGATTTGTGTCGATCAGGTTCTTGTGTTCCTCTGACCATTTAGACACTGACTAGCCAAGCTGTATATATATTGCAGTTCATATGCTAATTTCACACCTATTCTTCAAGTTTGAGACACTTAACGTAGTCCTTCTCTGTATTACTTACATCCCAAAATGTCATCCATAAACCTGAAAATTTTCTCAATAATTGCCAAGTCCAAATTGTGCATGTACATAACATTGGCACCACTTCCCATCTTTGCCAATCTAAGTAACTATCTTTAACTGTTTACATACAACTTTGTAGCCAACTTAATTTCCATTCTGATACTTGTTCACTTACTCCATTTGTTTAAAATCTGCTGTGCAGTAATATGATGTAGACTTTTCGGAAGTCTGCCCATCCAATATTTTGGGCAAGAATGCACGAGTATGTATTTTCTCCTCAAGTTCGACCAGTAACTCCCAATCAGTTATTTCTTTGCTGTGCCAAAGTTGCAATATTTAAATTGCAGCTCCCCTGTAGATTTTCTAACTTTAGTCATGGCTGATATGAGATTTTTTTTTCTGTAACTATCCTGCTGAGCATTGCTTGTGAATTTATATCAGTTGCTGGAAGCCAAAGTCAATAGATGTGAAGCTGGAAAAGCACAGCAGGTTAGACAGCATCCAAGGAGCAGGAAAGTTAGCATTTCAGGCCAAAACCCTTCGTTAGGACTGGGGAGGGAGAGGGAGTCCAGAAGTATTTAGAGGGGGGGGGGTGGGGCTGAGGAAAGGATAGGTGGGATGGTGATAGGTGGGGGTTGTTGTGATTGGCTAATGGAAAGGGTGGAGTGGATAACTGAGCAGGTTAGGACTGGTCAGGCAGGTGAGGAGGAGGGGTGGGGCTAGACATGGGATAAGGCTGAGAGAGGAGGGATTTGAAGGTGGTGAAGCCAACGTTGAAGCCATTGGGCTGTGAGCTTCCTGGGTGAAATATAATGTGTTGTTCCTCAGTTTCCGTTTGGTCTCACTCTGACAGTGGAAGAGGCCAAGGATGAACTTGTTATTAAGGGAGTGGGAAGGGGAATTAAAATGGATAGCAACTGAAAGGTTGATTTGGTTGGTGCACGCAAAGCACAGATGCTCTGCGAACTGGTCCCCGAGTCTGTGTTTGGTCTCCCCAGTATATAGGAGACCACATCACGAGCAACGGATATAATAGATGTGGTTGGATAATGTGCAAGTGGAGCATAAGTCTTCAGTTCACTTGCTAGAATGTTGTCTGGACCCAGTCTTTGCAGTATCCAGTGCCTCCAACTTTCTTGATGTCATATTGAGTGAATGGACTTGGCAAAAGACTCATGTCTGTGATGCCAGGGACCTCTGGGGATGGCAGAGAAGGATCATCCACTTGGCACTCCTGGCTGAAGATTGTTGTGAATGCTTTAGTCTTATCTTTTGCACTGATGTGCTGAGCTTTCCAATCATTGAGGGTATGGATATTTATGGAGACCCTTCTCTAATGATTTGTTTAATTGTCCACCACTATTCACAACCATATGTGATAGAACTGCAGAGCTTAGATCTGATCTGTTGATTATGGGTTCATTTAGCCCTGTCAGTGTCTTGCTTCTTATGCTGTTTGGCATGCGAGTAGTGCAGTTTCGTAGCATCAAGTTGAAAATTCATCTTTCGGAATGCTGGTGCTGGTCCTGGCAGGCCCTCCTGCACTTTTCATTTGTCCATATGTTATGTATTTACATTCACTCTTGTTGAATTGTGCTCACCCTACTGAATTTTGTATAAGCAGTTTTTCAGGCTTACTTTAATCTGTTGTTTAATACTTGTTATACTTAGTTAAATCCAGTGTTTATGCTCACAAAGCTTAAGTTTCTGTAAGCCTTTTGGATGGATCACATCAGGAATCATTCTTCCTGTTATTCCGGATGGAAAATTAAGAGGAAAACTGCTTGCTTATCTCTGTCCTCTACTTAAACAGAAGGCAGGGTACTCTTTGGACAAGATCATTTAAGTAATTTTTTTGAAAACATTTTCCAGGATAGTAGTACATCACATAGAATTCAAAAATAAGATGAGTTTCCACAAGTAAATATTGCAAGAATTTTATTCAAAATTCTGTGGCTTCAAAACATCTAATTTTTTCTTTCTCTTTTAGGCACTGCTGGCTCACAACCTGGATCTGCTTCTACTTTAAGGTGTAGGCAGGAGGTGAGCAATTTATTCTTAGTCACTGGTTGTTGTGGGAAGAAAAATCTTTGGTTAACTTTTGGTTATAATCTGTAGATGAAGTTTAGACAGCCTCGAATTAATACCTGATATTTTAACACAAAGATAGAACTTTCATTTGGTAACAGTTCTACTTGATGGAGAATATTTATTTTTCAAAAGTTAAAAGGTGGAGGAGTGTAAATAGAAAAAAGTACTCCTCATCCATTCTTATTTGTAATGGATACCCTACTCTGGTTATTCAAAGTTACTTTGACACAATATAGAAATTTCAGCAGTTCAAATTAGCCAACATAATTAAAATGTCAATGCCAAAGAAGTCTCGTAATTATCTAATCATTTGAAAGGGATGACTTTGAATTGAAGAATAGATTATAAAACATTGCAGTAAAAGTTTGTACTATCCAGAATGCACCTGGACTGTGTTGTGCTGACAAACTAAAAAGGGTCACAAAAAGCACAATACATTCTGCTTTCTTATATTCACAAGTGACCATCACTCCCAATTAATAATCAAAACATCATGATGGGTTTTGAATATGACAGTCAGACATCAATGACACAGGCCCCCATCCATTGTTGTGCTGTGTGCCGCATATCCGTGATTTCTGCTTGCTATCTTTAGTTTCTCTGATGGCATGTTGAAATAAATCATTTATGCCTCTTGTTCCACGATAAAGTGCGATACAAAACCAGAGAAAGGTATTCACTAAAGTAAAGGAAAATGCCTCAAACAGCCCATCAAGCATTAAAAAAGTCCAGCTTTCGTGTCACAAGGTTACTCAACAGCAGCTGGATTCTTTCTTGCATCAGAACTTCTTCACAATGTTGTCCACCAATGGTCCATTGTCATTTAGCATCAGAAAATCTTTACTAAAGCACCTGTTCGTTATCAGGGTGGGATCAGCGAAATCAATTGATGGAGCTTTCTGGTTTGTGAAATGCCAGACCATATGAATTTTATTGTATTTGCTTTCTCATTTATTAGAACTTAAATGATGGAACATGGTCATGTTGATTTGCATACATCTTAAATTGAAAGAATATCTGGTATATCTCAAACTGTTAGTGCATTTATTATATGGACTCTTTAGGAAGATGAAACAGCCCCTCCTCGCCCTCCTCTTCCCCAGTTATATGACTTGACAGAGAGGGCTCCCACAGTTCCCCCTCATCCCAGTGAGAGCATCATTTGGCCCTGTTCTGCCAGAAACCTGGTACATCAACCAGATGAAATGAAGATCCACCTTGAACCAGAAGATCCAAAGCATGGAGCAGATTCTGTAAGTGGCTGATTATTGCCACTGTTTGCCTGTTAAACCTGCTCCTCCCACATTTCCCTTCTCATTGTTTTATGTCATGTGATTATTTTGCCGCTTCATTTTTTAGTTGGTCACTTTGTCATTGCTTCATTTATTGGATTATCATTCCTGAATGATGTAGTTACAAATGAACTGTCCTGCGTAATTGTAGCCCAATAACCCAAGTTTTAAAATATAATCTTAAGTAGAATTGTATCTGCAAAATTTGTTCATAATATTTGCATTTTCAGGGCATCTTCAGTTAACTGTTTGGGATTCTTTCCCTTTAAGTAATCTGTCCCAAGATCAGCAATTGTTAAGAGATGTTTTACTAAATTTATTTCATATTTGCAATACATGACTGAAGAATTAAAGTTTTGTTAAAGATTTCTGTATTGGTGCTAAATTAAATGGAATTAAATATTTTAGGTTTTTAAATAAAGTAAAAAATTTGTGGTGGATTTTTGCCATTACCTAATTTCCATGCTTGATGGCTATCAATTGTTTTATAGCAGGACAGCTCATTTAGTGAATCTAACCTTAATATGTAACTTTAAAAATGAAATCCATCAGTGGATGGGTACAAAGGCTGCTGTTATACTGCAGTTATTAATATCAAATTGTGTCTGGATTACCATGAGTTCTGACATTTTCTGCAATAGCTAGACCCAATTTAAACTATAGATTATGTATCTTCTTTAATTCAGAAACAAATAAGTTACGTCAATGCCTCATTAACTGTACAAACACAGCTTCCCTGATAATGATCTGTGTTATTGGAGGGAGCAGCCTGCTACATGTGAAAATAAAGTTCTCAGGATTTCAGCAGGCCATTTATTGGAAATATGGCTTTGAATCAGTTTGAATGGCAGAGCCTAGTTTGTGATGCCATTAAAGGAGGGGTTCATGTATCTCTTGATTTTAGTGCTCTTGAAAGTCAGTATAAACTCATTCCAAGCACTTTTAACACTCAATCGGTTAGATGCAATTTGGTGTTCATTAACACAAGAAACTGATTTGCAGTCACACCAAAACGGTAATATAATGGCAGCCCAACCATTTATGCTAACAGTCCAAGCAACTTGACTAGCTTTTGAACTCACTTTATTGTTGCTATACGATTCTTACTATCTTCCAAATGTCCTTTTTTAATACCAAAATCGAAAATGGATATCTTTGTCAGTATTCACAACCAAATAAGTTTTTTGCAGCAGGACTAAGTTTTGAATAAGTAGCTGCATAATTTTCAAACTTCACAAAATAACTCTTTTTGGAAAAAAATGATAGTCTTGATTATACATATATCTATTTCTTAGTTTCTTGGAATGTGCCAAAGGTAATTTTGATGCTATAATATTCTTGTTTATTAAACATTGCTCTCTAAACAAAATGTCTTGTCCATTAGTGGGTAATGATTTAAGTATTCTTTTCTAAAAATTGATCCTGATTAGAACTTAACTGAGTCTTGAAGACTTAATTACTCAGCAAATTATCTACTTAATAGAAATACTTTCCAACTACAGGGCCCTGATTATCGACTGTACAAGAGTGAACCAGAACTGACAACTGTCACTGAGGTTGATGAATCAAATGTGGATGAGAAGTCAGAAGTGGTACCTGACAAAGAAAGTGTCACATCTAAAGGTAGCAGTAGTAGTAGTATACAGAAGATAAGATTTGTATATCTGGATTGCACTTTACCTGATTGTCCTCCTGTTCATACTTAAATGGTTTTAGGTCAGATTCAAATTGAGTGCAACCATTCCATGGCTAGGATTCTGAAGATGGTTTACTATGTTTTTTTACGAACTGATCTTAAACTGGTTCAAGTCTGAGTTAATATTGTTAGGATTGATATCAAATGTAATTTTATTTCTGGACAGCTGTTTAACTCAGTTTCACTGTAATCTTGTTCTAATATTACATCCAAACAGATGTCAAGAGCACAGGAACAAGGATAAATCATTTAGTTCTTCAAACCACTCAGACTGCAGATTAGCTCTGATCTCTAACTCCATATTATCCACCTTTATCACATATACTGCAACACCTTTGGAAAGCAAAGATCTATCAATCTCAGATTTACCATTGATCGTGCATCAACTACTGTTTCAGAAGATGGTTCCACCAACTGATCAGTCCTGGTGCATAGAATTGCTACCCAATCCTGAATGATCTGGCCCTAATTTTTAAAATATGGTCCAAGCCTTGGACTCCCCTATCAGCAGAAATTATATTTATGTCACTTACATTTGGGCAGCTGGGAAATGTATAAGTCATGTGCAGCTTGAGCTTTTAAGAGGACATTCTTATTTTGCTGGAGAGCATTAACACAACATGAGAGAAAGCAATTAAGCTGAATGAAAGTGGCACACATAGTTGGAACTACTGGGCTGTCTCCAACAGTGGGAGAGACTATTGCATCCCATTGATAAGCTGCTACTCACTGAAGTCAACCAGCATCCAACAAGTAAGGTGCTAACTCACCACAATCCAACTATTTTAATATATATGGAATTTAGAGTCTTTGCTTAACAAATGAACCAAATCCATTGCATCAGGAAAACAGAAACACATGGGGATGACTCCTTCATTGGCAAGCTGAAAAGTCAGGATCAGGTGCACAGGGCTAACTGATGGTTTGCAACTGATTGCCGGTGTCTGCAAGCTGATGTGATTGGCATGAAACTTCAAAGGATGAAAGTTGCCTTTTTGCAAAACTCAAGACTCGCTAAAAGGATAATTGAAACAAAAGCACTACATGTTTGTCAAGGAGGGTAGAATTTTGAAGGACTCACTGTAAGGAACTTTCAGCTGTTAATGACAAAACCAAAATATGTTTCAGAACGTGTCCTGTCTATCCACCTCAACTCAAACAGGGCCAGTAAACCCCATGAGTGCTTAAGCTCCCACTGTCACGCTGCACAATAGAATTGAAAGACCACTTCTACAAGGCACTCAATGATTCTGTCGATAGCCATACTGAGACAGCATGTCTTTACCTACTGAGGGGATTCAGTGTGATGACATTTTTGCCTCAGATAGCATGGCATTGGAAAGATAAATGGAACTGTATAGAAACTACACATACTTTGCTACTAAACTAAGCTTTGGGTAAATAACATTTTTTTTCTCAGTGATCCATACTAAAGGGTGATTAGGGGCATCCATTGGCAGCTAGAGACCTGATTATCCCCAGTCATGACCTCAATTACCAAGGCAGAGCCACCTTAGTACTAATTGTAATAAAGATCCCTTTGTGGTGTGCACCAGGGTCCAATGCAACAAGTGAAGCAGAAGGACCATCTTTATATCAATGTTAACTGTGCTGCCTATTCAAATAAAAGCCAGCATTTCTTGGCTTAATTGAACAAACACACTTTAAAATTAGTCCACACTGGAATCCACAATTCTGCAGTCAGCACACTGGAAACAAGAAGAGAAAATTGTAGTTCAAAGCTAGTATCGCTGTATGGAACACAACATTGGGCTGTAGTCAGGGGAGAATATGATCACTGAGGCTTCTGTATGCAACAGAGAAACTATGCTTGCCAGTGAAACACTTGATGTCAAACTGGTATTGAAGGAACCTAACCAAGCTATTGGTGTGCTGACTATTAGTAAAGATTAGATTAGATTACTTACAGTGTGGAAACAGGCCCTTCGGCCCAACAAGTCCACACCACCCCGCCGAAGCGCAACCCACCCATACCCCTACATCTACCCCTTACCTAACACTACGGGCAATATAGCATGGCCAATTCACCTGACCTGCACATTTTTGGACTGTGGGAGGAAACCGGAGCAGCCGGAGGAAACCCACGCAGACATGGGGAGAACGTGCAAACTCCACAGTCAGTCGCCTGAGAAACCAGCACTCTTGAAGCATCTGCGAGAACTTCTGTCTTGCTGGAAAAGGATATGGTGCCCAGGATATGTGTGATGCAAAAACTTTTGCCCTGTAACAGGAACAAGAAAGATTCCAGTGATTGCAACAACTACCAAAGCATTTCACTCCTGAGCATTGTGGGTAGAGTATTGCCCATGTGGCCCTTGTAAGGCTGTAGATATCTGATTGACATGATCATCTCAATCTTGACAGCTGCAAGAGAAATGCCATGAAGAAAAAGGACGACTGTTATTCTCGACCAGACAAGACCATTATTATATGCGCATAAGTGGTCAATTTAAGCTGCTGAAGTAAAATGGCTACCTGCTGAAGCTAATAATTTTTATCTTCTCCTTTCATGATAACCTGCGGCTTAAGATTAGCCCTGATGGAGCAATGCCAGAGTTTGAGCTTCACAATGAGGTCAAATCAGGTTGTATTCCGATGCACATACTCCAGCATATTCATCTCTGATGGAAAGCTGTTCAGAGCTGAAAATGTGTTGCTGGAAAAGCGTAGCAGGTCAGGCAGCATCCAAGGAACAGGAGAATCGAATTGACGTTTCGGGCAATGTCGATTCGATTCTCCTGTTCCTTGGATGCTGCCTGACCTGCTGCGCTTTTCCAGCAACACATTTTCAGCTCTGATCTCGAGCAGCTGCAGTCCTCACTTTCTCCTCGGAAAGCTGTTCAGCCTCACTTAAGACCCAAAACAAAATGCTGTCAATGTGACAGTGGAGGTTGCTGATATCTAAGTTCCACAATCACAGGCAATTTGTCATTTGATGCTGAAACCAATGTACACATCACGAAAACTATTGTCCTAAGTGCATGTGGAACAAAAGCAACTTGACTGAGAACCTCAAACTGCAGGTCTCCCAAGACTATATTTTCAGCACGGTAGGTAGACCTGGATAATTTAAGCCAAGCACAAGAAAAGACAACATAACTTTCAACTTTGCAAATATGTAGTCTCTGAATGACTGTAGTCTCAGTATGCCTTGGTGGGGTAAAATCACCACCTCGAGATCCTGTAGCATACTAATTTTGTCAACATGTAACGATCATTTATTGAATGGCATTGGTACTTGCTTGGCCCATGTCCATTGGATGTATGATGACTATATTCCAAAAACCATCTGTACATTGAGTCACAACTTGCTGTGCACCCACCCCTTCCCACAAAAACACCAACATATAAGGTTATGAAAATTGTAAACATGGACACATAATGGGAGACAACTGCCAATGGAAAGGGAGTCCAGATGCTCATTGTTTAGAGAGACATCAGAAGAGTTAAGGAGAAATGGAAAGCTCACCTGGCTGAGAAGTGGACTAAGAAAACATGATGAACAATTCAGCACAGCTTCTTAATGACTTCAACAAATGCAGCAAAAGCTGCTTGGCAAAGTGGAGCCCTTGATACTACCACATGCTGCTGACCACGTGAATTGTACCATAATGAAAGCTGCCAACTAATGTAATGAAAGGCTGTGTGTTGCTGTTCCTAAAATATTGTCCTGGCCTTGCTATTGAATTGGGCTTGGCCCTGCCTTAATAGTAAATTGAGGAATATGCAAAATCAATAAGACTACAGGTCGTCATTAAATACAATTCTGCTGATTGTGGCCACAGTGCCTTATGAATGCCCAGCTTTTACTTGCTGGATTCGTTCTTAATTTATGCCATTTTATGATGCTGTCACACAACTCAATGGTAAGTAGCCTCTATGGGAAGACAGAACTTTTGTCTCCACAAGGACGATGCAGTGGTCTGTCTTACCAATACTTTCAGCAAAATGATGAAGTCAAGTAGAATTATCCATCTTTTTAGTGCTTCCAACATCTGCTGAATGCCTTGTACAGCATACATGTCCTTCAGGATTCAGCCAAATTGGTCAGTGATTGTGTTAAGTGGTCACTCTTTGTAATAGATTTGCATGTTGACACCAGAAGTCAATTCTCTGTACCACCTCGATTTTTCAAATTTGGAGGAATATTGAAGTAGAACAGTAGATGGTTAACCTGCATATTTCCTTGCCCATGTTGGCCTGATGCAATTGGACTTCATGGTTCCCATGTTGACTTTGAGATCTCCCAGGCCAACACCTTTCTGAATGTATGTTATTGAGCTGGCAACTCATGGGCAAGACATTCTCAACGATGGTGAGTGTGTCAGGCTGTTGTGCAATTAGTCAATATCACAGCTTTGTAGATGATGGGGAGGACTTTCGAGGGGAAACTCGACAAAATTTAACTTTGCAACTTATTCTGGGATTCCTTTCCACTGTCTATTCATCCATTTTTTAAAAACATATTTCTTTATCATTTAGATAGAAACTCAGTGATTTCCGGGGCTATTTGAGAGAGCAGTTTAGAGTTAATCGTATTGTTGTGAACCTGGAGCACATACTGGCCAGACTAGACAAGGGTCCTCGGATGCTGACTGACCTCCTGTGCTTTTCCAGCACCACACTCTCGACTCTAATCTCCAGCAGTTGCAGTCCTCACTTTTGCCTATGGATTAATAGAAGAGTTATATTACGACTATGTTACCATTCCCATAAAGTTCTGTAACATGTTTCTCAACTTCAAAGGAATCAAGTAACTCTCAGGAATTTTTTTTGTCTCAGCTTAGCTCAGTAGATTGCACTGTTATCTCCAAGTTAGCTGATGATGGGTTGAAACACCTTTCCAAGACTCAAATACAAGATTTAACTTAAGTAATGTGCTGGGAAAGTGCTGTAACATTAGAGGTTCTGATTGTGGATAAGATGTTTAACTGGGTGCCATGTCTGCCTGCAACAAACACAAAGCTATGGAAAAACTCAGGTTTGGGAGCATCTGTAGAGGGTGAAACAGAGTTAACATTTCAAGTTTGAAGGAGAGTCATACTGGACACTCCACAGATGCTGGTAGAGCTTTGAGGTTTCTCCAACATTATCTGTGCTTGCTTCAGATTTCCAGCATCTGTGGTACTTTGCTTTTATCTGCCTGCTGAAGTAGGTTGAATAGATCCTCTGACAGTTATAATGATATCCATTTTCTCTTTTTATCCATTTGTACAGTGTAAGCTAGTAATCTGTGAATATTGAACGTGCAGGGAGCAGTACATACCATTACTGTCTGCTACTTATTGACTATTGATTTTGCCTCTTGCTAAGTATGAGGTTTGTTATGAGGTTTCTATTGCAACACTCAGAACATTTAACAATGACTGAACAGTTAAAGTCAGAACTGAGAGGCACTAAAGCAAGGAAGCAATTTCAGGCAGATAAGTACTTATAGCATATGCCTGGGGTTGCTGAGTTATATGTTGACTACATTTGCTATGTAGCATGTTAAACCAAAGCTGATGTACTCCACATGTTTGCTTTGTGTTGAATCTAGATTACATTACATTAGTGTGGAAACAGGCCCTTCGGCCCAACAAGTCCACACCGACCCGCCAAAGCGCAACCCACCCATACCCCTACATTTACCCCTTACCTAACACTACGGACAATTTAGCATGGCCAATTTCACCTGACCTGCACATCTTTGGACTGTGGGAGGAAACCGGAGCACCCGGAGGAAACCCACGCAGACATGGGGAGAACATGCAAACTCCACACAGTCAGCACCTCAGGCGGGAATTGAACCCGGATTTCCGGTGCTGTGAGGCAGCAGTGCTAACCACTGTGCCGCCCACAAGTATTAGATATTAGAATCTAATTTTGGATTTTCATGACCTAAATCTTTTGTCAGTAATCATTGCATGTTTGTTGGAGTAAATTTTATTTATAATAAAGGAAATATTATTTATTAACTGAAGAAACCATTGAGGATGTTATTAGACAAGTTGATGAGGGTTGAGCAGTGAATGTTGTGTATTTGGACTTCAGCAAGGCATTTAATAAGGTTCCCCATGGGAGGCTCGTTCAGAAGGTCAGGAGGAATTGGATACAGGGAAATTTAGCTGTATGGATACAGAATTGGCTGGTCGACAGAAGACAGCAAGTGGTAGTGGAAGGAAAATATTCTGCCTGGAAGTCAGTGGTGAGTGCTGTTCCACCGAGCTCTATTCTTAGGACTCTACTCTTTGTAATTTTTATTAATGACTTGGATGAGGGGATTGAAGGATGGGTTAGCAAGTTTGCAGGCGACACAAAGGTTGGAGATGTTGTTGACAGTATAGAGGATTGTTGTAGGCTGCAGTGTGACATTGACAGGATGCAGAGATGGGCTGAGAGATGGCAGATGGAGTTCAACCTGGATAAATGCGAGATGATGCATTTTGGAAGGTCGAACTTGAAAGTTGAGTACAGGATTAAAGATAGGATTCTTGGCAGTGTGGAGGAACGGTGGGATCTTGGTGTGCAGGTACATAGATCCCTTAAAATGGCCACCCAAGTGGACAGGGTTGTTAAGAAAGCATGTAGTATTTTGGCTTTCATTAACAGGGGGATTGAGTTTAAGAGTCGTGAGATCTTGTTGCAGCTCTATAAAACTTTGGTTAGACCGCATTTGGAATGCTGTGTCCAGTTCTGGTCGCCCTTTTATAGGAAAGATATGGATGCTTTGGAGAGGGTCCAGAGGAGGTTTGCCAGGATGCTGCCTGGACTGGAGGGCTTATTTTACGAGGAGAGGTTGACTGAGCTCGGACTTTTTTCACTGGAAAAAAGGAAGAGAGGGGACCTAATTGAGGTGTACAAGATAATGAGAGGCATAGATAGAGTTGATAGCCAGAGACTTTTTCCCAGGGCAGAAATTGTTAACATGAGGGGTCATAGTTTTAAGCTGTTTAGTGGAAAGTATAGAGGGGATGTCAGAGGTGGGTTCTTTGCACAGAGAGTTGTGAGGGCATGGAATGCGTTGCCAGCAGCAGTTGTGGAAGTGAGGTCATTGGGGATATTTAAGAGACTGCTGGACATGCATATGGTCACAGAAATTTGAGAGTTTGTACATTAGGCTTACCTCACATGAGGATCAATGGTCGGCACAACATCGTGGGCTGAAGGGCCTGTTCTGTGCTGTACTGTTCTATGTTCTAACTCGTTTCTGACAGTGAACTTATGGGGATACTTATGTAATTGGCTATGTAACCATCTCTTTTAAATTCAAACCATATGGCCACTAGAGGAGTTGGATTAAGAAAGGAATCCTTCATGCCTCTAACCTTAGTAAATAATAGTAACTTCATGCAACAAAGATACTTTGTAATGTCATAGCTAAAATATATGTGGAATGGCAATGCACGATCAGGCTCAACATGAATCAAAATTGTGTTTCTATCTTTGATCCAGTATGTAACAGTTCCAGTTGTGTTTTGATATTAAAGCACATCTAACAACTAATAATTTGAAGAATCAGAATGGAATAGGCAAAATATTTTTCTCCCTATTTTGAACTGGTGCTCTTTTGGTGTTTATTGGTTTTTGCCTGTAGCATTGTAAAAATAAGCTTGCTCATATTGACATTCAGGTTCAGTGTATTGCATGAGATGGGCAACAAAGATATTTTAAAGCTATTTATTTCACTAAACTTCCATGTTTGCAGGTTTGTCTTTTCCAGTTGGTATAGTTCCTCCTCGAAGCAAATCACCAATGCCTGAATCTTCTACAATTGCTTCTTATGTTACTTTAAGAAAGCATCGGAAAATGGATGGAATTGTACCTAGCATGGTATGTATAAGGATTTACTAGCAAAAATATTGTTAATTAAAGTTCGTCAGTCCAAACTTCTGTGTAACCTGCAGATTGTTTTATTTAGAGAAGCACTGAAAATTGAATTATTTAAGTTCTTCACAATCTATGCTGATAATAATGTGATTTATGTATTTTTATCCATTAGTTGTTCACAATTCTGAACAGTTTGCATGCAAACTCCAACATTAACTTGAAAGAGGAAATCCAAATACACAAATCGCATTTTGTTATTATCTCTTCTTCATTCTAATACAACTCTTTCATGTTCCAAATCTCCAGGAAATAAACTCCTTTGCTTTCCTTTATTAAAACTTGGAAACTTTATTCCACTTTGTTCACACTGTTACTTAAGGAAATTCCTGAGGGATTGACCAATTAGTGCTTTTGCATAAACAATATTTCTGCTGGGAATGAAAAACCTAGAATGCATCAGTACTGAAAGGCTGGAATGGCAGCAGAGCATGCTAATTTGAGAACAAAATCAAGCAGCCACTTACTCGACCACAAACAATTAGGCATTGCGTCTTTTTTTTTCCCCTAAATAGAACAGCATATTTGTTAAATGTGATTAAATGTCATTCTAGCAGGAAAGACCCAGGAGTGCAGTTGAGCAGCTTTTCCTGGCAGAAGGTCCACGACCTCGAATGAGCGTTGAGGAACAACTTGAAAGGATAAAACGCCATCAGCAAGCTTCTCTAAGAGATAAAAGGAAAGGATTAAATTTGATAAGTCTGCAAGATCAATCACCAGCAAAAGGTCTATCAAGAGAAAAGAACCAGATAAAGCCACTTCATTCTGGAGATAAGTATTCAGTAAGTTCAGTAGGTTCAATTGAATAAATGATTTTTGGAATTGAAGGGAGAAGTGGAGAATGAATATTCTCTGGTGATGTTGCCCTGCCCTGCCCTGAATTGCAGACCTGTTTTTTTTAAAAACCAATTAGTTTGTATGAAATGTTAATTCTTAATTTTAACTTCTGTGTATGAAAGAGGGATCTAGAAGCCCTCACATTTATTGGCTAGTCATTTGAATCGATACATTAGTTCTGGTCAGAATCAAACAATTAGGGCAGAATGTTTCTTTATTTCTCTCACATGTCCATTAGATCTTAAAATATCCACACAGTAAAAAGGCTGAGAAGAGTCAAATATAATTATTGGACTTAGCCAACTCGTAACCATTGTCTTTGGAAATGAATGGCAAAGACATGAAGAACATGTGGTGAGAGAGGAATGATATAAAAGGGACCTAAGGGGCAACTTTTTCACGCAGAGGGTTGAGAGTGTATGGGCTAAACTGCCAGCGGAAGTGGAGGAGGCCGGTACTATTGCAGCATTTAAAAGGCATCTGGACAGGTCGATGAATAGGAAGGCTTGAGAGGGATATGGGCCAAGTGCTGGCAAATGGACAAGATTAGGTTAGGATATCTGGTCAGCATGGATGAGTTGGACCAAAAGGTCTGTTTCTGTACTGTATATCTCTGTGACTGTATGTCGCCTTTGGGCGTAGGCACTTCAAGGTGTGTCCAGCTTTACGATGATAATTATAGATGAATAAATCCTTTGTGGCAAAGTCTGTCATCTGATTCATATACCAGTCAATTCACAGTCTACTGTTATTGTTGTCTGACCAATCAGTTTGACTTAATAGTTATGCTTTGTGGGTGCAGTGGTGGGAGAAAGGAGCTTGCCACTGGCAGCTGGAATTCCTCCAAGTACATGCCATTGCCCTAATGGGTAGACCAACCATGCATGGCCAAGTAACAGGAAGTTTTATCTTTGCTCTGTATAAGAAAATTTTAGAACTTCAGACTTTTACCCCAATGTATGGGAATTTCTAAATCTTGCCTGTGCCAATCATTGCTGAACCCCTCTTGAAAAAGAAATGGGCAGATGTATTTGAAGAATGTAAACTCTGCCTCTGAAGTTTCAGTACTTTGTTTGAAAGACTTTTGAAAGTGATGATCGGTTTCCATATGTGCCAGACATTCAGCTGAGTCAAGAAAAAGTGACTTGTATTTATTCTGTCTGAATGATCACTGCAATATTTTAAGACATTGAAATGATTCATATGAGTTTTGGTGTAGTCAGAAAAGGTCAGTGATGTAAACTTGGTTTTGGATGTCCACTTAGATGTGTCATAGATGTGTCATCTACTAATTGCATTAGTCACATCGCCAATGCACTTAATGATTCATATTGAATCCATAAATTGTTTTTAATTGTGGAGATTATTTCAGGTCTAGTTTCTCACCAGCAAGTCACTACATTTTTCCCATGGACATCTTATTTATATTAACATTTAATCTTCTGGCATGGTTCGGAACCTCTGGTTGTGCAATTCCACAAATACATCTCATCGCTTAGTCATTTCCAAAGAGACTGAATCGCTTTGCCTAGAGAGGACTATTCACAATGTGTTTTTTTTAAATGGTAGCTTGACCTGTGCAACAATCAGACACCCTGATAACAGGAATACTTTCTTCACACTTTTTTGAACTTAAAAGGAATCAGTTTTGAAAACTGTGAAACAAAATTGATGATTTATTTTAATTAAGCACTTCACACCAGTTTATAATTTGTTATGCATTGAAATAAGGATTAGTAACTCTGAATTTTGGTAATTAATCTGGAATCAAAGTTAACCTCGGTAATAGTGACTGTGGAATTATCGAATTGTTATGAAATCGATCTGGTTCATTAATACACTTTTTAGGGATGTAAATCTGCCCTCTTTATATGATCTGGCCTACATGTAACATGCCTCTAAAATGGCCTAACAAGCAACTTGATTGTACAAAAGCCATGTAAGAAAAGGCCAAAAGAAATAAAACAGGTCCTTCCTGACCGCACAGTGAGTGTATCTGCACCAGATGGTCTGCAATAGTTGAAGAAATTGGTTCAACAACTTTAAAACAATGAGGTTTGGGCAAGGTTGACATGTAGGAATTAAACACAAACTAAGTCCACCCTGTTAGAAGTTGTAGTTACATTGTTACCTAACAATCAACAATTGAAAATTTGTTACTAAAAATGAAGTTGTTTGGTTGTCCCCAAAGAATGTTTCCCCTTATTGCATTTTTTCTTACTTATAGGAAAAATTACTCAGGGGGTGAAAATGGCAGTGGAATTTTAATCAGTCATAATTGAAAGACTGTACTTCCTGAACAAAAGGAATAATATCATATAAGCAGAAGTACTCAGCAGGTCTGTCAGCATTGGTAAAATGAGAAAAGCGAAGATGTCATTTTACATCTGTGATCTTTCATCAGAAATGGGGAAAAATGAGAAGATTTTGAAGGAAGTGAATAGGGTGAGGATGTGGGAGGATGGGGCAAGATGGTAAAAGAGCAAAACGTAAAGTCTGTAATGAAGTGAATGCCAAGAGATTGAAAATAAACACTCATGGTGTATGGTCATAGGAAATGGTAATAGGACAAGTAAAGAACCAAAAGATGTAAGTAGAGGTGGCATGAGTGGCAGGATTCTGGGTAACAGCTATCTCAAAGCAAACATAAGGAACAAGAGAAAAAATCCAAACCTTGCAAAGAGAAATGAAGCAAAATCAGTAGAGATTAATCTGCAGTTGTTGAATTGATATTGTGTCCAGAGGACTGTAAAGTGCTCTGTTAAAAGATGAGGTAGTGTTCCTTGAGCTAACACATCATTAGAATGCTGCAGGAGATAGGGATGGAAAGGTTGTTCGGAGATCAGTTTTCCAGCTCAGGACATCTCTGCAGTAGTTGCTCAGGGAAATGTCTTTGGCCCAACCGTCTTCAGCTGCTTAATCAATGACCATCCCTCTATCATGAAGTCTGAAATTGCTGCTGGGTTGTGCCATGTTCAGGTACTGGAGTATTCCATGTTCACTTGTAGCAAGACCTAGACAATCACAGTGAATGCTGGAGATACTCAGTAGGTCTAGCAGCATCAGTAGAGAGAAATAGAGTTAGAATTTCAGGTCTAATACCACTCTTCTTCAGAACTCTTAGCAGACTCAAAATGCTAACAGTATTTCTCTCCACAGATGCTGCCAGACTTGCTGAGTTTCTCCAGCATTCTGTGTTTGTTTCACATTTCCAGCATCTGCTTTCATTAGGGCATAGACAATATTCAGGCTTGGGCTGACACATAGCAAGTAACATTGTAGCACAAAAGTTATTTTGTGCTAGCCATTTCCAACAAGAGAGAATCTAACTATTGCCCCTTGATATTCAGTATCATTACCATTAACAAATCCTTGACTGTCAACATCCTGGGACTCAACACTGATCAGAAACTGATCTGGACTCATCATTTAAGTACTGTGGCTACAAGGGCAGGTCAGTAGCTAGCAATTCTGCAGCAAGTAGCTCAACACCTGAATCCCTAAAGCTTGTTCACCATCTACAAGACAAAGTTGCCACTTGATTGGCACCACTTGCACAAGCATTCACATTCTCCTCCGTTAGGCTTAGTAGCAGCAATGGGCACCACCTGCAAGATGCATTGCAGAAATTGTCCAGTGTTACTTACAACACCTTCCAAACCACAACCTCTATCATTTCACAGATGAAAGACAGCAGATACATATGGGAACACCACCAGTCGCAAGTTCCCCTCCAAACTACACACCATCCTGATATAGAAATATATTGCCTTTCCTTTTAGGTCACTGAGTAATGATCCTGGAACTCCCTCTTGAGTGACATGATGGATCTATTTACACCAAATGAGCTACAGCAGTTCAAGAAAGCAGCTCACCACTACCTTCTCAAGGGCATCTAGGGATGGGCATTAAATGTTGGCACAGCCAGTGACACCACATTTCACCAATGTATGTATATTAAAAAAAAGAGAATTAAAATGACAACTGATTGGAAATTCCAGGTTCATGCTTATGGACTGAATGGAGATGTTTCACAAAGTCACCATCAGCTGAGTCTGTATTTGAGGAGACCTCATTGTGAACAATGAACACATCATGTTAAATTACAAGTAAATTGTGTTTTTATATGGAAGCAGTGTTTGGACTTGGATGGTGAGTAACGAGGGAAGAGAACAGATGTTGCATCTCCTGTCCTTGTGTGGAAAGTTGCTGCGGAGTGCAGAGTCGAAAAGTGTGGTGCTGGAAAGGCTCAGCAGGTCAGGCAGCAGGAGAGTCAACGTTTTAGGCATAAGCCCTTCATCAAGAGCGTTGGGGTGGGGGGTGGTTGCTGAGAGATAAATAGGTGTTGGGGGGAACATAGCTGGGAAGATGCAGGCGGGGGTGATAGTGATAGGCCAGAGAGGAGGATGGAGAAGATAGGTGGAAAGGAAGATGGACAGGTAGGACAGATCAAAAGGGCAGTGCTGAGTTGGAGGGTTGGATCTGGGATGAGGGTGAGGGGAGGGGTCATGAGGAAACTGGTGAAGTCAACGTTGATGCTATGTGGTTGGAGGTCCCAAGGAGGAAGATGAGGCATTCTTCCTCCAGGCATTGGGTGGCTTGGATTTGGTGGTCCAGGACTTGCATATCCTTGGCTGAGGGGGAATTGAAGTGGTCAGCCACAGGGCAGTGGGGTTGTTGGGTGCGTGTGTCCCAAAGATGTTCCCTGAAACGTTATGTGAGTTGGCGTCCTGTCTCCCCAATGTAGAGGGGACCACATTGAGAGCAGCAGATACAGTAGATGAGATTTTTGGATGTGCAGGAAAATCTGTGTCGGATTTGGAAGGATCCTTTGCAGCCTTGAACGGAGGTGTGGGTGCAGGTTTAACACCTCTTGTGATGGCAATGGAAGGCGCTAGAACTGGAGGGTGAGTTGATGAGGTTGTATGGACCTAATGATGGAGTCGTGTGGGAATGATCTCCATGGAATGCAGATAGGAATGGGGAGGGAAATATGTCTCAAGTGGTGGGGTCTGATTGTAGGTGGCAAAAATGGTGGAGGATAATGCACTGTATTGTAAATTAGTGGAGTGGAAGGGGAGGTCCAGGGAGATTCTGTTCTTGTTGTGGTTGGAGGGGTGGGGTTCAAGGGCAGAGGTACGGGAAGTGGATGGGATGCACTGGAGGGCAGAAAATTAGGGGGAGGGGAAGATGTATCAAAGTAACAGAAATGACAGTGGATAGTCTGCTATATATGGAGGTAGTTGAAGGTTTGAACAAGGAAAACCCCATTCTGTGCCTGGCAGGGAAGAATAGGACCAAAGGTAGAAGTGCATGAAATAGAATGATCATAATGAAGGTCTCTGTTAACCAGAGTGGTCAGGAATTCTCAGTCGAGGAGAATGGAAATTTATATTGAAAGCATCCATACGATAACAGAGAAACTAGAGAATAGTATAGAGTCCTAACAGGATACATGGTATTATTCAGCTTCATCAGGTTAGGATTGAGAGTGTCAGTTAAGTTTAATTAGGCTGACAATGTACATGTGTCAAATGCAACTCTGGATTCTTTTGTCAGATCTGTGTATGAAATCCCTCTGTCTTCTTCCCTTTCCTCCTCAACACATCTTGTAAATTCTATCAATTTCAGCAGTAAATGTATTCTGCTGTCAGGCTCTACCCCTCAGGTAGCAATGGGTCCCCAATCAGTTTTTCAATCCACACTAACTTTTCCTGTTGAATATTGAAGTGAAAAACCATTATGGTTCTATGTTTGCGATCAAATTAAATTTAATAGTTAATTACATGCAAGACTCTGTGCTCTATGGTCTGTTGCCTGGGACACACACAGAGATAAACATCGACTGTGCCTGAAGCACCATCAGTTCTGTGAAAGATGCACTTCAGTCTGCCTGAAATGTATTGGTCTTCCAGAGCAAGGAGGTGACCTCGACCAAGTGTTGCAGACTGGCACAATCCAAGGTACAGGATTATGTGCTGAGAGATGCTATAAAACATAGGGCAGCCAGGGCAAGACCACCATCTAAAGTCTTTCTGTCAAAGTTAAATGGGGGTGTGTTCAGTTATCGTACCCTCTGGGTATCACAAATGTATGTAAATATCGTCTTGTACAAGTAAGAAATCCCTTGGGTTTATTTTCTGGATGGAGTCACACTCCAATGATTGTTTTTGTTTCGCCATATGCTACCGTACAGAACCAACTGCTTTCGTGACTATGTATATAAAGATATGCCTATGAAAAAAAGTACATTTTTGAAATGTAAATAAAAATATTTGGCATTTACTTTGGAAAGAACTTAAATTTCACTAATTTGTATTTCAGAACCTAGATTTTGTATTTAAGAAGATGTGATTTAGAATAGGTACTAAGTTGGACTGAGCTTTTTTAATTGTTCTTGGAATATGAGCAAGGCTTGCAGTTACTACCCTTACATTGTCATGGAAAACTGGCAGCAGAACTCACCATTTCATAAAATTGTGACTTGCTAGATGAGTCGAAGAGTGTGGTGCTGGAAAAGCACAGCTGGTCAGGCAGCATCCGAGGAGCAGGAGAGTCGACGTTTCGGGCATAAGCCCTTCATCAGTGATGAGGCTCATTGCTACAGATGGTGGAGAATCGATTGCCTAGTTTTTGGAATCAGATTGATCAGACAAGGACAGGGCTTTCCATAAAGGACTCTGTGATCCAGTTGAGTTTTTAACAACAGTTTGACAACTTCATTCTTGCTTTTGCTGCTTTTTATTTCGAGATTTTTAAAACTGAATTCAAATTCTGAAGCTATAATGGTAGGATTCTCTACATTATTTCCAGACCTCTCGATTGTCAGTTCTATAAAATAACCAATCACATCCTCTCAAAAAAGTTTCTTATTTCAGGTTCATAGAAATAAAACTGCTGAAAGTAATATCAAAGAGTTGGAAGCTGCTGTTCGAAACAATAGTTGGGACCAACATCAAGAAACTGCGGCAGAGGAAATTGCTCGCTTAAAAGAAGAACGCATTGAACTAAATCAAAACAAGTTAGAAAGTGGAAATGATGTGAGTGTAGATTGTTTTGTGATAGATATTTGGCCTTGTCATTCTCACTCTCTATTTTGTGCATACAATAACTAAAGTACAAATATTCTGGGGAATTTATGTATAATGTATCTTTGGACAGGCCATTATTATGAGGTTATAAAAGCAATGCAAAGCTTAGATCAATTGGCATGTTAACAGGATTACGAGCTAATAGTTATGAAGAGGGACTTAAACATGTTTGAGTTTTTTTCTCACTGGAGTTAAAGTAATTAAGTGGTGATCGTGTGAAGCATGATGTGAGTTTGAAACGTTATGAAGGGTCAAGTAGTGAAAGACTGTTTACACAGAGCAAAATATTAGGGAGCAATTATAAAATAATTACATTCAACATCTTAAAATGATACTTTCTCAAGAAATGATCCAAAGGCTGTGGCTCCATTTCAGGCCAGCCTTGGGATAAGCTTAGGCCTGCAGGCTACGAGGTGGTCATTTCATTCAATTTTATCTTTTGCCTGTCTTCTTTTCAATATTTTCTAACTTGTTCAGAAGTGTTATTACATAATTCTGGAGCAAGTGCGACTTGAACTCAGGCCTCCTGACTTATGGGTAGTGATACTACCACTGCACCATAAGAGCCCCTCTAACCTCTTTTCTTTACTTAGTCTAATCAACGTGTTCAGAGATGTTATTCCACATCTGGGCTTTAACTTGGGTCTCCACTGTGCCACAAGAGCCATGTTAACCTCTTTTCTGGTGCAGCTAAGATATGGATGCAGTTGTGAGCATTTAAAGGCACCACTTTCCAGTATTTCACATTACCACTGTAATTCAGGGTCTTTGATAAATAGTAAACCTTGAAGACAACTTCATCATCCTTAATGCAAGCACTTTGTTTTTGCAATTCTATAGTCCTCAGGCCAAGTGATCATGTCTGAAAGGTGCACTGAAGCAGAGTCTGAAATACAAAGCCCTGACGAAGCTGTGGATAAAAAGAAGGATCTTGATGGAATAAAATCCAGAAGCAGGTATATTTTTATTTGTTTTTTGGGAAATGAGACAAAAAAAATGAATTGTGTTTTTATATTTGTTCAGTGTGAGTATTTCTTACTAAATGGCATGAACATATACAATCATCATGGCAGGAGGTGATGGTGTAAAAATTATTATTGCTAGATTAGGAATCCAGAGAGGTTTATAGTTTGTAGGGGACCTGGGATTGACTCCGACCATGGCAGATGTTGGCATTTGAGTTCAGTTTTAAAGATCTGGAATTAAAGAGAAGTATTTTAAATAGAAATGTAAAAGGCGTAATGATGAACACCCATCTGATTCACTAATGCCATTTAGGAAATGCAAACTGCCATCATTACCTGGCATAGTTTACATGTGACCTCAGACCCACAGGCTTAACTGCCATTTTAAATAGCCTAGAAAGCTATTCCATTTTAACTGCTAAAACGTCTCAAAACTGAAATAAAACTGGACTGCCATTTGAATCACTTTAGGTACCAGAAATGACAGTGACAAACTCTGTTCTTTCAACTGACACAGTTCTCCTTACCAACATCTTGGGTTGAGAATTGAAAGCTGTTGCTGTTCTAGTAGTCATATTCTAATATTCTCAGAATCATATCCTACACACAATATTCCAGACAATTCCTTCACTGTCCCTGGATCTGTCCTGTCGTACAAACAGACCTAGCAGAGGTATTGGTACAGTGATACACGGTTGAAAAAGAATATCCTAGGAGTCCTCAACTGTCACACTAGACCCAGTGACATCTCATGACAAGAGGTCAAACATGGGCAGCAAAGCACCTGATTACCACATACAGTGCCACCCTCCAACTTTCCAGTACTCCTTAGAAAGTACAGAGGGTGGCAAATATGCATGTACAGAATAGGGGTCTTCAATGTCCATCGCCAAGAGTGGATTGACAGCACCACTACCAACTGAGCTGGTTAAGACCGAAAGGATATAGCTGCTAGACTGGGTCAGCAGCAGGTGATGAGGTAAAAACTTCATTCTCCTCAATCTGCCTGTCACAGAACCATCTCAGAAGTGACCACCACACAGTGTTTATGGAGACCAAGTCTTGTTTTCAGCACTATGGATGTCCTCTATTGTGTTGTGAGGTACTATCATCACGCTAAATGGATAGACTTTCAACAGATCTAACAGCTGTTGCGGTGAGACGACCTACCAGGGATAAGCCATGGGGTACAAGTCTCTGGCACAGAATCTGTCCCTGCTGCTCAGAAGGGAAGAGGGGGGATGAGCAGAGCATTAGTCATTGGGGACTCCACAGTTAGGGGACAGATAGGAGATTCTGTGGGAATGAGATAGACTCCTGTTTGGTGTGGTGCTTCTCGGGTGCCAGGGTTCATAATGTCTTGGATCGTGTTTTCGGGATCCTTGAGGGGGAGGGGGAGGGGGAGCAGCCCCAAGTCGTAGTCCACCTAGGTACTAACAACATGGATAGGAAAAGGGATGGGGATTTAAGGCAGAAATTCAGGGAGCTAAGGTGGAAGCTTAGAGCTAGAACAAACAGAGTTGTTATCTCTGGTTTGTTGCCCATGCTATGTGCTAGCGAGGGGAGGAATAGGGAGAGAGAAGAATTGAACACATGGCTACAGGGATGGTGCAGGAGGGAGGGTTTCGAACACCTGGATAATTGGGGCTTATTCTGGAGTAAGTGTGACTTCAACAAACAGGATGGTCTACACCTGAACCAGAGGGGTACCAATATCCTGGGGGTGGTGGGGGGTAGCTTGCTAAAGCTGTTTGGGAGGGTTTAAACTAATTCAGCAGTGGGATGGGAACCTAAATCATAGTTCCACTGTCCTGAAGGTTGAGAGTAGTGAGGTCAGAAGTGAGGTTGCAAGAGTTCACCGGCAAGCCAGAAGATGGTTTGAAGTGTGTCTACTTCAACGCTAGGAGCGTCTGGAATAAGACGGGTGGACTTGCAGCATGGTTTGGTACTGGAATTTTGATGTTGTGGCCATTTCAGAGACATGGATAGAGCGGGGACAGGAATGGTTGTTGCAGGTCCCGGGATTTAGATGTTTCAGTAAGAGCAGAGAAGATGGTAAAATAGGAGGAGTTGTGGCATTGTTAGTCAAGGACAGTGTTACAGTGACAGAGGACATTTGAGGACTTGTCTACTGAGGTAGTATGGGCTGAGATTAGAAACAGAAAAGGAGAGGTCACCCTGTTGGGAGTTTTCTATTGGCCTCCAAATAGTTCTAGAGATGTAGAAGAAAGGATAGCAAAGATGATTCTGGATAGGAGCCAGAGTGCAGTGTAGTTGTTATGGGAGACTTTAACTTTCCAAATATTGATGGAAATACTATAGTTCGAGTACTTTAGATGGGTCAGTTTTTTCCAATGTGTTTTCTGACACAGTATGTAGACAGACCAACAAGGGGCAAGGCCACATTGGACTTAGTACTGAGTAATGAACCTGGTCAGGTGTTAGATTTGGAGGTAGGTGAGCACTTTGTTGACAGTGACCAAAATTCAGTTATGTTTACTTTAGAGATGGAAAGGGATAGGTATATACCGCAGGGCAAGAGTTATTGCTGGCGGAAAGGCATTTATGATGCGATTAGGCAAGATTTAGGATGCAGAGGATGGGGAAGGAAACTACAGGGGTGGGCACAATGTGAAGCTTATTCAAGGAACAGCTACTGTGTGTCCTTGATAAGTGTGTACCTGTCAGGCAGGGAAGAAGCGGTCAAGTGAGGGAGCCATGGTTTACAAAATAAATTGAATCTCTTGTCAAGAGGAAGAAGAAGGCTTATGTTAGGACGCTTGAGAGTTACAAGTTAGCCAGGAAAGACCTAAAGAGAGAGCTAACAAGAGCCAGAAGGGGACATTACAAGTCATTGGATCAGAAATTGGCTAGCTGAAAGAAGACAGGATGTGGTGGTTGGTTGGAAATGTTCATCCTGGAGTTACAAAGATCTCTTCTGAGGTCAGTGCTGTTTGTCATTTTTATAAATGACCTGGGTGAGGGCGTAGAAGGATATATTGGTAAATTTGTAAATGGCACTAAGGTTGGTGGAGTTGTGGATAGTGACAAAGGATGTTACAGGTTATAGAGGGACATAGATAAGCTGCAGAGCTGGGCTGAGAGGTGGCAAATGGAGTTTAATATGGAAAAGTGTGAGATGATTCACTTTAGAAGGAGTAACAGGAATACAGAGTACTAGGCTAATGGTAAGATTCTTGGATGTGTCGTGAGCAGAGAAATCTCTGTGTCCATTTACATAGATCCCTGGAAGTTGCCAACCAGGCTGATATGGCTATTAAGAAGGCATACAGTGTGTTAGCTTTTATTGGTAGAGGGATTGTGTTTCAGAGCTATGAGGTCATTCTGTAGTTGTACAAAGCTCTGGTGCAGCTGCACTTGGAGTATTGTGTACAGTTCTGGTCACCGCATTATAGGAATGATGTGAAAGCTTTGGAAAGGGTTCAAGGGGATTTACTAGAATGTTGTCTGGTGTGGAGGGAAGGTCTAATGTGGAAAGACTGAGGGACTTGAGGCTGTTTTCGTTAGAGAGAAGAAGGTTGAGAGGTGACTTAATTGAGACATATCAGATAATCAGAGGTTTAGATAGCGTGGACAGTGAGAGCCTTTTACCTCAGATGGAGATGGCTAGCATGAGGGGACATGACTTTAAATTGAGGGATGATAGATATAAGACAGATTTCAGAGGTAATTTCTTTACTCAGTAGTAGGGGTGTGGAACGCAGTACCTGCAACAGTGGAAGACTTGCCATCATTAAAGGCATTTAAATGCTCATTGGATAAACATATGGATAAAAATGGAATTGTTTAGGATAGATGGGCTTCAGATTAGTTCCACAGGTTGGCATAATATTGAGGCCCAAAGGGCCTGTCCTGCACTGTAATCTTCTGTGTTCTAATTCATAACTGGGCTTATTTGAGGTGCTGTGGATAATTATCAAATGAACCATACTCAAATACAATCTGCAAACACATGGCTCAACATATTCCTCACTCTATCAACAAACAAGCCAGGGGAATCAATGATGATTGCAGGTGGCATGCCAGGAGCAGCACCAGGCATACCTAAAATAGAGTTATTAACCTGGTGAAGCTATGACACAGGACTTAGTTGTATGCCAAAAATGATAAGCAGCAAGTGAAAAATAGAGTAAACATTTCCACAACCAAAAGATCAGATCTAAACTCTGCAGTCTGCCACTTCCAATCGTGAATGGTGGTAGATAATTAAACAATTCACTGGAAATGGGAGCACTACAAAAAACCCCATTCTCAATGATGGGGGAACCCTGCACTTTACTATAAAAGGTAAGGCTGAAGTATTTACAACAATCTTCAGCTCAAAGTGCGAAGTGGAAGATTATGCTGGCCTTCCTTATAGTTCCCTGCATCACAGTCTTTCAGCCAATTTGATTCATGCCATATGATGTAAAGAAATGGCCAGAGTCACTGGATCCTACAAAGGCTGTCTAAGACAGAATGGCAACAGTGCTGGAAATGTGTGCTCCAGAATTTTGTGTCCTAGCCAAGTCTTTGTAGTACAGCTGAAATGCTAGCATCTAGTCGAAAATGTGACACTTGGCCCAGGGATGTCCTCAACACAAAAACAAGATAAATACTGCCTGGCCAATTGCTGCCCCTTCAAACCACACTCGTTCATTAGTAAGTTAATGGAAAGTGTCATCAACAGTGCTTTCAAGCAACATTTGTTTCACAATAAACTGCCCATAGATGCTCAGTTTAGATTCCACTAGGGCCATTCAATACCTGACCTTATTGGACTTTGGTTCAGCCTCAGTTCAAATGTTAACAAAAGAGCTGGGTTCTAGAGGTGAAGTGAAAATGACTGCCCTTGACATCCAGATTACGTTTGACTAAGTGTGGCAAAATGTGAGTATGACAAAACTCTAAGAGTCAGTGGGAATTGTAAAAACTCCACTAATTGGAATTATATCTAGCATAAAGGAAGATGGTTATAGTTTTTGGAGGTCTGCATCTCAGTTTCAGAACAGGGTTTCCTCATTAATGTCCATGGCTCTTTAACTACCTCTTCGGTGACCATCCATACAGCATACAAATAGAATATAGAACAGTACAGTACAGGGCAGGCCCTCAATGTTGTGCCGACCTTTTATCCTACTCTAAGCTCAACTACATACCCTTCTCTCATCCATGTGCCTATCCAAGAGTCGCTTAAATGTCCATAATATATCTGACTGTACCACTACTGCTGGCAGTGCATTCCACGTGCCCACAGCTCTCTGTGTAAAGAACCGACCTCTGACATCTCTTTTAAGCCTTCTTCCAATCACTTTAAAATTATGCCCCTTCGTGATAGCCATTTTTGCCTTGGGAAAAAGTCTCTGACTATTCAATCTATCTTAACCTCTCATCATCTTATACACACCTGTCAAGTTACCTCTCACTCTTCTTCGCTCCAATAAGAAAAACCTCTGCTCATTCAACCTTTCTTCATAAGGCATGCCCTCCAGTCCAGGCAGCAACCTGGTAAATCTCCTCTGCACCATCTCTAAAGCTTCCACATCCTTCCTATAATGAGGCAACCAGAACTGAACACAATATTCCAAGTGTGGCCTAACCAGGGCTCTGTAGAGCTGCAGCATATCCTCGTGGCTCTTAAACTCAATCCCCCTGCTAATGAAAGCCAACACACCACACTCTTCTTAATAACCCTATCAACTTCGTGCCAACTTTGAGGGATCTTTGAATGTGGACCCGAAGATCCCTCTGTTCCTTCACAATGCCAAGAATCCTGCCTTTAACCCAGTATTCTGCATTCAAATTCAACCTTCAGGTTGAACTCCATCTGCCACTTATCAGCCCAGTTCTGCATCCTGTCAATGTCCCATTGCCACCTACAACAGCCCTCCATACTGTCCACCACTCTACCAACCTTTTTGTTGTCAGCAATCTGACCCACCCTTTCACTTCCTCATCCAAGTCATTTATAAAAATCACAAAGAGTAGAGGTCCCTATGGAATACCACTGGTCACCGAGCTTCAGCTGAATACATCTTCTGCCACCCTCTGTCTTCTATGGGCCAGCCAATTCTGAATCCAGGTAGTCAAATTTTCCTGTATCCCATGTCTCCTTACTTTCTGAATGAGTCTACTATGGTGAACCTTATGAAACGCCTTGCTAAAATCCATGTACACCACATCCACTGCTCTACCTTCATCAATGTTTTTTGCTACATCTTCAAAGAATTCAATAAGGCTTGTGAGGCATGACCTGCCCCTCACAAAGCCATGTTGACTACCTTTAATCAAACTATGGTTTTCCAAGTAATCATAAATCCTATCTCTCAGAATCCTCTCCAATAATTTACCCACCACAGATGTAAGTCTGACTGATCTGTAATTCTCAGGATTATTCCTTTCTTGAACAATGGAATAACATTTGCCACCTTGTGATCATGTGGCACTACTCCAGTGGACAGTGAGGACACAAAGATCATTGCAAAAGATACAGGAATTTCTTCCCTCGCTTCCTGTAGTAATGTCTAACCCAGGGGACATATCTATCCTATGTTTTTCAAAATTTTCAGCACATTTTCCTTCTTAACATCAACCTGTCTGAGCGTTTCATACTGTCCTCACAAACAACAAGGTCCCTCTCAGTAGTAAATATTGAAGTGAAGTGTTCATTAAGGAAAAGGATGTTTGCTGATAATTGCATATTGTTCAGCATCATGACAACACAAATACTGAAGCACTCCATGTCCAAATGTAACAAGATCTGGTCGGTATCCCGGTTTGGGCTGACACGTGGCAAGTAACATTCACGCAATATGTTTCAAGCAATGACCATCTCCAACAAGAGAGAAACTAACCATCACCTCTTCATGTTCAGTGGCACTACCGTCACTGAATGCCCTGTATGAACATCATAAGCTTGCCGTTGACCAGAAATTGAACTCGTCTAGCTCTATAAATACTGTGGCTACAAGAGCAGGTCAGAGACTAGGAATCTTGCAGTGAATAGATGCACCACCTGACTTCCCAAAGCCTGTCCATCATCTATAAGGCGCAAGTTGAAAGTTTCGTGGAATACTTTCCATTTGCTTAGATGAGTGCAGATCCAATTCAACAGTCAAAAAGCGTGACTTCAATCACAACAGAGCTGTCTCCATGATTGGCACAACATTCACAAATATTCACTCTGTCCATCACTGATGCTCAGAAGCAGCATTGTATCATATACAAGGATGCACCTGCAAAAGGGTCCTTGGGTCCTTAGCTTCCAAATCCATGGCCACTACCATTTAGAAAGACAAACACAGCAGATGCAATAGTTAATCTCTACTTGGAAGTACCCCTCCAAGACACTTAATATCCTGACTTGGAAATGTATCACTGAGTCAAAATAATGGAACTCCTTGGCAAAAGTGAGGACTGCAGATGCTGGAAACCAGAGTTGTGCTGGAAAAACACAGCAGGTCAAGCAGCATCCTTCCCTAATGACATTGTGCGTTGTGAAAGTGCAAGGAAAAGGAGCTGAGTAAATAATTTTTTTTCAAAAGATCAGCATAAAAAATTATGGGCTGATACATATAGTTCTTTCAACGTAATTGTGCGCCAGATTTAATTGTAATGCATTCAGTGAATCTTTCCACACTAAAAAAAATGCTACCAAGAGAGTCACCTGTAAAGAACATAAGACACCAAATATATAGGTTTGGCCACTTACGCCTGATATGTTGTTCATGTATAAATTATTCCATTAAAAATTGCCTGTGCTATGCTGGGAATAGAAAGAGCTTTTGAGTTTTTCACACAGAGTGCTGCCTAATTTAAATTGAATGGAATGTACAGTAGTGAGCAGTGGGAATAAAATGTTGTCTTACCAGTTAACTAACACTCTTATGCAGATATGTGCTGAACTTGATATCCTAGTGTTCCTCTTCTGTAAATGGTTTTTGACCGTGTATTTCATTCTTACTGTTGAGTATGATGGATGTTTTCATTGTTGAAAACCCTTTATAAATATCCTTGACTTTGAATTTACTGCTTTAATTATAAAATAAAATGAGTTTCTCTTTAGTTCAGAAGCTTATCATAAATTCGCAAAACTGTTACAATGTTGTGGTTAATAACTGACAAGTTGCTTTGTCAGTCATTCATACTTTGAGTACTTAAATGCAAATCCTCAAGTCGGCAAAAATCTTCTTTATTAATTTCTTTGAACTGCAATGATGTTTTCTCCTAACTAGTTTTTGTTGCTTTTAGTGTGTTAACTGTGGCCCCCACCGTTAACCGCAAAACCGATATCAGGGCTGATGAGGAAAATGCTCAGGAAGGAGTGAAGATGATTAATATCTCCAGTGAACTAGCTGCAGATGCACCAAGAAGCAGCAAACTTGTAGCAGGCAGGTTGAACTTACATTTTGAGCCAATGAAGATATAATGTTACATCAATGTATGGTGAAACAAAAATACTAAGTTTAAATCTTTTCAGAGTTGACAGCACTGTTCCAAAGAATTTTCTGGTTTCATTGCATTCAGCGTTCAAGAGTGATGATAAACAGAAAGTACCAAATCAAGACTTTTACTGAACAACAGCTATGTTTTAATTTACCGTTCTTTAGATTATTTTATGGTGTTCAGTGCTTGAGTTTATATTGAAATGAAGTTTATATTGAAATGAAGTTCATACGTGACACTTTTACTGCACTAGAATAGCAGGTCTCTGTATCTGGTTGCTTTGTGGTTTTTGCATATATGGCATTCGGAATGACCTAAATATATGTAGGTCTGTGGTGCTATTGTGAGAATTATGCCACCAGTAAAAGCAATGAATTATACATCAGTTCATTTCTCTGTTTTATATATTTTGTTCAACAATTACTGATGTCATGTTGAAATGTATTCTCACTCCACTCTAATAGCATCAGGTTATGTTATGTATCCACGAATAGAAAATGCTATTATGTCCACAAATTCATACTGTTTTTTTCCTTTGGACTCATACCCATGTCCTCACCCTTCTCCTTGTACTCCCATTAAAAGTTTCTCTCGCCAAAAAGGCAAACTTCAATAGATTGTTATTCACTGAAATCATACTTTCTTTTGACAGTGACATTGATTTTCCTAAAACGTAGTGTTTCCTTGAAGACTTCAAGCAGGCAATCTTTTTTGTCACTGTCAGACTGCTGTTACACGGGTTCATTGCGTTGTGAAAAATAAAAATGAAGGTCAAGCATATCTTGGAGCCATATAATTCACCATATCCTAGATTCTGTGATTATCCTTTCATTCTGCTAAGCACCACTTTCACTTTCATACTGAAGTTTTTTTTATTTTGGACCCAGTTATTTATCATTTTCTGTTTTAGTTTCCTACTTGTTTCATATTCTTTTTTTTCTTTATCTTTTCCTCACTTGTGTTTTCTTTGGACTTCGTTATCTTCTCAAATGTATTGAATACTCTGGTGTCATTTTCCCATCTATGCTCAATATACAAATATATAAAAAGGGTATGCCAGCCAGATCACCCAGTATGGCCACATTTAACATCGACTCACTTTCCTCCCACTATCCAAGAGAAAACCCATGAGGCTAATTAAGGGAAAAATTTAAGAAATTTCTCTCAAACTCCAAAGGAAATTAATCCAGCAAGCAATAATCCTAATCCGTTTCATTTACATTTTTAGCTGAGATGTTTTCTACTTTCAGAAAATAGTTCAGCAAATTGTTTCAAAGATTATATTGAATACCGACATAGTGCAAATTTTGTGTAGATGACTGACTCTCCATTAAAATAATGCTTTCTTGTAACTCAGCAAATACATTTCTAAAAATGTTTTAACTCTCTATTAAAATCCACTTTGGCTTCTTTTCTTATTGGGTGTAATCCAAGGGCATTGAGTCTGTTTTCATAGCTACAGTTTCTCATCCCTGGTATCATTCAGATGAATCTGCACTGGTTATACTTGTTGCCACTTTAATGTCCTCTGCAATAATTGGTCAGCCAAAGCTGCACACAGTACATTCTGACCATGATCTAACTTCTGTCTTATACTAACTTATCATCGGATTTTTGGTCTTGTATTCTCTGCCCAATTTATGAAAGTCAGAATGCTGTCCATCTATTCAATTTTACCTTAAGTAGCATTTTGAAGCGGTATTTGCACTTTGTCTTCCACACTCCTTAAACATCTTTGTTAGGCTAATATTCCAATCAGTTGCTTACCTTTTAAAACATCATTTCAACCTGTTTGAACAAAATTCCACCAGTAAAATTTTGTGTAGCACATTTGTTCACCCAGGCAGTCTTTCCCAGCATTTAGACATCTTTGTCCACAAGTCAAATCACCATTAATCAACATTGCTTCCACGTAAAATGGACTACAGAAAATCCAATTTGGCTATCAGACCTCCGTACAATCCAAACACTTCTATATATTGTGGAAACATTTATATATTGTGGAAGTCTTGAAAGCCAAACTGTTGATTTAGATTATCATCCAGTTATTATTATGATGTTTACACAAAAATTGTGTCCTGCTATTGGATACTTCCCATTTTCAATGCAGCTCTGTTGATCGGAGCTGATATTTAGTCCAAATATGCATATGACAATGCATTTTAACTATTTTCTGCCTCACTTCATAGAGATGTTTAATAAAGTGAAACCACTTGAATAGCAGTTGAAAGTATTGTTTCATTTCTTGCTTTGAAAAAAATGCCCTTGCTCTTTCAGAAGATTGTTCATACTGTTATGCTCCTTTTTGATGTTCTTTCTAATCCATGGGTCTTAGAAATGTTGTTGCTGAACCTAATGCAATTGCAATGATCTACATCCCACCTGGTGCTTTGAGTGACAGCTCTCATAATGCCACATAGTAATGTGGTGGGAGGAGGCACTTGTGTGAACAGAAGGGAAAGACACAATGGGCTTTTTGAAAGCAACCATTGAGAATCAATCATAAATATGGCAGCCATTATCTTGGTTGTTAGTCTGCTACTTAGGTACGTATATGGCCTTTGAACATCTGGTTTTAAATAAATAAAGTGAAAGCTTTATCGAGTTCATTGGGCAGAAAACTTGAGGGCATTAATTGTGTAGGGCCTTGCTGTGCACAAATTGGCTGTTTCATTTCTCTGTAATATAACAGCAACTACACTTCAAAAGTATCTGATTAGCTTTGAAGCTTTTGGGACATCCTGAAGTGATATACGTTTTAGCTTTTTTTTTAATTTAGTTTGCTGATTGAATTCAGAGATCTTCTGACTGGCTACTAAATCACCACAGTTTTTTTTCAAAGCTTTTCCCTCATTATGGTTTTCTGTATTGCCATTTTCTAACTGAGAATACAAGGAATTAGCTGACCAGGACTCAACATATAATTGGCATGCATGAATCAATCTGGCTGACTCACTTCAGTTTTGCCTGAATACTTCTGCAGAATTACTTTTTAACTGGTATTGCCTTTACAGGGATAGGGCAGTTGTATGGGTTAGACTTATTTATTACTGTGTGATAGTCGCTGCTACGGCTTTGCTTTTGAGTATTTTCTAATCAGCTTCCCAATCTCAGATCAAATCCTTAAATATTTTACCTTTCCCCATCTTGTCTCTCACTTCCTGGGTCTCTGGTTCATTTTTTAAGCTATTTACTGTTGACAATTACCAATCAGCATGTTATGTTTCTGACCATCTGACAAGGGAAGCAAGCTGTTGCAATTTGGAGAGCTATTTCTGTCCCCGAAACTGAGTAAGAAGTTTTTTTTTATAAGTGGTACCAGTTACAATAATGGAACATTACCATTCATACTATAACTCTAGGGATTACCTTGTATAAGGAAACATTGGTGAGATGACAAAGGCAACTAGAAAATGGATATGATAGATATTTTGTCAATATAAAGAGAGGGGAAGGGAGCAGGGTTGGTGGCACCGAATCAGATGTGAGTGAGGAGCTGAAGGGATTTGCTGATGATCTGATGTTCTGCCCTTCCATCCCCTCCCACCATCCTATTCTTTTTCAGTAGGTATGATTGTGTTCCAGTTTATCCAACAATGTTCCATTATGGCACAATTTACACTGTTTTGCTAAGGTTGACATCTCAATGGTTATAAATGCTCCCCAATGTCTGGAGATGTTCTGAAATTTGCAGCAATCTACCAGTGACCAAAGTATTTGGGAGATTTTGAGACAGACTAGACAGTGCAGTGACACCCAATCAAATTCAAACTTCACCCTAAGAATAATGCCAGTAGGACTTTAATTGCCTGGGATTTTGGTGGGCTGCAGTGGAATTAGTCAAAACTGAGGACTGAAGATTAGAGTCGAGAGTGCATTGCTGGAAAAGCACAGCTGGTCAGGCAGCATCCAAGGAGCAGGAGAGTCGACATTTTGGGCAAAAGCCCTTCAGGATTCCTGATGAAGGGCTTTTACCCAAAACATCGACACTCCTGTTCCTTGGATGCTGCCTGACTGGCTGTGCTTTTCCAGCACCACACTCTTGACTGCAATGGAATTAGTAGTTTAACTGACTATCATTTGGGAAGAGAGGCACAATTGGAGAGAGAATCTTTAACTTTGTATCAGGTTAAGGTGGAGTACTGGTCTAGGATCCTCCTGTTGATTTGGTACAGCTTCCATGCCCCATTCTGTGACTGATTCAAGTGTTCCAATGTACCTGTGCAAGCAAGTGGAGCTGGAGTAATATGTTCTTTATTATTTAGTATTCTGCAATATTGAAAAATCAGGAAAACCGATATTCTATTGCCATGGTCCTGTGAACCAGCTTTTCACCACTATCCTTAGAGTACTCTGGGCCCTATCTGTAGCAGAGTAGGTCTAAGTGTGAGTGAGAATATTTTAAGAGCATTGTATCACTTAAATTTGAAACCAAGCAGAGGTCTTTCCAGTTGAATAAAAAAAAGTTGTTTTTATATAAACGCCCTCTAAGATTCTTAACTGGGTGTGGAGGGTGCTGGGTAGGGCAGGGACTTTTGTTTGAATTAATAAGGAACTAAATCTTTGCTTACCCTCAACTCACTCCTGTTTCAATGCCAGCTTTGTGTTGACAACCTATCCATTGATGTCTCCCAGAGCTGACAACTCTAGATATTTCTCTTTGTTAATATACTGACATTAGAAACCTTACTTTACATTTGATGGATATGTTATAGAAATAGTTTATATTAGATGCCGAATAAATTTGAAACCTTGGTGTGCAAAAGACTCATTCAAAAGAAGTATTACATGTTTTAAAAATTAAGCTTTCTGTAGCTGGCTACAATATTTTTGCTACCTCTTTTATTGTTAATAATCTCTCAAATTTGTTTCCTCATTAAATTAATGTTACAATATCTCATCTCATTGTTAACTGTTTTCAATTTCCTAATGCAATTTCTTTGCCCTCTTGGAGAGGAAAGAAATGCCTTTGTAAAAGAGCTGATATTGAGATTCAAAACAAACATGACCGCACTCGAGCTAAATTACAGCACTGAAGCATGTTTGTACTAGTACTACATTTTCAAATGTCTGTCTTCTAGCTTTCCATTATGCTCATGGTTGTCCACGTTCTTTGAGTTCTTGGTTGTTCCTTGACTTTTACCACTTGAGTTACAAGTAATTTGCTTACGGAAACTAGAGTGTTTTCTTTTGTCCATATACAGTAAAATTGCATGTTAAAATATTTTGTATCTTAATTTGTTCAGTTATAGCCTTATAGTTTATTGAACGTCTGTATTGTACCCAATTGTGAATTTTGCATTTTCAAGCCTTGTGTCTGAATGCGACTTTCATTTAAAAATTATATCAACTACTTATTTATTTGACATTCAGGTTGTGTTGTCTAAACGATGTAGCATTAGTTGTCCTTGTGGTTGTCAGGTTTTTTTTATTGTACTTATTTGTTTCCCTACATTCACCATTCTTTGCAGAACAAAGTCTGTCTTCTCCACATCAATCCCCAACATCCCCATCGCACCCACAGCTCACAGAAGGATCTCACTTTATGTGTGTCTGATATAAAAAAGTAAGCTTAATTTATTACAATCATTTTTGTCAACTTACTATTTCTTTTCAGTCAACTATGTGCAGGCAATATTTTCTTTTAACTGATAATTTGTTGCCTTAATGTTGTCCTGCTAAATTTTCAGTGGAAGTTCTCATTAAGCATTTTGTTCTTTTGTCCCTTCTGTCAAGATACATGTCTGGAAGATTGACAATCTCACTAGCATGAATCACATCTAATTATTTGTCCAACTGTAAAGGATTGAATCGTGCATTCTTTCTAATCCATAACAATCTATTTGTCTATCAGCCTAAGAAAAATGTCTTTTGACAGTAGCTCAGGAAAAGTTGATTTATATTTTTTATTACTCTTTATTTTTTCAAGGTTCTCCACAATGTGAGTTTGTCTGGCACAGTGCACAGAGTAAAATAAAGTTGAAATTTCCTTTGAGGTGAAAGCAAAATACTGCGAGGCTGGTAATCTGAAACAAACAACACAGAGCTTGTGAAGAAGTGTTACTGGACCCGAAATGTTCACACTTTCTCTACACAAATGTTGCCAGACCTCCTGAGTTTCTCCTGCAATTTATATTAATGTTCCCAGGGCATGAGTTCATGTCCCACCATGATAGATGATGAAATTTGAACTCATTGTTAAAAATCTGGAAGTTAAAAAGACATGTAACTACTGTCGATTGCTGTAAACTCCCATTATTGTCTTTTCGGAAGATAAATCTGCTTTCCTAACCTACTTTGGACTACATTTGACTCCAGACCCACAGTGATGTGGTTTTACCTTCTTCTGAAATGGCCTCAGAAAACATTCAGTTCGATGGAAATTAGGGATGGGCTACCCGAGCCAGTGATGCCCCTATTCTGTCAATGAGTAGGGTAGAGGAGATGTATATTCAGTGGCAAAATGAATGTCAGATTTAGAACAGAATGGTAATGTAATGAAGAAAGAAATAAACAATGAATCTGTAGCAGCAGCAACTACAAACAGCAGAATCATTACTGACATCTGATGTTTGTAAAAATGGAATCAGTAATTGTGATCCAAAATTATTGAATTCAATTCTGAATCCAACGTCAGTGATGACTTTGAAATTGAAAATTAAACCATTGTTCCTCAAACTAATGAAGTTCAATGTAAGTTGACTTAGACTATTGTCAAAGTCGTCTAAGAACATCAAGGTCAGAGTGGAATTAAAATGGCAAGTAAACTTGGATGGCAATATTCAGCAAAACAATCACCCAATCTGTTATTAAAGACGACCACATCAGAAGAAGAAAATACTCAAAATGACAGCAATATGAATAAATTGCTGTTGGAGTGACAGGGCAGGGTGTTGCATTTTCTGTGCTTGTATGGGAAGGCAAGTGTTTGTTGAGGTGATGGCAGCATAGCCAAAGATTTCACAGTGAATCATGTAGCCTTTTGGATTATTTACAAGGAAAGACAGATGTTTTTCTTGATGGCATCACTTTCAAGGTAGTGAAAATGGCTGAGGGTAATCTATTGAATGTTGGTGTGGAGCAAGGTGAGGACACAGGCTATGTGCAGAATGGAAGGAGTTAGAACAGAAGTGCATGAAATTGGGTGGACATGTTCTGGCATTGATGACAATGCTGAAGGAGAACACCAATTGAGGAGAAAGAAGTTCAATTGGAACCACTTATTTGGAAGGTGGCATTATAAGAACAAATTAAATGGAGGAACTAAGAAAATGGCATAGAATTCACAGGAAACGGGGTGAAAGGAAGTGTAAGCAAGCTGGCTGTGGAAATTATTGAGCTTATGGTAGACATTAGTGACTACCATTTCCCAGAAATGGAGATTGAAAAGTTGGGAAAAGGATGGAAAGAGTCAGTAATAGGCCATGTGAAGACAAGGAAAGGATGGAAATTGGAAGCCAAGTTGGGAATTGCTATAATTTTTCAGATGGAGCTGAAAACAGGAAACAGTACTGATACAATCATTGGGCACGGTGGCTCAGTGGTTAGCACTGCTGCCTCACAGAACAAGGGACCCAGGTTCAATTCCCACCTTGGGCATCTCTGTGTGTGTGTGTGTGGAGTTTGCACATTCTTCCCATGTCTGCATGGGTTTCCTCCGGGTGCTCCGGTTTCCTCCCATAATCCAAAGATGTGCAGGTTAGGTCAATTGGCCATGCTAAGTTGCCCGTAATGTTAGGTGTAGGGGAATAGGTCAGTGTGGTCGGTGTCATCAGTGGAAGCAAGAGTACCCCACACATATTACAAAAAGAAAGGCACGACTGGAACTTATATAAATTACCAAAGTGTATTTTCTTTGGAGAAAGTAAGCGAAGTCCAAAGGCAGCCACTGCTTGTAAAAACATTTCACAGATTGAGGAGGGTATTTGTGGATGGAAACTGGTTGGAGCTCCGCGGAAGAGACAGAAGGTTCTGAAGCTGAATCAGTGGGGATGGAGGTAAAAAGAGATGGACATCTATGAAAAGATGATGGTTAGGGCCAAGATCCTGAAGAAGATGGTTGAGGGCTGGTTGGAGGGGGGATGGCGGGAACTGTGGAGCTGGCCTACATGTAACTGCAGACCCACAGCTCTATGTCTTGTGAAATGATCTGGCACGTCACTCAGTTCGTGCAAAATTCTGGATTGGTAACAAATGCTATTTCTGCCAAGGATGCTTTTTAAAAAATCTTCCCTTGTCTTAGGTGGGAATGGTCATGGGTTTAGATGGTTCTGGTGAAGGATCCTCAGCAAATTGCGACAGTGCATCTTGCAGGCGGTACTCATTGTGTAGAGAGAGATTGGTTAAGGTGGTAGATGGTTTGCCAGCCAAGTAGGCTGCTTTGTACTGGATAATGTTGAGATTCTTGACGATCTGACAATTTTCAATCATGTTCCTGCCTTCTAAATAGCGGACAGGCTTCAGGGAATCAAACTTTCCAGCTTTTCTTCTGTTCTTTTAGCCACAATATTTATATGGCTTGTTCATTTACATTTCTGGTCAATGGTAATTCGCCATCTTTAAGGTATAGGACTCTGACTTAATGATTACATGTTGAGGGGAGATGGTCCTGTTGCAGATGGTCATTGCCTGGAGTAGAGAAACAGAGGCAGTTGATATTACTCTAGCTGTTTTTCAAGAAAATATCTAGAGTAAGAGACCAGAAGGAGGGTGTCTTGGATGAGTGAGAATTTTAAACATAAAGATAAAAGATTTTCTGTAGTGGGAATAGAGTCCTGGCCAAAACAGTAGCAATGAAAATGAAAGAAGGATTCTGCTTTGTATTCAGTTCAAAATTAATTCAGTTGAGGGCATAGGGAATGATTTTGACGTCTGATAGCTGACGATCAGAGAGAGAGAATGAGAGGTCAAGGGATAACGAAAATGCAATGAGAGGAGGTGGAGGGATTTGGAAAGTAAAGGAAGATCCCAGAGGAGTTTGGGATCGAAGTGTTGTTAAGGCTTATAGGTGCTGACAGCTTGAAAGGCACAACTAAGGTGTTTTTGTTAAAGTACTGGATGAGACAAAGTGAATATTGTTCTCTGATCTCTTTTGTGAAGAATTCTCACAGTAAAGGATCTCTCTCAGAGAACTAAATGCTTTTTACCCTTTTGAGAACTCAGTGAAATAACCATATGGGAAGTAAAAGCTCCGCTTCCCAGGTGTAATAAACAATGTGGCTGAACTTGAAACACTGAAGCTCAAACCTTGGACATGCCCAACCTTATTACCCATCTTAGGCAAGCCACATTGTGGGAAGTTTCCGGCAGGAGTTCATGCTGTGACACTATACCAGTCTCAAAGGGGAAATCACCTTCCTGTTGCTTTTAGCTATGGTCAAGTTCAGGATAGTGGAGTAATGTTCTCACTTATTTGACACTGTTATACAGTCTTTACTCCCTTTAAAATTATTTCAAGGATTATCATGTGACAAAGGTAATGATTAAATTAAAATGATGAGAATATTTCAACACCACAATATATTTCGGTTTAGGTTTTACTTTACTGCTTGCACGAGGTGCTTGGGATCCTGCCCCGTTGAAAAGTGCAAGTCACAAAACAGATTTTTAAAACACTTAAGAGGAGTAACAAATTAAAGCTACTTTAGCTCAGACAAACATTACTTGGATCTTCTATAGTGATTATGACCTGAAAAGTCTTTTTGAATTTGACTAGAACTACTAATTGCATACATTTAAGATGACTTTTTGAGATATGTTGAACTAAAGTTTTCACTAAAAAGATTAAAAGAAATTTATTTTTGACACTGCAGCTCAGAATGTAGCCACAGGCAAATCATACACATCTACACAAGGCTGAGGCTCGAAGGAGTTTGACTGTATTTGGAAGGACACCAGGACGGTGGTCAAAACTTGACATCTGTATATGGAACTGGAGTACACCAGAGCACAAGAATTCAAGCAAGTGCTGGAAGCAACACTTGATTCAATATTAAACACTCCTTATAGGAAATACATTTTTGTTGGATTTAATGCCGATATATTACTTACTTCAGGAGCACTGATTGCTCCATGGCAGATTTTTTAACTTGGTCTTTTTAAATTTGCCAGTGTGTGAAGACCACAATATGTGAGCACATAGGGTGATTGGGTCTCATTTCAGTTAATGTATCAGAACTTAGTTTTCATTTTGAATTACATAGTATGTATAATGCCTGACTTTAAGTAACTGTGGCCATTACCTATATGAAATAGTTCACCAATGTTTGATGTATACAATAGGAAATGGTTTCACATTTGTTTTCTTACCACTTTCAATGATTGCAGTGCCATTGTACTGGTACAGGTTAATGCTGTTCCTTGGTAATACCATCTGCTGGAGCTATATATACTTAGTGTTGTATTGTCTGCAGTTACTGCCAAACTACTCTGAACAAATGTAAAAATGTCACACTTTTCATAGTTTCCTTATGTTCTCTGCCTTGAGTGAACTTTTCATACAAGCTTTATAGGGCAATACGCTCTAACTTCAGTACAGCTCAAATGCAAAGCAATATGTAGAGGGCTTTATATTCAGTATCTCATTGTATGTACAAAAGAGTGTAATTATGTTCATTGTGTACATAGCTTACAATGAGCAGAGCCTATAATAAAATGCTACTTACAAGTGTTAATATGCAATGTTCATATCACATTGTTTTATATCATGTTATAATAAATGGTAATGTTAAATTTGGTGGTGGTATTTTAATATGCATTTATTGCTGATTCATGCCAATAAGAAAAATTATCTGAAGAAATACATACTTGCATTGTAATGTTAATGTATCAAACTTGATTTTTGACTATTCACAAATATTGAAAGTTTTTCATTAAATCTTAAACCCTAAATAATGTTGATTACTAATTTATTTACAAATTTCATTTTTTTTTACCTGTAATATTCTCATTTGATCAAGACACATCTTTTAGAAAGTGTCTGTTTTAATTTTAAATTTCAACTCAAGGGTCCAATGTTTAAGCACGTTCAGTAAACGTTCAAGATTGTTTCTCTGAATGGGTCTGTGTAAATTATTTTAAACTACTTTTGCTAAGTTTGAGAAGTTGATGTACACAATTATTATGGTAGATGGGATGTATTTCATATCATAAATGTCTTTGGTAAAGACATTCGTGCTATCCACTCAAGGACAGCCTTTTAGATATTTACATTGTTCTTGGAACCTTAAATAAATGCCTATTCTCCTCTGCTGGCCACAACAGAAGGGTTAAATTAGATATCCTATTCAGCGTGTGATCTGAATCCCCATATTGTAACAGATTGTTAAGTTGAAATTTCTATGGTTTAGATGGAGTTGGGAGTACTTAATTAGCAACAAATCTAAACAGTCATGTGTCAGGTTTCCTCCCACAATCTAAAGATGTGCAGATTAGGTGAATTGGCTGTGCTAAATTGCCCATAGTATCCAGGGATATGTAGGTTAGGTGCATTAGTCAGGGGTAAATGTAGGATAATAGGGGAGGGGAATGGATCTGGGTGAGTTACTCTTGGGAGGGGTTGGTGTGGACTTGTTGGACCAAATTGCCTGTTTCCACACTGTAGGGATTCTATTTTTTAAAAAAAGTATAAAATTAGTATGGGAATCAGGCTGCACAGAAAGTAAGGATGCAAATACTTAGATTCAGTCTCCTATATTAAACTAATGACTTAAGAATTTTCTCCCCCTCTGAAAATTATTTGAGCAAAAGTCAGCCCATTATCTCTTAGGTATAGATTCACAGCTCAAAATGTTTTAATAATTTAACACAAATTAGTTATTCCACTGAAGAATCCATTGGAACCCCAATGTGGAAAATGGATCAGTGTAGCAAGAGTTTTTATCTCTGTGTCTGCTCTGGACTTCTGATCTTAAAACAATGTCTGTGTAAAGTTTAAAATCAATTTCTCCTTCATTGTTACATTATGAACTGAATGTTTTACCTGGAAATTTTTTTTCTGGAATTGAAAGTTGCTGAGAAAGTAAAACACAAACAGGATCAGTCAGAATAATTACAGAGCTGTCATCATAACCAAGGAATTAACAAAACCAATAAGCTGATTCTTCCCACAAGCTACATTCGATCCAATTATGCACCTTGATCTATTGGTGCAAATACCTTAACAATTTCTTCCTGATTCTCAAAAAGTAGCAACAAAGATTTCTCCATTCACATAATGCTACTGTTCCATTCTGGTTGGTTGTTTATTTAGTGGTTGTCACATTTTAAGACATTTACTGCAACACTCAAAGTACAATATTCATGTTCTACGTTTACAATCTGGATGTAGCAACTGAGAGCATTGTTGCTAAGTTTGCACATGGCACAAAGACAAGTGGAGAGACAGGTAATGTTGAAGAAATACGGTGAGAGGGAAAAGATATAAAAGAGACCTAAGGGGCAACTTTTTCACGCAGAGGGTGGTACGTGTATGGAATGAGCTGCCAGAGGATGTGGTGGAGGCTGGTACAATTGCAACATTTAAGAGGCATTTGGATGGGTATATGAATAGGAAGGGTTTGGAGGAATATGGGCCGGGTGCTGGCAGGTGGGACAAGATTGGGTTGGGATATCTGGTCGGCATGGACAGGTTGGATCGAAGGATCTGTTTCCATGCTGTACATCTCTATGACTCTAAATGGAGAGGCTGCAGAGGGTTTGGACAGACTAGGAGGGGGGGGGGGGGGGGGCGGTGGCATAGAAGTGGCAGCTGTAATACAATGTTACTAAGTGTGAGGTTATGCACTTTGGTAGGAAGAACAGAGACAGATTATTTTCTAAATGGGGAAAGACTATGGAAATCTGAACCACAGACTCGGGGGTGAAAAATATGTTGCTGCAAAAGCGCAGCCGGTCAGGCCGCATCCAAGGAGCAGGAGAATCAACGTTCTGGGCATAAGCCCTTCTTCAGAAATGAGGAAGGTTTACCAAGCAGGCTAAGATAAAAGTAAGGGAGGAGGGACTCGGGGGAGGGGCGTTGGGAATGCAATAGATGGAAGGAGGTTAAGGTGAGGGTGATAGGCCAGAGAGGGGGTGGGGGGGGGGAGGCGGAGTGGTAGGGAAGATGATAGCACCGCCTTCTTGACCTGCAGAGTCCAAGGGTTGGGACTGAGATAAGGTGGGGAGGGGAGGGGAAATGAGGAAGCTCGAGAAATCTGCATTCATCCCTTGTGGTTGGAGGGTTCCTAGGCAGAAGGTGAGGCGCTCTTCCTCCAGGCGTCGTGCTGCCATGGTCTGGTGGTGGAGGAAGCCAAGGACCTGCATGTCCTTGGCAGAGTGGGAGGGGGAGTTAAAAGTGTTCAGCTAAGGGGCAGTTGGGTTGGTTGGTGCGGGTGTCCCAGAGGTGTTCTCTGAAACATTCCGCAAGTAGGTGGCCTGTCTCCCCAATGTAGAGGAGGCCACATCGGGTGCAGAGGATGCAGTAAATGTGTATGGAGGTGCAGGTGAATTTGTGACGGATATGGAAGGATCCCTTGGGGTCTTGGAGGGAGGTGTGGGTGCAAGGTTTGCATTTCTTGCGGTTGCAGGGGAAGGTGGTGGGAGTGGAGGTTGGGTTGGTGGGGGGTGTGGACCTGACGAGGGAGTCGCAGAGGGAGTGGTCTTTCCAGAACGCTGATAGGGGAGGGAAGGGAAATATATCCTTGATGGTGGAGTCTGTTTGGAGGTGGCGGAAATGACGAAGGATGATACGATATATCTGGAGGTTGGTGAGGTGGTAGGTGAGGACCAGTGGGGTTCTGTCCTGGTGGTGATTGGAGGGGCGGGGTTCAAGGGCAGAGGAGTGGGAAGTGGAGGAGATGTGGTGGAGAACATCGTCAACCACGTCTGAGGAGAAACTGCGGTCTTTGAAGGAGGAGGCCATCTGGGTTGTATGGTATTGGAATTGGTCCTCCTGGGAGCAGATGCGGTGGAGGCGAAGGAATTGGGAATATGGGATGGCGTTTTTACAAGGGGCAGAGTGGGAGGAGGTATAATCTAGATAGCTGTGGGAGTCGGATTTAATTTTAAAGTAAATGAATTTACATCTAGAGGACTCAAAAGAATAAATTCACAAAGTCGGTTTTGAAAAGACAAACTTTTCTACTGAACTAACTGTAATACAATCTACTTGTATATATGCAACTTAATTCTAAGATGGTAATATTAATATGATACATATGGTGGCAGACTATGAACAAACACCCAGCAGCGCACATCTAAAAGCAAACTTAAGATAGATCACACAGATCTTTTCCAGCTTTCAATGACATGGTAGATCTTCAAATCTCATGAAACCACAAGGGCCCATAATTCTTCACTTTTGACAATCTAGCCTTGAAACTCCTTCTTGAGAGTGACTCCCTCATGTACTGTATCTACAACTATTCCCATTTCAGTCCAGTACCCAGGCAACACCCATGTGGTCTGCTTGAAGGACTGTAGTTTTGAACTTCTTATTTCTTTATTTTTCTAATTTGTTTTGAAGACCATAAGACATGGGAGCAGAAATTAGGCCATTCAGCCCATCGAGTCTGCTCCACCATTTAATTGTGGCTGATAAGTTCCTCAACCCCATTCACCTGCTTTCTCCCCAAAACCCTGTTCATTTTGACAAGCAAGAACCTATTTATCCCTGTCTTAAATATACCCAATGACCTGGCCTCCACAGCCTTCTGGGGCAATGAATTCCATAGATTCACTACTCTCTGGCTAAAGATGTTTCTCATTATCTGTCCTGAAAGGTCTTCCCTTTACTCTAAGACTGTGCCCTCAGGTCCTGGCCTCTCCTACCAATGGAAACATCCTCCCAACATCCATTCTGTTCAGGCCATTCAGTATTCTGTAAATTTCAATTAAATCCCTCATCTTCTAAACTCCATCATATCGATTCAGAGTTCTCAAATGTTAAGTGTTTCACTCTGACAACATTTTCATGAACTTCCTCTGAACCCGCTCCACGGTCAGTACATCCTTCCTGAAACAGGGCCTAAAACTGCACACAATACTCCAAATTGTGGAGTGACCAGACCCTTATAGAGCCTCAGAAGTGCATCCCAGCTTTTATATTCAAGTCCTGTCAAAATAAGTGTCAACACTGCATTTGCCTTCCTAACTACTGTCTCAATCTGCAAGTTTACCTTGACAGAATCTTGGACTAGAACTCCCAAGTCTCTTTGCACTTCAGACTTCTGCATTTTTTCCCCATTTAGAAAATAACCTATGCCTCTGTTTTTCTACCAAAGTGCATGACCTCACACTTTCCCATGTTGTACGCCATCTGCCAGTTCTTTGACCAATCTCCTGTTAAAATCCTTTTGCAGCCTCCCCGCCGCCTCAATACTACTTGTTCCTCTACTTAAGTCTGCAAACCTAGCCAGAATGCCTTCAGTTCCTTTATCATTAAGGTATAAAGTGAAAAGTTGTGGTCCCAACACTGACCCTTGCAGAACACCACTTGTCACCGGTTGCCGTCCTACAGCAGACCCTTTTATCTTCACTCTGCTTTCTACCAGACAGCCAAGCTTCTATCCATGCTAGCACCTTGCCTCTAACACCATGGGGACCCTTAACTGACTCAGCAGCTTCCTGGGCAACACCTTGTCAAAGGTCTTCTTGAAATCTAGGTAGGTACAATCCATTGGCTCTCCTTGATCTAACCTGCTTGTTACTTCCTCAAAGGATTCTAGCAGATTTGTCAGGCATGACCTCCTCTCAATGAAACCATGCGGACTTTGCCCTATTTTACCATACTCTTCCAAGTATTCAGAAATCTCATCTTTCACGATAGACTCCTAACTGAGGTTAGGCTAATTGGTCTGTAATTTTCTGTCTTTTGCCTTACTCCCTCTTTAAAACGGGTGTCACTAGTGACTTTCCAGACCTTTGGGACCCTTCCCAATTCTAGCAATTGCTAAAAGATTACCACTAATGCTTCCACTATCTTTTCAGCTTTCTTTTTCATATATTTAAGAGCATTGTTTGGTTTTAGTTAGTTGATATAAAGCTCAGCTTACAATGGCAGGGGACCTCAGACCTGTGGCATGTGCCTCTTGCTTGATGTGGGAGCTTAGGAATGTGTCTGATGTGTCTGACTCTTACACTTGCAAGATGTGTGTCCAACTGCAGCTCGTTTGATCACATGACGACTCTGGAGCTGCAGATAGACTCACTGGAGCATCCGCGATGTTGAGGCAGTCGTGGATAGAATTGCTGAGGGAGACAATGAATGGGTGACCAAAAGACAGAAAAAGAGTAGGAAGGTAGTGCAGGTGTCCTCTATGGTCATCTCCCTCTAAAACAGGTAAACTAGTTTGGATACTGTTGAGAGAGATGGCTCACTCGGGGACGGCAGCAGTTGCCAAGATCATGGCACCGTGGCGGACACTGCTGTTCAGAAGGGCGGGAAAAAGACTCATAGGGCCATAGTCATAGGGGACTCCCAGATGGTATGCTGCCTCTCAGGTGCTCGGGTCAGGGATGTCACCAATCAGCTGCAGAACATTCTAAAAGGGTAGGGTGAACAGCCAGATGTCTTGGTGCATATAGGCACCAACGATATAAGTGGAAAATGAGATGAGGAATTCAGGGAGCCAGGAGAGAAGTTAAAGAGGAGGACCTCAAAAGGTCGTGATCTCGGGCTTACTACCAGTGCCACGTGCTAGCCAGCGTAGAAATGAAAAAAAAGGCAGGAAGAACATGTGGCTTGACAGATTGTGTAGGAGGAAGGGGTTCAGATTTGTTGGACACTGGGACCGGTTCTGGGGAAGGTGGGACTATTACAAAATGGATGGTCTACATCTGAACCAGACCGGAATCAATGTCCTTGGGGGAGTTTTTGCTACTGCTGTTGGGTAGGTTTTAAACCAACGTGGCAGGGGGTTGGGAACCAGAAGAGAAAACAAGTAGGCAACGAGGTGAAGAATGGACACTGTAAGAATTATGAAGATAGCATTAATAAAGGCAAGAGTAGGCAGACAGCAGATGAGCGCAAAAAAAATTGGTGGCCTGAAATGCATCTACTTTAATGCAAGGAGTATAGCGTGTAAGGCAGCTGACCTTAGGGCTTGGATTGGTGCCTGGGAGTATGACGTTATTGCAATCACAGAGACTTGGTTGAAGGAAGGGTAATCATGATGATTCTGATGCCCGAAACGTCGATTCTCCTGTTCCTTGGATGCTGCCTGACCTGCTGCGCTTTTCCAGCAACACATTTTCAGCAATCATGATGATTGGCAACTAAATGTTCCAGGATATAGACGCTTCAAACTAGGATAGGGAGGGAAGTAAAAGTGGGGGAGTGGAGTTGCATTGCTGGTCAAGGATGATATCACGCTGTGTTAAAGGAGCACACTAAGGAGGTCTTGGGTAGTGAGGCATTATAGGTGGAGTTGAGAAATAAGAAGGGGGCAGTTACATTGTTGGGGCTGTATTACAGGCCTCCCAACAGTGAGCGTGAGGTAGAAGAACAAATAGGTAAACAGATTATGGAAAGCTGTAGAGCCAATAGGGTGGTGTTGATGGGAGACTTTAATTTTCCCAACATTGACTGGGAACACTTAGCGTCAGCGGTCTGGATGGGGTAGAATTTGTAAAAAGCATACAGGAGAGTTTTCTAGAGTAGTATGTCAATAGTCCGACAAGGGAAGGGGCCATACCGGACCTGGTACTGGGGAACGAGCCAGGACAGGTGGAAGTTGCGGTGGGGATTTCTTTGGGAACAGTGACCACAACTCTAAGTTTTACAGTACTCATAGATAAAGAAGAGAGTGGTCCTAGGGGAAGAGTACTAAACTGGGCCTAGGCCAATTATGTCAAAATTAGGCAGGGACTCGGAAATGTGGATTGGACACAGCTATTTGAAGAGAAGTCCACATTTGAGATGTGGGAGGCTTTCAAAGATAGGCTAAAGAGAGTGTAGCATAGGCATGTCCCATTGAAGGCAAAGGATAGGAAGGGCAAGATTAATGAACTACGGATGATAGGAGAAATTGTATGACGAGCCAAGAGGAAAAGGGAAGCGTAAGGTCTAGGCAGCTAAGAATAGAACGGGTCCTGGAGGAATATTGGAAGAGTAGGACATCTTAAATGAGGAAACAAGCGGGCTAAAAGGGGTCATGAAATAGCTTTAGTGAGTAGAATTAAGGAGAATCCCAAAGCATTTTATTCTTATATAAGCAGCAAGCAGGTAACTAGAAAAAGGATTGGTCCACTAAAGGATAATTAAGGAAGGCTGTGTGTCGAACCTAAGCGAATGGATGAGATTCTGAATTATTAGATTGCATCAGTGTTCACTAAGGAGAGGATCATGATGAATGCTGAGATTAGAGATAGAAGTTTGATTAGTCTGGATCATGTTGACATAAGTAGGGAAGATGTGTTAGGTAGGCTTGAGGTTAAGGTGGACAAATCCCCAGGACCAGATGGGATCTATCCCAGGATGCTGAGGGAGGCGAGAGGAAATAGCCAGAGCTCTGACAGATATCTTTGTGGCATCCTTAAATACAGATGAGGTGCCGGAGGACTGGAAGGTTGCTTATGTTGTCCCCCTGTACAAGAGTAGTAGTAGTAGGGATTTTCCAGGTAACTACAGACCAGTGAGCCTGACATCAATGGTGGGAAAGTTGCTGGAGAAGGTACTGAGGGATAGGACCTATTTACATTTAGAAAAGAATGGGCTTATCAGTGATAGGCAACATGGTTTTGTGCGGGGGAGATCATGCTTTACCAACTTAATAGAGTTCTTCAAAGAAGTGACCAAGTTGATAGATGAAGGAAGGGCTGTTGATGTCATATACATGGACTTTAGTAAGGCATTTGATACGGTTTCCCATGGTAGACTAATGGAGAAAGTGAAGTCAAATGGTGTGCAGGGTGTTCTAGCTTGGTGGATAAAGAACTGGTTGAGCAACAGGAGACAGAGTGGTAGTTTCTCGAAATGGAGAAAGGTGGCCAGTGGTGTTCCACAGGGGTCAGTGTTGGGGCCACTGTTGTTTGTAATATACATAAATGATCTGGATGAGGGCACTGTTGGTATGATCAGCAAGTTTGCAGATGACATGAAGATTGGTGGAGTAGCCGAAAGCATAAGGGTCTGTCAGAGAATACAGGAGGATATAGATAGACTGGAGAGTTGGGTGGAAAATGGTTTTCAATCCAGACAAATGTGAGGTGATACATTTAGGCAAGACTAATTCCAGAGTGAATTATACAATGAACGGAAGAGCCTTGGGAAAAGTTGATGAGTAGAGAGATCTGGGAGTGCAGGTCCATTGTACCCTGAAGGTTGCTGCACAGGTGGATAGAGTGGTCAAGACGGCATATATTTTGCTTGCCTTCATCGAATGAGGTATTGAGTATAAGAACTGGCAAGTCATGTTAAAATTGCACAAGACATTGGTTCGGCCGCATTTAGAATACTATGTACAGTTCTGGTCGCTACGTTACCAAAAGGATGTGGATGCTTTGGAGAGGGTGCAGATAAAGTTTACGAGGATGTTGCCTGGTATGGAAGGTGCTAGCTACGAAGAGAGGTTGAGTAGGTTAGGTTTATTTTCACTAGAAAAAAGGAGATTGAGAGGAGACCTGATTGAGGCTAAGAAGATCATGAAGGTATAGACAAGGTGGATAGAGACAAGCTTTTTCCCAGGGTGAAGGATTCAATAACAAGAGGTCACGCTTTCAAGGTGAGAGGTGGAAAGTTTAAGGGGGATACACGTGGCAAGTACCTCACACAGAGGGTGGTGGGCGTTTGGAACCCGTTGCCAGCAGAGGTGGTAGAGGTAGGCACAATAGATTCATTTAAGATGCATCTGGACAGATGCATGAGTAGGTGGGGAGCAGAGGAATACAGATGTTTAGGAATTGACTGACAGGTTTAGACAGTACATTTCGATCAGCTCAGGCTTGGAGGGCCGAAGGGCCTGTTCCTGGGCTGTAAATTTTCTTTGTCCTTAAGAACCTGTACCTAGGTATCATATCCAAATCATTTTTATAAGTGATTAAAAGTAGTGGACCCATCACCGATCCTTGTGGCACTCCACTGGTCACAGGCCTCCAACCTGAAAAACCCTCCACCAGGCCTTCTACGTTTGAGGTGACAGGACTGGAAGAAACTAAACATATTCTAACATTCTAAGTTTGTTTTATCTCAGCCTCAGTCAGCTTTTGTGATTTTTCTTTTCATTACCTTTGCAGCTGCTATTTTGGTAGGTAAAAAAAAATCCTTTTGCAAATACCCCTGACATTGAAGGTAATTCAAGTTGTTTACTAATCTGTGGCTTTAAATATGTTGTGAAGGTACATTTTTGTGGATCCAGACAGTGAGGAATGTTAGATGCCCATATGCATACTATCTACCACTTTGCAAACATTTAGGAACCTTGTCACCTGGTACAAGGTTTGTGCATTAATAGCGGATTCTATATGGGTATCAACTGTCCATTCCCACATTTTTCATCTTGGAAAACAAAGAGATCCCTGTTCAGGTCCAAGTGCTGCTACCCTCTCCCACCATCATTAGGCCATCACCAGTTGAACATCAGACAATTAAGTTCGAGAACAGAAACCTAAAAATTCTCATCCAGCATGGGATAAACAGCACAGCTTAACTTCACTATGTAAGATATTTATTGTGCCTTGGTTCAAAAACATTGCTTATCCATTGCTGGGGACATGACTTCTAAACTCGAATTGTTTATCTGCAGCTTTAGCTATTTGTAGTGCACCTGCCCACAAAAATGGATATCGAGGTTAGTGTTCCCCTAGTTGAGATTCCTTTAAATAAGCCTTTGAATGCAATTTGTCTTCAATAAACATGTTTAGTGGATCTAGATCGAGGCCATCTCTCTTAACCCAGGATTCTAATTTCAACCTTTCTGGAAATTTAGACTTTACTGACTTCCCACTTCTCAAAACCTATGCTGCAGAATCCTGCCATAAAATGAAACTGAGAAATGGTCAATAGAAGATATTGTTATGCATTTCAAATAGAAGCATCTTATAGAATGAAAGTTCCTCTCCATGTTGCACACTAGAATTCTTACTGGACCAGCATACCAGTCCCTTTGGTTACAAAGACAATCAGGGATGGGCAACAAATGCTTGCCTTGCTAATGATGCCCCTATTCAATGAATGAATAAGCAATGTCACAAAATTCAAGAGAATAAGGATGTGGTTGAATACCATCTTCCCTGTGGTGAGCAGAGAACTTAAGATAGTGGTGTCATAATAACGTCACTGGACTTGTCACCAGAGATTCGGGCTATTGATATGAGGTCATCAGTTCAAATCCCAAGATAGTAGCTGATGAAATTTAAAATGAATTAATAAATCTAAGTTAAAATTTGTTTGAATAATGGTGACCATGACAACTTCCATTTATTGTTGTAAAAACTCATCTAGTTCATAGATCTCTTTTCTGTAAGGAAATCTGCCTTTAATTGTCTAGCTTACATGTGACAACATACCCATAACAAGTTGGCTTTTAAATGCTCTCTGAAAGGGCCAAGAGAGCTATTCAATTCAGCAATTGGGGATTGGCAACATTGGCTGCAAAGCACACATTCCATGACAAAATAAAGAAAAAGAATCCTTTTCTGGGTCAAGGGTATATATTGATGTTTTACATTGGGATGGTTATAGATTGGGGATATTACCAAATTTTGCGAATTTATTAAAGTGAACGTTTTCTGCCTCTGCTCCCCATTTGAAAATGTCTTCTTGTTACCTGTGATGCCGGCAGGGCAGTTGCTGTTGTTTTGTGTGTTGAACTGAGTGATTAATCTGCATCACTTTGTTCTAACATTATCCACCTCACGTATGTGCAACATCATCTTGAATAAATAACAATGATGTTTTAACTTAAATCCCAGTCTTAAATGCTGTAGAGCTATATTTTTGATTATAGATATATATATATATAAAAACACCTTATCTACTTCTATAAGCTGTGTACGGCTCTTGTATCTGAAAGTTTATCTACATATTTTTTTTCTTTAAATTCTGTCATGACTTTATTACTCCCACTGTCCCTAATTTTCTCTAGTTGTACAACCTCAATTCTTTTAGTAAAACCGAAAATGCTGGAGGAACTCAACAGGTCAGATAGCATCTGTAGAGAAAGAAACAGTTAACATTTTGAGTCCGATATGACTGTTCTTCAGAACCTTCCCAAACTTTTTGTTTCTCTGAACCTTACCTCTTGTAATGTCTTTTCACCCTTACCATGGTGGATGAGGCATCAGTTATCTTCCTCTCACTCTGGACTTTTTTCTGTAAATAATTTGAGCATCTTTCTTCTGTTTAAAACACACCCCTTTGTTCAAATTAGTTACACAAAAGCAAATTACCAAACGAGCCCCACTCAAAATTTCGGTCCTCAGGAAAACCAGACTTCAGATGAGTCTCCTCATTTGTTACGATTCCAGACAACCTCCAGACAGATGAGGGCGAACTGATTCCACTTCCATATTCATCCATCTCTTTGGTAGGTTCCAATGAGGTTAATTTAAACAGGATCCTTTCCCTAGTGGATGTGTGTCCCAGACTCAATATATATTTGAAAAGGAACCAAATGAACCAGTCTTGTTGAATTAAAGTGTAAGTTTATTAATTACTACGAGAGAGAGAGAAGAGATACTAATGCCACACACTGATTAGAAATAAGGAGCAAGTCCAAACAGAAACTTCAAAGAACACAGATATATGGATATGTCTGATTGATTTGAGAAGAGCAGGTTATTGAATCTTATGATTTGTGGTAATGAAGGTTAGCGGTAACATTGGCATTGGTAATAGAATAATTGATTTCATGATCCTTAGTTTCTCAGATTAGTTGAGATTCTGGTGCTCTAATTCGTTTTCAACAGGATCGAATCCAGTATTCAGGCACTGTGCGCGAGCGAGAGAGAGAGACAGAGAGAGATTTTCTTTTGTCCTTTCCCCTTTTATCTAGTTTGAGGAAGGCTTTCCCTTACTTGGAACACCAGTCACTGGGGGAGAATTCTTCAACTGTGACCTTAACAGCACCCTAACACTTGAACCCAGGTTGGTACACACAGGAACATTAAATCCCACCTGCGCACTCCAGTCGAGATGAAACTGGCTTTTAATCTGCTGTCTTTGTGTATTCTTAAAAGGAAAAAGCAAGTGGCTGGCTTGCTTTTGAGCAGCATGTTGTCAGCTCCTCACTAACCTTTGTAGTCAGAAGTCTATGGACAGTAGAAATAATCAGTCCAACTTGTTTTGACTTGCTTCTTTTGAAGATCTATTGTTTGGGGTTATTTTCGAGTCCAGAGGTGTGACATTCTCTCTCCAGACACTTAATTTACATCCGTAGCTATTCTTGACTGTATCTGCCTTCTTTAAAAAGGCATATTTTGAAGTTACAAAGTTTAACAAAAAAAATCGACAGCAGCTTGGGATTCTGATCTGTAGTTGTGACAACGGTGATCCATTCACACAGTAATTATCTCCATATTGTTGCTTTTGGACAGAAAATAAAGGACATAACAGGGAAAGTCTCAAATGTTTCAGAAAGCAAGCACTTGAGAATAGGTTAAGTTTTAATAATTTTTTAAAGATACCTTTACAATTCAGTCCTCTTCACAAAATTTTGCATATACTTGCATTACTGTAGAAATGCATTTTTTCATACCCCAGCATGTAACTTTTCCAAACAATCTTCAAAGCAATCTTTGTTTCCACCATCCACCAACTGCAAATCACGATAGTCTACTTTCTTGCCTAAATTCCTTTTGTCCCCGACAGGTTGCACTAACTTCCTATGTCCCTGTAAATTAAAAGTTTCATCCACCTTAGCAAATCCTTTCATACACTGCCCCTTCCTTCATACATAATGAGTTCCATCTTTATTTCTTTGCCTCCTCCTCCAGTGGGGAGTACGTCACGAAAGCATGAGATGGATCACAAGGACTGAATTTGAAAACAGTATGGGAGATGTGAGACATGACCTTTTAATGCTTGGAAGATTGAGAGACTTTGGGATGTGGTTCAAGTGAATGGAAAAAGGTAAGAGGAGGCATGGTTTGGATCTTAGAGATTCATTCCTCACACTTGGAATTGCAAAAAAATGGTGAAGGGGCAGAGATAAGCAGTGTGTTGGTAAAGAGACTGAGGAAGGTGGGTACAGCAAAGAAATCTGCATAAAATCTGAAGGTGACAGACAGCGAGAAGAAAATAGAGCAAGATAAAATGACACAGTGTACTAGTTCTCCAAATTGACATTAAGAAAATCTCTCCAAAAATATAAAATAAAGTTGGAACTTGAGCTGTATTAAGAAGTTTAAACAAATCATTCCTCTTGTTCATATATCTGAGAGCTTAATGATACTAACAAAGGCGGCTTTGACATTTTGACTGCTACTTCCAAAGAGTTGAAGCTTTACAAACTCTCTTTCATGTACAATGTCAGCAGATGGCACACATTTTCATTTCATTGCTCTGGGCTGATTTTTAACTGGGTCACAGATGAAAGGATATTGGGTCATTTGTTAATACTTTTGCTCATTTATCTTCTGAGACATCATTGAAATACATCAACTTTGCACATCTTGTTTTCTTTTGTTGTATTGTACGACTCATTCAGCCAATATGTGCACTTTCCCAAGAATCCCATTGATTTTTAATGTTTCTTGTAAGGTTGCAGATTTTGGTGCTAAACTTCCATCAGCAATAAACATCTCCTGTTCTCACCAGAATCCAAGTTGATAATGCATTCTTAGTATTACAAATGTGATCCCTATTTTCTATTATAATACCAAAGTAAAATCACATTTGTAAAGGAAAGAAGGCAAAGTAAATCAGCCAAGGTGCGATAATGCAACTTGCTAGAATTGAACAGTCTGCATTTTATCCATTTCTACTAAATGCCATCCAAATCTTTCTGCACACACTTATCTTCCTTACCTTTAGGCAGTCAACCTCATTTCCCAAAATATACATTGCAAGTCCTCACAATGCATTTACTTATTGTACTGATGTCGGGAATAACAGAAGAATTAAATATCAGATTTCCATAGTTGTGGGATTGCAATGAATAGATCAAAATGACAATTAGGAAAAGTTCCTCTTTGCACTGAGGACCTAATTGTTGCTGCGTTAGATGTTAGACTTACCACAAAATTAAAGCGGGATAATAGCAGTCGGAATTCTTTGTTGAAACTAGAGTTGAAGACTTTTGTGTGTGTTTTTTTAAATAGTCAAATGAATTCAGGCCTTTTATATCTTGACTGGTTCCATCAGTACTGCTCTCTGTGATTCACTACTTTAGGACTCAGTCAGCTGTCCTTAATTTAAAGAGGAGCTCAATTAATGAGAATAAAGCAAATAGCAACCAATTTATAAATCAGCAGCATTGCTGACACTGGCATTCATTAATTTACTTTGTCTTTTTGTCAACTCCTCGGGATGCCTTGCCCAGTATAAGAATGTATCAGAAACTCAATTGGCATTATTGAAATTATAATAGCAAATTAAAAAAAGGAAGAGATGCTAAAAAAATATTTTTCTGTCTTCTCTAAGAAATACTGGAGAATCAGTGATCTAATGAGAGTGAGAACCACAATTAATTTTACTAATGAAAACATGCTGGATAAGTTAACTGCACCCAAAACTCAAAAATGCCATGAATCTCACAGCCCATATGTTAATATTTTAAAAGAGACAGCTTCAGACATAATGGACATGTTGGTTTTGATCCTCTAGAAATCCGTAGGCTCTAGAACGATCCCAATAGGTTGGAAGAAAGGAAATGTAATCCTGCTGATCAAGAGAAGGGAAAATAATTAATTATATGGTTTTCTCTGACAGCAGGGGTAGAGATAGTACTACAATTCAGTACCAGACATTTGGAACAGGAATTTGGCAAATCACAATGTGGATGGGAAAATCATTGTTATATGAAAGGGAAATTGAGTTTGACATATCTTCTAAGAGTTTTTTTTGAGAGACTTAGTTGATTTAGTCCATTTGTATTTTCAGAAAGCTTACAAAAAGAGGTTGCAAATCAGATGTAGGTTCAATGGATTGAGAAATGGTTCAAAGTCCGATAACATGGGAGTCAGAGTAAATGTGAGATTTTCCAGATGCCACAGTTGAGCAGTTGTACAATAATCAGTACTCAAGATTCAGATATTTACAATCTGATATCAATTGATTGGATTATTGATTGAGGAAGAAAGTTGTTGAAATGAAATTACAAAATTATCCATTTTAGTAGGAAGAATGGATTTTTAAAGATAAAAATCAGACAAGGAAATATTCATGAACCATAAAGTAACACAGATACAGCAAGTGTCATGTGTACTTGTGTATAGGTCGATCTCATGAATAAATAGACTCCTTATTATGGATAACAAAATCTGGTATTCTCATATACTTAGTGTATAAGTCAACCCTAGTTTCTCAGGGTTCTCTTCCTGACCATATATACAGCCTTAAAGGGCATTATTTGCAGATTTTTAATTCAAATGCAATACTTGCATTATCACGTTACGCACATCAGTATATATTAGCACAATGCGATTTTCAAATCGTTAAGTTGAATGTAGATAAATAGTGCATATAGTTACATAATATTTCCATACATATATTTGACCTGTGCATGCAAACATCCATGATACTTTATGGCAACCCTTGACCTTGTGTTCTCACTGTTGCCTCAGTTTCTTAAAAGTAGGTGTCACGTGCAGTTGTGCTCTGAACTTATTGTAAAACTCCCCCAAATTTAATAATGACCATAATTCTTTTTCCTTTTGTCATTTATTATTTTAGAGAGAGATCTGGCGGTTTGTCTATTTTTTGACTCATGCCAAGCATAAATTTTATCCTGTCAAAAACAACCCATGTATAAGTCAACCTCCTAATTTCAGCTTAAAGATGGTCATCAAAACTTGACCTATACACAAGTATATATGGTATGTGGGAAGGCAAATGGTGTGCTTGCCTTTATTGTAAGGGGTTACAATACAATCGTAAGGAAAACCTTGCTGCAATTATGTAGGGTTTTGGTAACATCAAACCTGGAGTTTGTTGACCTCTTTACCAAACAAAGAATATACTTATTTTAGAGTAGGTACAATGGAAGTTCATTAAATTGATTCTTGCAATGGGAACATTCTTTGCCTTATGAGAGGAGATTGAGAAGAATCAACCTCGAGTCTCTGCAGTTTAGAATGACAAATGGCCTTAATAAAAAGATATATCACTCTGAGATAAAAGCAAATTACTGCGGATGCTGGAATCTGAAACCAAAAGAGAAAATACTGAAAAATTTCAGCAGGTCTGGCAGCATCTGTAAGGAGAGAAAAGAGCTGACGTTTCAAGTCTAACTGACCCTTTGTCAGTTCTTTTCTCTCCTTACAGATGCTGCCAGACCTGCTGAGATTTTCCAACATTTTCTGTTTATATCACTCTTAGGTTTGCTAGGGTAGAAACTGAAGGATTTTTCCCCCAGTTACATTGTAATGCAGGTCACATTACATAGCGAATGGTTGAGTACTAATGGATCTGAGGTACTTTTGCCAATTTGAATTATTGCAATTTGAACTATTGCATAGTAGTGTGTAAGTAGTGACACCACATGAGTGAGCTTCTCTAAGTTGAGTCAAAAAACATATTTGGACATGCACTGGTATACTGAGAGCACAATAATGAACTTCCCTCTCAGTTACAAATTACACAATGTGTTATCAAGTACAACGTTGTACGTACTTGTACCAGAATACTACATTTTAGGTTTCCTCACCAAGATGCAAATCATAACATTTATTAGTATTATTGTAGCCGATATTAAAGCCTATCTGTGCAGTGAATAATTGCTTCTCAGTAGGATGTAGATAATTTACAACTATAAATTACAAGTCTCGTCACATACAGGTTCTTGCAGCCTATCAAAAATTAGATCGAGCTAACCACAAACATCACCTTTCAGTCAGCTTTCGATTCTATGGTTGTCATTCTGTCCACACTACACTCTGCAATGAAATAATCAACCTTCAATAAACTTCCTTCAGTGCCATCCCAACAAAAACTTTGCAAAGTCCAAATAGATTATCTTTCCCTCATCATTGTGTCCCCTCATCTGTCAAGATGGAGGTACAGAAAGGAATTCAGTTGACATCAAAAAACTGCAAGCATGATGAGTGGCGAGGCCGATGTTAGACAATGCTGAAACTTTACAATTATATTGTGAAGAAAACAGTTAAGAAGGGTTTGTACATTTTTAGGACAGCATTACAATAGACATTGCTTATACTAAAAGTGATAATTCCATCTTAATATTAAGCAACCAAACTGTGAAGAAAAGTTCTGTCAGTTATCTAGAATGTTTACAATGACAAGCGTTCTACGCTATTAACAAGTTTGTCTTCATTCAATATTGAGAGATGACTCTTCGTCTTAATTAAATCATGAGGGGCACATTGTGTACTTGTCTTTGTTCCAGGAGCCATAGGCTCATTCTGATAATAATTCAATTGTACCCATTGGCTTCAGGCTGAAATAATGAGTGACTTGGTGATTAGCAGTCTATATTGATAACAGCTCCATATAATTGACAGTTTGTGGCAGTAATATCACCTTGCAGAACTCTCATGATAGCCTACACACAGCCTTGAATCAGTCTTTGGAACTCTCATCTGTATAGCTATCATGAGTTAAAACTGGTCTAACCAAGGGAATGAGTCTTGTGTGATGTTAAGGGCCTATATTTAGAGTGAAAGTGAGTTGGTTTTTATATATTGAGAAGTGTCAGGTCTGTTTGCTACTTATTTGTTCAAAGATAATCCAGTCTACTGTTTGAACAGAATAGAGAATTCACATGCTGTACTTGAGATACATTCTCAGTTACAGTACAGTCTAAGGGGTTACTTTTTTAATCACTAGGTGGCTCTACAAATATTGTGTGGTAGTTGTTGTGCGACAGCCTCTCTAAGGTGAAAGATTGCACGTGCAAACTCTTGCCATGGTAACCATCATCCTCACTTTGAGAGACTCCTAGAGTGTGTGATTATAAATCACCCAAAACTCAGATACAAAAGGGTATACTTCAAAACCCTAGGTATGATGAGGCCACAGGAATATCTATCAAACTAATCCTTCAAACATGACTGTGCTCTTTAAGGCACTAGATCACCCACGAACTCCGAGGTCATCAAACTTCACTACAGGGGCAGGTTCCCTCAACCCTGCTACAGAAGCAGGGACTGCCCTAACATGTGGGAGTTACAGGGAGAAAAAAGTCTTCTGAGGATACGATGATAATGTACAATGCATGCCTAGTCATGAAATTAATAATAGAAAATTAAAAGAAATCCCTCAAATAAGGGAGGGAGAGCGCTTGAGGGCAATGAATCCAAAAAGAAGTCAAGACTAATTTCCCCTCCTGATTATTTATAATTCTGGATGGTGACCAGCGGAAAAATACTAAATGTTTTGATACACAGACCATGGAGAGAGCTTGCACAGGGGATATTTTGGCATGGGGAGGCTGTTGCACTCCATTTGTTTGTTCAAGACTCTGTACAGCACAAATGCAACCGACAAACATGAAAGGCACCCATCCTTGCATTCATGTACCGAAGTGTGAAGTGAGCAGCTGCTGCACAATGTGCAGGGAATGGGTAAATCACAGGTGACTGCGATCTCGGTAAACTGGCTCCATTTCACTGTGTGTACAGATACTGCCATCATATCACAGGCATTACGGGGCTTCAGTCTTGATCTTGTATGAAATAGTCTGCAATGATTAGAACATTATGCATGGTGAGTCAATGTAAAGGGATTAGCAGAGATTCCATGCCTCCTGATGTGTTTCCTCTACTGGATAAAGGTTTGTGAGGAATGCTGTTGCCTATTCAAGGCCTCACATTGCTAGAACTTGAAGACCCCACCTTCACAGTTAAAATGGCCCCACTCCAAGTCATAGCCATTTTCATTTCCATTGCACTTGTGCAATTTACAGAATGAGAGGAGGTAACAATGGCTGCTCCTCAGACAGTTACTTCCAGGCTCCCCATGTATAGGTGAACATCCAAACATCAAGCTCCCCTCCCTGGTAGCCCATCCCATCAACACTACAGGTGTCATTCCTCTCCATGTACCCACCCAAACCCTCTATTTGAGTCTGTAGCTGCTCACTTCCACAAATACCCCTCCCATCTCAAACTTAGGAGGATGTGGTTATCATCCCATTTCGATGCAAAACACTCAGAGACACAGGATAGTTTTACCTCCTTCATCTTTATTCCAGGCCCTGGAGGAAGAGAGAACAATCGCCCATGTGCACAGGGACATGAGTTCACAGTCTTCTCTGAATCAGTGGTTTCTCAATAAACTATATAGTCATTTTACAGGGAGGAGCATCCAGATAAGGCAACATACATATTAATTGGGTGACTGTTACAATCAATGAGTATTAATAGAAGAGACCAAGCCCTTTACTATTATACAATGAATGTTCTTAACCTTGTTAACTGGATTCATACAATGGGTACTTTTCACCTTGTTAACTGACGTTACAGAGTGCTTCCAATATTGTTAAAATGGCTCTACATAATGAATGCTTTCCACCTTGTTAACCCATTACCCCATTGTTCTTATCTGATCTGAGTCATGCTCAACTGAACCCCTTGTTTCACAAAACTCAAAACATAACTTTTTCCCTGCCTGCTTATACCCTATACACATTCTCATAGTAACATAGTCCTCTGGGTCACCAGGTTGCTGCTCACTGTCAATGAAAGCCCCCTTCCCCCATTCTACATAACTTCATTCCCACCCAAGCGTTATTGAATACAGTGAAATTGCCTTGGTCACGTGCACTCAAATGACATCCTACCCCTTACATCCAGCATTGACCTTCCTTACAACTGTCATCCCCTCTGCATCCCACATTCCTGATGAAGGGCTTTTGCCTGAAACGTCGATTTTCCTGCTCCTTGGATGCTGCCTGACCTGCTGCGCTTTTCCAGCAGCACTCTAATCTTGACTCTGGTTTCCAGCATCTGCAGTCCTTGTTTTTACCTAGTTGATTTTGATCCCATCATTCAGCCCTGTTCGCCCAAGACTACATTCCACAGTCTCTCTCCTGCAATGCAAGACATCCCCGGCCCAACCTTGACTTAAAGAGCCCTTCCCTCCCCAACTGGACTTGCTGTGGCCCATCCTGTTGACAGACTTGGCTGAGAGGTGCCCAGATCCCTTTCTGATGACTGTATACCCATGTTGCAGAGGCTGTCTAGGCTGGTTGCAACTCACGTACAAGTCTGCTAGTGACCCACTCCCCCACCGAGAACACCACAATCTGATACCTAATCGTCACCAATCCCCTGGACTGATCTTGGAGGCTAACTTAAGGGTTCTTCGCTGGTGTGGGCACTGCTTGCACATGTTGTAGGTATGAGATTATCATAACGGTGTGCTGTACATTATGAAGGTGGAGTCACAGATAATAGGATAGTGAAGAAGGCGTTTGGTATGCTTTCCTTTATTGGTTAGAGTATTGAGTACAGGATTTGGGAGGTCATTTTGCAGCTGTACAGGACATTGGTCAGGCCACTGTTGGAATATTGCATGCAATTCTGGTCTCCTTCCTATCGGAAAGATGTTGTGAAACTGGAAAGGCTAGGTGCTGGCAGGTGGGACTAGATTGGGTTGGGATATCTGGTCGGCATGCTCGGGTTGGTTCAAAGGGTCTGTTTCCATGCTGTACATCCCTATGACTCTATGTCCACCGACCAACACTTGTGTGTGCAGAGATGCAAGTCATGATGGAAGCACTGTGAACCTTTTAGGTTCTGCTTGAGGGGCCACCATGCTAAAAGGCAAGGCAAGGATGCTGTTAATGTGCAGATAGGCACTAAGTGAGTGGGCAGCCCTCCGATGCAGCCTCACCCATTCCTCGAGCTCACAAAATGTGAGAATTACAGAATTACAATGATAGTTGCCAGTACACTCCAAAGTACAGCATTAAAGCTCAGCCGCATTTTGCAGTCAATCACAGATGTGCCACATGGTGCAAAGGCTGGTATATATCAGATGCCTTTGCAATGAATGCTGTAATGGTGTCCATGACGGATGAATTTGTCATAAGGGAGTAGCACATTCATGAAAGGTATTGGTGCAGGAATCAAATACCATTTTCCTTTTGTTTTGGATGTTACCTTTGAGGTGCTAAATTTTGAGTTATGTTTTCATGAGCTTGCTATCCACTATAAACAGTGATGTTTTATGTCTGTCAGCTCTTCACTGAAGGGATTAGGTATCCATCATTTGGAAAATCTGATTCTAATTCCAGTTGGAGGACCCGATTTGAAATTAAATGATTTATGGGGATTGCACAATATTCCTGATTTCTGGATTAGTGGTGCTGGAAGAGCACAGCAGTTCAGGCAGCATCCAAGGAGCTTCGAAATCGATGTTTCGAAGCTCCTTGGATGCTGCCTGAACTGCTGTGTTCTTCCAGCGCCACTAATCCAGAATCTGGTTTCCAGCATCTGCAGTCATTGTTTTTACCTACTATTCCTGCTTTGTCCAGTTTCTTCTGAAACCAACACTCATTAGAGTACTCCACTGTTAGGAGTGACCTCCACTTGGCCCACTTCATCAACCTCTCCTCTTCATCTCTTTCTCCCTTTCCAGAGCCTACAGACAACCATGCTTGACATCAAAAATAATGAAACGGGGATCCAAGATGGCAGCGACCCAGCAAGTCTGAGTCCACAGTGCTCTTCCCAAGACTTGGGCAAAGTGGGTCACCCACCCCCACCACACTCACCAAATCATTTAAAATAACTGTTTAATTTAATTAGTTGCTCAGTGTTGAATTTAAACAATTTAATCTTCAGCAAAAATGACTAAAGGGAAGGGAGCCCGCAGCTCTCAGCAAGAAGGAACCCCTCCCCCACTCTCTCCAGCTGCAGCAGAGGCGTCCGCAGCCGCCCCGGGGGACTTACATACGGTGGCAAGCCTCATGGAAATGATCTCTAAACACGATGCGAAGATCGACGCTTTCATTGAAGAATCCCGAAGTTGATGGGACTCACTCTCGGCCGCGCTGCAAAAGCATGACCGAGACATTAAAGAAATCGAGCGCCGAGTCGGAGGGGCGGAGCTAAAGGCCGCAACCTCTGAAACTACAGTACAATCGGCTGTGGATCGGGTCCGGACTCTCTAACAGTGAGTCCGGACCTTTAGAATCATATTGATGACCTCGATAATCGAGATCGTCGAAAAAATATTCGTTTGCTGGGCCTTCCCGAATGGGAAGAGGAAGGCCAGCTTACAGCGTTTCTCGAGCAGTGGCTGCCACGGCTTTTAAATCTGGAAGCTGGATCAGGCCAGGTAAGGGTAGAATGGGCCTACCGAGTTGCAATACGTGGGCCCGGCTCGAACCAGCGCCCTCGCCCGGTCCTGTTCCGGCTGCAGAGCTATAGGGAGAGGCAGACACTCCTAGAAGCCTCTAGAAATCTTGGAAAAGATTCCCAAGCTATGATCTATAAAGGATCCAAGATCATGTTATTCCAGGACTTTTTCCCCCAACTCTGGTCCAAAAGAGGAAGGCATTTGATGAGGCGAAGAAGTGTTTAAGGGACTTAAATATTCAGTACTCCTTACGCTACCCAGCAATGCTACGCTTTAACCATGAAGGATCCGTGTATAACTTCGGATCGCCAGAAAAGGCTAAGGAATTCTTGGACTCTCAGATAAACTGTAAGATACAATGGATGTTGGTTTGCCTTCCCCCCACTCCGGTTTATATTCCCCCCCACTCTTTTTCTTTTTTCTTACCTTATTGTTTAATATTATCTTGGGGGGTGGGGAGAGGGATTTATTTATTTGTTTTCTATTTAACTATGTATGTATGTGTGTGTGTGTGTATATATACACATACATACGCACGTGTATATATATAAGCCGGAGGGTTTGGTTAATGTTGGTGGGGGGAGGTGGTTACCTTATTCTATTTTACCTCTGTCTCTAGGAGCGGGATTGTTTCTCCCTTGCTATTTTGTATTATTGTACTTAATTATTATTTGCTGAGGTTGTAATTTTATAGTTATATATGTTTATACATGGTATTAACATTACCAAATATATCCAGGTGTGCTGGGGGGGTGGGGGTAGGGTGCTCACTGTTAACTCTAGCTTTGTATTATATCTGAATTCTCCTCATCCTATTGAGGAGCGCCTGGGTCAAGGGTGGGGCATTGGTTGGGAGAGGATACGATGGACCTTTGGAAAGTTAAGTGATACCCCCTGGGAACAAGGGGAAAAATCTCCATTTAAATAAGTTTCATTTTTTTTATTATTTAGAAATAGTTTTTTGTTATACTGTTGTGAAGGTATTAGAGAGCCTTTATTTTTGTGAATTTTATATGCGCTATGCTCGGGATGTTCTGGATAGGGCTTTCCCTCCCGAGGGGTCTCTGATTTGCCCGGATGATTATGGTTGATCAGTCGGTTAAGTGGTGCACCTGGAATGTCAAGGGGAGTAATTCGCCAGTCAAAAGGAAGAAAATATTATCAAATCTTAAGAAAGAAAGAGTTAATATAGCTCTCCTACAGGAGACACATCTGTTGGATAAAGAACACTTGAAATTACGACAGGGTGGATTTGATCAGGTCTTTTTTTTCTTCTTTTAGCTCAAAAAGTAGGGGAGTTGTTATTCTTATTCGGAAGAATTTCCCTTTCAAAATCCTAACTCAGATAAAAGACGAATCTGGACAATGTATTCTGATTAAAGCCCTTATAAATGGAGAAGAATATGGGATTTTAAATTTGTAATGCCCCCCGGCACACCCCTTTAAATTTATAACGGAAGCCTTCTCAAAATTGATGGCTCTTGGTGCCCGTCATACAATTAAAGTCTCCCCCTATAATTGTATTATGGATCCGGAAATAGATAGGATTCCCAAGAGTACTGCAGGAGTATCTTCCAGATCTAGACAATTGGTGGATCTTAACAAAGAATTAGGATTAGTAGGTGTATGGAGATGTCTTCATCCACAGGGCAGAGATTTTTCTTTTTACTCCAATCCACATAAATGTCATACCAGAATTGATATGTTTTTTGCCCCCTCGATTTTTTAAAATTCCATATCATCCTGTAAAATAGGTAGTATAGTAATTTCCAACCACGCTGCTGTATATATGGAAATCAAGGCGAGGAACAATGGGACATCCCCTCGGCATTGGCGTATGGACCCCTTCCTAATGAAAGATAGTAAATTTGTAAAGTACTTTTCTCAAGAATTTAAAACTTTTTTTAGAAATTAATTCAGGTACGGCTAGCAACCCATCAATGATGTGGGAGACCATCAAAGCTTACACGCGAGGTTTGATCATCTCCTACTCAGCGACCCAGAAAAAATTGAAGGGAGAACAACAGCGTCTGCTCGAAGCTCACTTAAAAGAGGCTGAAACAGCATACACTGATAAACCTTCTATTATTAAATTGCAAATGATTATGGCCCTTCGGACAGCTCTAAACACTACGCTTACCCAAATGACTAAGAGGGAAACATTATTTGCAAAACAAAGGTTATATGAATTTGGCGACAAACCGGGTGGTTACTTAGCATTTCTTGCAAAGGAAAAAAAGGCCCCTCAAACTATCACGTCTATCAAAGAAAGTACGGGTATTTTGACTCATGATGATAAAGAGATTAATGCAATCTTCAGAAAATTTTATTCTGATTTATATAAATCGCAGGATTGTGAAGATAGGACTAGGAGGATGCAGTCATTTTTAAAAAATTTGACCTTTCCGGGCCTAACTCCTGAACGGGTATCGATCCTAAATGCTCCCCTAACAGTCCAAGAAATACTTGACGCAATCAGTCAACTTCAGGGCGGTAAGGCACCCAGCCCAGATGGTTTTCAAGCTGAATTCTATAAAGAATTTACAGAAATATTGGCTGGTCCACTTATGGACATGTATAACTATGCATATAGTCAGGGCTGTCTCCCGCCTTCGCTGAAAGAGGCAAATATCTCTCTTATCCTTAAAAAAGGAAAGGATCCAGAAGATTGTATGTCATACAGACCAATATCCTTGCTAAATGTAGATTTTAAAATCCTTTCTAAAACACTAGCATTGAAACTAGAAAGGGTACTGCCATATATCATAAAGGAGGATCAGACAGGGTTTAAGGGCCGTCGATCATCCAATAATATTAGAAGGATTTTGAATATGATTCAAGCCTGCCATCAGGGAAAGATACCAGGAGTAGCAGTTTCATTAGACGTGGAAAAGGCATTTGATAGGGTTGAATGGTCATATTTGTTTTACACATTGGAAAGGTGTTTACCAAATGGGTCTCAACATTGTATAGTGATCCCAAAGCAGTTGTGGTTACCAATGGATTAGGTTCGGATAGCTTCAGTGTGGGTAGGGGCTGCCGTCAGGGATGTCCTCTCTCGCCATTGTTATTTACGCTAATAATTGAGCCACTAGCAGAAGCTATACGCGCTGATCCTAATATAACAGCACCACGGATTGGTACGTGTAAACATAAAATTACCCTGTATGCAGATGATGTTCTTCTATTCCTCAGTAATCCTCTGATGTCCATACCTCGCTTAATCCAAGTTATTAATACATTTAGCCCATTCTCAGGCTATAAAATTAATTTTTCAAAATTGGAGGCTATGCCAATGGGTGGCCTTGCTTTGACACCCCACTTAGTGGACGGATCCCCTTTTCCCTTTTGTTGGTCCCTGGAGGGTTTCTTATATTTAGGCATTTTTATTACCCCAGTATTTGGTCAGTTATACAAGGCTAACTGTGCATTTACTGGAAAGGATAAGGCAGGACCTCCAACGATGGGGAGACCTTCCAATTTCCTAGCTGGATAGAATAGCACTAATTAAAATGAATGTCCTGCCCCGTCTCCTATACCCTATGAGAATGCTTCCGGTGATGAGGCTGGCACTACGTAAATTATATGGCTGGTTGGGTTCCTTTATCTGGAATCATAGACGGCCCCTCATTAAGTTGAAGAAGCTACAGCTTCCACAGGCAAGGGGAGGATTGGACTTCCCAGATTTTAGGAAATATCAGTTAAGTTCCCTATTAAGTGACATAGCTGATTGATTGTGGATCAAACAAGATCCAATCTGGCTGGACATCGAGGCTTCTCAAGTAAAATGCCCACTTATTAACCTTTTATTTTCAGACAAGAGGAAAATCATTACGGATTACTGTAAAAACCCTATAATACTAAATACAATTAAAGCTTGGAATATAATGCGGCAAAATGAGGGTAACTAACATAAAACATCCCCCTATGTGCCGATAGTGGGAGCATGGGGATTCCAACCAGGGTTGATAGACACCACTTTAAAACTCTGGAGATCCAGGGGTATCTCATGTCTAGGGGACCTCGTTAAAGATGGGGTCTTGATGTCTTTTGAACAGCTGCGTCAGAAATTCGGATTACCTAATGGAGACCTCTTTCGATACTTCCAAATTCGAGACTATATACAGAAGAAGACTACGTTATTAGATAGTCTTTATAAATCAGATAGAGAATGTAGAGTACTACGACCAATGGGAGTATACTCCATCAGTACCATTTATCATTTACTACGTGATGAAGTATCAGGAGATATGGACAATCTGCTTAAAACATGGGATCAGGAATTGGGACTAGAAATCTCTATAGAAACGTGGAATGACATTTGGGAAAACGCCAAAAGAATCACCATCTGTAACAGAACTCAGGCTATCCAGCTGAAGATACTTCATTGGGCCCATATAGCACGGGATCGATTGGCAAAATTTAAGGCAGGGGCATCTCCAATGTGTCCCAAATGTAAAATAGAGGTGGGCACTCTTGGACATTGTCTATGGACCTGTCATAAGATCCGTAGATACTGGACTAAAGTAGCAAGTGCCCTGACAGAAACTTTAGGAACAGAAATTAAAGTGGATCTTGTATCTCTCCTTTTGGGCTTTTCGAACTTATCCTCCCTGGATATGTATGGGAAGAGACTATTTTCTATTCTCTCTTTCTGTGCAAGGAAAAATATTTTGGTAAACTGGGTGGCTGAGGGCCCCCCTGGACTTTCAAATTGGCACAGATTAATTATGGAATGTATTCCCCTTGACTTCCTAACAAATATGGTGCACCGAAAGACCGAATTATTTTATAAAATATGGCAGCCCTTCTTGAATTATATGAATACAGATATTTCGGCTGTCCTAACAAGGGCTTTTATTTAATTGAGATTACGAACCTGGCTGGTCCGGGGCCCCTTGGGAGAGGAATCCCGCATGAATACAGGTTTTGTTACATTTGATGTTAACACATTCCGAGCATGTATCTCACTACCCAATTTCTATGTTATCCGCTGTTTTTATTTCCTCTTTCTCTTATTTGAATAACGTAAGAGACTTAAATATACAGTCTGGTTAGTTGTAGGTTAGATTGGTAGTTAGCTGCGTTTTGTTTATTTTTCTCGGTATTTTTCTTTTGTTAAATTTTGGTTACTATATATTTAAGATTTAATTGTATATCAATGTTTGTACTTGAGAGTTTTGTTTATTTTTGTAAACTTGTAAAAATGTTAAATTTCTAATAAAAATATCTATTAAAAAAACTGATGAAACTGGTCAGGTCCTTAGTGATGGGCAGAATTGGTGTACACAACTCCCTACTTCAGTGCAAATGCATCTCAAGGCCTAATTGCACTGAGACTTCCATCTTTAACAACTTCTGAGTTGGGGGGAAGGGAAAGTGAAAGCGACAGGGAGTATGCAGGTAAATGGAAAGATAAGCAGCAGGATAGCATGTTTCCATAAGACCATAAGACATAGGAGTGGAAGTAAGGCCATTCGGCCCATCGCGTCCACTCCACCATTCAACCATGGCTGATGCGCATTTCAGCTCCACTTGCCAGCGTTCTCCCCGTAGCCCTTAATTCCTCTAGACAACAAGAACCTATCAATCTCGGCCTTGAAGACATTTAGCGTCCCGGCTTCCACTGCACTCCGTGGCAATGAATTCCACAGGCCCACCACTCTCTGGCTGAAGAAATGTCTCCGCATTTCCGTTCTGAAATGACCCCCTCTAATTCTAAGGCTGTGTCCACGGGTCCTAGTCTCCTCGCCTAACAGAAACAATTTTCTAGCATCCACCTTTTCAAAGCCATGTATTATTTTGTACGTCTCTATTAGATCTCCCCTTAATCTTCTAAATTCCAACGAATACAATCCCAGTATCCTCAGCCGTTCCTCATATGCTAGACCTGTCATTCCAGGGATCATCCGTGTGAATCTCCGCTTGACACGTTCCAGTGCCAGTATGTCCTTCCTGAGGTGTGGGGACCAAAACTGGACACAGTACTCCAAATGGGGCCTAACCAGAGCTTTATAAAGTCTTAGTAGTACATCTCTGCTTTTATATTCCAACCCTCTTGAGATAAGAGACAACATTGCATTCGCTTTCTTAATCACAGACTCAACCTGCATGTTTACCTTTAGAGAATCCTCGACTAGCACTCCCAGATCCCTTTGTGCTTTGGCTTTATTAAGTTTCTCACCATTTAGAAAGTAGTCCATTCCTATATTCTTTTTGCCAAAGTGCAAGACCTCGCACTTGCTCACGTTAAATTCCATCAGCCATTTCCTGGACCACTCTCCCAACCTGTCTAGATCCTTCTGTAGCCTCCCCACTTCCTCAGTACTACCTGCCTGTCTACCTAACTTTGTATCATCGGCAAACTTCGCTAGAATGCCCCCGGTTCCCTAATCCAAATCATTAATATATAATGCGAATATATAATCCAGGAGGATTTAAAATTGAGGCAGACTGAGAATGCAGAAAAAAGCAAGGATAACTTAGGACATATGACTTACAACATCTCTAATAAGGAAGTTAGCATTAAGGCACTTTACCTGAATGCTCGTAGCATTCATAACAAAGCCGATGAATTAATGGCACAGATAATAGTGAATGATTATGATGTAGTAGGCATCACAGAGACTTGGTTACAGGGGGGTCAGGACTGGCAGTTAAACCTCCATGGTTTTTCGACTTATCGAAAAGACAGAGAGGTGGGCAGAGGGGGTGGGGTTGCCTTGTTAGTTAAGAACAAAATTAAATCTATGGTATTGAATGACATAGCGTCGGATGATGTGGAGTCTGTGTGGGTGGAATTGAGGAACCACAAAGGCAAAAAAACCATAATTGGAGTTGTGTACAGACCTCCTAACAGTGGTCAGGACCAGGGACGCAACATGTACCGGGAAATAGAGAAGGCATGTCAGAAAGGCAAGGTTACATTGATCATGGGTGACTTCAATATGCAGGTGGACTGGGTAAATAATGTTGCTAGTGGATCTAAAGAAAGGGAATTCATGGAATGCTTACAGGATGGCTTTTTGGAACAGCTAGTCATGGAGCCCACAAGAGAGCAGGCTATTCTGGACCTAGTGCTTTGCAATGAACCAGACTCTATAAAAGATCTTAAAGTAAGGGAACCCTTAGGAAGTAGCGACCATAATATGGTAGAGTTCAGTCTGGAGTTTGAAAGGGAGAAGGCGAAATCTGATGTAATGGTGTTACAGTTGAATAAAGGTAATTATGAGGGCATGAGAGAGGAACTGACTAAAATAGACTGGAAGCAGAGGCTAACCGGGAAGACACTAGAGCAAAAATGGCAGGAGTTTGTAGGTATAATTGAGGACACTGTACAGAGGTTCATTCCCAAGAAAAGAAAGATTAACCGGGGAGGGATTAGACAACCTTGGCTGACAAAGGAAGTCAGGAAATGTATTAAAGAAAAAGAGAGATCCTATAAAGTGGCTAAGAACAGTGGGAAATCAGAAGATTGGGAAGGATACAAAAGCAAACAGAGGATAACAAAGAGTGTAATAAGAAATGAGAGGATCAAATATGAAGGTAGGCTAGCCAGTAATATTAGAAATAATAGTAAAAGTTTCTTTCAGTACATAAGAAACAAACGACAGGCAAAAGTAGACATTGGGCCACTTCAAACTGATGTAGGGAGCCTAGTGATGGGAGATAAGGAAATAGCAGGAGAACTTAACAAGTACTTTGCGTCAGTTTTCACAGTGGAAGACAGGAGTAATATCCCAAAAATTAAAGGGTGTCACGGGGCTGAGTTGAGTATGGTTGCCATTACGAAAGAGATAGTGCTAGAAAAGTTAAAAAGTCTTAAAATTGATAAATCTCCTGGCCCCGATGGGATACACCCTAGAGTTCTGAGAGAGGTTGCTGAGGAAATAGCAGAGGCATTGGTTGAGATCTTTCAAGAGTCACTGGAGTCAGGAAAGGTCACGGACGATTGGAAGATGGCTGTAGTAACCCCCTTGTTCAAGAAAGGATCAAGGCAAAAGATGGAAAATTATAGGCCAATCAGCTTAACCTCGGTTGTTGGTAAAATTCTAGAATCCATCATTAAGGATGAGGTTTCTAAATTCTTGGAAGAGCAGAGTCTGATTAGAACAAGTCAACATGGATTTAGTAAAGGGAGGTCATGCCTGACAAACCTGTTGGAATTTTTTGAAGAGGTAACAAGTAGGTTAGACCAGGGGAACCCAGTGGATGTGGTCTATCTGGACTTTCAAAAGGCCTTTGATAAGGTGCCACACGGGAGACTGCTGAGCAAGGTGAGGGCCCATGGTGTTCGAGGTAAGCTGCTGGGATGGATTGAGGATTGGCTATCTAACAGAAGGCAGAGAGTTGGGATAAAAGGTTCTTTTTCAGAATGGCAGCCGGTGACGAGCGGTGTCCCGCAGGGTTCGGTGCTGGGGCCACAGCTGTTCGCATTATATATTAATGATTTGGATGAGGGAACCGGGGGCATTCTAGCGAAGTTTGCCGATGATACAAAGTTGGGTAGACAGGCAGGTAGTACTGAGGAAGTGGGGAGGCTACAGAAGGATCTAGACAGGTTGGGAGAGTGGTCCAGGAAATGGCTGATGGAATTTAACGTGAGCAAGTGCGAGGTCTTGCACTTTGGCAAAAAGAATATAGGAATGGACTACTTTCTAAATGGTGAGAAACTTAATAAAGCCAAAGCACAAAGGGATCTGGGAGTGCTAGTCGAGGATTCTCTAAAGGTAAACATGCAGGTTGAGTCTGTGATTAAGAAAGCGAATGCAATGTTGTCTCTTATCTCAAGAGGGTTGGAATATAAAAGCAGAGATGTACTACTAAGACTTTATAAAGCTCTGGTTAGGCCCCATTTGGAGTACTGTGTCCAGTTTTGGTCCCCACACCTCAGGAAGGACATACTGGCACTGGAACGTGTCCAGCGGAGATTCACACGGATGATCCCTGGAATGACAGGTCTAGCATATGAGGAACGGCTGAGGATACTGGGATTGTATTCGTTGGAATTTAGAAGATTAAGGGGAGATCTAATAGAGACGTACAAAATAATACATGGCTTTGAAAAGGTGGATGCTAGAAAATTGTTTCTGTTAGGCGAGGAGACTAGGACCCGTGGACACAGCCTTAGAATTAGAGGGGGTCATTTCAGAACGGAAATGCGGAGACATTTCTTCAGCCAGAGAGTGGTGGGCCTGTGGAATTCATTGCCACGGAGTGCAGTGGAAGCCGGGACGCTAAATGTCTTCAAGGCCGAGATTGATAGGTTCTTGTTGTCTAGAGGAATTAAGGGCTACGGGGAGAACGCTGGCAAGTGGAGCTGAAATGCGCATCAGCCATGATTGAATGGCGGAGTGGACTCGATGGGCCGAATGGCCTTACTTCCACTCCTATGTCTTATGGTCTTATGGTCACATTGGGATTGCACCAACAATGTTATGCCCAAAACAGTCAAAGGCTGAATTTATCTGTCATTATCAAACTCAGTTCAATGACTTACCATTTTTAATGTCAAAAATAATGTAAAATCTTTCAGAAGTACTTTAAAGAGTGTTTATGTGAATCAATTTGTTTTGTCTACATGCTGTAGTTATAATACACATACAACAAAGTCATTCTATGGGCCCAACATGGGAGGAATATTCCTTTGTTTGGTTCAGGCGTGAACATTCTGATTCACACTATACAGGACAAAGGTGGAGTTGGAATCAATTCACACTGATGCTAACTTCATAGTGTAAACATATCATGTTTATTTTGTCAGTTTCAGTAGGTGCCTATCTTTAACTGTCAATAATTTGAATGTTAATACTTTTACAAGATTCCCATGGAGACCAAAAAACAACAGGATGCCATGAATTATACCAGTCCTTCCGCAATTCCGTTCACCTTGAGATAATATCAATGCCTAATCAAATAAAATATACAGTTTGAGAGTGTAAACACAGACACCTTCAACCTGGCTATGGTTCCAATGAAAGATCACTGACTTCAAAAGGTAACTTGGCTCCTTTCGCCATAGAGGCTACCTGATCTGTTAAGTGTTGCCAACATTTTCTGCTCAGTCCTAATATGATTACCAGAATGACTTAGAAGTGTTTTTTAAAGAAAAATGTTTTAAGTAATTTCTTTATCACATTCCTGTAGCTTTGGTTTCAGTGAGATTTTGTAATGAAATCTGTCAAATGGCTTTTAAAAAGAAAAACTTAAAAGATGTTGCAGTACTTTCTTTAGAAATTTGTTTCTTTCAAAATGAAACATTAACAGAAAAAGTGAAGTCGGATAATCTGACAAAACATCAAATTTGACTAACCACTTACTGGAATCAGTGACAGGTTATCGTAACATTTTTCAACAGTACGGGTGAACATAGATGTGTAAGAATCAATTCATCTGATCAGCAACTTTTCAAGGGAGTTGTCTCACAAAAGGTATCTCATACTTTGAGATGAATTGAAATGGACAAATCAAGTAGGGGACTATGACTATTCATGCTTCCTGGTTGGGAACTATTTTGAATTGCCAGTCACCTTTGTTTAAATATTGCAATTGTCTCCATTAAAAACAATCATACATTTACTCATTATTATGTACTAATTTTAATAATTAATATAACTTGTGCATGTACATTGCATATATGGATACAGGATTCATTGGGGAAGTTCTAAGTAATATAGATCACAGTTTACATTAAAGTAAACAAGGAATTAATTCAGAAGAGAATTTAATTTTAAGATATATTGCCATGCAATGGCATCAATGATAGTTGAATGTTTCTGACTGTTTTAGTTTCTCGGTGAAAATTTTACAAAATTTCTCCTGAGTTTTTCTGGGAGCATAGCAAGACTCACAGGGAAATTAGATCAAGAACTTGTTTTCCTTTGTGCCACAGGAAAGATCGTTAATTCGGAAAGGTACTAGTTGAACAAGTTATGAGCTCTGACTCTACTGGATATGGCCTGTTTAAGTTACCCGTTGCCCTCTTATAGTTCTGCTATTGTGTTTGAAGTATTGCAATGATGTTGACAATGGGTATGCATGTTTGGATTTTTTTCCCCAGTTTATATGCAGCATTAAGCTGAATAAAAGAAGGGGGTCTGTGGCACAGCAAGATAATTTATTATAGAATTCAGTGTTTGACAGTAATCTATTGGTCTTCCTGAGGTTTACTACTTAGCTTCAATTGACATTGCCTACCAATGCCAATAGATGGAGCACTGGACTTATAAGCAATGTGCCATTTTACAAATGGGGCCTGCGTTAGGATGACTTGAACAAGTGACATTACGATGAGCAAAACTGTGGAAGATCAATAACAGGAGATCTTCAGACATCTACCACGAAACTATTTGTGTTGGAAGGAAAATAAACAGCATGCCAAGAAAATAGTTCCCTCTAAATTAAAACACAAATGCAAAAGGTAACTTTTGCAATGTTGTGCAAAGTCAAGTGAGTTGAGAGAGTTGTATAATGGACTACTGCTTAATTACTGAATTGCAAGAAAGTCACTCACCAAACATTAAGAAAATGACAAAAATGGAAACTGCTACATTGCGGCATATAGACAGCTTATGCAATCAATTGCATGTGCGTGTGTCTGTGTGTTGGGGGCAGGGGGAATCTATCATAATACAGGATGTACAGTACAATGTTGATCCTGCTATTGAACAGATCTCACCAAAAACTGAATGGAGCTGCTGCTACAAAACCTACACTTTTGTCTGTGTGTATGTACAGATGTGTAATGAGCATGTGCATTAGCATTAGAAAGTAGTTCTTGGATGTCTATAGCACTATTCACAATCTTAGAACTTTCCAAAACGCTTCATAGCCACTTCATCACCAATGTAGGAGATGATTGTCGAGTGGTATTGTCACTGGACTATTAATCCACAGACCCAGGCAATGTTCTGGGGACTGGGGTTCAATTCCTGCCACGGCAGATGGTGGAATTTGAATTCAACAACAATCTGATGACCATGAATCCACTGTTGATTGTTGAAAAAACCCATGTGATTCACTAATGTCCTTCAGGGAAGGAAACTGCCATCCTTATCTGGTCTGTCCTCCATGTAACTCCAGACACAACAATGTGGTTGACTCTTAACTGCCCCTGGGCAATTAGGGATGGACAATAAATGCTGGCCGAGCCGGTCTTGCCTTAATCCCACGAATGAATAAAAAAACTCACCACATGAAAATTAAATTCAGGGACAGGGCCCTTTTCCGTCTCTGGAAAGACGGCAGGACTAGGAGCTGAGAAATTCAGGCTTGAGTAGGTTAGAGAATTGAGAGGTACTGTGAAGTGAATGGTCGGTGAGAGATGGCACCAAGAACTGCAATACCGGACTTGTGTGGATTGGAGAGAGGAAAGAGATTGGTGTAGGGCCCAGAATTTGCTACAAGATTGGAAGTAGCAACATGGTGAAAAGGGGAGGAGCAGCCAATAAAAGAGTGAATGAAACCTGGAACCATTACTATGGGTAAAGAATGGAAAATGCTTGTAAATCAGTGGGTGAACAGGGTAACAGGAATATAGAGACTGAGGAGTCTTAGGGAAGAACCAAAAGGAAAATGAAAGCCTTGTATTTCTCAGCTGCTTCATAGCAGTAGTTGGTGTGAAACTGAGTAAAGATGATAAACTACAGGAGACCAATCTTTATCATGTAAATGTACAAACATTTGCAGATGTTACATTGAAAAGAAAATCTCATGCTCAAACCTCCGACCACAGTTGGTAAGCTTTGCTGCTACTATCTTTGTGACAAATGGGCCAAATGAAAGCCAAGAGCTTCAATTTGGAAAAACAAGAGTTGGAGGAGGAATGATCATAGAGGGGAAAGAAGCCTTATGTGTCCGTGCAGGTCATTAAGTAACTTGGCCAATTGGCCTGTATGCTAGTGTTTCAAATGATTGTCTAAATATTTGATGGTTCCCACCCTACCCACTTCCTGACACTCACTCCCAGACAGCCACCACACTTTTTCACTTTCTTGGTAAAAAGGAGCTTTCTTAAATCATATCTAAACCTCATATAGAAGGGTGATCCTAATTGTACTCTGTATTCTAAAAGTGGCCCCACCAATGGCCTGGACAGCTACAACACGATATTACAACTCCTTTACTCAATACTCTGGCCAATGAGAGTAAGCGTGCCAAATGCTTCTTAAGCAATTTGTCTACCTGAGACTCCACTTTCAAGGAACTATGCACTTGCACCCTTTGTTCAGTAACACTCCCTCGGGCCCTCACCCTTGTTAGAACTCCAAAATGCATCACCTCAACTTTTCAGGGTTAAATTCTATTTGCCATTGTTCAGCCCATCTAGACTGCCCCTCAATTTAAGGCTTTCCTCCTCAACATTTAGCACACCAGTTTTCACAACTGGAGCTTCTATTACATATGTTTGAAACCATAATTCACAATTGTGATCAATTCAAGAGCTGCATTTCTGTCATTCACTCCTTATTGGTCTCCCCATATCCATAGACTACTGCAGCTGCGCCAGAATACTCTCTGCCTCTGCTCTCACTAATACGATGGCCCTATTATTGCTATCCCCATCAGTGTTCAGTTATCAGAACGGACTTCAAGGTCTCTCAGTTTCAAGGCATTCATGGCCTCAACCTTCTCGTTTCCTCTCATTATGTGTCATGTTGTTCTGTTTCTGCTACTTAAACACTGGACAACAATGAGAACATTTCAAAAACACTTTATTGGTTGTAAAGCTCTCTGGGGATATCTGGAGTCATGCAGGATGCTACCTAAATATATCTTTTTCTTTTACTTCCTTTACTCAATCGTTCTTCAAATTCAGTGAACTCATTTTAACATTTATGTTCCCGTTCTTGAGACCTGCTAACTTGACTGCCAGTTCACAATTTCGCTCCTGACCATTATTTTTCCTTCCATCAACGTATAAAACAAATTATCTGGTCTTCATCTCATTGCTGTTTGATGTTGCTACATGCATATTTGCTGCTACACTTGCTACACTACAACAATGGCCATTCTTCACAAAGTCGGCCTTCATTGGCTGCAAATACTTTGAGTTATGGAGACATCAGGAAAAGCACTATAAATTGAAAGTGCAAGTCTTTCCTTAAAACTTAGTTTGTGGCAACAAACTTGTTTTTCTTGAGCACCATTCACCTTTTAAGGGAACTGGAACTCTACGCCCAGGAAAGAATCGGACCAAAACCCTCCACAGTAACAAGATTATCTCTCAGTTCTGATGAAAGGTTACACATCTGAAGAGTCAAGTGTATTTCTCTATCCACAGCCTGACTTGCTGAGTAATTCCAATAGTTTGCTTTTTTTTCCCAGATTTTCAACATCCACAGTGCAGATATATTTTCTTGTGCAATCTCAAGCCAGTCTATTTTCATTCAACACAGTACTTACAATTTGAAGGGTCACAGCTTTCTCTCCACAGATGCTGCCAGGCCTACTGAGTTTCTCTCCAACAATTTGCTTTTGTTACTGATTTATATTTTAAGCTGCATGAGAACGTTAGTTTCACTAATTCATTGTGTAGTCCACAATAAATGCAGAATTTCTGATCAACACTTTCACTTCAATATTTCTTTTTAGTACAATTTCCATTCAGCTAGCATAGACTTTTGCATTAATTGTCCTATCCTGATAACTTTTTAAGAGACCAAAGAGTGCAGATGCTGAACATATAACACAGTTTCAATGGCATCTCACTAAAGAAAAGACAAGTTAACATTTTAAGTTTGTGAAATTCTATCTTCCATCTTCAGGTGACATAAATCCAGGTAGTAAAGGAAGCTATGAAGAGGACATTAGGAGGCTCACAAAAGGAAAATAAATAGGTTCAGAGTCAGCAAAGATCCAGTGAATAAAATACAATCTAGGAAATACAATCTTCTTCACTATCCTATCTCCCTGCGACTCTACTTTCAAGGAGCTATGAACGTGCACTCCAAGGTCTCTGTTCAGCAACACTCCCTAGGACTTTACCATTATGTGCATAAGTCCTGCTAAGATTTGCTTTCCCAAAATGCAGCACCTCGCATTTACCTGAATTAAACTCCATCTGCCACTTCTCTGCCCAGTGGCCCATCTGGTCAAGATCCTGTTGTAATCTGAGGTAAACTTCTTCGCTGTCCACGACACCTCCAATTTTGGTGTCATCTACAAACTTACTAACTGTACCTCTTATACTCGTATCCAAATCATTTATGTAAATGACAAAAAGTAGAGGACCCAGCACCAACCCTTGTGGCACTCCACTGGTCATAGGCCTCCAGCCTGAAAAACAACTCTCCACCACTACCCTCTGTCTTCTACCTTTGAGCCAGTTCTGTATCCAAATGGCTAGTTCTCCCTGTATTCCGTGAGATCTAACCTTGCTAATCAGTCTTCCATGGGGAACCTTGTCAAATGCCTTACTCAAGTCCACATAGATCACATCTACCGCTCTGCCCTCATCAATCCTCTTTGTTACTTCTTCAAAAAACTCAATCAAGTTTGTGAGACATGATTTCCCACACACAAAGCCATATTGACTATCCCTAATCAGTCCTTACCTTTCCAAAAACATGTACATCCTGTTCCTCAGGATTCCCTCCAACAACTTGCCCAACACCTACGTCAGGCTCACTGGTCTTTAGTTCCCTGGCTTGTCCTTACCACCCTTCTTAAACAGTGGCACCATATTAGCAAACCTCCAGTCTTCCAGCACCTCACCTGTAACTATCAATGACACAAATATCTCAGCAAGAGGCCCAGCAACCACTTATCTATCTTCCCACAGAGTTCTAGGGTACACCTGATCAAGTCCTGGGGATTTATCGACTTTTATGCATTTCAAGACATTCAGAGCGACATGGTGGCTAAGTGGTTAACACTGCTGCCTCACAGCACCAGGGATACAGGTTTGATTCCAGCCTCGGGCGACTGTTTGGGGTTTGCACATTCTCCCCGTGTCTGCGTAGGTTTCCTCCGGGTGCTCCGGTTTCCTCCCACAGTCCAAAGATGTGCAGGCCAGGTGAATTGACCATGCTAAATTGCCCATAGTGGTAGGTGCGTTAGTCAGAGGGAAATGGGTCTAGATGGGTTGCTCTTCGGAGGGCCAGTGTGGACTTGTTGGGCCGAAGGGCCACACTGTAGGGAATCTAATCACTCAGCACTTCCTCCTCTGTAATATGGACACTTTGCAAGATGTCACCATCTATATCCCTACAGTCTATATCTTCCATATCCTTTTCCACAGTAACTACGGCTGCAAAATACTCATTTAGTATCTCCCCCATTTTCTGCAGCTCCACACAAAGGCTGTCTTGCTGATCCTTGAGGGGCCCTATTCTCTCCCTAGTTACCCTTTTGTCCTTTATGTATTTGTAAAAACTCTTTTGATTCTCCTTAATTCTATTTACCAAAGCTATCTCATGTCCACTTTTTGCCATCCTGATTTCCCTCTTAAGTATACTCCTACTTCCTTTCTACTATTAAGGATTCACTCAATCTATCCTGTCTATATCTTACATATGCTTCCTTATTTTTCTTAACCAAACCCTCAATTTATTCAGTCATTTAGCACTCTTTTTACCAACCAGCCTTTCCTTTCACCCTAACAGGAATATACTTTCTCTGGATTCTCGTTATCTGAAGGCTTCCCATTTTCCAGCCATCCCTTTGCCTGCGAACATCTGCCTCCAATCAGCTTTCAAAAGTTCTTGCCTAATACCATCAAAATTGGCCTTTCCCCAATTTAGAACTTCAACTTTTAGATCTGGTCTATCCTTTTCCATCACTATTTTAAAATTAATAGAATATGGTTGCTGGCCCCAAAGTGCTCCCCCACTGACCTCAGTCACCTGCCTTTTTTCCCCTAGAGTAAGTCAAGTTATGCACCTTCTCTAGTAGGTACATCCACATACTGAATCAGAAAATTGTCTTGTACACACTTAAATTCCTCGCCATCTAAACCGCATCAGTCAGCTTATTTAAGGATGTTATAAATGCATTAGAGGCAGTTTCAGAAAATATTTAGTAGATTATTACCCGTAGTATCTAATCAGGAAAGGTTGGACAGGCTACGCTGCTACAGTTTAGAACAGAAAAAGGCGACTTGATTGAAATATGCAAGATCCAGAGCAAACATTCTTGCGGCGCAATGGTAGTGTGCTTGTTGCTGAGTCAGGTGCCTGGTTCAAGTCCCACCTGCTTCAAAAGTATGTAACATCTCTGAATAGAAACGATCCTGAGGCACTCTCACAGGGTGAAGGTGGATAGGTTATATCCTCGAGAAGAATCTAGAACTTGAGTTCACTGGCATTGGCCATTTCCAACAGATATGAGGCAAAGTGTCCCTCTGCCCCTCCCAAGGTGGAATGTGTTTGGAACTTTGAGAAGTTTAAGGGACAGAGTCCTTGAATAGGTTTAAGGCAGAGGAGCATAGATTCTTGTCAAATGAAGGAGATGAAAGCTTATCAGGGTGGGTGAAAATGTAGGTTTGAAGTTACCATCAGATCTGCCATTACCTTATTGAATAGCACAGCAGGCTTGACGGGATGAATGGCTCCTGCCCGAAACGTTGATTTTCATGCTCCTCGGATACTGCCTGACATGCTGTGCATTTCCAACACCACTTTAAATCTTGACTCTAATCTCCAGCATCTGCAGTCCTCACTTTAACCTTGAGGGGCTGAATGGCCTATTGTAGTACCTTGTTTGTATGAGATATCAAATGTAATAATGACCTAAATCTATTTCTTCTCACATTGATTGAGCAGACCAGCAAGAGGCCAGACCATTGCAGTGTACCTGGAAAGGATGCCATTTGGATACCTGCATACACAAACTTGTTAGGTTGAAACTTTAACAGACACACGGGGAGGGATTGAGAAACTCAGCAGGGCTGCTCCTATCTATGGAAACAGAAACAGTTGAAAGTTTCAGACTAATAGGACTCTTCTTCAGAAACTTTCCCAACTTTAGAATTAGAATTCCTACAATGTGGAAACAGGCCCTTCAGCTCAACAAGTCCACACCAACCCTCTGAAGAGTAACCCACCCAGACCCATTGCCTCTACCCTGATTAATAACCAAACACAATGGGCAATATAGCATGGCCGATTCACTTAACCTGCACACATCTTTGTTTAGTATCTAAACCAAGAATCCAAAGAAAGTCAAAGACGACAGATGCTGGAAATCAGAAACACAAACAGAAATTTCTGGGGAAAAAAACTCAGCAGGTCTGGCATCATCTCTGTAGAAAAAGCAAAGTGAAAGCGAACAATCCCAGGCTTCAGTGAATTCCGCTTCACAGTGAGAGCGAGATCCGACACTGACTAAAGGAGCAAACAGCCACTTGGACCGCCACAAGCCAGTCAACCCTGTGGCAACTTTCTGATCTCTTTTATTTAAAGCCCAGAAGGATGGTGAGGCCCTGCCTTCACGATCAACATCAGGCGAGCCTTTACCCTGCTGCGCCACGGCAGGTTTCTGTCACCCCCGGCTTGCTTTAGGACCCCTGCAAGACGGTGTGACACTCTGCTCTATCTCCACAGACCTGCTGGGTTTTTCCAGTAGTTTCTATCCGTGTCCTCCGACCTGGATGTTGCTCTTGTGGCCCTAAATCGGACCCGGTCGGACGCTCTTACCTGGTCCCCGCCACACTCCGCGCGGCCGGCACCGGACTGCTGCATCCCCGCCCACAGCAACCACGCAGGCGCACTCGTGCCTTTCCCCTCCCTCCCCAACAGGGCAGCACCCTGTGCGCAGGCGCACGGGGGTGTGGCCCGCCCCCCGAGGTCCCGCCCCCTCCCACTGAGCAGGCGCGCTGCCGGCACGTGACCGTCCGGGCTGTAGCCGCGCGGGGGAAATGGCCGCAGCCGCCGCTCCGTCCCTCAGCGCCATCGCCAACGACACTCAGAGCCAGGCGGCGGCGGTGGCAGCAGCACCAGGGGGGACTGGCAAGAGCTGCCGCTCGGAGGCCAAGTGCGGCGGCGCTGGTAGCGCGGGCGGTAGTAGTAGCCGTTCCCAGGCCGTTCTGAGGCAGCAGCAGCAGCAGCTCCGGCAGCGGCGGGACGAGGAGGAGAGTGAGCCCGAGGCCGGCGGCCCGCAAGCTTCAGGCTCCCCGACTGGACACAGGGCCACTGGAGCTTCCAACTCTGGGCTGTCCCGCAACCTTCCCCAGCAGCACCAACAAGCGGCCAAAGGCAGCAGCGGGGGCCTCAGGGGCGGCCAGCAGCAGCAGCAGCAACGGGGCCGGGAGGAGGCGGCGGCCGCCGCTGTGGCGTCTGGTAACAGGAGGCAAAGTCTGGAGAACTCGTCAGACGGAGAACCACTGAGCCGCATGGACTCGGAGGACAGGTGAGGGGGTGGTTGTTTCAGGGGGGTAGGGAGTCCTTCATGACCCCAGGGGCAGTCACTCTTCCAGTTTCCCTCTCTTCCCTTCCCTCCCCTCCCCCCGGGGCTCCAGCTTCTCAGATGAGGTGAAAGTATAGACCTTTACGCACTTTTTCTGCCGTCTCCCCACCGGCGGCGGGGAGATTCCGATTCTTCCCCACCCCCACGCTCCGTTTTATTCCCCTTGCCCTTCTCCCGTCCGTTCCCTGCTGCAAGAATCGAAGTAGCTGTCTCTTCCCCCCCCCCCCCCACCTCCCGATTCAAAATTTTTTTTTTGTTTCTCCAGCGCTTGAGTTCCCAATTAGCAAAAAGTATTCGTTCTTTCAAACTAGTGTCGCTTTGTCCGAGAAGGATACGCGTAGATTTTGTCGTTGCGGGGTACTCGAAAGATAAAGTGGAAAGTATACTCCGAGCCCTGCTTTATTTTTCGGAATTTTTTGGGGGGCGATGGAGGTGGTGGTAAGGCTCTGTGAAATTTGCACGACGCCTTCTCGGTAGTTTTAAGCTGTTCTCATCTTTGTTATGAGATGGCGCTTTCCGAGTTTTGGGGGAAAAAAAAACACCTGGAAAAGCCCAAGTTTATGTAACCGTAACATGAGTTGAATTGGTCATACCGGTGACTTTTTGAATGTCAACCATCCAGTAAGCAAAAGATTAGTCATAGTCCAGAATAAATCATACCTACCCTCATTGTTTGTTTCAAATCCCCACGCAGATGTGATTTATGCACTATCCTTTTAAGTTATAGTTTTTGCCATAATATCGTGTTGGATTCGTAAAATTGCAAAACAACGATTATGAGCGATGCGTTTGTTCTTTAATAGGGCAAAGCTCCCTCTCAAAATAGCGTTTTGGTGCAGCTGACAGTTTGGATCTGATTTACTGGTATTCAGCTTTGCGTTTTAAATATGAAAAGTTGACTGTGTCAGCTTGGCTCATTGGAAGAACTTGGATGCGACTCAAGGTCGTGGGCTCAAACCCCACACCAGTAATTAAGCATGTAATCTAGGGTGACACATCAGTGGGAGCGCTGCATTGTCAGAACTGATCTCATTTAGATGATGTGGTGAATTAAGGCATAAAAGATCTGGAACTCTCTTTGAAGAAAAGAGACTCTTTCTTCTCTCTCTCTTTTCTCCCCCCCCCCCCCCCCCCCCCAGCTTTTAAGCAACGATTCCCCCTTTATCTGATAGTAGAGTAACAGTTCACCGAATAAGTTTAAGTTGTTATTCTACATATGTGAGTATGTTTCGAATTCACCTGACTGTGAAGTGCTTGGGGGTGTCCTAAGAAGGTGCTGTAAAGGGGAATGTTCCCATGAACTAAACCAGATTTTAAAACTGTTAGTTGTCCTGGGGACTTGATTAGGCAGTGGGTAGATAGTAACAATTTTGTTCATAATCTTTGCTCTAATTTTGGGTCAAGTTACATATTGTTCTTTGAATGCAGTTTAACTAGTTTGTAATTTCAGTGGTATAGGTAAATGTAGAAGATTGAGGTGTTGTGTTTTTGCCATCTTATCAACAGTTGACTGTTTTGGAAGGAACTTGATGCTTGGTTTCAGGCTGACAGACTGGTATCATAAATTGAAATATATTTAAATTATTGCAATACTGCATAGGTGTATTTTTACTGTTTTCAGATCTCAGTAGGAGTACTTCAGATTGGTTTGCATTTTAAAGACTGATTGCAATAACAAAATTAATCTATCCAAAATTACCAGTAGTGATTGGTTTTCATTGTTGCAATCAAAAGTCAAGCTACGATTGATTGACTTTTTTTAAACGAACAATGTATTATAGTTCATATTTATGCATAAATATAAGGTGACAAAGATGACAAAACATTCACATAATATTGATTTGTATTTACCAGCACTGTTCCAGGCAAATTGTGATATAGTTGATGTATTTGTTTTGAAATAAATCCTACTTGGTTTATTTTAGTGTTACTCAAGTTGATTGATCTTGTATGCTAATGCCACTAAATGTCAGCAACTGCATAAACAGGTAAAATGCTGTTCATGAGGGAATTTTACATTTGCAGTTGTTATATCTTTGTTTAATTTGAATGTGACGTGAACTTTGGGGAAAAAAAGATCTTGCTCTAGTTGGATATTTTGCAACAGTTCTGTTTAGTTGTCAAGGATATTCTTGAAATCGAATTACATGCAAGATTTTAATTTAGAGCAAACTTTAGAATTGAAGAATTGCAGTAGTGTTTACCCCATAGTCTTGTGTGTATAACTGCAGTTTAGTAATTTGTTTAAGTATATTGTGTACATTGCTCTTCCCTTTGTGTATCAGAGCTTTGTGGCTGGTACTTGTTACTGTACTTTGATTAGCTAAAGGTCAGGTAATGCTGTTGGACTACTATTAGTCATGTTGATGTGACCAAACACTGCTTGGTGTTAATTTTATTCAGCATAAATACATGGTTTCCAAGCAGACGTATGTGAAAGAGAACAATTGTACTTTGGGACTGGACAGCTATGTGCAGCCTTGACTCTCCAGTATTTCCTAGTTTCTTGTCTCTCTTTTGAGATGGGGATGATCATGTTCTTCAATTAAAGCTTTTGATGGGCATACAGGTGACTGCGAAGGCCAGCATGCAACCAGGTGATTGTCCTGCAAATAGACCAGGACACAGTTTAGCTTTCGAAGAATTGCTGTCTTGGGGTTTCCTTTCCTTACATCTAAAACATTACAAGAGACGGAATTTATAAATCCATCCATTCAACTTTGTAAATACGAAATAATATGCAGTGTTCCAGGTAGACCACACCTTGAGCACTCAGGTGGGAAAAGACAGTATTCTTGGCCTATTCAGTTATAACTGAAAGCAAAATTATTACAATAATGTGAAGTATACTATAATAGAAAATCAGACCCCTCACATTTGAAACAGTGAGAGACAAATTTAGGCCTGCTCTGACCACATTTCATCCAATTGTGAACATACCGAATTGATTTTGAGCAGAGTGGTGGATGTAAAATAAAATTAAACACCAATGTTTAATTGATGATTCAAAACCCCATGGTTTTTCCAGATTTGGTGAGTCAATGGCCTTCAATGTCTATCTTGTGATTTTTGACACTTGTCTTTTGAATAATTCTTCTGTTCCATTCATCCTGGAAAGTCCCCAAAATTTAAACAAATACTTAACTTTTTACGCTGGAGCAAATTTAATATGGAGAATTGGTTTTATATGTTTATAAAGGAATTACTTTAAGTGATGCGCATGTTACCATGTTTTTATGATCATCTGTTTCTGAATACTGAATGATTATATTTTATTGCAGCCAGTATAGTTCAGTTGACAGTATAGTCTGATTAAAAATTGTTTCACCAAAACTATTGGGTAATTTGAATGTACTGGACAAAAATGATTTACAAGTATCAAGTCCTATGAAATTGAAAAGCATGATCTAATTGCCTCCCCACTGTGATAATCACAAAAACGCAATTTATTTGAAAGCTGTATTCATGTAATTATGTTGAAATTTATACAGGGTGTTCCCCTGCTCATGCTTTTGTCCCTTACAAAAGTATTCATTTAGGCATGTTGACAGTTTTCTTCTCCTATGAATTGGTTGTCTACCACAGTGACTTTTAGTGTTACCAACTGTGAAAATGGTTCAAATTTTGGTCACATTTGAAGTAATCATAATACTCTCCCATTGTATGAACCCACCTCCTCATGCATCATCTAATTCAGCACTGACTGCCACTCTCCCTTGGCATAGAAATTGACCAACCACATAACTCTAAACTTCAGTTTTGTCAGTCATGAATGATTTTACATTTATAGCTTGAAATATTTTAGACTAGGAAAAATATCCTTAATGTCCTGGCTGTTATCCCTGATCTCCTGGTCAGTATTCCTCAGTCAACTTCTCGCACTCAAACAGGCTAGTATCTCGTTATTATTGTGTTGCTGTTTACTGGAGTTCGCTAGTGAAAATTGGTTCCCATGTTTCCTATAATACAACAGTGACAACTTTTAAATTATTTTATTGGCTTTAAAATGCTCTGAGATACATGATCATGAAAAGCACTGTATAAATGCAAGCTTTTATTTTGTAAATGTGCCAAAACAACAGTGACGCCTAAGTCAAGTTATATTAGTAATATGGTTGCATAAAATACTTGTTTCATTTCATAAATGTGTTCTTTTGGGAATTGTTACAAAGAATGCTGATCTGAATGCAGTTCAAATGACTTAAGCATGATAGCAACATTGTTACTTAAGGTTTGCTGTATTTCAAAGAAACATAAAATATGTGTGTAAATGAATGGGGGCATAAAGCGATTCATGTATTTCTTCCTCATCAAATATAGCTTTCACAACTTGTATTACCTTGATTTAAGCTCAGCGATTAATACAGCTTTGACTTTGAGAAGGAATGGGAACAGTTGTCTTGTTCTGATATAATAGATGCAGGTTGGCATGTTTGTATGTGATAAATTATACATTTTCCATTAAAACAAATTAAGATTGAATGATAATCCATGGTTTTTTATGCATACTTTTTTGTGTGACTGATCTTAAACAGTGTAAACTGTAGGATGAAAGAACTGGAAAGAATCCACCATCTTTTTGTGTGGGTGAATGATTTCCTGAAAACCCACATGTGTAAATCTTGAAACTGAATTTGAGTTTATTCCTACTTGTTGTGCTTGAATCCTGGACCTGGCCTTTGTGGAGTGGGTCGTGGGATTGGAAATAGTGAGTGACTTCAGCCTTAATCCTAACTTGAGTCTATAGTTTTACTTTGGAAATTTAATAGCATCCAACAGACATGATTTTCTAACTGTCAAAAATGGAGAAATGGTTCATGTGACATAATGCTGCAAGCAGGCTAAATGCCCGGGTCCAGTTAGAATTTCTTCCACAAGTAGTTTTCGGAGATTGTGGAAGAATACGGATGCATTGTTTCTTTTTGGGCAGTTTAGAATTTACCAAAGATTTAGAAGTATTAATACTCCAGTATTCGAAGTTCCGAACATCTACCTTCAGCACCTATTGCATTTTGTTTTGAAAATAATTGCCAAGTGTAGGTCTGAGTGTTCTTCCTTTGGTCTGCTTTTCTTTTGTAGGAAATTGTGGTGATAACCAGCACCATTTCCTCTTGCTAGCTGCATGATATTCACCTGCGAGGAACTGACAAAACACGCATGTAATGTTTTCCTAAGCAAGCTGGTAGTGACCGTTTGTCAGATTGTTTTGACATCAAAACTTGAAAGGTATCTAAATTTGGTTCAGGCCGTTGTTCATCACCTCAAACTTCATTTTGGTCAGTTATCACCTGTCATTTACTTGTGTTTAATCTTACTTAGCAGCCTGGCCACTGACATTTGATCTAAAGTCAGACTTTAGTGAGGAGATCACAATTAGCACTGCATCTGACATTGCTACCAAAAATATTTGAACAAAGAAAATACATTCATCTAGTTATTCTCAAAACTTCCAGGACAGCCTGTGATCCATGGTATGTTGAGGTGATTTGCTCTATGTGGAAATGTTTATCTTCTCTTTCTGTTAATATTCCAAGATTCTTAGTGCCTCAAACCTGAGATGATACCTTTGCAGGGCACATGTAGATCGTTCATTCTCTGCAATTGTCGCACAAACCATTCTAAGGCTAGAGTTGGAAATTCATGAAAACATTGTGAAGTTTATAAAGTATTTTAAGTTTCTGTTAATGGTGTACATTGGGGTCATGACTTCAAAACTCTCTGCCAGTTAAGGTTTGCAGTACTTGCAAAAATTGAACACCCGACATTGTAAGGGTAGATGTTAATTCATGCTGATACTTGTTAATGTCAATATTATGCTGAAGTCTGCAATAAGAATGTGCATCCTTGCGTATTTGCCATTTATCTTATGGTGTGGTTAGCTTATTTATAGTGGGATGTGGGCAGAGCTAGTTGGAGGAGTAGGGTCAATTGCAGTGACGAGGGGAACTTTTTAAACAGAAACTTAAGGTGCAATAGAGTAATCTAGAAAACAATCATGTTGCTGAAATCTGGATGCATGGAATTTGTGCCCACTAGAGAATATCTATCTCATCCTTAATCAGAAAAATCTTGAGAAACAAGAAAGATGCCAATGTGAGCCAAGTGCATTTTGTATGGAATCATTGGATTGATTAAAGTTTCAGTGCACCATATTTGGCCACAGTTGTTGTGGCATGTTTCTACATTTGAAAGCAATTATGAATGCAACTTTTTCTGTTTCCACAATGAAGATGAGCTGGCTCGTATTGCAGTGTAACAGGCCTAGCATGCAGAAAATGTATTAGTATGGACATTAATTGCAAGGAAGGACTGATGCTCATAACTTTTTTACTTCAACTTTTGTCCATGATTGAGGTTAGATAAATTTTTCAGCTGTTCTATGATCCAGTTACAAACCAGGCTTTGAGAATTAACAAAGTAACTCAAGTAACATGAAAGCTCAGTTAACAAGAACGAAAGGTGCAAGTGGAAAGAAGTGCCTCCCACCTAACTCTGCTCTGAAGATAATTTCAGCCCTCAGCAAATTAATCAGCCTTCAACATATTGACATAAATGATAGATATCCAATTTTGTTCCTTTCTTGCCATCAATTCAGTTTTGTTGGTGCATTGCAAATGTTGCTACTTCCCTCTAAAGATGTGCTTGAAGTTATCCTCCGCATAGCATGTTTTGTTTTCCTGGATTTTCTTTAGTCCTTCAGTTTTTCACTTTTACTGTATATTGTTTCCCTTTCATAATTCATTGTTTTGCCACTGTTAATTGTCTAATTAATCTGGCTCTCCAGTATTAATTCTGTTTGTATCTGCCAGTTTTGTCATTTGTACAGTTGTCATATTTAATCCTAAAGTGAACTTCCAATCTCCCAAAATTACTTATTCCACAACGTTGCTTGATATTGCCTTCATTCACTGGCTAAAACGTTCGTTCTTGCTTTTTAGTTAGTTCTGGAATATTTTCAGACATTCCTTGTTAGTTTCCCCCATATTCTACAATATGTAAATGTGAAGTTATCCAGAAGTTGTGTTCTTGTTTGTACCAGATCATTTTTTATTTCAATGCTTTGGCCTATGTTGGATTCTGGCCAAGCAGCATATTGCTATCAAAACAAGTTAACAGGTCAAACAATCTTTGTTCTGTAACGTCCATGCTATAATGCAGATGCAGCTGTATTCGTTGTACTCCATTTTCCCTATAAACCCTATCATTTTTTTTCTTTGTTCACGAGATGTTTTGTTGTTGTCTAGGTCTGCATTTGTTACTCATGCCTAATTGCACTTGAAAAAGTAACGTAAAGCTGCCTTCAGGAGCCAGCAGTGTGCTTTGTGATGTGGCTACATCCAGAGTGTTTTGAGGGAGGGAGATCCAAGATCTTAACAGTGACAGTGAAAGAGCAGCAGTATAGTTCCAAGTCAGACTGGTGTGTGACTTTGAGGGGGACTTGGTGTCCTTGTTATTCTAGGTGGCAATTCCTTTAGGGCTGTTGAAAGAGCCTTAGTGAATTGCCGTGCATCTTTGCAATAATACACACTGTTGCCAATGAAGGAGGAGAAGGGACTGAATGTTTGAGGTGCTGATCAAGTGGACTGCTTTTCTTTTGAATTGTTTCTTGTGTGTTGTTGGAGTTGCACTCATCCAGGCTAGTGGACAGTATTCTATTGTGTTCCTTATTTGTACCTCAGAGGTGTTGGACAGTCTTCAAGAGTTAGGAAGTGAATTGTTTGCCACAGAATTCCCAGCCTCTGTCCTGCTGCAGTGTTTATATGACACTGTCCAACGTACTTTCTGGTGCACAGTAACTCGTTAATGTTGAGGGATTGAATTGTGTTGGTACCTTGTTTATATTGTTAAATAAGCTTTTCTCTTTTAAAAGTAACAATTAAAATTGCTTCTACCATCCAAATGTGGACATTCCAGATCATAATTATTTAACTATACACAGTGTTTCCTCATTTTGCTTTTGATTCTTCTACCATTCATCTGAAATCGGCACCTTGAGGTTTAGGGCCCTTCTGTCAATGGGGCAGTTTCTGTATCCACTTTGTCTTGTCCCCTTATTCTGACCCTATCAAATCTCTTAACACCTTCCAAAGAAGGCAATCCCAACTTCTGCATCTATCCATGTAACAGAAGCCCCTTATTCTTGAACTATTCTTTAACTTTTTTTCATTGTGTGATGCCTTCACTTCCAAATATGAGATCTGACCTGAACTGGAGTACAATGTCCAATTCTGCAGACAGCATATTTGGAAGTGAGTTTCATTACTTTTCTATTCAATGTCTATGTTTATAATGCTCCAACTTCCCATATGCCTATTTATAACCTGCCTGCAAACTTTAATTTGTATCTGTATACCTCGAGGTTTGTCTGCGATTGTATCCTTTTACTTTGTCTGTCTTTATTCGTTCTCCTATCACTTTACCCTTTTCAGGGGTGAATTTCATCTGCCATATTATTTATATGCCTACAGAAGGTGGTTGTTTGCCTTTTATGTTGACTTCTAATTTCTTCAGTCCATCTTTCATTAACTTTATATTTTCAGTCTGGATATCAATTGTATTAGTAAACTCTCAGCTGCCCTTTTTAGTATCTTGCTTCATCATGCTCTGTTTCTTTTGATTATTTTTTAAATTCTCATAACCATTTTGAAGGTCTATGTGCCCAAAGCACCCCCGCCCCCCAAAATGACCCGCAGTCCCAGAATCTGTTATCTGAACTTAAAACTCTGGCCTCTTGAGCTACTCAGTCATCTAGATATTCAGCACAGAAACAGATCCTTCTGTCCAACTCATCCATGCTGACCAGATATCCTAAATTAATCTTGTCCCATTTCCAGCACATGGCACATATCCCTCTAAACCCTTCCTATTCATATGCCCATCCAGATGCCTTTTAAATGTTGTAATTGTACCAGCCTCCTCCACTTCATCTGGCAGCTCATTCCATACATTCATCACACTCTCTGCATGAAAACGTTGTCTTTTTAGGTCCCTTTTTAAATCTCTCACCTTAAACCTGTGCCCTCCAGTTTTGGACTCCAATTGTTATCTGGCTATGCCAAAGCTGTATAATTCCTTCCCTGCACCTTATTGTCTCAATATGTCTCTTGCTTCTTTTAAAACACTTATTAAAACTTACTGTTTGACAAATTTTTTTGGTTGTCTGATTTGATCACTTTCTTGGCTTGGCATCATTTTTTTGTAATGTATCTATTAATGTATATATTAAATGTTCCATATAAATATGACTTAGCTTACTCTGCCCAGAAATGCTCATCAGGTGAGTGAATTTTGCATTCATTGTGCAGAGCTGATGTTCCACCAGCAAAAACACTTGTATTACTGTTCAAAATGTTACTGGAAAAATACAGTATTAAATATTACCTTTCTGCTCTTTGTGACAGTATCAATATTGTGACCTTATGTGACCCTTAAACTGACATCAGAGCATTCTTTGATCTGCTCTGCGTATCTACAGACAACACAACAATATGGTCACTTTAAAATGCTGGTGCTTGTTTGGGTTTGTTTTTTGTTTTGTAGTTTCTTTTTACATAATTATACAGGGAAATGGGCTGAAACCTTTAGTGTTTTGTAATGTGCAAGACCCATGAGATAAGTTGTCTGCCCACTAGACCATGTTTGTTGTTTCTACAAAACCTTTTGAATTGTATGCTTGCTTCAGACTACATAATGATTTGTTTTACATTGCATGTCTGCAAGAGCACCTAATGGTGCACAACTGAATTGAGCACTGCTATTGTTATTCTTCAAGACGTGAGAACAATAATAAAGCTTAAAGCCTGCAATGTCATGGTCTTGTAAGTTGCATTCATGCTCTCTGCCTTTCATTCTCAAGTTGGTTTTTGCAAAGCAAATGACATGTTTTATTAGCCCAATTCCTTTGACTATGTTGTAGGAGTCATAAAATCCTGATTTTAAGGCTTTACTTTAATTCTAATGAGATGCATGGTTACTGGTGTTAAAATGGTCAGTCTGTACCTTTTCAGCTGATAATGTTTTCCAGAGTTAAAATATAACTTTTCTCTCAACTGTCTTGTTGGAAATACTGATGTGAAATGTTAAGTAGTTGAAAAGAAGTGTTCCCGCCACAAGTACTTAAATCGTAGGACAAAATCATTCATCGAATGAGCAGCAAAAATCTGTTGTCAAGGTTGTGAAAAGCCCTGTCAGAGCATGAGTTTTTCAATCGTTCCATTTTGGGATTTCCTTGGCTGGATACCATTCAAAAAAAAAGACAGCTGGTCAGGAAATAGAACCAATTTGGTTGTGTGAATAGTAACCTCAATTCAGAACATTGACATTGCAGAAAACAGATTCTGAGGCTTCCCAGGTGTTTTCTGTCTTTGTTCTCTGTGGCATCTTTCAGCAGAGTTTGTTTTAAATGAAGGTTAAAGTAGTTTTTTTACTAGCCTAGCCCTACTCCTGATACCAATTATTTAGTGCTGATAACCTATCCATCATCCCCTTAATGTAACTGGTAGCAAAGTATGAGAAGTTAATTGATTATAAGTTTACAAAAGCCCAAGCTGAGAGGTAGTAAGACATTGGCTGTACAATGGCTATAATAAAACCACCATCGATTGTTCATGATCTGACAGCAGATTTTAGAAGTTCATATTTGAACTTCTGATTTATGTGTTTCAAATGTTGCATTTATAAGTTTTCTGTCAATTTTCGCAGCAGCACACTTCCAAAGACGGAACACTAGATTTACACCCTGATCCAGCTTCAGCATATAGTATTTAGAGAATGATGCATTTTCAAAGTTCTGTCATTTAGATGAAATCCCATTTCCTGACATAGTTGAGCAAGCAAAAGACCCCTCGGCACTTCATGAAGTGCAAGGCATTCTGCCAATATCCTGGCAGAGCGTGGCTTTCTCAGGCAACACTGAAAGCGGTTTTTTCACAGCTGTGTTGTTTTTGGGGCCTTGCTGTGCAAAACTAACTCCTACATTTTTTGACAAAAGTACTATTCAAGAAATATCTTGAATATGAGGCATTTGGGAATTTTGAGTGTTCAACTAAATGCTGTATGGAAGTTCCTTTGCTTGTTTGCATTGAGCATTGTGATGCTGTGATTGTATTAATGCCATCACCATGAAAGCACTTTGAGGTGTAAACTCAGTAAAATATCAGTCACAGTACATTACAGCATATTGACTACAAAAACAAGTAGATTTTCAAAGTCAGTTTGCGTATTCTGACAGTTTGTATAACCATAATTTTGATTGTTGAATAGTAGGCCATGTCTAACTAATATCATTTTTTGCAAAGATGTACAAAACATTGGTTGCACCCTATCTGGGACCATCTGTAACTGTAGTAAGTCAGTGTAGAATCCTTTGTGGGGTACGCAGTTTGAACTCAAGCATAAGTTAGAATAATTTAACATCAATTCAGCCATAAAGCAAAATATTGAGAGCAAACTATTGGAATTTTTCAAGGAAGTTTTTTTTAAAAAGCAGTATTTCTACATTGATTAAGTTTAAAAACCATACAGCACCGGGTTATAGTAATCCAAAAATGTGCAGGTTAGGTGAATTGGCCATACGCATAGTGTGAGGTGCATTAGTCAGTAGTAAATATGGGGAATGGGTCTGGGTGGGTCACTCTTCAGAGGGTCAGTGTGGACTTGTTGGGCCGAAAGGCATGTTTCCATACTATAGTTAACTTAATCTAATCTACTTTTAAGTGCTGCTTCATCAGGTGGTTGTGGAACAGAATCATAAGGCACAGAATTACAGCAATGGATTGCAGTGTCATGGAATGAGATATTAAACCAATTTGGCTTAAATCTTTCATCTTTTAGAATGATCAGTTGCAGTTCCTTCATATGTAAATCCCAGAACGTTTTTAAAGTTATTGTAATTTCATATTTCAGTGTCAAGTTGGTAGCATACAGGTACTGTATATCAAAGCTTCTGGAGGAGCAGAGCAGCTCTGTGCATAACTGTGTGAAAGCTACTTCCTACTGTGTGGTTCAGTGATATCGTGTGAATAGAGAACAAGCTTTGAAAAATAAGCATAGAAAGTTCTGCATTTAACCTTTTTTGAGAAAGATTATCATGGTTATTGGATAAACAATATGTTTCTGATGTAGAAGTTTAATCAGCTAGAAAATTGACTTTTTCATCTTGTTTGCATGCTAACCTTTTTATTAAAGAAAACTTTTATAATTTGACTTTGAGCTAATTTTATTTACCTTTAAATTTTCAGTTACAAAATAAAATCTGGTGGCTTTTAAGTTTCAGTCCATTGGATCTTACTCAGGTTCTGCACTGAGTGAAGTTGCAATATTTTTTTTCTCAAGAACTTCACTTACATCTATTAAAACAGGACTTTTTGGTCAAATTAAATATTTAGTGTGAATATGCAGTTCTTCCAGTGAAATCATTTCACCTGCAGATTCTATCTCTTTGGATCAAGGACTGAATCCGCAAGATTTCAAGTGGCATTATAAAATTCTCTTTGGTTTACATCATTGATCAAATTTAGCTCTTGGTTTGTGAAGCATAACTATTTTGGTTACTGATTCAAGTATGAATGGGGAGAACCAAATTAAATTTGTTCTCCTTTTTGCTTTTATTAGTTGGTGTCTGTATATATGTTAGAAAACATCTTATGACACAGGTACCAAAAGTTTGAATAATTGAGTCAGTATTATAAAAGTTCTTCATAGCTTTAACAAAAACTACTGAATCATAAATTTACTGGGATCAGATTTAAACTTAAAATTAATTTGTTTCACATTCACTTGGCTAACATTTTCACTAAATAATGGCTGTGCTGTCCTGTACGAAGATTTTCTTGAATTTCTACACTTGCAGATATTTGACATTTCTTAAGAGATCAAGTTGCTCATATGCACTTGATTGTTCAATCCTGTTGAGTAGATATATTTCATTGTTATAAAATAATGATAGGCATCCAGAACTTGCTCTTTGACTGCTCAGACTTCAAGCAGGCATTCTCGCTCTGTCAATTCATGACAATCATATGCTTGGGGGGAGGGGGTGGGGGTGGGAATGCTGCAAGCCATATGCTCAACTTGCTAAGACAGCTCATAACAATTGGTAAGATTTAGCTTTTCTGTCAGCTCGTGTCAAGCCTTGCAGCTTTGTTCCGTTTGCATCAAAAATGGTCCTCAAGGAACCCAGCAGCATTTGTTTCTTTCTAATCAGAGGATAAAAATTTTTTGTCATTGCCCAATAGAAATGGTCAGATAGAATTTACACTAAAATTGTTAAACATGAGATTTCAATGTTTGCCCAATGCTATAAGGTAATGATAAAGACTATCCAAACAATTGACCCAGTTTGGTTTATGCCTCAACTCAGAATTTTCATTTTATATCTGTATTATTGACTATGAATGATCATGTTTTATATGAGAAGTTTGTGGTTAGGAACTATATCTGCAGAACTGGACAGTTAAGCAGAGTGCTTGACAGCTGTCTAGTAGAGAATCTAAACAAGACAAATGAGAGATTAGGTGGTTGCATGCATTGAATAAGTTCAGGAACATGTACCTTATGCCAAAACAGACAATCTTGGAAATGAGCCAGTGTAAAAGCATGAACCAAAATAATTTCTAGGTCAAAATTATTAGTTAACCAGGATAACTCAAAAGAAAAGAACATAAAAATCGTAATTGAAAGATCTATCTAAATCTCTTTCCTGCCAAATAACAAGATGCAGCACTCTGCTCATGTCCCAATCGTGGGTCAAATGTAAGCTCTGATACTAGCATTTGTTACAAGCAATGTACTGTATCACAAATTAGCTAAGAAGGTTAAATACTTAGTACATCTATAATACAATCTCCTATTTACGTTTGTTCCATCCTGAACAAGTCCTAGTTCCCTGGAATTTGTTTGTGCTGATCTATGTTAGCTCCCAGTCAAGAAATATCTGCAGTTTATCATCTTGCCTCTCCCTATCTCTAATCTTCTGCACTCAACAGTACTCCAAGGTATCTTGACATGGCCTCTTACGAATTCCAGTTTCTCATTTTTGCATCAGTGGTGGCTGTGTCTTCAGTTGTTCAGACTTTAAGCTCTAGGTTTACCTTTATACACTAGTCCAAATGCCTCCTTTTAGGAGTCTCCTTTAAGTGGCTCAGGGTCTTAGTTTCTAAACTTCCTGTGAAGAGCCTTGGCTTTCATTGCATTAATGTTGGCAGATAAGTTGTATTCCTTTGTTCTTTGAGTCCAAGCGAATGTGCTTGATGACTGGGCCTCTGCAAAGCTCGATGGTTGAGAATTCCAAAGATTTGTAGGCCTCAGTTTCAAAACAAATTGCACTTCAGTCTTGCTAAGTGTGACATTTGATTTTTTTTTTAATAGAATCATAGAATCCTTACAGTTGCTGTGATCCTTTGCCAAGTGGGAGCACTTAACAAGTGTAATTTCTATCCTGTCAAATATGTGACACTGTATAAAGGAGAGAATTGACTTGGAGAGTTTTGGTTTCCAAAATGATTTGATTTAGTATTATGTTTTGTAAAAGACCACAGCTTGTTTCTCGACATATTGTTTTTGGATGGTTTGAAACTATTATATAAAATATCATTTTAATGTTCAACTGAGAACATAGTACACAGAATGCACTTAACACTACTTGCGTATAAGATTACACTAGAAATATTTAAATGCGTTGCTAGTTTGTTTTGAATTACAGGATAATCGCCGTGGGAACTATTTTTATTGGTTGGTTAGGGTGTGATCATTGGAATTTGGGATCAAGGCAAGTAGCAGGAAGTTTATTCTCTATCTAGATGTGCTGTAAATGGCCACTGGGCAGGGGGAAAAACTGTAATCCACTAAATGTCTCCAGTTCCAACACTGAAAGGAAATAAATTCATGTCTTCCTCAAAATTAAAAGTTAAATCTGTTTCATGCAAACATTTTTAAAGCAACTGAGCATTAGAACACTTGACCTGTCAATACAGCAAAATAACAAATTAATAATATTGAATTTTTCACATACAACAAATTGGCAGCACAGATTTACTTTTCAAATAAGCAGAATTGATAACTTGCTTATCTGTCATTGGAGTGATCAAACCATAGGTTTGTCTGTTCATGATTTTTGTCTTTTGTCTTGTTTGGCTCAGTGTAATATATTCCGGGTCTCCACTTGAAATCATACTTGTCCTTACAAAAGTTAGCACCATGTATGATAGTGTAAAAAGTTGAATTTTTAGATTTATTTTTAAAGGTTCAATTTATAGGGTTGACTAATATACGGGTACTAATTTTGAGGGGCTGAAATTCATGCAGTTCAAAATAATAATATTAGCAGAAGATGATTTGATCACACAACTAATCCCAGGTCAAGAAAAAAAACAATGAATTACGGTAAAGGTAATTACTGGATAAAAGCAAGAGAAACCAGAATGAATTGCTGTTAGGAATTTTTAGTTATACGCTCCGGTACACAAATTTAACATGTCAACCATTTATTGAAATTCTACAAAATCACACTGTTCAACATCATTCTGACCTGTTATAATGGCACACTTAATAAATGTTTCATTTTAAGTTCTGAATGTGTAAGCATCTTGAACTTTCCCACCAAATTCTTCTGTTTCCCTCCCATTTACACTCATATGTTATGAAGCTCAGCAATATTTACAAATTTGTTGAAGAATTAAAGATATATGTAGCCAATACATCTTTTATTCAGATATAATGGCACAATTAAAATTATTAACTTTTTTTTACAATATTAGCTTTTGGAAGTACAGTGAATGATGTGCAATAAGTATCGATAGACTTAGTACCAGTCTGAATAAATGTATGAATCAAAATGTACTGTAGTAAACTAAGTGGGTAAGTAGAGTTATGAATGAATGAGTAGAGACACAATGTAGTGAACAAAGAGCAATGACTAGAGTTACCAGTATGTATAGAAGAATGCGATTTCGTTTGTGTTAAGGGAACATGCAGCTTCCTTTGTAAGAGTTTATAATTTGATATATAGAATAACGTCAGTTATCCAAGCATCAGTGTTCCGAATTTTGGTTTATCTGAATAAGATCTCAAGGTTCTGTAAAAAAAACTTTATTAAATTTAAATAAAAGCACAGCAAGAGCAGGCAGCCGAGGCTGGCAGCGGGAGCAGGAACACAGTCACCTTGGGAACCCTGTTCAATTATCCGAACAACCAGTTAACCAAACAAAATACTCCCCACCTGTCTCGTTCAGATAATTGAGGTTGTTCTGTAGTAGGGTCGACTTTTACACGAGATATATGGAAAATACAAGCTTTTTTGACCAAAAGTAAAGGGTTGGCTTTTACCCAAGTATATATGGTAATAATCACAATTAAAATGTTAGCCTGCGTTTGATTGTGCTATTGGAATGTTAGAACTTTTTCTGCAACTATTTTATCTCAAGTAATTGCTTGTGAATACTTGATAACCTAAGTGCTAAGCAAGTGAATTTAGTTTGTGTGAGAGTATATGTACATCGGAAAATATGCTTTCTCAGACATGAGCTATGAAATACTAAGCAACAATCTCCAGTTTGAGAGAATAATTGTTGCTGGACTAATTTGACTTTTATAATGCAATAATTCTATTAAGACCTCTGTACAGATGTGAAACTTTAGGATTTTAATTCTAAGATATTTCATTTTGACCACCTTTTGAAGGACATGTGCCTTTGCTTAGCGTGCACCTGATTAGAGGTTGAGAAAAATTCCCATATCTTTCCACTCGTTTGAAGTTGTCAGAGACCATGGAATTGGTCATCTGTTGAAAGGATAGGCAAACACAACTAATCTGAAGTACTGATAGTTTTAAAATTTTCTTTTCTTTGCCAACTTTGTATACAAGATGAGATTTATAAATACGTTTTTGTACTGAGAACGTTTTATAATAGATATTCTGCCAAATATTGATCCTACTGAAAGTACCACCTTCCTTTGCAAAATTGATTCTTGATTAGGATTCATTTATTTACAAATCCAAATGAGGCTCATGAATAAACTTTAATTGAAGTTACTCATTTCCATTAGTGGCAATAAATAGACACTCTTCACTTTCCAAAATTGTATTTTTTGACACAATCTTGCTGTGTTTTAAAACTGGGTTCATTCTTAGCCTGTCAGTTCAGACTTTGTGTGTTGTGTTGCATGACTGTTTAACTTGGTTTTAACATCCTTTCTGCAGCTACTATTCTTCCTGGTCCTGTTCTTTTCTCTTTAAAATTCCTTGGTCTGCTGTAATATCCAAATTATTCAATTAAATGGAGCTTAAATACTAGTAAAGGAGAAATCTTGCGAAACTTAGTGCAATGTATTGAATCAAATGTTGCTATAATCTTAAAGCTTGCTGTGTCTCTCTTACTGTTTTGTCTATTTCTTCGACTATGCAGGCTGAAATAGTTTGGGAATTTCTCTTAGTTTAAGAACGGTTACGTAAGATGATTGAGAGGGATACAGTTCAGTTGCATCCAGTCCAAATCCAGAAAACTGACAGCACTGCTTTTCTGAGAAATATTCGGAGCATTGATTCTCTCATGTGCAGTAACGCAAGATTTTTCCTTCAGCTTTCCTTCCTACAGGCGCGTTGTGGCCCCAGATCTGGCTTTTCCCACTCGGTCAGTTCTCTTAAGCTTTTATTTAGTATGTAGCTATTATATTATAATGGAGGATCTTGTTTCAAATGGAGTATCATACAAGAGATACAACGTAAGACGGAGCATATTTTTACACCGTCAGGTCTCAGACTTTGTCACAGATTACCCAGGCATTGGGTCCTTGAGATGTTGTTCGGATAATACGAAATTTGCATAACCGTGGTTGCTCTGTATATCTTCAAAAATGCACCCATGATTTTAGCAAGATTTCAGTAATAATCCCGTCCTGTCCATAATCAAAAAAGAGCTATCCATTTTATTCCATCCTTTGACTCTTGGTCCATAGATATTTAGAGCATCTCAAACGCATTCTATTATATTTTAAATAAGATGAGAGATTCTGCCGCTATACCCTTTTTTAGGTAGTGGTTTTGAAAACATTTTCATTTTTTTGGATGAAACTATTTTTCCCAATTTCCCCTCAAAGCCTTCTTTCAATTAGTTCAAATCTATGGCCCTTAGTTACTAATCTCTCTCCGAATAGAAATAGGTCTTGCTCTCTGCTCTATCCAGGCTCTCTTAAACCTTTACACATGCCAACTAAAATTTTCTTCAGCCTGGAGAGACAGTACTGAGATACAAAGCTAAGAGGCATTTGATAAAATGTGACAAAAAAGATTACTGCACAATGCAAGAACACATGGCACTACTGGTGAGATATTAGCGTGAAAGTAGATTGATGTACCAGAAAAATATAACCGTTTAGTGTTGCTGAGATCATTGGGACTTCAACTGTTTGATTTTGTCATTAATAATTTGCATGAAGGGACCAACTGTGCTTTAGCCAAATTTGCTAACAATATGGGAATTCGTAGGATAGCAAGTTGAGAGCATATGAACGGTCTGCCAAAAAGTATTGATTGCAAAAGTAAAATGGCAGCTGGAGTCTAATGGAAAAAAATTTGTTTTTTTCCCTTGAGCAGGGGAAAAATAATTTTGTTTAAAAGAAAATTGCAGAATGTTGCCTTTCAAAGGGATTTGGGTGTTATAGAAATTAAATCATAATGTCAGCTTGCAGGTACAACAAGGAAAAAGGCAAATGAATGACCTATATTGCAAGAGGACTGGAGTATAAAAATTGGGGACTCTTGTACAAGTGTGACGCACCTAGAGTACTGTGTACAATATTTGTCTCCTTACTCAAGGAGGGAAACACCATTAGAAACAGTTCTTTAAAAAGTCACTGTTCACTCAGCTGATTCGTAGAATGAGAAGATTTTTCTTCTGTGGAAAGGCTGAGTGGGTTAGATCTATAGTCACTAGAATTCAGAAGAGTGGTGAAACTGAAGAAACTTGTCAGAATGAATGTTCAGGTTAGTTTCTCTCGTTGGAGAACCTAGAACTAATGAAGGATAGTTTAAAAGTAGGGATAGATAAAGAGGAAGTTTATTCTGTCAGTGTTGTTTGACTTTGTAATTCTCTTCAATACAGAGCAGTGGAGGCTTGGTCATTGAACATATTCCAGTCTGCGTTAGATTTTTGACGAACAAAGGACATTGAGGGTTATGGAGGGTAGGCAGGAAAGTGGAGTTGATACTGCAGTCAGATCAGCTAAGATTCTATCATAGTTGAACAAGTTTAATGGGCTGCAATGATCTGCTATTTCTAATGATCCTATGTACTCTACCAGATATAAACTTCAGGTCACAAAAACACTTGTCAAGCACAACCACAGCATCAAGTCCACAAGCTACTTCCTCAAATAATTCAATCAAATTATATGGCCATGACCTTCTCTTAAAATGCTTACTGACTGTCATTGATTAGTTCATGCCCCTCTCAAAGTGACCACAAGTTCTGGCCATGTGTTCTATTTATTGATTATTGATGTAATATGTGACAGCCCTTTTTGTGCTTTTGTGACTGCAAAAAGAGTATCTAAACAAAGCATGGAAGCAATCTGTTTTTTGACTGAGTATGTTCCTTCAATTCATGCTGGAACCAATGCCAAGAACCAGTGCAGGGAGCAGATTGAAAATGTCTAGACTTGAATTTAGCTAGAATACTTGCTGAGAAGGCATTTGAAATCTTTAACATCCAAGGCACCGTTCAAAGGATCTTTGACACAAAATAGAAAATTCCCCAAAAAAGTGAGAGTGACTATTGGCAACTATAACCACAGCTGTGGTTAGTGTCAAAATCTAGGGGACTAGCAGAAGTACTGAGCACATCTGATTGTGATGGATGTCAGAGTTTGAGCATGTAACTGCATTAGCTAATTATCGTCTTCACTTGGCAAGTGCACTGATATTCGGATGCTGCGGTTGATTGACATGCATTCACTGTTTGATGCAAGGTAACTTTGCTGTGAAATAGCAATGATTGAAGTTCCACAAAGGGGATGTGTCAACTCCCTTTAGAGTTGTGAAGTAAACTAACAAAGTTTTAATTTAAAATAAAAGATCCTTGGAAACTGTTGGTCTCACTCAAGTAGAAAAACAAAAGCATATATCATATTTTTGGATAAAGGGGGATTGAAATGGTAAAACCTGGTCGCATGATTGCTAAGTTTTCAAGATAAATGAGAAAAGGTTTATTGCGTATAGCTAACTTTTTAGCAATTAAATCCTGTTTACACCAGTTGTTTCACGCTGTAAGGATATGTAGAATCATAGAATTCCTACAGTGCAGAAGCAGGCCACTTGACCCATCAAGTCAGCACCGAGCATCCCACTCTACCCTATCCCCTTAACCCTGCATTTCCCACGGTTACTCCACCTTACCAACCATATCCCTGATCACTATGGGCAATTTAACATGGGCAATCCACTTAACCAGCATATCGTTTGGCTGTGGGATAATTCATATTATCGTTAATTGCGTCGATGCATTAGCTGGTGACCTCCAATTATTTGGTTTTTAGACCAATGATGGCTCATCCAGTAGTTTGTTTGTGGTTAGAGATTAATGCAAAGGTTGCCTGTTAAGTGTCATTCCCCTCCAAGTTTTATCAACTTCATACAGTAAAGATTCGTGCTGACAGGTTGTAATCTTTCTTTGGTTTAAAATATTCTGGTTCGAAGAACCTCTAAAACTGTACTTTAGTATTAAGTTTTCCCTATGCAGATCCTATTAAAATGCTATACATAGCATCAACATTTAAAAGCTTGAATAAAAGACATTAATGACTTTTAGTTGGCAACAGATGAATAAATGAAATAATTCTAAAGGTTTATTTTCCAAAAAGCTTTAATTTTCAGCAGAAAACTGAAAGGGCTGTGGATGCTGGAAATCAAAAACAAAGTCAGAAATCACTGAAAGAATTTAGTAGGTCTGGCATCGTTACTGGAGAGAAAGCAGAGTTGACATTTTCAGTCCAGTGACCCTCCTTCTTAACTGGATTGTATGTTCTGGACAAAGGTTGCTGGACCAGCAACCTTAATGCAGCTTTCTCTCGACAGATGCTGCCAGGCTTAATTTTTCAAGCAATAACTGATTTTGTTTAGAAATTTCACCAATTCTAATATATTTCATTGGAGCCTTGGATGGTGTTGAGCCAGTGTCCTTTTCTTGACTCTGACCAATGTTTCCAGCAATGTAGAGTTGTAATTCTTGTCATAAATATTTATGATTACGGATTAATTTTTAAATAGTTTTCAACTTTATTTAATTTGATACCTACAAGAAAGCAGATTTGGGCTTAAGGCCAAATTTTACAAGAGGTAGTGCCACTAAAAGAATTCAGCAAATAAGTTAAACAGTGTCTCAAACCTGATAGTTGAAGTTGAATCTTGCAACACAATATTGCACTGATAACCTCAGACTAAATATTGCATTATTAACTTTTTCTTGATGGTTCCTGATGAAGATAGTGTATTCCTAAAATTATGACCTTACAATGGAATTTTGTCCCAATCGGTTTACATTGGTATTACAGAATAGTCCAAATCCTCCATGCTTGCTCCCTCCTGCCCTGCCTTTCTTTCACAGAGGAAAACATAAAACTTGAAGTCATCTCTGCTACTCACTCTAGAATTCAGCCTTGTATGCAGGGGAAATAAAAACATTTTCATTGTCTTCATATTTTGATTTCTTTATATGAGAGAACATTTTACTCCATTTGTACTATGCATTCCTACATCCCCTCAATGGGGTGCAAATTTGCACATAATACTCAACCTTTGATTCCTTTTTTTTATTATTTTCCTCTTTTGCATTTTGGATTTTGTATTCTATACTAGTCATGGAACACATTTTCTAAATGCTATATTTGATGACCATGAACTTTCTTTATTCGTATAATATTTCATTGTGTATTATAAATTGATGTTGTTCATGCACTCAATTAAAAATGCTGCTTTTTCTTCAAAGTATCAGCAGCACCTTAATGGATATGGACAGTACTATCTCCAGTGGACGCTCTACTCCTGCGCTGATAAATGGTCACGGAAGTACTACTTCATCGGGAAAGAATATCACTTACAACTGCTGCTGGGACCAATGCCATACCAGTTTCAGCTCCAGTCCAGATTTGGCAGATCACATCCGTTCAATACATGTGGATGGGCAACGTGGAGGGGTCTGTTTTTTTTCTCTCTTCCTTTGCGTTTAGATGGCAGTGCCAATGTACAATATCATTAATGAGCTCTAGTGGTTACTTGGGTATCAACAAAAATTGTGCTTTTGAATGTTTAAATAGCAGCTTAGAACAGCAGTTGACAAAATTGCAGAATGCTCATTTGTTTTTGATTTAATCTTGGTGACACAAGTATATTTGTGCTGCATGAAATCTTACCACACCTCCCTGGTTTGGGTAAATATTGAATAATCCAGCAAGGCGGAGGTTACCTTCTTCTCCTCCCTCCTTCCTCCCCTTCCTCCAATTGCATTTTTCTTTTATGTGAGGTAATAAAGCCACAGGTGTTGACTTGCAGAATAGCATGCTCTGCCTACTTTGTTTCCCCTTTGAAAATGCTGCCAGGTAGTGTGGTGTGTATTAGCAAGATGAATATTGAATCATCAATCAGATTGGAGGATTGAATTTAACATAGATAAAATATTGATTTTTTTCCACCTGTAATTTATTTGCTTGCTTTCATCCTTCACACCACCTGCTCTAAATTTCTTTCATTTCGCATTTTAACTTTTTTGCATCATTAGCCATGATGGTCTACTCATTGCTATTGGATGTGTGAGTGCAACTAGAGAAATTGGTAAATTTGATTCTACTTCCCATTTTTCATTTCTAAGTGCACAGATGTCATTTTTTTCTATAAGGTAATAGTCAGAATCTGAATTGCTTTAATTATGCTGAATTATCGAGGATCATGCTCAGTATAGGCTTTTGAGACTTATTGCACAACACACAAGAACACTTGCGGTTGATTAGACTGGACATGGACTTAATTCTGGTTTTTAAATTTGTCAGAGTATGCTTTCGAAAATAGTTGAATTAGTAAATTGTTTTAATATGTCATGGAGCAATTGGTTAATTTGATATCCCTTCCCCAGCTGTTCTGTTTTTATACTGTCTGTTTTACATGTCAGTGTAGAACAATATCAAGCATGTATCTTGCAGTAATTGTGAAATTAGATTTTTGTACAAATAATATTTTCTATTTGGCATAGTTAACTTAATTTCAATTGTCATCTGTCTTATTGCTTAACTTGTATATTTTTAAAATGTCTATCTTCATTCTTTGTTGCCAATACCTGTGTCTTGAAATAACTCATGTTTTCTGTCTCTTGACTGGTTTCTGTCTAGCTTCTTGCCCAGTTTCTATGTCACTATCTTTGTACTGCCCCCTCAGCCTAGTGTTCCATTAAGGTTCAGTTACTCAAATCACAAGAAATATACTGCTGCCTGCATTCAACTTAGTTTTATAAGAACTTGCTACGACTTGATAATTGAGAAAGTCTAGCAAGTTTACAGATAACAGATCCCTAATGATGTTGGTTATTGTCTGGAACTTAGAATAGCTTAAATAAAGTTGTGGTTCACACATTCTAATGCAATAAATTTATGTAAAGTGTTTGATTTGAAATACAGATATTGGATAATTTGCTGCTTCTGAAAAGATAGTCCAGAGCAAGATATGTAATACTGCTTGCATGCCAGTTCACAGAATTTGCTGAAGCTGCAAGGAACTTTGCATGTCTAAGTTCAAACCATCCCCCCTATCTTAGAGCGCTGCGGCCTTCTTTGTTGTATTTCAAGACTACGGACTATTTTCATTCTTGCTCTTTCAATGGTAATTTTTAGGGGTTTTTTAAAAAACTATTACTGTTGTGACTCTACGCCATCAAATGCAGGAGGGATTGAACTTAAATCTCTAGAGGCAGACATCTAAATGTGGTTTATTTGCCATGTCAGGTCTGGATGACAATATCTGCAATGTCTGGCTCACATCAGTTCCTTCAATATTGTCTTGATTTATATCCAGTCAGTTGAATATACATTTGGCAATGATTTCCGCCATTTGCTAATTTTTGTCCTGAAGATATGTGGTCCAGATATGTGCCTCCCTGGACTCTTTTGAACTTGAAAGTTGGCAAAAAATCCAAACTGGTTCATTGAATTTAAAGTCCATTGTATTGTTTATTTGTCATGTTAATTTTAGCTTTCAAATGAAATTATTTCCAGCTAGCTTTCTTCCCAGAATTGCCATATAAATCTTTTGGCATGAAGGTTCCAATCTAGTACTTTTTTTGGGTGAAATTTGCCTTCAGCACAGGAGATTACAGGAATTTAAACACAAATTGCCTTCAAAATTGGTTTAAAACTTCATGTCAGGAGTGTTTGTGGCCCCTTTTGAAGATGCTGTAAAAATGAACGCAGTTCTTTTGGAGTGTTTTAAAATCTTTGTTTGGCTAGTTACTGCAATACCTAATTAATGGCTATCATTCAAAATGGTTTAATAAGTGGTGGTGGATTGACAGCAACTTAAAAATGTTTATTTTTTTTGTGATTAAATCTAATTTCGGCTATATTAATTCAGTTGTACCAAGTTAGCCCCCCCCCCCCACCCCAAATATTGTGTATTTTAAAACATCTAATTTCATTTTTAAGCAAAGATGTTTTAAAATGCCCAATTGCACTGGCTGAAGGCAGATTTTACATTTGGTGATATCCAAATGAGCTTAAACATTTTCCAGTCATACCCAAAGCTCTACACTGTAACACTCATGTACTAATTATCCCACTGTTTTCTTTCCATTCATATTCCAATGAGGTCTGAAGTGAAAATGTTCAGGCTAAAGTTCCATTAGAATTCCAATTTGTGGAGTGCTTTTTTGACAACATAATGGGGTTGATGTAAATGTATTATATAAACTTGAAATTTAACTCTTTCTGTTGAAATGATAAACATTGAATTTGTCAAAATTGTTGCCATTTTCCAGAATGCAGTTCGTAAGTTCTATTGAAATAGATATTGGTACAGGATTTGAATTTGTTTTACTCCAATAATCTTTGGTTTTCAGAGTGCAGTATGTTGAATAAGTGGAAACTGATGTACTGATTTTGTTACTGGATTTGACTTTTGTTTTTAATCATACCCTCTTTGTCTTGTGTTCAATTTGTGAAGCATAGGACACTCTCTTCCCTTATTCTGTAATCTCTCAAAGTTGCAAGAAATAAGTGAAGAGATACAGAGGATTTGATTTACGTATATTTCCCTACTTTATCTCACCAGGGTGGCAGACTTGCCACTGCTGCTTTTCAGGTTATAAACATTTAAGATGCAAATAGCATTGTGATAATTTGTGGCTTGATATGTGTCTTTTAAAAAATATATTTCTGCTTGTGGTGGGTTCCCATTACGGCACCAAATAAAGGTGCATGCAGCAGAAATGCAACGTGTTACTATTGACCATCTGAGCCAATGCACCTTCAGTGGTATGTTTTAATGGAAACCTGGGTCAGATTGATTTAACTCATGAATTTCAATGAAGTGTACGAATAAAATTTCATTTATTTTGAAAGCATTAATTTTAGTGTTATCAAATTTGAGATAAAGTTAATCTGTCTGGTGAGAGCCCTTTGAAGTATGTAGCCAAAGGTGAAGTATTGGTGGAAACTATCAATGGTGACTGTTGTATTGAATTTCAGTAGTGTTTTGACTTGAGAAATTTCTCCCTCCTGTGCCTAGAACATTTTATCAACACACCCTAACCTAGTAGCAATACTGAAACTCAACTTACTGACAGATCGAGTAATTTATTTCATTGTTTGCGAGTTGGAAGCCTCTTTTGGTCATTGCAGTCTCCGGTGTATGGGGTTTAATAAGATGATACAACATCTTACAGAACAAAGAAAGACGACATGAACTTTGCCAACAAAAATGTCCTCATTGAAAATGATCGAATTAAAGAATGTGAAACATGATATTTGTTAAGTCTCAGCTATAGAATTGAGCATATCGGGACGATTGAGTATTTAACTGACAGGGTCAGTGGTGTTTCAGGCTTGATTAAACTCAGATAATCAATACTTTTTTCTGACTGATTTAAGGAATCCTTGACTTTTTCAGCTAAGTCCTTAGGATAAGGTGGGTGTTGATGAGACGTTGATACAAATTTTCACTCATCAGTACAAAGTGCCAACAGCATTTCCAGGCTTTAAAAAAACAGGACCAGTGCAGAGTGAAACTTACTATGTTAAATAAGTATTTAATCCCAATCCTGAAAAGCACCTACTCAATTATCACATGTCCAGTTCCACTCCCAAGTTAACCACCCCTTCAAACTCTTGTGTGCTGATGCTGTCAGTCATGACCATTGTAGCTGGCAGTATCTGCTAAATTTAAACTCTGGTAGAGAGCATGAATGGTCAGGTGGTAATCAAACTAGCCATTCAGTTCCAACTGAATGGAGTGTATTCTGACTTTAAACCGTGCTTTTCTTGAATTTGTAAAGCTTACATATGAGTGATCAGTGAAAGGATCTCTGTTGCCAAGTCTGTTCAGATTGAGGAGCCAGTAATGTGCTTTGTGCCCTCCCCATGGAGTAGTAAGACAGTCATTCACTGGAATGTTTCCCATAGGCAAGTTCCTGACCTCTGCTAGTTATTTGTGAGGCATTTCTGTTGACAGAAGGAGTGGAAAAACTTGATTCATATCTGACATGCTAGGCAAGCCTATTATTGTAATCACTCATGTTTATTTTGTTCCATTGCATAAAGATGATTGCCACTGTTTCGCTTAAAAGTGAGAATTACGTGAATCGGTTCTTCGCTTTCTCCTTACTCTAGTTATTCACAAAATTGCTAGTCAATTTAAGTTTTTTGTGTAAATTGCTTAACTAGAAAGAAGTTAATTCCAGGTGATGGCAAGATAACTTTGGCTGTTTAATATTATAGCTTCGTTGTTTAATATTACAGAATATGAACCCCAATGCAGCATCTAGCTGGTTCTTAAACATGCATTATCTGACATTTGTCACTGTCCTTGGTGATTATTTTATCATGCTTGATGCAAAGAATTATTTTGCACCGATAAGAAATTTTTTTCTTTACAAAATGGTTACTGTCCCCCACCATATTTGAAAGCCTAAACAAAATCTTTGTTTATCTCTTCAGACAGATTGTCAAATATGAGCCTTAAATTCATTCCTTTAAACTGGGATCAGCCTCATTTTGATATCTATGTGGCACTTCGAAGCTGAACACTTTTGATTTATATTTTTAGTTGCAGTGTGACCAGGTCACAATTTCAGCATGATCTCTTGTCATTTATTTCGAATTGATCTGATACTATAACTTGGCATTCTGTTAACTTCCTTTATTGCTCTTTTAGTGGATGTGCTGAGCAACCTTTTGGCTAATATCTCCAGATCCCTTTCAACTTGGCGAGTTTTGTCACATGATTATGAGTGTCTCCCATTCTTCCTTCTCCCAATGTTTTGTACTTTGCATTTGTCCTTCATGTGAAGCTGACCAATTCAGAATAATATCCTGTTGAGTTGTCTGTGTAAGATCTTTACTGCCTCTGTGTCTGCTGCTCTTTTCTCTGTTGTTCATCAGCTTGGTGAACTTTATTTAGCAAGCTTATAAACTCTGCCCTGATTGTTGACCTGAAACTTGAACATTAAATTTGTGATTATAAGATTTGTCTTGTATTGCCTGCGTTAAAAGATAGCATATTATGTAAACGATCTGGTGTTTGCATATTCAAATGTGATGTGTTCTTCTAATTTGAATTCAGAATTTGAGATATCAGGAGAGTGTGCGCTGTCTTTGTTTGACTTCTAAATAGTTGGATTAAAGAAGGAATCAGCATTACAAAGATCAATCTCGAAAGCAGCCCAGATTGATACGATAAAAGCCAGCTATGTGAAAGTCCTTGTGAAATTATAACATAAAGATATCAAATTAGTGCAGTATGAATGCGCGTCTGCCTTTGAACATGTTGGAACAGTGCTTGTAGTTGTGATTTGCAGCGCACAATTTAGTACATGTTATAATGGGAGCCCAGAAGAAAGGAAGGTGCTCAGCTGCCAAGCTCTGGCATTCCTTATCTTCCAAAATGTTTAGTTTTTATTAAAGGAAAAAAGGTTGTACCTGGAATATTGAATGCTATTCCCTTGGAGTAGTCTTTAAAACATTTGCCAAATTTATATTTTCAGGTATTTGTCTGTCTATGGAAAGGGTGCAAAGTATACAATACACCATCTACTAGTCAGAGCTGGCTGCAGAGGCACATGCTTACACACAGTGGAGACAAACCCTTTAAGGTATGTGTAAAAATATCCATTGCAAATTCTATCCAGTTGTGGCTCCAGAAGAACATGGGTGAAATTTCATATGGAAGGAGTCAAAAGTCATAGGTTTCAAATATATGGTGATTCAGAACTTTCAAAATGCCTATCCTTCTGTTTGGCTTAAGTCAGAGACCATATTGGAAACCAGTTTTTGCAGATTAAAGCTAACTATACAACTGCCTTTTGAGCTTTGGCTAGTTTATCTGTAGCATGTTGCATAATTGGCAGGCCGATGCTGCTTGTTGCACAACTGTCAAGGTCATTGGATGACTGACGAAAGAATTCTCTATCTGAACACTTGTATGCATAGAAAATAAAGTAGTCTTACATAATTCATAGTTGAGTACCTGGTTCTCTTTGACAATGCTCATTTTAATTAGACTTCAAATTAGACTGCAAACTTGATCACCTTAGTATGCTGCAGGACTCTCTTTTGGCAGGATCTGTCATTCCTTGCATGACATGAGACATCAAGTTAAAATCATAGTGCTTTGAAAATATTTTTGAAATATCAGTGCACTGATATTTAAAAAAAAAGACCAGATAACTGCACCAAACTGATGGCCTGAATACAACAGTGTGGAAAAAGTGAAACAAACTACAGAGTAGGTAAGGTAGGTTTATAATGTAGGACTAATATTTTCACTGCTTCAAATCCAGGGTTAGAATCTAATAATGTTATTAGATCAACCCATTGTTAGGCACCTGACATTTTAATAAAATTTAGTTTTCTCCTGGAATTGTTTCTCATCTTAATTGATATACTTGAAGTTTTACCATATGAAAATGTAAGTTGAAATTCATATTAAACATAAGTATGAATATTATCGACACAACACAGCAGATCAGTTAGTAACTCATTTAATACTCTTTCTTTAATTGTGTTGTCTGCTTCTGTTTAAATTGAGTGGAGCGTTCCTTCTTGAAGGCTAAGGACCAGGGAGGAGGAAAAGCCTAAACTGGCAGCAGCTGAAACTGATCAGATTGTAATAATGGATTGTGCATTGTACTGTGGAACTGATAGGTGGTTGAGGCTGGTTTCAGATCTCCTTCAGATCAGCCTTCTCCTCATTTACAGTAGGCACTTTGCTAATATTGCTCCCCAAACATTTTTTTAGTAGAACTTTTTAGGGACAAGAATTGATCATTGAGCTCCGCAAGCCTTTTATTCTTCTATATGATCATGAGCACTTTTTGATTAGCTCAGTTGGCTGGTTAATGATGCAGAGTGACACTGCAGCATAGTTTCAATTTCCATAGTGGCTGAGGCATGGTGACCCTCATGATGAACTCACCATCAGTCTAATGAAACAGCACCTTCGTATCCGATGGAACTTTAAATTTCATGGTTTATTGTGCTTCAACTCCATCTATTTGTCATTGCTGTGACCATACAATACTCTTAAATGACAAATTGATTATAACTTGTTTATCTTTATTTTTAGTTGACTCGGGGACTAGAGCATTTAATGAGAATTCCAGATTTTCACTTTCTTTCATGAAACAGTTTCCAGACTTCAGTCTTGAAAGATCTTCCTCTAATTCGAAGTTTCGGATTGTTGATGGTTACCATGTGTCTCTGCTATTGAATGTCTTTATCATTTTGATCATGTCAGTTGTTGTCAACTGTCTAATCTCAAATGAATTCAAGCAAAGTTTATGTAACCTTTCATAATTTAACTCTTGAAATTCAAGACTTTGGGGAGTATCACACCAATGCCAAAAATGTTCAGTGGAAAGATGTATTAAGCTCTCAATTCTCTCCAAAGCTAAAGCACATCTCCATTAACTCTGGGTGGATATATTGTTCTTACTTTCATAGCTTTAACTCCAATTTTGTGAAGACTTGATGAATTTGCAAACTAACCACCGAGTTCCATTTCCAGAAAGCTTTGCATTTATATAATGCTTTGTGTAACTGTTGAATGTCTGTCATTTATATGGGATACTTTTTGAACTGTAGTCCTGTTGTAAAGTTTGAAACATGGCAGTCAATTTGAATTTAGCATGCTCCTTTGCACAGCAATGTCATTGTCATCTTAATAGGTTTCTGTTGTGGAATACATTTTGGTGAGGACAACTCGCTTAATCTAGGTAGTGTTTTGGGATGCTTAATGTCTAAAACAGCAGTTAATTTCATATCTCATTCAAAAGACTGGGTTTCCAACAGTGCACTACTTCAATACTTATGCATACATAATTGGGACTTGGACATGGAACCATGTCGTTCAGAGGAGAATGGCTGTCATCATGTTTTGGAAGATTCTTCATTTTTCTTAAAGTAGCTGACTTGCTATTTGCATGAAAATGAATGAACACCTTGCTTATAGTTTAATTCAAAAGTAAGTGATTACATCAAAAATCTAAAGATCTAAAATCATTAATTTGAAAATGGAAATTTGGGTATAATGATGTGCTGCATTTGAGTTATTTGGTTTATTTATGTAACTGCAGATTTTTTGAGTTAATCAGTCTGCCTGTTGTACAATTATGATTTTTAGTGGTTTGCTTTTGATGTTGCAAAGTGAAATGTGATTTTTTTTTCTGGTGTATTTTGTTTCAGTGTGTCGTTGGTGGGTGTACTGCCAGCTTTGCCTCACAGGGTGGCCTTGCTCGTCACGTACCTACACACTTCAGCCAACAGAACTCTGCAAAAGTCACTAGTCAGCCGAAGGTTAAGGAGGAGTCACCTTCTAAAGCAGTTATGAACAAACGGAGAAGGCTAAAGAATAAACGACGACGTTCACTACGTAAGTTATTATTTCTGATTTGTTACCAACCAACGATTTCCAACCAACGATCTCCTTTCTAGTTCTGTCTTCTATGGTTTAAATAAGAACGTTATTCCACTATGTCCTTGGATGCAGCAGTTGATATTTGGTTCATCTCATCTCAGGAATGTATTAACTTTGTTCAGTGTGATGGTTTTTATTTTGCCGGTGACTATGCAGTAGCAATACCTGTAATTTGTAAAAGAAAAGAAATTCCCAGCTGTAAATGGGTACTTTGCCATTTAAGGCAGGTATGGCAAAAATGATTTTGTATGGATGAGTGTGTTGGCCTGATGATTTCGTTTCCCCCTCACCTACCCCACACTCCTTATGAAATGTTAGTAAATGCCCAAAGGGTTTATTGATGCCTTTTATGAAATTGAATTTCCAACTCTTGCATACTTCAGCCTGTGTATGATTGAAGTCTTGTTTCATGTGGTTTAATGCCTACCCTCTGAGATCTCTTGTGTAGATACTCAGATGGACAAACACAAGAGTATCTCTAGTCGCAAGATGGGTTTACCACTGTCTTCAGCTACCCACTGAAGTAGTGAGACGTTTGGTTAGCTCAATAATCTGAGTATGACAATAATTCATTTCAACTCCAAATAATTATTCTTCATATTTAACCATTGGCCCAACTTTGTTTTGCCTTAGGCAGAATTTAAGGTATTGAACAAAATTCTGGAAATAGAATGATTTTAGTCAACATAAAGCCTGATCAGATTAACAATGACTTACTTACTTTCAGTTGGCTTCTGTGCTGGAAATTGTTGGATAAGGGGCTCCTGTTATGAACTTTTTCCAGGGATCCACAAGTTTATCTTTGCAAATGATCTTCCTAACAGCCACATCACTACTTGCAGCAGTCACAGTGCCTTTTTATTTTGAGATTTAAGTGTCTCGCAACACATTGGGCCCTTTGACAACTCCTATGAAAAACTTTTATGAGTTACGTGGGGCTAGGAATGTGGTTGTCAGGCCTTTGAAGTTTGAGACTGGTAGCAATGTAATTTGGAGGGGCAGCTTACCATTGTTACTGGTGACTTAAAGTAGGTTCTTAAGCTCCTAACTTCATGTAGATATCTATAATCTTTTGAGAGAGTCAGATCCTCTGAATTCTATGCCTTTAATGGACTCTCTTGGAGGGTTACAAATATGGGAAATGCTCATTGGGGAATTCAGTTTCCTGTGCAATTCCCATGGGCTTTCTGCATGACACAGACATGTAACTCAATCTACGTAGCTTCAGTATTTCGATGGCCTTTGGAATATCTGTGGCTACGTAACCACTCGTCAAATATTCAAAGCACAGAGATGCAGTTTGGTGGATGATATGTTCACAAAATTTGAATGATTTGCCACTTAATTTCGCTATGGTTTAATTGTCTTCCTTTATTGAAACATCGGATGACCAGCTTAGAACATAGAATATTACAATGCAGTACGGGCCCTTCAGCCCTCGATGTTGCGCTGCCCTGTGAAATTAATCTGAAGCCCATCTAACCTACACTATTCCATTCTGGTCCATATGCCTATGCTGACTACTATTAAGCTTTATAGAGCAGCATGCTTGCAGAAATAAGAATAAAGTGCTTTTGTTTTGTTCTTTTATGATATATGAACAGGGAAGAGTTTGTCTGAAGTTGTGGCAATGACTCCAGCATTAGTTGCTCCAAGGTGAGACTGAGCACCAAAACTCAGTGGTTCAGGCTGCTTTGTCATAGTAAGCAGAAGGAGTTTTGCTGTTATAACGATCATTTTGCTGATGATAAGCAAATAATTGAGACATGATTCATGCATGTGTATGGATAAGGACTCTTTTTTTCTGTCATCCCTACTGCTAATGGAGGTGCTCTGTTCAGAGATCACAATGCCAAATGTGTGAAATAGGAGTAGAATGTAGGTGGGCTTAGTGCAGGCAGTTTGTTACTGCCTGGCACATACAAATAATTTGACTTTGGTGTAACCTGTACATGAAAAAAGTACACACAATATTTTTCTACAGTTGAATCACCAGATTGATTGTCCCTCAAGTGAGCACAGGTAGTGTTCACTGATGTCATGTATATAACATTTGTGGTGTCAGCAGAAGGCTACTTTGAACCATTTACAGTGTAATAACATTTTTGTCTTTATTGAAGTAACAATTTAGAATTTGAGAACCGTTTTGATTTCTGATGTACATGAATGACTTTTTGATCTTGAGGGATTTCCATATTTTCTACTGATTTTGGTGGTTGCAAAAGCTTTGCTTTTATAAGCCAGGATATAATCTACAACCCAGCCCATGCTGGTTATTTCTTTGTAATTGCAACACCTTTTATGATCAAATACCTTTTGACAGATGGTACAGTGATATATTACAGGTATTGTAACAGATGAGTTTTACTGTGGGCAGGACTGTAAGAAAAGCAAGCTATAAATTTGACCTGAGCCAGTGACACAAATTTATGTAGCTGTGGGAAATTGGGGTAAAGGTACATTGCAGCCAACTGATATTTTTGAATGGTGTATATATAAAAGTGAATGTGTTCAGTTCCAACGAGCTTTGGAACCGAGGAAATTTTTTTTTTGAGGAAGAATCAAATTTGCATTCTGAATCTTTGAGAGCTGCTTTAATTCCTCTATGTCCTATTAAAATGAGATCATCGAGAGTCTATGATTTGCATCTGGATACGCAGGCTAACTTGTCATGGTGTACAGCTCCTAGTTGAAGCACTTGCCATCCTTTCAGCCAACTTGAGTTAGCGTGTTTAACGTTAGCCTCCAGAATTTGTTTACGTTTATGCTGTGCATGTTTTGCCTAAAATATGTAAGCATAATTTGAGGTGGAATTCTGACTGACCCTTTTTAAATTTTTGACCCATATCACACTTACTGTTTTTACATTTTATCTTGAGAGCAGAGTTTATTTAATTTTTGATCTATCCTCCAGTAACTAATTGGATAGATTTCAAAAATATTGGTAATTCAAGTGAAGTTATATATATTAAAGTGAGCAGCCCTTTGATAACTTCCTTTTGTTTTGCAGCAAGACCGCATGACTTTTTTGACGCACAAACAATGGATGCAATACGACATCGGGCCATCTGCTTTAACCTGTCAACTCATATTGAAAGCCATGGAAATGGGCATAGTGTTGTGTTCCATAGCACAGTGAGTAAAATCTTCCTAATGGACTGCTTTTCTACTTTAATGCTGTTGACTTGCAGGCATGAAAATAAGTTCTTAGTATCATAATATCCTTTCAACTCAATCTAGTGGAGACTGCAAATGTGGGCTGGAAGTACATAGGATAAAAGATTGAGACAGATGTCTGTCAGGTGAGAACATACATGGCTCAGTTCTTGCTAGATTAAATGTGAAGCTACTCTTGTGCTAACTAAGTATGCTGACGAGACAACTCCACCTGTAACAGTATCACATTTTACTCTGGCCATATTCCCCTCATTGCACATTCTGGCGATTGATGATTGGATGCTTCATACAAAAAAAAGTCTTCTGCAGTGACTGCGTTTATGTATGAACTGGATGAGCATATGAAATCCACGTAATACTGAGGTCTTCCAATTGAATGTTAGTCGTTCAACGATGTTTAGTCTATTGTTAATCATAAATTCCTGAATTATTTAAGTGTTGAGCTGATTGATCGCTGTTAGGTTGAGAGCAGTTTGGGATTCCATGTTGGCCTTTGCACCCTGGACTAGCGAGCAGTAACATCAACTACCATAGACTATTGTGTACAAATGTAAGTCTTGAACATATTAAAATCCCACAACAGGTTGTCGGAGTGCACTTGTGTATCATATAGAGACTCAGTAGTTTTGCATCCAGGTACATTAGGCCATCTGTCATGTCATGAAGCTTTTGTGTAAGCAATTTTCACCCTTTTAGCCAATTTGAGATGATGTACGTAACATGAACCACTTGGTTTTGTTGTTTTGCCTAAAATATGTAAAATATATCAAGCTAAGCAATAAAAATGAATGTGAGCAGTTGGACCTTTCTCTGTGCTGAGGAACTGTGCATCACTTATGAGAGGATCGGCAAAGACAAACTGTTTCAGAGAATGATTGTTTTCAGTAGTTTAATTTGATAAATCAGTGCCTTCCCATAGATTTTTGTCAAAAGAAATAATTTTACGGCAGCAAAAGAAACCTGGATATGTTAAATTTTATGGGTTCAGTTCAGTACTTTTCCAACTTTATTACAGTCTACCAGAAGAAAGGGATTATATCTGTTTGATTAATTCATACAAACGAAATTTCATTTAAAAAGTTCCTGCTTCACAGCAATGCAAATCATGCATGTTTAGTTAACACACAAACTAATGATTTATTAATATGATCAAAGGCAATTTCTAGACATACACTCGATACCCATTCAGTTGCTTTTAGGGCACTTTACTATCCACCAGTGGGTCCTACCTTAAGTTTCACTGAAGAATAAAATCCCTGCGAAACAACCGCTGGTTGTTATGATTCCCAGAGTCTATGTGATAAACCACAGATTTTTGTCTATTGGTATTATGAATTCATCGCTGGTATGATGACTTCATACAGTCATTCTGCATTTTAATGCACTTAATAAATTATGCCTTCAAAGCTGATCCAGATAAGCTGAAGAAATCTATTGCAGAAAATTGCTGGGGAGCAAAGTAAAGGGCTTGCAAGCTAAGTATTGATCTAGGGTTGATATATACACAAGGTTGTTTAAATTCATTTTGTGAGGATGCAGGTGTCACTGGCTGGCCAGCATTTATTGCCTGTGCCGAGTTGCTCTTGAGAAGGTGGTTGTGAGTAGCCTTTTTGAACACTGCAGTCCCTACTGTCATTAGGGAGGGAATTCCAGGATCTTGACCCAGAAGCAGTAAAGAAATGGCAATATCATTACAAGTCAGGATGGTGAGTGGCTTAGAGGGGCACTTGATGGTGGTGTTCCCATACATTTGTTGACCTTGTCTTTCTAGGTGGAAATGGTTGTGGGTTTGGAAGGTGCTGTTTAAGAATCTTTGAATTTCTCCAGTGCATCTTTTAAATAATACAGATTGCTGCTATTGAGTGATGGTGGGGAGAATGGATACTTGTGGATACAATGCCAATCAAGCAGGTTGCTTTGTCTGGATGGTGTCAAGCTGCTTGTTATTGGGGCTGCACTCATTCAGGCAAATGGGGAGTATTCCATGGCTCTTCTGACTTTTTAGATGATTGGTAGACTCTGGGAAGTGTGGTGGTGAGGTATTTGCCACAGTATTCCTAGCTTCTGATCTGCTCCTGTAGCTACATGTGGTGAGTCCAGTTGAGTTCCTGATCAATGATAACTCCCAAAGGGCAGTGGCTAGATTGTCTCACGAGTGATGGCCATAGCATGCATTTGTGCAACGCGAATGTTATTTGGTTGACACATGCTGCAATCTATATTACATAGCATTAATTCCTTGTTAGTTTCTGTGTGTGCACATTGACTGAGGATTGGATTATAGTGCAATTGCCTCAGTTCAAAGTATCATCAGAGGCTTTCTGTTGAGGATTATTTTCAACTCTGTTTGAACAAAGCAATACTCGTGGATCTGTGTATCTCATGAAGGAATAGAGAAATGTTGGTCAATAAACAATGTAGCTAGCTGAAGAACTTGAACTAGCAGTGATGAATACAGGATAATTTGTATTTTTCAATGTCAAATCAGATTCTTCAGTTTAGTTAACCCCTGTGATTGTGCTGATGTTTGTCACTCCTCTGAACTAAATGTCCTTGTCAGTCTTGTTCAGGTGGTATAGCTATGTGCAAGCAATATTAAACTTGTTTCTACTAGCTGACTTTGTGATGCTTCATAAACATCAAAAATTCAGCACAGTGCTTGGTTTGGAAAAAGGTTAAATGCCTGAGCAAAATATAGACCAGGGAGCAGGCACCAAACCAGTTAAATTTCTTGAGCAGATTCTGAATTAACTCCTTAGATTCAATTACTTGAAGGCATGATGTCCTGATGCCCCTCGAGGCAAATACCCATGTAACCTCCAGGTGGTTTAAATTGCTGTCTTCTGTCATCCATTTCACAGGTTTTGAGAAAGTCAATGGGCTGGATGGGTAAAGGACCAGAGGTCCCATCTTTTGTATGAGATATTAAACCAGGGCCCCGTCAACACACTCAGTGGATACTAAAATACTCTGTTACTATTTCAACTAAGAGCAGGGTAATTATCTTCTGTGACCTAGCCGGTATTTAGTCCTCAAATGTAAATTGTGTAGGACATTGTGGTCGTTAGCATATTACTCTGAGTTTATTGTGCTCAAATGGCTGCTGTATTTCTTGAATTGTGCTAGGTACTACTTTCCAAAAGTGCTTTTGGGAAATGTGGTTGTACAAAGTACTATATAAATGCATACCTATGTTTATGCAAAAGTATCAGGAATGTTGTTAGATTGGGGGCATGGGTTATATTTGCTGCAGAGGTATTTTGTTATATGCACAGCACCTCAGCCCAAGTTACTCAAGATGTTAAGTTGGTGAGATCAATTCAGCTTCACAGTAAACTGCCATACTCTCATTTTATGAGGCTGTGTTTCCACATTTATTATCCACTAATGTTGCTTGTGCTCATAAGAGCTTAGCTGTTTGGAGCACAACTCACTGTTTTGACCTTCCAACAGGGATTATGTTTCTGATCAAAGAAATAATGGGAGCCATCTAGAGGTGACACTTCAGTCTATATCTGTTTTGTTCTTAAAACAAAATAAAGACCTGTGGATGGTGGAAATTGGCAACCTTTTCCTAGCTTCAGTCAGTTCTAAAGCAGGGTCACTGGAGTCTAACATTAATCGTTTTGTTTTTGACTCTGTTTTGTTCTTTGTGGATTAACCAGAAACTCTGCAATGGGGTCAGGGACCCAATCCATGCTTTATAGGTTAGATATTACATGGGGCATGTGTTCTAACACACGTAAATGGTTTGTTTTATTTCCCTTCGTTTTCACAATTGCATCCTTGTTTTTAATACTTTATTTAACCTCAATGTGTACTAACCTGTAAGATAGGTTTTTTCAGACTGTGTTTTCCGAGAGTTTAGCCCATTGCTCTTCCAGTTTCTGACTAATTTGTGACAAAATGTTGCTAACTTAATAACTTTCTTCTTGAGTCAGGATGGCTTGTGCAAGAAATGAAATGACATGACTGAGAGTGAGGTGTATTATTGAAACAGGATAGATGGTGTTGTGCTGCTTATCTGACAAACAGTTCTTCACCTTTATATATAATGTTGAGCATACTGAATAAAATGTCCTGTTGCACACGAAATTTAGAGAGAATGTTTGGACACACTGACTTAAATGTTTGCTGCATTGTTGCTGAGCTTTAGGCACAAATTCTATTATTTTTAGTGTGGAAATATTTAGTTCAAGAGAATACAGCAATTACAAAATCCGTTATGCCAATGTAAAATCACTCTAAATTTGAAACTCAAAAGTGTTTATAGTATGCCTGAATTTTCCCTTCCAATTGAGGTTAGACCCTCCACGTCAATGTAGGTGTGTTGAATTGGACCTTGTTTAGGCGTTTCCTTTGATCAGAGGGAGAAATTAGAGTTTTTGTGGGGTTGCAATTTTTGTGTTCATCCCACCAATGCTTGTCTCAGAATATAACATGATGTTAAATGTATGAACCCTTTCCTTTTGATTCTCCGAATATAAACTGTCCTTAAACTGTGAAAATGTAGATTTAAAATAGACAGTGTTCACCACGTCAAGTTGGAGCAGGGTATGGAGGAATCCGTTATAGATGTTAATCGTAGAAAGAAAGACTAGATAGCTGTGAGGTAAATCATTGCTTTAATAAATTGTTCTTGTTCAGGCTGATTTTTGGTCATTTAATCTTTTTTTCTTTGCTCCTTTTTTCCCCCTGGCCCTTTTATTTTTTTTAAATCACTAAGACCTTGCACTGAATGTTAACAATGTCCATTTTACGCAATATTATCTGCAAGGCAAAGGAGACTTTTGGAGGGATTGCAAGTAATTATATCCAGGAACTCCCAAAGTAGGGATGGCTGCAAAAGGAGGGGGAAATCAAATATTTTATTCTGATGCAGAGATGTAGAAACCTTCACTGATTAAGAATCTAGAAAGAATACAGTTAGACCAGGGCGAAAGTTTCTTTGTCCCATTCTCTCAAAAAGCATAGGAGGATTCTGCATTATCCTTAACCCACTGCTTCTAAATCCCTTTTAAAGGAAGCATTTCAAATAGTTAAATGTTTTACACAGTACAGTGGAGTTCAGTAGATTTCCTTGCGTCATTGGCATGGTAGACTTGCACAGGAAATACCCCAGTTTTAATGCAGGACATCACAAGTGCACGCCAGTACCAATCTGGTGATCACCATTTTTGAGCTCATGCAGAATGCTAATCTTGTGAATGATAGCTGCCATTGAGAAGATTGCCAGTCACTTCCTGTACAGAAGCAACTCATCCTACATTCTGACACAGCTAATAGGGCTACCAACCTCTATTGGACTCTGCTTAAATCAGTGAGATTAGCAAATAATGGAATTTGAAGCCTCCTTTTATGTTGGCAATCTAATTTCTTTCTTACATAGTTGATTCACATTAGCAGAAGCTAAAATGATGTTAATCATAGCAACTCTAAGAATGCAATGGCTAGATTACAATAACAGTTTTTCAGTAAAATTCTGTACAAACTGAACTCCTCCAAACATTTGTTGTATGATGTGCAATCTAATGTATTTGTCCACAAGAGGGCAGCCAGCACTCATTTAAAGAAGCTGCATTTCTTTAAACCTCTCCATGAGCTTTGAATCAAAGTTGTGACAGTATTTGGCCTCAGTTTGTTTTCAACTGTAGTTGAAATATGGATGCAAGATGACAAAGTGCATAGTACCCTTTTTGTTTTTGTAATTACAGGGCATCCAAAGTCGAACATTTTTTTGAAATTTGATCACTATTGTAACATAATAGAACATACCAGCTAAGTTTTAGTCCTCATAAAAACGGAGTGTTAAGTAAGCATATAAACCCTCGGTGCTCTTTGGTTCTTAAGTGGCTTCAGGGATTTTCTTCATTGCACATGAGAAGGTTGAAGTCTTTGCTTAACATCCCACCTGAACGTTTGCACTTCTGTCATTGGAGTGTAGCCTCGTTTGTTTAGTCTCTGGAGCCTGACACATACCCCCACCCCAATCTTATGGCTAAGATGCATGAATTCTGCCAACTGAACAATGTTACTATTCTTACAAAAAAACTGAGTCCCACTTTCATCCATGCTGGGATGCTTTAATTTACAGCACAGCCACAAAACTAGAAGTACAGTTTTTATCTGGATGATTGAGACATTGGTGTACATCTCATGATGTTTGATTGTTAAAAGATTTAGCCATTTGAATCCTGTGAAAGCACACTGCATTTGGTATATTGTGGACAATTCTTAGCATATCCTGAGGAGGAGCAGCATTAAAGATCAAGCTTGGGCTATTGTGAAGGGTTTCATGTTTATCATGTATTGACCCTTATGTGGAGCTTATATGTGCTAGTTTATGTTAAATAGTTCTTTAAAAAACTATTTAATATGTACATATAACTACATTGAAAATAAGTTTATTGAGAACAGAACTTTAACATTTTATAATTTTGATTTTAATTCAACTTTAGAAGGAAAGACTAAAGTTTACCACAGGCTGTTGTGCTGTAACACACTTCGTTAGCTTGAATTGGCTATATCGTGATTGACAAATTATGGACGTTGCTTGGATAACATAACTTTTCAACTGAACGAGTATAGCGATTTTCTATTAGTGATCTTCTACAGCATGATTTTCTATAGTGGCTTTCCATAGCACGGTTTTCTGTAGTGTAAAATTGCAGAGGAACAAACTGTTGTATTATAACAGAACGACCTCTGTTGAATTATTTTAAGTCTGGTGTTTTTGTCAAATGAACTCAAGTTGCACAGTCATATAGTTGAAGCATGGCTTGTCTGCCACTCATTGGATACTTCTCAAAAGTGCTCTTGCATTTAAAGGTGTGGGGGAGGCTGAGTAGTGTTGCTGCACATTTGTGGTAATTTGCAAACTGCCTGTTTCCTGGGCAAAGTGCTCTGGTGATTAAGTACTGTCTGCCATGAAAACTGATCTAGAGATGGGCACTTAGAACCACTGAGGAGAAAATCCCCAAAAGAGAGAGCTCTAGATTAACCCCATGATTGATTATTAGCAATGTTACTAGAGATCAGACAGATTATTAAATGTCACATGAATTGTGCAGATGTTAGATTATGGATGATAAGTTTTGAAGCTCTCCTTTATTTCGGCAGTGAAATACATTTCTGCAGGTGAGTTGACTGGGTTTTATGGCTAATGAGATAAGCATCCTGAAGCAAATCCACAAAAGCTTGAATGGAACTGAATGACCTGGTTACATTTTGAATGGTCATTTATCAATAATCCATTCTGAAGTAGAATTTTGTTCTGTTTCTTGCATTATTTTGAGAATTTTTAAAATCGCACCATGTGCTGTACAGAAGGCAACTTTTTTGCCAGTAAATCCAATAAGATTTGAAACTGGTAGTTTCTAATTGATAAATTTCCTCTAAATTGTGTTTCTGGGAGGTGATCATACATATTCACATCATGCAGTAAGTTGGATCATTGTATGACTGATACTTAACACGTGAATCGCCTCAGCTTCAAGAGCGAGTACAAACATTGGGTTGAATGTCCAGACATATTTTGGGAAAAGTACAGCATGTCCTCAGTCTAGATGTCGAATATCATTGTTCCGTTACATTACATGGCTTTTATTGTATGAGGTTTTGTAACATTTTCAATTCCAGATTTATATAGCCTTAATGTAGCTTCTTGAAATGAAATTATAAGATTAACTTGTTCATTTTTCAGATGAGAGCTGCAGAAACTGAAGCAATCAATAAAATTGTCATAAATATATTGCAGTGATGGTAACCTCTGGGACAGAAGCACTGTTGAGACCCTTAGGATGTTGAAATATTATGTCAGTGTAGGAGAAAGGGATTTGTTCGCAAAATTCAAAGATTTGCTCTTGGTTTGCCTTTGCTTATGAACTTTCAACCATTTTCGGAGGTGGGAGACAATAAATGATGATTTGAAGGACAAAATATGGAAGTGAGCACCATGCGCAGGAAAAAATGTTCCTTGTAAAGGAATCTTTTCTCAAAGCATTAAAATTGATGTGAACACAGTTTAATCTTTGGTCTGTCATTTGAAGTGTTAAGCACCAACCTTATGTTAATTTGGATATTTGTATTTCTGGGAAGCATTTAAATATGAACCAGGACTGCAAAACATAAAATTAAAATAGTAGTTAATCAATGAATGTAGTTTATTTCATTGTATAATCGTTTTGTCTTTGCTTAGTTTAGTTTTGTTTTTAATTCATTAGGTAATAGCACGAAGGAGGGAGGATTCTGGGAAGGTGAAAGTGCTGCTTCACTGGACACCAGAAGATATGTAAGTTTTTGAACCTATGGTGCCGCTATATTTTTCCAGATCGAACATTGATTAGTTCACCTTCAAATGTGTTAAGAAGGTTCTGCCCAGCGTGGCTGTGAAGGTATGACACTGAAGTTGGTTACAAGCTTATTTAGTTGCTTCAGCAATTGATTTGTACCTGAAGTTGAGTATTTTTTCCTACAAGACTAAGGAAATAGTTTTGGATAATGGGGCAGTGAATCTCTTGAATGTGCTCAAACCTCTTGTAGGGCTGGCAATGAAATATCTGTAGTACGAGGCTAGGCTCAACAATAACACTGGTGCCTGAATCAAAAGATTGAGGGCTCACATCCTGTAGTGAGGAGGTCTGCAGAGGGTTAGATGGTGAAAGGTTCTATGTAAATGCATGTTCTTTCTTTTCCATGGAATGTAAATTTAGACAATGAATCATTTGGTTGACCAGCATGCACTTGTGTTGAGATACTTAATCTGATTCCAGTTTGTGTTTTCCTTATATATAGATGCTGTACTGTTTTCTATTCAAGCAATGATCAAATGTAAATTTATATGCACATAGGTTAGTCTTTGGGGCTGAGAATTTCACATTCTTCTCTTGTCTAAATTTGTAAGTTTGTGTAAGGTTGGTTACCAGACTTTGGGAAGGAGGATGTATTGACCCTGAGGGGAATGCAGTATAGGTTTGCCAGCATGATACCTGGACTCCAGTGGTCAAATTACAGGCTGAGGTGACACGCTATAAAGTTGTATTCCTTGGAATTTAAAAGGCTTAGGGTGATTTGATTGAAGGTTTCAAGGTATTCCGGGGAAACAAGCTTGGGGATGAGTGGAACAATTACTATTTGGAAAACCAATGACGAGGAAGGAGGGTCATAGTCTAAACATGTGATTCAAGTGTTTTAGTGAGCTTGGAAAACAGTCAAAGAGTGGAGAAACTTGGTGCTGTCTTCTGCCAATGATAGGTGATGCTCGTTAACTTAATTTTAAAGCTAAGATTGATATTTTTAAGCTGAATATTTAACAACTTATGAACAATACATGTATGCATGGATAAGTATGTGGATCAGCCATGATCTCATTGAAATGAACAAGTTTGAGTTACTTATTTGCCTATTCCTTTTGCTATGTTGCTAACTGTTTCTCTGAATTGATTACTTGCTCTATGAAATGTTATTTCAACAATATAATTTTGGCCAGGTCTGTTGTCTTATTGATTCTGTTATGCTAAGCATATAAACTCCTGGACTGTTTAGGGTGAATACTAAAACATTTGTGGCTGGATCTATGCATTTCAAAACCAGTGAATATATGATCTATAACTAAAGCTGTGCCAGTCGCTGTCTTCTTTCTTTCTTAAATCATTTAATCTGTCTGGGAGATGAAAACTCATTGTCTGACTTGCTATTTTACAGTCCTCGTCACAAGCTTGTGCTGCAATAGGTGAATTGCAATAATTTAATCTAATTGCACTCTGAAAGACTAGATTTGTTTCACTGCCCAATTATTTAAAGACCCAGATTGCTTCTGTCAGACCTCTAACTGTGAATCCCTGAGTGATGCCAGCATGTTTTTGATTGTAACAGCTTATCATGAGGGATATAGATTGCTGATTTCTCTGGCCGAGAAGACTGGCAAACCTTAGCTCATGTTAAAGTTAGAACTAGAATAGGAATTGGCCTTCCAACCCTTGGATCTGCTCTTAATTAAATATCATGACTGGTCAACTCCATCTTCCTGCCCCTCCCCATTCGTACGCAAATGTACCAGTTTCAGTCTGAGATCTACTCACTAACAAAGCATCTGTAATTCTTTGGGACTGCCTCATTCCCAACCCTATACCTAGCGATTTATTAATTGCCTTCTACATACTGGCAGTCATTCTTCTTCCACATACCTCATGTTTAGACTTGTACAGTTTGCACTGTCATAAACAATACCCAACTTGTATGATGTGAAAGATGTTAACAGATATAATGAGAGCTTCTAAGAGGAAAAATCATTCCTTTCTCCTAGACACTTCAAGATAATTCAGTTGTCCAATGTTAGAGTGGAATTGTAAGCATTCCACCAGAGATCTATGAAGGACCTGCTTCCCTACTTCAACCCTCACCTGAGGCATGATGGCCCTCAGGTTAAACTCACCACCACTTGTCTTTCTCTAATGGGTGAGTGTCCTCTGGGACTGACAACTTTCATTTTCGCAACACAGCCATAGAAAATTTACAGCACACAAGCTTTTCAACCCAGCCCCCCCTCCTCCAACTGAGTAAGCTACGCACCATTCTAATTCCACTTGCTAGCACTTGAATGAAAATGCTTATTGCCTTTGTGTCTATTAAAAATCTACCAGGTAACTGAGGTTACTTTTGCCTTGCACTTTATTTGGTTGATGTGAAAACCATCCAATTTTTTGAAGTTCTGCCAGACCCTTGAAATGTAAAATCCATCATCTCTTGGCTACTGCTTAACTGAAGTAATTAGGCAAGATAATTGTTGAATGAAAGTGTATTGGGTAAGGAAATGTGCAAAAATTAATAATGAATCTTGTTAAGGTGCAGTAATTCACTTTTGCTTCTATTACATGGTCATCAGTCATAGATTTTGGTCTTTGAGAATTGTACATCAGTGCTTTTTCTCCTCTTCAAAAAGTCAGAATTTTGCACTGAGCCCCTAATGGGGGAGGTAGTTTTTTTTTGCGCAACAATATTACAATACTTTGAACCATACCATTTTGGTTCTTAATTTCGTAGGTAAGATAAGTTCGCATTCTTGGAAATTGTCTCCACATAGTGTAGAGAGACAGCTGTCTGTGGGTCAAGATACACTAATCCCTTGTGGGAATGTGGGTTAACAGGATTTCTTAACATGTTAGAACATTGAGTTTCATTTTTCTAGAGAGATGGACTGACCAATAAAGAAGTTGTTAAATCTGTGTGGAACCTCCTCGTTCACACTTCCAGTACTGTGAAGCATTTGCTTTTCTCAAGTCTTGAGAAGATTTGTAGCTCTGGTTGAGATTCTGGATATAAGTTTGCCCACTGAGATGGAAGGTTCGTTTTCAGATGTTTCATTGCCATATTAGGTAATGTCATCAATGAGCCTCTGGTTAAGCGCTGGTGGTATGGCCCACTTTGTGTTTAGGTTTTGTTGGGTTGGTGATGTCATTTCCTGTTCTCTTTCTCAGCGGGATAAATGAGATCCGACTCAGTGTGTTTGTTGAGGGTATTCGGGTTGGAGTCCCATGCTTCCACAGATTCTTGCACGTGTCTCTGTTTGGCTCGTCCTTGGATGGATGTGTCGTCCCAGTCGAAGTGGTATCCTCCTCCATCTGTATGGAAGGATATTAGAGAGAGAGGGTCATGTTGTTTTGTGGCAAGTTGATGTTCATGTATCCTGGTGGCTAGTTTTCTGCCTGTTTGTCCAATGTAGTGTTTGTTACACTCCTTGCATGGTATTTTGTAAATTATGTTAGTTTTGCTTGTCTGTATGAGGTCTTTCAAGTTCTGTTTTAGTGTGTTGGTGAGTTTGTGGGCTACCATGATGTGAAGGGGTCTGCATAGTCTGGCAGTCATTTCCGAGTGTGGCTAGGGTTTCTGGGCGTGTTTTGCCTGCTTGTTTGGGTGTGTTGCTGAGAAATTGGCACTGTGTTCAGTGGGTACCCGTTCTTTTTGAATGCACAGTATAGGTGATTTTCCTCTCTGCTACAGTGTGTTGGCTCGTTGAAATAATGTTCAGATGCAACTTCATTTGTGGATGTTGGGATGATTTGCATCTGTGAATCAGTATTTGACCCGTATGTGGTGTTTTCTTGTAGATGCTGCTTTGAAGTTCCCCATTAGGTGTTTGCTCCACTGCGACATCTAGGAATGGCAGTTCGTTTTCCACCTCTTCAGTGAATTTTATGCAAGTAAGGGTAGTATTAAGGGTTTGCAGGTTTCCTCTAATTTGTTTTCTTTAGTGATGACAAAGGTGTCATTCATGTAGCGGACCCAAACTTTGGGTTGGATTGTTGACAGCTGTTTGTTCGAGTCTCTGCATTACTGCCTCTGCTAAGAACCCTGATATCAGAGATCCCAAGGGTGTTCCGTTAGTTTGGAGGTCTAACTTGTTGAAGGTGAAGTGGGTGGCAAGGCATAAGTCCACTAGCTTGAATATATTGTCCTTGCTGATGAAGTTTGTATGTGTCTTTGGGTTTTTCTAATAATATGGGACTAGGTCAGATTGGGATATCTGGTCGGCATGGATGAATTGGACTGAGGGGTCTGTTTCCATGCTGTAAGAATCTATAACTATGTAGTCAGTGTTTCCTTGGCCGGGTTGATATCGATGGATGTGAATAGGGCTGTTCCATCAAAGGAGATCATTAGTTCAACCTCTTCTATCTTGGTGTCTTTGGTCTTCAGGAATTCTTGGGTGGAGTGGATGGAGTAGCGTGAGTCTTCTACTAGTATTTTAATCTTTGGTATAGCTCTTGGCTAATCTGTAAGTTGATATTCGGGGTAGTGAGACTATAGGTCGGAGGGGGGCTCCTGGTGTGTGAATTTTGGGAATCTGTAGAAGTGTGGTGTGTTGGATCAGTCTGGTTGCATTTTTTTTAAGTCTGTCTTATTTCTCCAGATTAGAGTCAGAGTTGTACATCATGGAAACAGACCCTTCGGTCCAACACGTCCATGCTGACCAGATATCCCAACCCAATCTAGTCCCACCTGCCAGCACCTGGCCCATATCCCTCTAAATCCTTCCAATTCATATATCCATCCAAATGCCTCTTAAATGTTGCAATTGTACCAGCCTCCTCCACTTCCTCTTCCACTTTCCATACCCGTACCACCCTCTGTGTGAAAAGGTTGCCCTTTAGGTCTCTCTTATATCTTTCCCCTCTCACCCTAAACCTATGCCCTCTAGTTCTGGACTCCCCAACACCAGGGAAAAGACTTTGCCTATTTACCCTATCCATGTCCCTCATAATTTTGTAAACCTCTATAAGGTCACCCCTCAGTCTCCGACGCTCCAGGGAAAACAGCCCCAGCCTGTTCAGCCTCTCCCTGTAGCTCAAATCCTCCAACCCTGAAAACATCCTTGTAAATCTTTTCTGAACCCTTTCAAGTTTCACAACATCTTTCCGATAGGAAGGAGACCAGAATTGCACGCCATATTCCAACAGTAGCCTAACCAATGTCCTGTACAGCCACAACATGACCTCCCACCTCCTGTACTCAATATTCTGACCAAGAAAGGAAAGCATACCAAACGCCTTCTGCACTATCCTATCTACCTGCGACTCCACTTTCAAGGAGCTATGAACCTGCACTCCAAGGTCTCTTTGTTCAGCAACACTCCAGAGGACCTTGCCATTAAGTGTATAAGTCCTGCTAAGATTTGATTTCCCAAAATGCAGCACCTCGCATTTATCTGAATTAAACTCCATCTGCCACTTCTTAGCCCATTGGCCCATCTGGTCAAGAACCTGTTGTAATCTGAGGTAACCTCCTTCGCTGTCCACTATACCTCCAATTTTGGTGTCATCTGCAAACTTACTAACTGTATCTCTTATACTCGCATCCAAATCATTTATGTAAATGACATAAAGTAGAGGACCCAGCACCGATCCTTGTAGCACTCCACTGGTCACTGGCCTCCAGTCTGAAAAACCACCCTCTGTTTCTACCTTTGAACCAGTTCTGTATCTAAATGGCTAGTTCTCCATGTATTCCGTGAGATCTAACCTTGCTAATCAGTCTCCCAAGGGGATCCTTGTCGAACGCCTTATTGAAGTCCATATAGATCACATCTACCGCTCTGTCCTCATCAATCCCCTTTGTTACTTCAAAAAACTCAATCAAGTTTGTGAGACGTGCTTTCCCACGCACAAAGCCATGCTGACTATCTCTAATCAGTCCTTGCCTTTTCAAATATATGTACATCCTGCCCCTCAGGATTCCCTCCAACAAATTGCCCACCACCAATGTCAAGCTGACTGGTTGATAGTTCCCTGGCTTGTCCTTACTTCCCTTCTTAAACAGTGGCATCATGTTTGCCAACCTCCTGTCTTCCGGCACCTCATCTGTGACTATCGATGATACAAATATCTTAGCAAGAGGCCCAGCAATCACTACTTTAGCTGCCCACAGACTTCTCGGGTACACCTGATCAGGTCCTGGCGATTTATCCATCTTTACCCATTTCAAGACATCCAGCACTTCCTCCTCTGTAATCTGGACATTTTGCACAATGTCACCATCTATTTCCTTACAGTCTATATCTTCCATATCCTTTTCCACAGTAAATACTGATGCAAATACTCATTTAGTATTTTCCCCCATTTTCTGCGGCTCCACACAAAGGCCGCCTTACTGATCTTTGAGAGGCACTATTCCCTGCCTAGTTACCTTTTTGTTCTTAATGTATTTGTAAAAACTTTTTTGATTCTCCTTAATTGTATTTGCTAAAGCTCTCGCATGTCCCCTTTTTGCCCTCTTGATTTCCCTTTTAAGTATACTCCTACTTTCTTTATACTCTTCTCAGGATTCTCTTGATCTATCCTGTCTATACCTGATATATGCTTCCTTCTTTTTCTTGACCAAACCCTCAATTTCTTTAGTCATCCAACATTCCCTATACTTACCAGCCTTTCCTTTCATCCTAACAGGAATATGCTTTCTCTTGATTCTTATTTCTGAAGGCTTCCCATTTTCCAGCCGTCCCTTTACCTGCGAACATCTGCCCCAATCAGCTTTTGAAAGTTCTTGCCTAATACTGTCAAAATTGGCCTTTCCCCAATTTAGAACTTCAACTTTTAGATCTGGTCTATCTTTTTCCATCACTATTTTAAAACTAATAGAATTATGGTCGCTGGCCCCAAAGTGCTCCCCCACTGACACCTCAGTCACCTGCCCTGCCTTATTTCCCAGGACAAGGTCGTTTTGCACCTTCTCTAGTAGGTACATCCACATACTGAATCAGAAAATTGTCTTGTACACACTTAACAAATTCCCCTCCTTCGAAGGAGTTTGCACATTCTCCCCGTGTCTGCGTGGGTTTCCTCCGGGTGCTCTGGTTTCCTCCCACAGTCCAAAGATGTGTAGGTCAGGTGAATTGGCCATGCTAAATTCTCCATAGCAATAACTGTATTCGTCAGAGGGTAGTCGGTCTGGATGGGTTACTCTTCAGAGGGTCGGTGTGGACTGGTTGTGTTGAAGAGCCTGTTTCCACACTGCAGGGAATCTAATCTAAACTAAACCTTGAACATCCTGAAGTTTTTTGAGTAGGGCTGTGAGTCTGTTCTCTCGTTGTGGGGTCAGGTCTATTGCCACTTGTTGGTAAGTGTTGGTATCTGTAAGCAATGCGTTCACTTTCTCAATGTTGTCTCTTTGATTTAAAATGATTGTCAAGTGTCCGATGTCTGCCAGTAGGATATACAACTTTTTTTAGTCCTTCTAGTGCTTTCCTTTCTTGTGTATTGAGTGTGTTTCCTCCTTAATGTTGGTGTGACTGCCTGTCTGATGGTTTGCTGGGTTTCTTCTGAGAGTTCGTTGTCTTTCAGTGTTGTTTCTAATGCTAAAAAATCTTTTGTCCGAATCCTGGAAGTTGTAATTTAATCCTCTTACTAAGACACATTTTTAAGTGTCTATTAAGGGTCAGTCAGATAAGTTTTTTTAATCCATGCTTTTGTGTTGTCTGTGTTGTTATTTTGTGTACGTTGTCTCGTGTTTCCTGCAGGTCTAGTTTTTTCATTTTGTGTTTGTCGCTGTCTAATGTCTATGGCTTGTCGTACTGTGTTTGTACCCTTAACACCCCACTAAGCCAAAGGAATAGCAAAGCAATACGGCCACAGAATGCTTAGAGAAATGATTAATGATGCCCACAACAAACCCCGTAAAGACAACCAGGAAATTTTGTGCCAAAAAACTTTACTCACTAATGCAACAAACCATGAATGGACAGACACAGTGCAACAAGTCATAGATATTAAACAGCGACAAATACAGAAAATGAAAATAAACTCGACCTGTAGAAAAACAACTAGACAAGCTTTGAGATGGTATTGAAATATTGTTTGTTGGAGAAACTGTCCCAAACATCAAAAACTGTAAGGACAACAAACTTTTATATACCCACCTCCATAACCAGCATTCCTCAAACATTCCAGAAGGTTCCCCTGGCCTCCGGAACTGCTCAGACGCCATTAGCCATGAGGCTGGTACAGCTACCATCCCCACGGCAATCTATGATGTAGCTTCCGCTTCCACAGTCACTTGCGCCCCTCACTATTTCACACATGACGTCACTTCTGCCCCTGATGTAATTGCTGATGTCACATGTCAGCGACTTCCGCACCCCCTACTGCCAAGTTCGCCCCCAACCAACGCCATTCACCTGCAAACTGCTGACATTGCCCCCATACACACAGATCCCACTGTCACCATCCCCACCCCCCACCCCCCCAGAATTCTGAGGGGAACATCACTCCTCATGACTCCACCCCAATTCCCCCTACCACCACGCCCACTCCTGTTACAGGTTCCTCCCCCACTCCAGCTCCACACCTACCCCAGGTTGTAGCTCTCAACCCTATCAAGTTTTACCAGACCTCCCCTTCACTGAGGGCAAATGATCAGCCCTCAGCAAAGGCCTTATCTTTGTCCCCCTCCATCCGTGCATCAATGAATTTAATACATTCGTGACATCAAACATTTCTTCTGCCGCCTCCGAGCTCACTTTTTCTTTCAGGACTCCCACCCACCTTCTGAGGACCCCTTCACACACCTCCAATGCACTCCATCCATCTGGACACCCTGTGCTGGCCTATTACCCGCCCTCTATTTCTTCGTTTCCAACTGCCACCGAGACATTAACCACCACAACCTGTCTACCCCCTTCCCACCACCCCGCCACCCCCCATTCTAACCTCTCACCTTCACAACATGCAGTCCTCCACTCCCTCTGCTCCAATTCCAACCTCAGCATCAAACCAGTGGATAAAGAGGGTGCAGTGGTAGTTTGACGCACTGATCTTTGCACCGCTGAAACCAGACACCAACTTGAAGACACCTCTTCCTACCGCCCCTCGACCATGACCCCACTCCCCATCACCAAACCATCATCTCCTAGACCATGCACAACCTCATCACCTCAGGAGATCTCCCACCCACAGCTTCCAACCTCATAGTCCAGGAGCCCCGCACTTCCTGATTCTACCTCCTTCCCAAGATCCACAAGCCTGACCAGCCTGGCCGACCCATTGTCTCAGCCTGCTCCTGCCCCACCAAACTCAACTCCACCTACCTTGATACTGTCTTATCCCCCCTAGTCCAGGAACTCCCCACATACATACAAGACACCACCCACACCCTCCACCTCCTCCAAGACTTCAGTTTCCCCAGCCCCCAACGCCATGGGCATACAATCTCTCTACACCTCCATCCACCATGACCAGGGCCTCCAAGCCCTCCGTTTCTTCCTGTCCTGAAGTCCCTTCCAATCTCATTTGTTTGGCTGAACTGGTCCCCACCTTTAATTTCTCCTTTTGAATCCTCCCCACTTCCTCCGGATGAAAGGGGTAGCCGTGGCCACCTGCATGGGCCCCTGCTATGCCTGTCTCTTTGGCTACATAGAGCAGTCCATCTTTTGTAGTTACACCAGCACCACTCCTTCCTCCGCTACATTGATGACTGCATCAGCGCCACCTCGTGCTCCCGTGTAAAGGTTGATCAGTTCACCAACAACATGTTCTACCCTGACCTTAAATTCACCTGGACCATTTCTGACACCTCCCTCCCCTTCCTGGACCCCGCCATCTCCATCAATGACCCTGACTTTTTTTATAATCTCACCGACTCCCACAGCTACCTGGATTACATCTCTTCCCACCCTATCCCATATTCCCCATTTCTCCGCCGTATCCGCTCCCAGGAGGACCGGTTCCACCACAGAACACATCAGATGGCCTCCTTTAAAGACTGCAATTTCCCTTCCCACGTGGTTGAAGATGCCCTCCAACGCATCTCATCCACATCCTGCACTTCCCCCCTCAAACCCCACCCCTCCAACCATAACAAGGAGTGTACCCCCCAGTCCTCACCTTCCACTCCACCAACCTCCGCAAAAACCGCATCATTTGGCAACATTTCTGCCTCCTCCAAACAGACCCTATCACCTTCCACTTTCCGCAGACAGTTCCCTCCCTTACTGCCTGGTCAGGTTCACCCTCCCCTCCTGGCACCATCCACTACCCCCGCAGGAATTGCAAAACCAGTGCCACACCTCCCCCCCCCCCCCCCCCCCCCCCCACACATCCATCCAAGGTCCCAAAGGAGCCTTCCACATCGGTCAAATTTTCACCTGCGCATCCACCAATGTCCATTTATTGTATCCGTTGCTCCCGATGTGGTCTCCTCTACATTAGAGAGACTGTGTGCCTTCTCGCAGAGTGCTTTAGGGAACATCTCTGAGACACATGCAACATTCAACCCCACAGTCCCATGGCTCAACATTTCAACTCCCTCTCCCACTCTGCCGAGATCATGCACGTCCTGGGCCGCCTCCACCACCGCTCCGTCACCACCTGACGCCTGGAGGAAGAACACTTCATCTTCTGTCTCGGAACCCTTCAACCCCAGGGCTTCAATATGGACTTCACCAGTTTCCTCATTTTTCCCCTTTCCCCCCCCCACCATACCCCAGTTCCAATCTTCCAGCTCAGCACTATCCTCATGACATGTCCTACCTGCCAATCTTGCTTCCCATTTATTCGCTCCACCCTCCTCTGACCTATCACTTTCATCCCAACCCCCATCCACCTATTGTACCCTTTGCTACCTTCTCCCCAGCCCCACACCCGCTCCCATTTATCTCTCCACCCCGGAGGCACCCTGCCTTCATTTTCTGAAGGGCTTTTGTCCGAAACGTTGATTTTCTTTTTTCTCTGCTCCTCGAATGCTGCCTGACCTGCTGTGCTTTTCCAGCCCTACTCTAGATTTAGACTCTATTTTAAATCAAAGACTACATTTGAGAAAGCGACCACATTGCTGTCAGATACCAACGCTTAAAGACGTAAAAAGTCACGGTCCACTCTCTAGTATCCTTTATAGATGAGGAAGGATACCACTTTGACTGGGACAGCGCATTCATCTTAGGATGAGCCAAACACAGACTCGCGTGAGAATTCGTGGAAGCATGGCGCTCCAACCGGAATACCCTCAACAAACGCATTTACTTGGATCCCGTTTACCCTCAGAAAAAAGAATAGGAAATGACATCACCAACCCAAGGAAACCTAAACACAAATAAAAAGCAGGCAATACCACCAGCGCTTCACCAGCGGCTCACTGATGACGCTATCGAGTATGGTGACGAAATGTCTGAAAACAAACCATTCAGCTCAGTGAGCAAACTTACATCCACGATTTGATTTTTGTATTATAAAAACTTAAATAGATGTATAAATAGGCTCAAAGTTTGTGAGAAGATTTGTAGCTCGGGTGCTCGTCGTTGTGGTTCTGTTCACCGAGCTGGGAATTTGTGTTGCAGACATTTCGTCCCCTGTCTAGGTGACATCCTCAGTGCTGGGGGGCCTCCTATGAAGCAATTCTGTGTTGTTTCCTCCAGAATTTATAGTGGTTTGGCTCTGCCGCTTCTGATTGTCAGTTCCAGCTGTCCGCTGCAGTGGCCGGTATATTGGGTCCAGGTCGATGCATAAATAGGCTGATCATTTGCTTCAGCACTTCTTGCCCGTCCACTTCTCATAACTCTTAATTTACTGAGACCAAGAGTTTGTGTCTTCACTGCCAGTCTACTCAATATTAAGAGATATCAGAGTGGTGTGAACAAAATTGTAGGAACTTTACTAAAACCACACAGTTTAACCTATTGAGGAAAAAAGTTATCTGACTGGAGATGTTCCTTCCAGACTGAAGGGTGACCCGTGAAAGTTAAATGTGTTCGCTTTGCTTTTGTCACTACAAGCAAGACCAGAACTAGGGACCCGATAAGGCAAAAACTGTAGATAAACAAGGTTAATGTTTCAGGTTATGTCATTTCTTCAACACGAAGTAAAAAAAACTAATAGCTTTTAAAGTATAAGAGGAAAAGAAGAGGTGGAGGCAAAGAAATGGCAAAAGAGGTGGTGCACGGCACTGATAATTGAATAAGTAGAAAAACTAAAAGATGAACTTAGGGTATAAATAAGAACAGAGTTATTGACAGCTATTGCTCAAAAAACTGGGTGGTGGTGGTGGTAATCTGGAATTGAGCTCAACGTTCAGTCTGGAATATTGTAAACTGCGGGATTGCACGACAAGGTTGTTTTTTGAGCTTGCATTGAATTTCTTTGGACTGGTGGAGAAAGCTAATGACCGCAATGTTGGAATGTGACAGAAAATTAAATTAATTAAACTGCTAGAAGTTCAGGAACCTGTTTTGAGACTTGGGTTTTTCAGAAATCAGTCGCCTAATCCAATTGAATTATTAATAAGAAAGCGTGGAACATGAAACAACTTGTTTTATCCTCCATTTAAGATGAGGAATTTCCTGTCAAATCATTTGAAATCTTTACGTGCAGAGCTGATTGCTACTGATTTGACAGGCTGCCCGTTCAACCACCTGCTCCTGCAAACAATTATGTGGCACTGTTGAATCTGATCGATCTACCTTCAGAACCCTTCTCCTTTTCCAGTCCAATTGATACAGATTTGAGTGTTTACGCAAACCAGTTCCCTGCTGGAAAATAGTGTGGGCACTATTTTTGATAGACCAATTTGTTTTTAAAATAAATCATTTGATCTTCTGGATCATGTTTCATTTGGGGTGCAAATGGAAACAATAGTGGTGAGCACATATGTGTTTATCTGTACGTATGTGGTGTATTGTAGTTTGTGTTATGTTTCTTTTCATTCATTTGGCTGCGTTCTGAGAGGATAGAGATGATCAAATGATGAGCCAGTCAATAGGAGAGACATCATCCAGCAGATATGTTGGTTGTTCCCGTCCAAGCTAGCTGCCAGCAAAAGCAAAGCAGTGAAAGTTAATGAAGAAAATGAAGTGCTACAGGCACTAATAGTGTTATCCTCATTCCTATAGTTGATAAATGAATAATTGTGATATTAGTATTTGTCTTAATTTGTACAGAACAATTTTTCATTTAAACTCTTGAAGAAAAGGTTTTAGGAACATTCTACTGTATAATTTTTGAGGCTTCACATTAATCAAGAAGGAATTTTGTGGAATTTTAAAATCTGCTGTGACTTCTAGTAAAGTGAGTGAATTATTTCTAACCCTATCTGGATGAAACGTAAATGTTCTTTTTTTGAAGTAATGTCTCAATGTTTCCTTTTGCAGTCTGCCTGATGTGTGGGTGAATGAAAATGACAGATCTCAACTGAGGACAAAAGCAGTTCATTTGTCTAAACTACCACAAGATGCTGCTTTGCTCCTTGACCCAAACATATACCGGTACGATTGAGGTTTATCTTATCAATTTAGTTTACTTTTAGAGTAGTGCATGTTCTCTCATTTCTTTCTTGTCTGAGAAATCTACAGCAAGATTCTGGTGATGATTTATGTTGAAGGAAAGCACCTGTGCACCATTATGTGCTGAGCTGTTTCTCTGCTGAAGGGGTCATTCATTTTCAGATAAATGTCCCAGTGTAGCTTTATCAGTGTTGTGCTTTCCCTCCACCACATGAAATCTTAATTGTGTTAACCTTTTTGTAACATTAGTTGCTTTTTATTGTGTCCACTTACTTGAAACTGTGTCTGGGTTAAATGTTAGAGGTGTAATCCTTTTGAGGTGTTTTATTTCATTTATTAAATGTAAACATCACTGAAAATGGTAATTTCCTATTTCATAATAGGTAAAGGCCAGAAGGGTTGCCTGTCTGAAAATGAAAGTTGGTTGAATCTTTAAGTTGCTGCATGGCATTGCCCTTTTTTTAAAATAATTAATTTTGCATTGTGGTTTAAACTTGGTTTAATGTTGGAAGGGAACTATTTGAGTTGAAGTAAGTTCAGTTTGGATTGGAGCCCAGGTGTGGAAAGTTGCTATGAATTCTGAAATGTCAGTATTCTTTAATGAAAGGGGACTTCAGCTTTTGTCATAATAAAAGTCATCCGGTGTCCCATCATTCAGGAAAAGTATAATTAAGCTCTCACGGAAGAAATAATGGATCGAAACTAGCTCTACTCTTCGTTTTCACATTGCTAATTCGTAACACTTAAGTTTCATATACTTAATACAATATTCAGCCACCCTCGAACACCCTGCATCATCTTGACCACATTTTGATCCACAGTTTTGCAGTTTGTGCCGTGCTCATTGACATTGACCCAGTGGGTCACTTCCCTGAACATTTGTTCTTCTTTTGAACAGCATCATAGCACTCTGCCACTAACTTTAAAAAAAGTGTACTTTCATCCTTTTTCAGCTTCATTTCTGCATCCTCAATGGCATCACGTCTGTGCTGGTCTGTCCCCAGTGTCACTCTTGACTATCATTTTCCAAATTAGCAAGTCCAGTGATGATTGCAATTTTTGTCACCTATGTGCAATCAAACTCACTATTTTTGAAAAGGTCTTTTGGCTGACTGATATTAAGTCTGTTGATTTTAGACTAGTTTTGTTTTTGGTTGAGAAACAGACACTAAAGTATGTTTTAAGTTGACATTCTGTGGCAGGATTTTTTTTCTCTTGTAACTTGTTACAGTTGATTAATTATACAGTTTGGAGAATCTCAGTTCTGTTTTTGAAGCACTGGTATGTGAAATTTGTCTGAACTTTGGTTTGGATGTTGGAGTGGTGGGCATGCATTAGGACATCAACTGAATTGCATCTGGAGTAGGAAAGAGTAGCTGCCTCCTGTTTCATGTGACGTTTTGTATGTTGATCTGTTATTGTTTGTTTTTAAAGCCATCCCCGTGGAGATTGCTGAAGGAAGAATTGATAATGTGGGAAAGTATTTTTTTCTTCCAGGTACATGTTGGTACAAAATGCCACTTAGCCAGGTAGCTCATTGAAATATAGATTCCTGCAATGTGGAAACAGACCATTTGGTCTGTAAAGTCCACACCAACCCTCTGAAAAACCGCCCACTGTATAACTCCGCATTTCCCATGGCTAATCCACCTAGCCGGCACATCTTTGGAGCATGGGAGGAAATCTGAGCATGCGAGGAAACCCATGCAGACATGGAGAGAATTTGCAAACTCCACATACAGTTGCCCGAGGGTGAAGTGAACCCTGGTCCCTAGCTAACCACTGAGGCACCAGGCTGATATCCTTCTCAATCTTGTATTATGCTTATAACCTATTTCAGTTTCACTTTAGAAGCCATCTTATAGTAAAGTCTTTATCACACTTAGTTTAGTGCACATATAAGTTCAGAATGTATTGTGAAACATGTATAGTTGATAGTTATTTGCCAATATTTTTCTAAGTACAGCTGAGGTGGAAACTGAGGGATTGCACTCTCATGTGAACTTGCGTCTTGGCAAATTTCAGCTTTTCATCACCTCAAATGATTGCTTGTTAATGTAAATAGTCACAATTTTAATATGGAGAGGATCAGCATTAGAAAATTTTAAATTATTACAGATGAGGTTTCCATTTCACTCATTGCTGCAAGTATGTCTCTCTTCATAGTGAAGCTGCTGAGGTCATGAGCTAAGCATCTGATGGATTTTGGTTAAAGCTTGTTTTCTCAAAGCTGTGGTGCCAGAATCATCCAGTATAACAGCTTTTTGAATGTGAACTTCCAAAGACCCATCTTTTGCATTAAGATATTCTCATAACTCATTGAGTGAAAGCTAAAACTAATGTAAATTTAGTGAAGAACAGCTGGAGCTGAGAAAAAGGCATTTTCTTTTCTTGGACACTATTTCCATTTAAGTGTGTTTTTGCGACAGCTATTGATGCACTGATCCTTGGCGTCACAAAGAATGCAGTTCAACCACACTGGGCTGGGAGTCAGCAAGCAGAAGGCTAATTTTGAAATTTTAATGCATCATACTCACTAACTGTAAAGTTTGACTTTTTGGAGTGCAAATTGCTGCATAATCTGGGAGTGTCTTTAATAGGTTCCACGCTCGGAATTGTTGTGCTCAACATAAGACCATAAATTGTAGGAGCTGAAGTCGGCAATTCAGTCCATCTAGTCTGCTACGCTGTTGGTGAGATTGTGGCTGATCTGATAATTCTCATTTGATAATTGATCTGCTTTCCCTTCGAGATCCCTCACTGATTAAAATCTGTCTGTCTCAACCTTGAGTGTACTTAACGATCCAGCCATGCTGTTCTTCTGTGGTAAAGAATTCCACAGATTTTATAGCCTCGCAGAATAAATTTCTCCTCTTTGCTGTTTTAAATGTTAACACCTTACTCTGAGATTGTGCCCTCTGGATCTGGACCACTCTAAGAGGAAATAGCCTTTCTGTACCTTGCCTGTCAAGCCTGCTTAAAAAAAATCTTTAGTCAGCTTGCCTCATATACTTTTAAATTCCAGTGAATACAGACCTCTCTTCGTAAAACAATCCTTTCATATGTGGTATCAGTTTTTTTAACATTCTCTAGACTGCCTCCAATGCCAGTATATCTCCTCTTAAATAAGAGGCCCAGAACTGTTCACTGTTGTGGTCTGCGCAGTACCTTACATAGTTTTATTGAAATAAAGGACAGCATTCCATTTGCTTACCGTGTCATTGAATATCCCTGAACTTGGTTGCTAGATTTATGACTTATGGACGAGGACTCCAAATCACTCTTCTATAACTTTCTGCAAATGTTTCTCCATTTAAATAATATTCAGCTGCCCTAATCCTGGCAAAGTGCACAATCTCTAATTTTCTCACGTGGTATGATATATCTTGAGTGATTTTGCATTGGCTTAGTATTTCGGGGTAAAGATACTTAGTGAGAAATGGATCACCTTAGAAGAGACTGGCAGCTGGGCAATGTTTGGCCTTATACTAAAGTCTGAGCTGTAATTATTGTTAAAGTTGTTGGAAAACAGCAGGTGAAAAGAATAGTGAAATGCTGGAGTAATTGAATGCCTGCATGTAGGAAATGAGCATATTTTATGACTACCAGTGTGTTTGCTTTTATAGCTGATTTTTTGGGATGAATACTGCTTTGGAAGGAGCCTAAAGGTAGAATGAGAGATTGTGACTGTATGACAAAACCTGAATTAAGAGTGTTGGTGGGTTGCGAAGTGTCAGGTTGATGACACCTTATGTTTTTCAGTGGAGTGGTTATGACTGTAATCCATTCATCAATCTTTAACAAGTCTGAAGTGAGTTGCACTTGTGTGCCAGCAAATAAGGAAAGGAAGTGGGAAAAATCAAGCACAGACTGTAAAATGAGTTCTGGCAGAGCAGCAGATTAGATTGATTGTTCATTGATGCTAACATGTCTTGAATAAGTGGTTCCTTGTGAAATCAAATCCCTCATCAAGGTATGACAAAGTAAACAATCAATTACACTGTTCTTTGAATACTTGTCTTGGTCCAAAGCCATCTCTATTTCATTTTGGCAATATTTAGTTTATTATTGTAATTTATTGGAAGAGTATGTTCTGTTAGATCAGTACTGGTAATTTCAAAACACTGTAGTCCATGTATTATTTGGTCTTGGCCTTATTGTTGGCAAATTTAAACTGCTGGGTAATGTGATGAGAGGTCTGTGCCTGCTATCTAAAATTTGGAGCTTTATTTGGCAGATCAAAAGCAGTGGTGGGCTCATGATTCAGACACTTGTTCAAACCCTGCCATGACTGCTGAGAAATTTTAAATTCAGTACAATAAGCCTGCACCAAAAAAAAAAATCTGATATCAATATTTGATCATGAAACTGCCAGATTGCTGTTAGAATTCTGGTTTAATGATATCCTTGGGCGAAGGCTATCTGTCCCTTCTGGACTGGTCTCCATGTGATCCAGAGCCCCACAATGTGAATGACGTGTAATTATCCTCTACAATAGTCTTATATAGTGCTTCCCAAACTTTTCCTCACTATAACCACATTGAGAAAATTGTTGTGATCCTTCATGCAAATTGAGGGAGAAGAATAAGGGGCTGTTAAATCAAGAGCACAGCTATTAAAGCTTACTCAGATTTCCATTTCTGTTTCTCAACTTGGTACCCTGAAATCTCAGCTGACAAACCTGCTTAGGAAGCTCTGGTCTTGCAGGTTTTTTAGTTTCTATTCACTTAAGCAGGCCACCATATCTATTTTAGAGGGAAGTATGGGTGGGCAATTAAATACTGACCTTGGCAGTGTTACCACCTTCCCCTGAATAAAAGTGTTTAAATATTGGTGCCTTCTCAATCTTTGGAAAACAGAATCTTGATGTGGAAATAAGTGATATGACTGTTCTCAATAGTTACTGAATTCTTGCAGTATGGTAAATCAAGAATAGATTAGATTAGATTAGATTACTTACAGTGTGGAAACAGGCCCTTCGGCCCAACAAGTCCACACCGCCCCGCCGAAGCGTAACTCACCCATACCCCTACATCTACATCTACCCCTTACCTAACACTACGGGCAATTTAGCATGGCCAATTCACCTGGCCGGCACATCTTTGGACTGTGGGAGGAAACCGGAGCACCCGGAGGAAACCCACGCAGACACGGGGAGAACGTGCAAACTCCACACAGTCAGTCACCTGAGGCGGGAATTGAACCCGGGTCTCTGGCGCTGTGAGGCTGCAGTGCTAACCACTGTGCCACCGTGCCGCCCAAAATGTTGCTGGAGATGCATTTTTTCTACTTATTGAATTACCCTTTGGACAAAACAGTTTATGTTTTGAAAGTTTAATAATATTCAGCCATTATGCGTAGTTACAAAGACGTAAATCAGTATGCATTCTTACTGGGTGTGAATATCACTTCCTGTCCTGCACATTACATAATATTTCTGGTGAAGTTGAATAGCCATTTTTTTGAGGCTATATATTGTCAGCCCCAAGTGAACCTACCTCTGTAATAATTTACTTAGCCACACTCACTTAGAAAATAAACAAAATACCGTCAGGTTATACTTAATATGCTGGTTTTCTTATTGGCAGTATGTTCTTTGTTGTACCTTTTTATACCTGCTTTTCGATTATAGCTAATGTCAGTAAGCTTTTACTGCAACCAGTAGTGGGTTTGCAGATCTCCACTCCTCAGTTCGTACTAAAGCTAGACAGTGATAATCGGTTTGTTAAATGAAGAGACATTGAATGGACTGGACCTATAATTTCTGCATTTTAGATGGATGGGGGGGATTCTCGTTGAGCCCAGAACAAGGGGTTAACAGTCTCTGGATATGCAGTAGACCATTTTGGACTGAGGTGGACTGCCTTTGATCGGTTGTGAACCTGTTGAATTCTCTATCAAAGGTGGCTATAGGGCTAAGTCTCTGTATTTAAGAGTGATATAAATTTTTAGAAGCTAAAGCTGTCAAGGTGCATGAGGAGAAACTAGGAGAATGACATTGAGACAAAGGATCAGCCGTATTGTATGGAATGGCATAGTGGGTTCAACATAGGACAGTGTAAAGCATCTATTCATAAATACAGAAAATGTTTGTATGTTTTTAAAGTTACGCCCCTGTATAGGATTGCTCTGTTAAGTATGAGGGTTCATAAGTCAGACTTTGATAAATCAGGGCCACCTGAACCTTTGCCCCAGTTTCCAATGTTTATAAACAGTAATTTCTAAATTCCAACTGTCTAGATTTCCAAAGTTGCAATGAGCCCTGCTAGCTAGCTAATGTTAAAGTAGTGTTTATAAGACTGAAGGTATGTAATCTGAAAATAAGTACTTTAGCATCTACTTTGTGTACCTGTGTCTTTTAAAGTCATTTCACTGCACATCGTGGTCTAAACTTCCTGTGTTCTCTAATCCATTTCACCTAAAAACTTCATTTTATTCTTGACACTGAGGGAGATTAGCTAGCATTTAAAAATATAATTCATTGCTAATGAGCCAGGGAAGTAACATATATTCTTGAGTAAAAGTCGACCTGTTACCTTTGGCCAAAAAATCTGGAATTTTCCACGTATCTCATGTAAAAGTCAACTCTAGTTCTTCGTGGATAACAGATCTACATTTGTGAGTCAGTGTTATGCTGTACATGTTATGATGAAATGAATTGTTTTGATGTACACTTGCACTGATTTGGTGCAAAAGTTTACGATGCATCAGGTCAGGGTCAGGTGACAACCTCCCTTTGTGTGCAGCTCAGCTGAGCTCAGTTCCCCTGTAGCATTCGTGGAATATAGTTCTATACCTAGTTGAACAGTGTGATTTTGCAGGATTTTAATCAACTTTTGAATCTGGCATCTTTAATTAAATGTACCATGTAATTGTAAGCTGTATCATATTTCTACTTCACTTTTTGTATGTATGTATAAAAGCTTACTAATTCATTTTTGTTTCTATTATCATTATCCGGTAACTACCGTAACTCGTCTCTTTTTAAGAGATCAATTGGGCTTCTGCTAATATATTTTGGACTGTACCATGAATTTCAGCCCCTCAAAAGTAGTATCCATGTAATAGTTGACCCTGTAAATTTAACTTTAAAGTCTTAAAAAAAAAAATTCAATTTTTACATGAGTATATATGATACTTGTTTTCCTGCAGATAGGATTTTTGGTAACCATTCCGTAATGTTGCAATTCTAGAAAGTTGAACAGTTATGAAGATCACAACTTGTCCATTCATGCTGAACTATAAAAACAGCCTCAGCTTATATTGTAAACGCCCAATGCACGTCTCATTCTCTCTCCATATTTTAACACATGCATTCTAACATCTTTTACTATTCCTTTACCCACCTGCTTTTCTGCTTAAAAACTGTCTGCAAAGGTTGACATTCTCCTTCAATGGAAAGATTTACGTTATTACTACATGACATCAGTCCAAATGTCTTTGTGCAGAATACTGCAAAACTCTATTCTAATAATGACAGCAATGGGCAACTTATCTCCAGAATAAAGCGCTAGCTTGATATTATATGTAGTGAAGGTCCCGATAATCCAGTGGGTAAATCCCTTTAGATCTGGAGGAAGGTGTTACACGATATCAAGCTTGAACCTTGTGATGGACAGAGATTTTGTTGTATCAAGAGTGTGGTGCTGGAAAAGCACAGCCGATCAGGCAGCATCCGAGGAGCAGGCGAAATTACATTTCGAGCATTAGCCAGCCTGATAAAGGGCTTATGTCCGAAATGTCAATTCTCCTGCTTCTCGGATGCTGTCTGATCCGTGCTTTTCCAGCACTCTGCATTCGATTCTGATCTCCAGTATCTGCAGTCCTCACTTTCTCCTATAAATTCTGTTGTATTCCATATTGAGATTTCTGGGCTTAATTTCCCTCTTTTGGTAGTGGAATTTGGGTGTTAGACTTCAAATGTTATATTTCCATGTTAATAGAAAATGTTTTATTCTTGTCAAACTTTGTAGCAGCTTATTGTTGCTAAGTAAATTGAAAATGTAGTTAGGTGATTGTAGATTTACATTTGAGAGCACTGTATTCTCCAGATTTACCTATGCAATCTGTGCGGCTGTTATTCATATTTCCATCCTTCAGTTTAAGAAGCAGTTTTTTTTCTTCTGGTAAAAGTAGGAATAAGGTCTTGACTACACGCACATAGTCCAATTTTTGTGCTGCAGCCGTGTACTGTTCTTCTGAATAATTCAGCTTTGAGCTGTTTTTACTTGTACTGACAGGCCGACTGGCTCCTTACAACATTATGAACATGGCTCCATGGTTGACACATGACAACTAAACTTCACTTAAGTCTAGAAGAAGCAGCACAGGTAGGGGCTAAAAATAAAACTCAATCTACATTATAAAAATATTGTTGCAAGTGTACTTTGAAGGCAGGTCACATTACTACACGAGTAGGGATTTGTTCTTGAAACTTTTAAAGACCGTGACTTAATGCAGTTCACGCCTTGCATTTCTGTGAACAATTTCATTCTAATCTGTGATAAATTGTGATAAACGTCTCTCTCACTTCCATTTTCCACTTACCTGATCCTTCACAACTAAACCAATGCAATCCATAAACTCCAGTCAATTACTGGTCTCTAAATGGCTCTTAAATATTGGGAAATAACAGTACACTGGTGTTTCAACTCTAATTTTTAAGATGTATTTCCAGTCAAAATGCTGAAGTGCTATAGGGCCAAGCACCAACAATGAAATTTGGTTTGTAATTCTGAACTTTATAGATTTTATATTTATGCTTTCATGTTATCAAAATACATAGCTACAATATTTAAGAAGCAACCCATCTGATAAGCATGCAGTTAATTTTTAACTTTCTGCTAAATGTTATACACAAGCAATTTGTGATTTATAGTGGAGACGAAAGGAAAAAAATTGTTGAAAGAGTGGAAACAAATGCAAGGGTGAATTTCAAAACTGTTAAGCCTTAAAATTTGTTAGTCCGTCAGTGAGGATCTTACAATTTGCTTTTTTGTTAGTTACACTTCTGTTTAGTTAATGAAACAGGAAGTTTTTAATCATGTGGAAAAGCATTATTTTTATTATGCTATCCATCTTCACATTTTCTCTACAATGGTCTAATATCTGCAGTACGTCGTTTTTCTTCCCCACCCTCCCTTTGACAGAGAGTATCCTAACTCGTTAGAAAAGCCAGAAAAATGTGATGTGGTTAAGAAAGGAATCTTTACGTTGTTAATTCCCTTCTCCCACCTTTCCTGATTTTCATAATATGGCCATGATTTTGCAATTATTAGTTTCACTGTGTCCAGCTTGTCCTTTGAGCTACAAATTTGTTGCATTGTTGTCACTGGGTATATGTGGAGAAGAGGAAGTTTTGCTTTATCGTCTTAAAACTGTAGTTGGATTACATCAGAAGTATTATGTAGAGTTTTGGGAGCCACGTCTTGGAGTGTATGTGTTGGCCTTGCATGGAGTTCAGTACATATTCACTAGATTGTACCAAATTCTAAATGTTATTATGAAGAGAAATTACTTGAACTGGATTTTTAGCATTCACCAAAATATACAAAATTAAGTGCTGATTACGGAAAGGCATTTGATAATGTCACACAAGCTTATTAAGGTGGAAACTTATGGGATTAAAAGAAAAGTGTGTTTCAGATTTAAAATCAACCTGCGAGCAGGCTGCAACATATGTTGATTTTTTTTCAGAACATTGTTATACAGTGGTGTCGCTTGACCCAATTTCTCAGAAATAAATATTATAAATAACCTTAATTTGGATGCGGGGGCAACATTATAAATTTATAGTGATAAGGTTATCTATAAGCTTCAAGGTGGAGGATTGGGCAGAAGAATGGCAGTTGGAGTTCAATGTTCAACTTGTGAAGTGTTGCTCTTCAGTGTGACCAGTGTGGAAAGAATGTATCATATGGTTTGTTTCAAAAGTATAGATGAAAGATTTTGAATGTATTATTCTCTTGGATTGTTTTGGGAACTTTGGGGGGGGGGGGGCGGGGGGAGTCAAAACAACAACAGAACAGACAAAGGAAACACATGGTGAGGTAATTGCAGGAGAGAGAGAGAGAATCTGCACAGTTACTGCCTTTGTTTGAATTCATATATCACTGGACGTCAGAGTACATCTGGGCAAATTAACAAACAGTGAAATTCACAACTGATCTTGGAAGAACTGTTGGGCAAAGCTCACAGCACAGAATCAGATAAGTTAATCGTTGTTTTAAGTGTGGCCTACAGAGAATTTGCAGTAGTGAGTGGAGTGGGTTCTTTCTTGATTATGTGTTTTTGGAGATTTGTCTCTTGATTTAAACTTAAAATATAAACCATAACTACTAATTTAACCTGGGGCAGTGTTTGTAGAGGAATAAGACCGGTGTTATTTTCTGGGTCTGTAGATTGTGGAGGAGCAAAGATGGCCTTTAATAGAGTGATATGTACTACTTGTCAGGTGTGAGAGTTTAAGGGTTACTGTGGATTATATCTGCCATAAATGCTGTGAATCTTATCAGATGGAATGGATCGTTTGGAGAGACGGAAGCAATGAGGAATTTGCAACAGCAACAGTATGTGATGGATAGCAGTTATAGGAAGGGGGGGGGGGGTGAAAGAGAGTCTCAGATACAGTGACATGGGTTAATTCCAGGTAGGGTAAGAGAGGTAGCCACCAGGGCAGGAGTCTTTTGTGGATATACCCATTTCAAACTGGTATGCTGTTTTGGAAAACTTAGGGGGTGATGGATTCTCAGGGGAATGTAGCACAAACAGCCGAGTTTCTGGTATTGAGACTGGCTGTAATGCAACGAGGAGTATGTCGGGTTCCAAGAGATCAATTGCGTTAGGAGATTCTCTAGTCCGAGGTACAGACAGACCTTTCTGTGGACAGCAGCGAAAAATCAAAATGGTGTATTCCTTCGCTGGTGCCAGGATCAAGGATGTCTCAGAGGGTGCGGAATGTTCTCACGGGGGTGCGGGGCCAGCAAGAGGTCATTGTACACATTAGAACCAATGACATAGGAAGGGCAAAGGTTGAGATTCTGAAGGGAGATTAGAGTTAGGCAGAAATTTAAAAATGAGGTCCTTGAGAGTAGTTATATGTGGATTATTCCTGGTGCTACGAGCTAGTGAGGGCAGGAATAGGAGGATAGAGCAGATGAATGCATGGCTGAGGAGCTGGTGTATGGGAGAAGGATTCACATTTTTGGATCATTGGAATCTCTTTTGGGATAGAAGTGACCTGTACAAGAAGGACAGATTGCACTTAAAGTGGAAGGGGACTAATTTACTGGCAGGGGAATTTGCTAGAGCTGCTCAGGAGGATTTAAACTAGTAAGGTGGGGAGGTGGGACCCAGGAAGGTAGTGAGGAAAGAGATCGATCTGAGACTGGTACAGTTGAGAACAGAAGTAGACAAAGTCAGGGCAGGCAGGGACAAGGTAGGACTAATAAATTAAACTGCATTTATTTCAATGCTAGGGACCTAACGGGCATTTTTGATAAAGGATAGCATTACCGCTGTGCTGAGGGAAGATATTCCCGGAAATACGTCGAGGGAAGTTATTTGGGTAGAACTGAGAGATCAGAAAAGAATGATAACCTTATTGGGATTGTATTATAAACCCCCTAATAGTCAGAGGGAAATTGAAAAACAAACTTGTAAGGAGATCTCAGCTGTCTATAAGAATAATAGGGTGATTATGGTAGGGGATTTTAACTTTCCAAACATAGACTGGGACTGCCATAGTGTTAAGGGTTGAGATGGAGAGGAATTTGTGTATAGAAGGCAATTTTCTGATTTAGTATGTGGATGTACCTACTAGAGAAGGTGCAAAGGACCCCTCAAAGATCAGCAAGGAGGCTTTTGTGTGGAGCCATACAAAATGGGGGGGGGGATACTAAATCTGTATTTTGCATCAGTATTTACTGTGGAAAAGGATATGGAAGATATAGACTGTAGGGAAATAGATGGTGACAGCTTGCAAAATGTCCATATTACAGAGGAGGAAGTGCTGGATGACTTGAAACGGGTAAAGGTGGATAAATCCTCAGGACCTGATCAGGTGTACCCTAGAAGTCTGTGGGCAGCTAGAGAAGTGATTGCTGGGCCTCTTGCTGAGATATTTGCATCATTGATAGTCACGGGTGAGGTGCGGGAAGACTGGAGGTTGGCTAACGTGGTGCCACTGTTTTAAGGATGGTAAGGACAAGCCAGGGAACTATAGACCAGTGAGCCTGACGTCAGTGATGGGCAAGTTGTTGGAGGGAATTCTGAGGGACAGGATGTACATGTATTTGGAAAGGCAAGCACTGATTAGGAAGAGTCAGCATGGTTTTGTGCATGGAAAATCATGTCTCACAAACTTGATTGAGTTTTTTGAAGAAGTAACAAAAGAGGATTGATGAGGCAGAGCAGTAGATGTAGCAGTATATGGACTTCAATAAGGCGTTTGACAAGGTTCCCCATGGGAGACTGATTAGCAATGATAGATCTCAAGGAATACATGGAGAACTAGCCATTTAGATACAGAACTGGCTCAAAGGTAGAAGACAGAGGATGGTGGTGGAGGGTGGTTTTTCAGACTGGAGGCCTGTGACCAGTGGAGTGCCACAAGGATCGGTGCTGGGCCCTCTACTTTTTGTCATTTAAATAAATGATTTGGATGCGAGCGTAAGAGGTACAGTTAGTAAGTTTGCAGATGACACCAAAATTGGAGGTATAGTGGACAGCGAAGAAGGTTACCTCCGATTACAACAGGATCTTGACCAGATGAGCCAATGGGCAGAGAAGTGGCAGATGGAGTTTAATTCAGAAAAATGCAAGGTGCTGCATTTTGGGAAAACACTTAATGGTAAGATCCTCTGGTTGTTGCTGGACAAAAAGATCTTGGAATGCGGGTTCATGGCTCCTTGAAAGTGGAGTCGCAGGTAGATAGGATAGTGGAGAAGGTGTTTGGTATGCTTTCCTTTATTGGTCAGAGTATTGAGTACAGGAGTTGGGAGATCATTTTTGGGACAACATTGTTTATTGCATGTTGGAATATTGCATGCAGTTCAGGTCTCCTTCCTTTTGGAAAGATGGTGTGAAACTTGAAAGGGTTCAGAAAGATTTACAAAGATGTTGCCAGAGTAGGAGGATTTGAGCTATAGGGAGAGGCTGAAGAGGCTGGGGCTGTATTCTCTGGAGCGTCGGAGGCTGAGGGGTGACCTTATAGAGGTTTACAAAATTGAGGGGCATGGATAGGGTAAATAGGCAAAGTTTTTCCCTGGTGTCAGGGAGTCCAAAACTAGAGGGCATTGGTTTAGGGGAGAGGGGAAAGATATGAGACCTAAGGGGCAACTTTTTCACACAGGGTGGCACATGTATGGAATGAGGTGCCAGAGGAAGTGGTGGAGACTGGTACAATTGCAACATTTAAGAGGCATTTGGATGGGTATATGACCAGGAAGGGTTTGGAGGGATATGGACCAGGTGCTGGCAGGTGGGACTAGATTGGGTTGGGATATCTGGTCGGCATGGACAGGTGGGACCGAAGGGTCTGTTTCCATACTGTACATCTCTATGACCCTATAAAGGTGGCAGTACATGTTCGTTAGGTGATCTTGGAAAAAAAAGCTTGTTTGTAAATGGAGGAATAGAATAAACAACAGAGCTTTTAGAATTTTATCTGCTTCAGCAGGAGGACTGGACAATTCTGGCCACGACCTTTGAGGAAAGATGCAAATTCCTTGAGAATATGTAGGTTCATCTGTACGTAACCAGAGATTAGAGTCTTCAGTTAGGACAAAAAGTTGGACTGTTCTTGGAACAGACAAGGTTAAGAGGAGTCTTAATCTCTAAGTTTCAAGATAATAGATTTTGTTAGTGTAGATCGAGAAAAAGTATTCTGTCTGGGAAATTGATCCATAATTCATGGACATTAGTTTCAGAATCATTAGTAAAAGATCAAGAAGTGAATTGAGACTTTTTTCCCCCCCTGTTGATTTGTTGGAAACTGAAACATCGACTGACAGAATGGTTGAAGCTTATTCTATGGGATGCTTGAGAATGAGCAGGTTTCCTGATGAAGAGCTTCTGTCCGAAACATCGATTCTCCTGCTCCTCGGATGCTGCCTGACCTGCTGTGCTTTTCCAGCACCACACTCTTGAATGAGCAGGTTACAGGATTACTGAAAAATATAGAGGCGGGATGTGACCCTAAGTATAACGGCTCTTTCCAAGAGTCAGCACCGGCATACAGCCTAAGTAGGTTTATAGATTTGGCTGAGGTGCTAAGGTTTTGAAAGGATTTTTCTTCTCTGGTGGGGATATTTAGAACAAGAGCATAGGCCTAATCACAGAGCCAGGCCATTCAGAAGAGAAGTGAGGAATTTCATGACCTAAATGGTGGTAGACATTTGGAACATGTGTGACTATGATCTTAATCATTTTAAATCTGAATTTTTTGTTGAAATTAAAGATATGAGGCCAAGCAAGGTAGGTGGGTAAATTTAAATGACAGATCATTTGTGATCTGATTGAATAATGGAAAGGCCTACACCTACAGTATTCAATGTTCCTCACACTTAATAGCATTCTCTGAGCTGATGGCAAGTGTGGCAGAGTGGCTGAGATAGAATTCACATGCAATCAAGAGAATGATGTTGGAAAAGCACAGCAGGTCAGGCAGCATCTGAGGAGCAGGAGAATTGATGTTTCAGGCATAAGCCCTACGTCCTGATGAAAGGCTTATGTCCGAGACACCGATTCTCCCACTCACGGATGCTGCCTGACATGCTGTGCTTTTCCAGCACCACACTCTCGACTGATCTCCAGCATCTGCAGTCCTCACTTTTTCCAGAATTAACGTGCAGTCAAGGGAACCTAAATCTTTTGCTTTATATTTGCTAAGTATTTGGATATCAAGACATCCTAATCTTCAGTAATTAATTCCACCGCCTTGAAGGAACTTTTAAATATATTAATAATAGAGTACTGTGGATGCTTAGTACTGAGGTCTGAAATTAAAATAGAAAATGCTCTGGAAACTCAGCAGGCCTAACAGCATCTGTGAAGAGAATGTTAACTCTGTTTCACTCTCCAGTGAACTCCAGTTTTGAACAGGGATTTAATTTCTACCAAATGTCACACTTGAGTTTCTCTAGCATTTTTCTTTAAGTTAAAGAAATTAATGTGCCAGGAGCATTGTCTTGGATTTTAATCTCAGGAATGCCCATTTCCAGCTTGATCAGGCTTATTGGTAAACTGTTAACTTTGGCTTGATGTATCTATCTCCTTTTACTTAAAACTAAAAATCTCAAGCCACCAAATTATAGTCCAACAAGCTTTTGGAGTGCTGCTCCTTCGTCAGTAGCATTCCGAAAGTTAGTATTTCCAAATGAACCTGTTGGACTATAACCTGGTGTTGTGATTTTAAACTTTGTCCACACCAGCACCAGTCCAACACCAGCACCTCCACATCATGACTTAAAATTGGTGAACTGTAAGCAACTCCAAAATTGTTTTGATTACTGATTGAACCCGTTCTTCTGGTTTTGGCCAGAAGACCACAGTTTGCCATTATGTTTTCAATGCACTCTCGATTGAAGTTGTACCTGACTGGAAAACGTGATAAACATTTGCCAGATCTCTATTGTGAACAAATGCAAAGCATCATCTGCAGTGGAAAATTGTGTTGTGCTCCCTATTCCCCCCCACCCCTAAATTAACCACGGTAGTTAAGTATGTTTGTTAATGCCAAGAATCAAGAATTGGAAGTAACGGGTTAGAGAAATGATGAATCCTAATTGAAGGTGAGTTAGTTCTCATTGTAATACTTTATCCTCAGCTCTGTCCATGTCAAATATTCACTTTAATTTATTACTTGATCGCTCACCTGAGCACTTGAATTTGACTGACAAAAGCCACAAGTACCTCTCCCAACCATTACATTTATTTCGGCAATAACTGATGCAACCTTGTACCCAGATTGATGAATTGAAAACGCCATCTGGATATTACTGTAAGGCATTTTTTAACACATTAGCATCATAACTAACGGACAAAACTTGATGCCCTTAAAGCTGTGCTTCAATTATCATGACATTTTGGGAGAAATTAAATCCCTGTTCAAAATTGGAGTATCCATTCTGTCTATCTTTATTTGATTCTGAGGTTGTTTCTGTAAAAGGTATTACCTTGCAAATGGATAACACCCATCAGAATGATTTTACTCCTGTCCTAGCTAATGCAGCACAGCAACAAAAGCCAAAATAGTTTGCCTGAGTTTATCTAACTGAAATTTTCAGTGTACAAGAACATGGCATTGGGACTTGGAACAGTTGTGTTCATGGCAAAGTGGGCATTCTTAATAGATTTGTTCAAGTTCTGTTACTGTGGAAGATGCAGAAATAGTAACAACTCTTGTCAGAGCAATGACACTCATTCAAGGAGGGAAGAGCGAGACTACAGGACAAATATATTCCCATAAAATGAAAGGGTGAGACTGAGACCAAAGAATCATAGATGTAAAGGGGCATAAAGGTTAGGATTTTAAAAAAAGGCTTAGGGTGAGGCCTTAATACAGCAGAGTCCCTAGACTACAAAAAGTACATGGGATGAATTAAAAATGAAATTAGGAAAGTTTGGAATGCACATGAGAATAAATTGGTGAGTAAACTAAAGTAAAACTGAAGGGTTTTTGAAATTTACATGAAACCAGAGAATAACTAGGGAAAGAATAGGGCCACTCTGGGACCATTGAGATAATCTGTGCATGAGATGAAAGATGTGGACACAGTCCTTAATGGATAATTTGCATCGGCCTTCACAATGAAAACAGACGATACAGGATTAAAAATCAGGATGGAGCACTGTGAAATATTAAAAGAAATCAAGCATAGAGAGGCAGTGCTAGTGGGTTTAACAGTTTTCAAACTTAATGCACCCACAGGCCTGTATCTCTGCCTGTTAGGGGAGGTAAAGGGAGCCATTGCAGTAATTTTCAGAACCTCTCTGGTGACAGATCTGGTACCAGAGGGCTGGAAAACTACTTAATGTTCTCCCATTTTTTAAAAAAATTAGGAATCGACTAGTAAATCTCAAATCAGTCAGTCTGACCTTGGTGGGAACATTAGAAAGGACAAAATATATTTGCACTTGGAGAGAAACGTGGGTCAGTCAGCAAGCACCGACATGGATTTAAGAGAACTTTGTTTGACAAATTTTATTGAATTTTATTAAGGGGTGCCACTGGTAATGTTTGGTGTGGTTGATATAGACTTCAGTGTGGCTTTAGTAGACTAGTCAAGAAGGTAAGAGGCCATGGATTCAAATGCAAATTGAGCATTGAATCCAAAATTGGCTGAAAGGTGGGAAGCAGGGGGCGATTGTCGAAGGATGTTTGTGTGACTGGAAATCTGTTTCCAATGGATTTTTGCAGTGTTCCACACTGGGGCCCTTCCTGCTTGTAGCACACACGAATGGATTGGAGTTAATGGAATGCACAATGTACATTTAAGGTAGAATAATAGGAAGCGAATAATGAACAGAAGGATATTGACAAACTGGTCATGTGGGCAGACTAGTGGCAAGTGGAACTCAACCTGGAGAAGTGAGGTAATGATCTTGGAAGGACTAACAAGACAAGGGAATTTCACTTTGAATTGTAGAACTCTGGAAAATATTGCGAATCAGGGGAACTTTGTACACTAGTAGATCCATGAAGGCAGCAGGGCAAGTAGATGAGTAGTTGAGAGGTTGAGGTACCTACCTTATTTAATAAAGATATGGAATAAAAAAAACAAGGAAATTATGCTGGCCAGACCACAATTGGACTGCTCTGTGCCACATTCGGGGCAGCACAGTGGCTCAGTGGTTAGCACTACTACCTCAGTGCCAAGGACCCAGGTTCCATTCCAGCCTTGGGCAACTGTCTGTGTGGAGTTTGCACGTTCTCCCCGTGTCTGTGTGGGTTTCCTCCCACATTCGAAAGATGTGCAGACCAGGTGAATTGGCCATTCTAAATTGCCCATAGCGTTAGTTACATTAGTCAGAGGGAAATGTGTCTGGGTGGGTAACTCTTCGGAGGGTTGTTGTGGACCTGTTGGGCTGAAGGGCCTGTTTCCACACTGTAGGGAATCTAATCATTATAGAAAGGAGTAAGTGAGGGCTGCAGATGCCAGAGATCAGAGTCACAAAGTGTGGTGCTGCCAAAGCACAGCCGGTCAGGCAGCATTCCTGATGAAGAGCTTATGCTCAATGTCGACTCTCCTACTCACCAGATGCTGCCAGACCAGCTGTGCTTGACCAGCTATGCTTTTCCAGCCCCACACTTTTTGACATTATCAGAAGGATTTGATTGCACCAGAGGAGAGGCAGAAGAGATTTAGCAGGATGCTACCTGGACTGTAGGATCTGAGCTAACAGGAAAGATCAGATAGGCCCAGGTTTGTTTCTCTTGGAGCAGCAATGGTGGATGGGGGAATTAAAAATGGTGTATAAGACTTTGGGGTGTAGAATGGATGGGAAGTTGCTGTTTCCATTAGAAGTAGTTTCACTAACCAGAGGACATTGAGTGTAAGAGCTAGAAGGCTCAGAGTTTTTGAGAATCCCTTCACTGGGAATCTGGAACTCTCTGCCTGAAAGGGTGGTTAAGTCAGGAAACCCTTGAAACATTTAAGCAGTATTTCGGTATTCACAGGGAAGCAATGGCCTAGTGGTGTGATCACTGCACTGTTAATCCAGAGACCCAGGGTTTGAATCCTGGCATGGCAGATGAATATGAATTCAATGACCATGAATCTATCAGCATGTGGTTCACTCTTAACCGGTCTCTGGGCAATTATGAATGGGCAGTATGAGGGTCTAGCCAGTAGCACCCTCATCCTGTGAATGGAATTTTTAAAAAATCTTGTACCTATCGCCTTCAGTTCACTGAGCCAAGAGATGAAAAATTGGATTAGTGTAGTCAGGTCTTTGAGTGGTTCAGGCATGACAGGGCGAATGGCCTCCCACAATGCTGTCAACACCTGAGCACTTTCTGTGAAGGAGGAGTGGGGGCAATCAGGGTAGCTGAAGCCTTAATTTCTTTTTGTGTGTGAAGGTGAAATGCTGAGAGAGAGAGAGAGTATCTTCAATTTGCATAACTAGATAAAAATCAGCATCCTGCGTTCAGTTTCTTTCAACAATTTTCAGGAATCTATTTACAACTTTATATTTTTCCTAGTTACAGACATAATAATTCCTGGAAAATCAGGATTAATGTTCCATCATTTTTACATAAGGTATGCATTTAACTATTTATTTTGGTGAATGCATAAAAAGAGAGTATGGAAAATTTTTAATTATGATTAACAAAACATTTTGTTTATAGATTAAGTTATAAGATTTAATATTTGTTTGTATACGATCTTTGGTATTTGTCTTATCTATGTAAAGAAGAAACTCAATTTAAACAAAAAAGCACAAATCCAGAAGGTAATGCTACTCTGTGTGTCATCTGAAAATGCATTAGTGAGAAAAGGAGCTCCCAAAATCAAAAAAGCAGCCCTTGAGAAAGTCTCTGGAGCAAAAAAATAATTTGGCCCCTAATATGGGGATATGTTAGACGTAGTCTTGCTGTCAGCTGTTCATTCTTTTGTTCTGTGAATTTGAATAGTCCACTTGTGAGAAAAGAGTAACTCCCTTGACATGCCCATTGGAAGTAGTTGTCAATGTTTAACTCATTGGGCATGTGTCTGTGTCTCAGCAAATAGGTGGCAGCCATTGTCATTTTTGATGTGTTATTGAAAAATCAAAAGGTAAGCATACCAAAAGTCTGCTGGATCTGTTTGTTTCCCTCGTTATTTTTGCAGATTTATTTTCTTGTTCCAAAGATCTCTGGATGATGCAATCTGATTAAAATTCCAGCCTGTAAATTAAGGTATTGTTTTGTAAATGAAGCAGAGAAGTTTACAGGTGAGCGTTTTGCTTATCTGCGTCTGTACTGACTCTGCTAGGCAGTCCAAACCTAAAGCCACTGACCTGCTCTCTCCTCATAGCTTCCAGTGCTTCAAGTATTTATTCCATCTGCTCTTTAAAAGATGCAGTGATCTCTCTGAAAACTACTGCCTGCAGCACGTAAAAACATGTTTGCCCCATAATAAATATTTGGCAATGAATGTGCTAACCTTTTAACAAGTGGTTACAAAATCATGTGTTAAATATCATACATAGTCATTTCACTTCTGTTGAGTTTAGTTTAACTACTTTCAGATCATATTGCAATTAGCCTTAAAGGCAAGATTTTGATTTTTAAATTTTTCCTTTTCTTTTTCCCTCCTTTTTAGGACAATGCCACAGAAAAGGCTGAAAAGGAGGTAAGGTCCAATCTGGGAACCAGAATGGTGTCAAAATTAGTCGCCATGACTCGAATAGAATATTGCACATTAGAATCACTTTTTTTCTCCCAGTCCTAGCTGATTATTTGTACTAAAAGCAGACTTTGGGAGAATGGATCTGAAGCTTCGCACTCCACCTCTTCGAGATGAGACGGTACAATGGAAAAGTTCTACAGGGAATGTTTGGCATCTAACAAGGGGGGATGTGCAATGAGAAACTTCCTCCTTGGAACTTGTTTACTCGCTGCTTCAAGCTGTGCCCCTTTCTAATCTAAAATCAAGATATAAAATTTCATTAAGGATTTTTAAAAAAAATCTAATTGTCCAACTTTGATCAGAAATGCAGTTTTTTTTATTACTTTCTCCCAATCGCTACTTGTATAACAACCTCAGTTTAATTAAATACTTTAATGGTTTTCTTTAATTTCTTCATTTCAAATAACTCTACAGTAAAAGTTCATGAATTAAGATTTGTGAACTTTAAATATCTTGTTTACCTTGAAAATGATCTCAAGTGTTGAAAATTAATTTCTGCCGCCAATTTAGATTGTTGATCTGATGGGGGAATAAAAGCTGGAAAGTTTTATTTCAATGCACCAAAGCTTGCTGCATAGAAGATCTTTAGAGACAAGATTAACCAAGTGATTGCATTGTTGATAATCTTCATGCTTGCGTGTGTATCACGTGAAAGAGCCTGTATTTTTACTTGTATGAAGATGGGAAAAATTCTAGATTATTCTGTAACATCCTAGACTTAGGTTCAGAAGGCGCAAAGAGTTACATATAGATAATAGTAAATTGCTTGTAAATATTTCTGCAGATTTGTAATATATTTTTATACTTTAAAATGTACTGTAGATTTCAATTTTGGTTTACCTTTTAGAAGCATGGAAGCAAATTTTGAAATGTATATATTACGGTAGAACAAATGTTGAAGGATAATGTAATTTTCTTGAGCTGCCAGAATAACTGTTAACAAAAACCCCACAAAAAGCACCTTGCCTAATTATAAATATAAAGTGACATTTGTGATTTTCTGCAAATGCCAATTACTACTGCTAATGTCTTAATGTATTGTGCAAGATGTAAACAGCATGACTTGGATTGTGTCTTTAAACTTAGATTTCCTGGACAGAGGCAGGCTTTTTAAAAAAGCCTGTAGTACCCTTGTTTCGCACAGTTGTAAACCCTTCATACAATGTATCCTTACCTGAGCACTTCACCTGTATCCACTGCTTCTTCCCATCCAAATCAAGTTGCTACTGCTTTTTCAGCTACATTTTTATAATAAACTATAAAATGAAATATTTGGTATCTCCTGTCATGTTTAGTTGTATTCTATGTATAAATGTGCCCAGTTTGTATTGCCTAGCCAAATTCTATACAAATCAAACTGAGATTCTATGAAACCAAAACCCTGACATAAAGTACAATTTTTAGCAAAGGAATAGAAGCTGGTCCATGTCTGTTTACCTGAGCCTCTCACTTCATTCTAATCATAGCAAGTCCCTTTTTTTAGAAATGTTTATCTAACTTACTTAAATAAAGCAGTGGCTTATCAGTTGCAAATTTATAGACTTTCATGATGCTTATTGTGTTCAGTAATTCACCGTGAACACTTCAAGCAATTTGGATTTGAAGTGCAGGTTTGTTAATTGGATTTATGATTATTACACAATAAGAGCAAAGCTAGATTAGCTTTCATTTCTGAAAAATAGATGGCTACCTTATATAAGAAAAGTGAAATAATAATAATGGTGGATTTGAGAGCTGCAGCAACACCCAATGAAACTGTCTGAAATGAGGATTGAGCTCTGACTTTGGAGAAGAGAAATATTGTTAAAAATTGGTGCATTTGTGTAAAACGTTACTGGTGACAGCTAAAACTTCCAATTTGTTGATTTACAAGAAAATCTTGCTCAGTTTGCTGGTTTAGAATAAGATGCTACATTTTTCATCCCGCAAAGGGAATTTTTGAGATGAATGCCAAAGAGGTGCTATGGGAAGATAAGAATATGATATTTATTTGGCCCAGTCCAGTATTGTTTGCATATCAAGAACTATCGGCTTCAACAATGGAACTCGTTTGTGAATTAAAAGTAGTGCCAGCAAGCTATGCAAATGAAAATATTTATGTGGCATCTTTTGTTCATATTTTTAGCCACGCAAGTTTTCATCTGATTAAATTGGCACTGCAGCCAATTCTTTTTGATTAATTTACAGGCTTGAGGTGCTACCTACCAGCAGGGCCAATACTTACTAGCCATTGTTTTTGGACTTGATAGTGAGCCATGCTACTTTGAACGCAACTGGGGCATAATCTCCCATTGCAAATTTGTGAGGCATAACCTCCCCCACACACAGCCATGTGACTACTCCTAATCAAACCCTGACTTTCCAAATGAATGTATGTTTTAACTCTCCGAATCCTCTCAGGCAACCTATCCACTGCAGGTGTTAGGCTTACTGGTCTATAGTTCCCAGGCTTTTCTTTGCAACCCTTCTTTATTAATGGAACAAGATTCGCTACCTTCCAGTCTTCTAGAACCTTGCCCTTGATGCAAAAATATCAGCTAGGGCCCCTTCTCTAGCATCTTGCAGTGTTTTTGGATATGTCTGGTCAGAACCAGGAGATTTATCCACCTTCATATTTTCAAATACATCCAACACCACCTCTGCTGTGATATGGACTGTCCCCAAGATATCGCTACTTCGTTATCCAAGTTAAGTTCCACAGTATCCATGTCTTTCTCCATGGTAGACACAGGAGAGATATTCATTGAGAGCCTCACCTATCTGTGGTTCTACTTGTCAACTTTGATCCTTGAGGGACCTATTTTCACTCTACTTATTCTTTTTCTTTTAATATACTTAACCTCTTTTGGATTCACCCTAATTTTTTCAAACAAGGCTATCTCCTGTCCCCTTTTAACCCTCCTGATTTCCTCCTTCAGTAAACTCCTGTGTCCCCTGCAAACCTCCAGGGATTCCCTTGATCCCAGCTGCCTCTACCTGAGTCACACCTATTTTTTTTTTGTGAAAGTCTCAATATCTCTTGTCATCCAGGCTTCCATATCCTGCCAGCCTTGCCCATCACCCTCTCAGGAATATATTGACCTTGAACTCTAGTTCTCACTTTAAAAGTCCTCCCACTTACCAGAGGTCCTTTTTGCCTGCAAACAAACTACAATTAAACCCACTGCAAGCTCCTTTCTTCTTCCATACAAAATTGCCAATATCGAACTTGAACCTGTGGACCAGTTTTGTCCCTCACCATAACTATTTTTAATAGAACTACAGTCACTGGTCCCAGGGTTCTCTTCTGCTGTCATCTCATTCACCTGTCTTGCCCTATTTTCCAATAGTAGGTCGGGTTTTGTCTTTTCCTGAGTAGGGCCCTTTATATACTGCTTGAGGAAACTTCACTGGACACAGTTAACAAATTCCACCCCAGATAAGCCCTTAAAGCTCTGGCAATCCCAGTCTTTGTTAGGAAAACTGAACTCCCTGGCTATGACAACACTTTTGCTCCTGCAAGTCTCCCCAGTCTCCCTGCATATTTGTTTCTGTAATTCCTGTTGACTATTTGGGGGGCCTATAGTACAACCCCAACAACATTACCATCCCACCTTATTTCTTAGTGGACCCACAAAGCCTCACTGAATGATACTTCAGTTATTTCATCTGACTACTGTTGTGATACTTGCCTTAATCAATTATGCATCTTCCCCCCCACCTCGGTCCCGCTTAAAGGACCTGTACCCCAGCATATTAAGCTATGTTTCAGTAGTAAATATACTATCCAAGTCCCATATACCTAACCACACCATGAGTTCATTGGAATTAACTGTCAACCCTCTAGCATTGGAATTAATTGCAATTTAATCCAACAGGTGTTTCTTGCTCCGTCATGTTCCAGCCTGATCTGTCTCTTCAACTTGCTATTTCTGATTACAGTATCTCCTTTGAGCCTCACATTTGCCTCCCTGCTGTTGAGGATCCCACCTCTCTGCCAATCCTCCCTTGCAGCACTAGCAAACTTGGCTGTCAATATGTTGGTCCCTCTCCAGTTCAGGTGCAAACTGTCCCTCTTGGACAGAAAAGATCACAATGGTCGAACAATCTGAATCCCTGCCCCCAGCACCAATCCTTCAGCTACTCATTCACCTGCCATATCCTTCTGTTCTTAGCCTCACTAGCATGGGGGACTGGAAATAATCCAGTGATTATCACCAACAAGGTCCTGGTTTTAACTTTTTCTTAGCACTCTATAATCACTTTGCAGGGTCTCATCCCTATTTCTACTTATGTAATTTGTGCCAATGTGTGCAATGACTTCTGACTGTTTTCCCCCTCCCCCTGGAGAATGTTCTGCAGCTACAGAACGTTGAATTTCTACTCTCCAGTTGGATCTGAGTTTGTGATTCTGTATTGAAAGTCGAGGTGTCTGGATAAGTGAGTCCCATAAAGTAACCATGATATTCTGATATCATTTTCATTATTGTGAAAGAAATGTTAATTTAAAATGGCTTGATTTTGTTGAAACTGAGTAGTTAAGCAACAATACTACAAACAATTTGTAAAATTCACTTGGGAAAATTATTGATACTTTGCTATGATGTTGGTAAGGTGTCTAGTCTCTTTCTGCTCAGTGATGATGGACCATGCCACGTCCAGTTGAAAAGGACATCCAAATTGTTCTGCTATAACGAGCATTTCATTAACGCGAAATCATTGTAATTGACGAACTGGGGACACTTTCTAAAGTGCAAACTTTTAGAACATGTAATCACGTTACAGCCAACATCGCCGAAATTTCAAATCCTGTTTCTGAAGTGCGATTTTTCAATACAGGTTTGCACAAGAACACAACCATCCTGTTATAGATGAGCTATCTGTATAGGAAATGTTGCAAATATCCACTAGATTAGGTAGCACCTGTGGTGAGAGACAATTAGCATTTCAGACGATTGGGTGAGTTTAACCCATTCATTTCCTTCTAAGCCTCATGTCTTTGTTTAAACGTTTGTTCATGATAGATGTGCATGTCCGGAAATGGCCCACAGCTGAAATCTTCATTGCCAGAACAAAGATTTTGTGTGTAAGAATAGTAATCTTCAAGTCAACTATTCCTATAAATAATGATTCCTAATCAAAAAACTGCACTTTACTCAACCAACTGTATTTGTACAGTCCACATTCCAGGTCAATGCACATGACTATATTATCCAGTCATAGAATCCCTTGAGGGTGGAAATAAGCCACTTGGCCCACCGACCCTCCCACCCAGACTCCTTCCCCAACCCTATTACTCCACATTTCCCATGACTGATGCACCTAACCTGCACATCCCTGAACACAATGGGCAATTTAGGATGGCCAATTCACCTAACCTGCACATCTTCGGACTGTAGGAGGACACCCAAGCCGACATAGGGAGAATGTGCAAACTCTAGCCCGAGGCTGGAATCGAACCCAGGTCCCTGGGCTTGTGAGGCAGCAATGCTAACCACTGGGCCACCATGCTGCCCCAGTCATATCATTAAAAGCAACATGTATTTTATGATTAGTAATAAACCTGCACTGTCTGTTTCCCCTTTTTTTTTTACAAATCAATAAGCTATCATCAGAATAGTTCTTTCTATTTGAGCATCATTTTATTTGGTGATAAAGCTTATAAATGAAAATTGTTCATGGAATGTATAATAAACTAGCAGCATGTGCAATGTAAAATTCGGATGTAACATTTTATTTATGTGAAGCCTTATTGAACACGCTTTCTTCCTTTCTTTTCAGCCTTCAAAAGAAAGGCATGTTGCTGCAGCAAGATCTTCGGTGTAATACTGGGAATGCAAGGACATGTAATTTATTGCCAAAGGTTCAATTCTTCATCAATTTGATCCATATGTTGTCAATTTATGGCAATGTCCAAAATTAGTTCCATGAGAACTTTTAATCATATTCTGATGCTGGTGGGTTCAGAGTCTGCCATTAATAGACCAACTAATTAATCACCATTTCATCTTCTGAATTGTGGCTGGAAAACATTGGTCTTCCCTCCCAAAGCCTTCCGCCACCGGGTGGTGAAAATCCAACTCCCTCCTTGTGATATGGAGATGAAAATTATGTTGGACCAAAGTCAGGACGTAAAGCTAAGTAATGCAGTTTATGACCCACTTATAATTTATCTCTGTTCTAGATTCCTCCAGGAAGAATATTTCAGCTGAGGTAATGTTCATTATAAGAAAGTTAATAGGAATTTGATAGGAGTTTAAACCTGAGACTTTGATAATGCAGCAGAGATAAAATCTATTTCTGCTGATTTGGCGAGTCAGGGATTTAAATTATAAATTTTAGGTAGTGATAAAAAGAAGAGGTTAGATAATTTATTGAATGGTGTGGTTGTTCAGATGTGAAATTGACTATCAAAATAAAAACAGAATCTAAATTGGCTTTGAAGGGCAAATGGGAAAATATTTGGAAATTAAGCAAAATATTAAATGAACAATGGGGATAAAATGATTTTCTAGTAAACCAATACTGATGTGGCCACCTGTGCTTTTTAATCCACTCTCAAAATATGGTAATCTTTTGCTGTAAGTCTTGTATTTAGTGTCCTTTTGGTCAATGTCTCACTTCCTTGCTAAAGGCAGCAGAATTATTTGGTTGGCTACTTCAGGTGTCAGTGAAGAGTTCACCACATTATCATGGATTTGTGGAGACACAGACCATGCTGGGTAAGGATGGCAGATTTCCATCCTTGTGACATGAATAAAACAGATGGGTTTTTTTATGACAAGCCAGCAGATAAGTGTTCACTAATACTTATTGATAAACTTGTAGGTAACTTTTTCTAAATTTCAGTCTTCTGAATTGACTACATCTAAGTTCCCCAGCTTGAAGTGACCATTACTCCAGGTGTCTGGCTTACAAGACCTGATGCTTATGCTAGTGTCACTACATAATGCTGTAAAAATCAGATCCTGTTTTTGAGATCAGGTTGGAGAAATTATTTGGAGATACCAGTGTTGGACTGGGGTGTACAAAGTTTAAAAATCACACAACACCATTTATAGTCCAAAAGGTTTATTTGGAAGCACAAGCTTTCGGAGTGCTGCTCCTACAGCCACCTGATGAAGGAGCGGTGCTCCAAAAGCTGGTGTTTCCAGTTAAACCTGTTGGACTATAACATGGTGTTGTGATTTTTAAGGTTGGAGAAAGGCAGAATACGATACAGCGGAACCTTCTGTTCTTGCAAGGAACATTTTAGCAACGTCTTTTTTTTAAAAAAATCAAATCCTTGTTCTCAAATCCATCAATGACTCTGCTGCTGTCCATCTCCTACATGCCTACAAGTTCTGCATTCAATCACTCTAATACTGATGACTGTGCTTCAGCTGACTAAGCCCTAAGATCTGAAGCCCCTCCCCTCTACCTATCTTCCTTCATTAAACTAGTTCCTTGAGCAAGCTTTTGGCAATCTACCCCAATATTCCCTCATGAGGCTGAGTATGAAGTATTATTTGATACTGCGCTGAATCTCCTTGATGCTAAAGGTAAGGTATGTAATTTTAATGTCTTTCACATTAATTATGATGTCTAAATTTTGATGTCCTTGCTCTACATCATGCTTCTTATTCAGGTGGCTGCAAAATATTACTGTCTTTATTACTCAATTATTCCAAGCACAATAATGGGAACAAATTCAATTGTTTGACTTGGGTGATTTTTTTTTTTCTTTATACCATCTTTTTCACACCTGTAATCCTTGAGGCAATCTTAAATTTTGAGATTTGCAGTTTGTCTACCATTGGCAGATTTATTTGACATTTGGTAAATATGCACACACACAGGAAAATTCAGCAAATAATATAGCATACGTCTTTTTGAATACTTCTGTAGAAAAGGTGAGTGAAGAAATTCCAATACACTGAAAATATTGGTGAAGGAATAAGAAACTTTGAAGTCATCCCTTGTTTAGTTGAGAGATTGTAATCTGACCTTATTTTGCAATTTTAATCTGAGGTTAATTCATTTAATTCGAGTCGATTGAGAATAAATTGGTTGCAGTTATTATATTCAGGTGCTGTTAAAGTAGTTCATTATTCAGCAGCCTGAATTTCATGGCAGCAAAAGCTTTATTTAATTTGAAGTACAGTAATTGATTCTGGCAGGCTGACCCAGGAGTTCCACAGAAAAATGTTTTGCACATTGGTTGGCGTGTGCATAACCAAACCAGAATGTGAATGACAAAAAAATTGCAGAATATTTGTTGACTGATTACTATAAGGTAAGATATTTTAGCAGCAGTTGTTCAACAGAGAGCATGCCTTTGTGTAGGACTGTGATTAAAATTATATGATTCATGTCTGGTACCCATCGAGCCTACCCAGCGGCTGAGAGAAATTAGCAGCACTTCCAATTAGATGAGCCAATTCCCATATAAATCACATTCTATTTTCAGGGAAAACAAAAATCAGTTATTTTAAAATAAAAACAGGAGAAATGGCTGTATCAATTCAAAAGGTAACATTGTGGAAATTTCTGCACAGTAGGTTGTCTCCAGGCCCATTTTAAATGTTGGTGGTCAAAGATGTAGTCACAGGTGGGTGTTGAGCAAAGTGGCTCAGTGCTGTTTGTCCTAATAAATCTCTTTTGGGGAAGCAGGGACGCAATGGAGGTAGGAGGAATAAAAATTTATCATTGATTTGTTTCAGCAGCATCACTTGAAATGTTGACCAGGACGGCGGGCAGAACTTCCCTTCTCTTCAAATAGTAGCTTCTCTGTCCACTTATGAGAAAAAATTCTGTCAAGATATCTATTTTACAATTCATTAAAAGACCATTTGGATCTAGACAAGATAATTGTTTTCTAGATCAACTGCACTGAACTCAATTACCTTTTTTTTTCATGTTCTTGATGCAAATACCGTTTTCAGTCAGTCAATCTTTAGCTTTTGTTCATGCCTAATTTCTCAGTGGAAAGTTATCTTACAAACTTTTGGATTCTGTTTTAAGTGTTTTCCAATCTAAAGATAAAGGACACCATTTTATTTCCTCTTGACCATGACATCATCCAGAGTTGAATTTTAAATGATTGTATTGAGCAGAGAGCTGGGCCTTCTTTGTAAAACGATAAAAGCTGTGCACTCTCTTGATATAGGATAGGGAACATCATAATAGATTGTGATCGTGGATTTCAAACAATTAGCATGTTTTTTTTTAAACAAGGCAAATGGCTAAAACTTAACTATTTAAATTCAGTGGTTATCTGGCAAAGCCACATGCGAACCCATGCAATGTCACACCTGCGCAGTGTCAGGGAAACTTCAAACAGAATTAAAGGAAGTTATAATGGAGCTAACTACCCCTTAGCAGGAGGCCGTCTCTTGTGTATTATGGCCCAAGCTGGGGACAATGTTTGTTTTCAGACTGCCATTTCTTTGCAGTCAGATTTTAGTTTAAAATTAGACTTCCTATAAATGAATGAAAGCCAGTTATTCACCGGAGCAGCAAGTCATTGATATAACTTTAGTTATGACACTAGCTGTGTTAAACTTCAGTTGGGCCACATTTGGAGTATTGTGTGCATTTCTGGTTGCCACACTATAGGAAGGAAGTCGAGGCTTTGGAGCTGGTGTAGAAGAGGTTTACCAGGATGTAGTCTGGATCGGTGTATGTTCCCAAAAAGAGATGTTGGACAAATTTGGATTGTTTTTGCTGGAATGTCTGAGGCTGATACAAAATATTTAAATTTGAGGGGCTTGGATAGTCCTTTTTCCCAGGGTGAAAATGTCAAATACTAGGGGGCATTGGTTTAAGGTAAGAGGGGGAAAGTTTAAAAGGAGATATGAAGCAAGTTTCTATTACTCAGAGGGTGGTTGGTGCAGAGGACGCACTGCTATGGAAGCTGATAGAAGCAGAAATGATAACAGCAGTTAAGCATTTAGACAGATACATGAAGAGGCAGAGAATAGAGGGATATGGACCATATAGCAGGTTGTATTAATTTAGAATGGCATTATGGTTGGCACAGACATAGTGGGCTGAAGGGCTTGTTCCTATGCTGTACCACCATAGAATACCTACAGTGTGGAAACAGGCCATTTGGCCCAATACATCCAGACTGACCCTCTGAAGAGCATTCCACCCAGACCACTTCCCCTAACATATCCCTGTAACCCAACAGTTCCCATGGCTGCTGTACCTAATCTATACATGGTTGAACACTATGGGATAAATTAGCATGGCCAATCCACCTAACTTGCACATCTTTGGACTGTGGGAGGAAACCAGAGCAACCAGCAGAAACCCAAGCAGACATGGGAGGACATGCAAGCTCCACACAGGCAGTTGCCCAAGGGTGGAATCGAACCCGCGTCCCTGGTAGTGTGGCGCAGCACTGGGCTCCTCAAGCAGCAGCTGGACTGTTCTATATACTTTCAGGCATATACAGGAAAGGGGATTGAAACCCAGCTGCAACCCCTGATCTTGAGGTGTTAGCTGATGAACAAATGAGGTGTGAAAGTCAGCTTGAAGACCATCACCACTAGACAAACCATGGCTACGAGGAAAGTAGTGACACACTCTTACTGAGTACTGAGCTCAAACAAAACAGAGGTCACTGTGGAGAAGGAAACAAAGCCAAGGTCTGTCAGCTACCAACGTCTGCATTACTCACCATCCAACCTAATAGCAGTAAAGTTCCACTATATACTCTTCACAGAATCTAACAGTTGATTCATCCAACTTTTTATTCTATTCATTTTTCTAATGTGCAAATGTCATCTTTTATTATCTTTTCTCAGCTAGCTAACAAACGCATCGTTTTTTTAAACTAAGATATTGGAGTGTCAGTGTTGGACTGGGGTGGACAAAGTTAAAAATCCTACAACACCAGGTTATTGTCCAACAGGTTTATTTGGAAGTATGAGTTTTTGGAGCGCTGTTCCTTCAGGACGCTATAGTGGGACAGGATCATAGGACACAGAATTTATAGTAGAAGATCAAAATGTCAGACAACTGGTGCAACATATTCATAGACAGGAAACCTTAGCCCAACAAGTCCAACCCCTCTGAAGAGTAACCCACACCCCTCCCCTGTTATCCTACATTTATGCCTGACTAATGTACCTAACCTACACATTGCTGAACAGAATGGGCAATTTGGCCTGGCCAATTCACCTAAACTGCACATCTTTTGATTAGATTAGATTCCCTACAGTGTAGAAACAGGCCCTTCAGCCTAACAAGTCCACACTGACCCTCCAAAGAGTAACCCACCCAGACCCATTCCCCTACGTTCACCCCTGACTAATACACCTAAGCAATTTAGCATGGCCAATTCACCTAACTTGCACATCTTTGGACTATGGGAGGAAACCTGCGCACACGTGAGGAGAATGTGCAAACTCCACACAGACAGCCGTCCAAGGTGGGCCCTGGTGCTGAGAGGCAGCTGTGCTAACCACAGAGCACTGTGCTACCCCTAGAACAAGCCTAGATTGCTATTAAGTCTTTAGCCACTTAGAATGGGGATGCAGGTTTCAATTGATTGATATGTAACTCCCAAACTTCTTTCAAGTCGCAGTTATTCGTATATTTAAAAAAAATCACAGCTCAGACAATGCATTAAAGGTGCGAGGTTAGTCTCTGTATTCCAGCCTTGAGTCAGACTGGTTCTGTTTCCAAAGTAAGAATTTATAAAATGTCACATGGACTGACTACAGATTGTGTGCTTTTTGAACAAAATAGACTATCTGCAAATACAAATCTACTAATGCAAATTCACCCCATAGATTTAAATGTTTTTGTATGCATGTGTGGGAGAGTGTGTATGTATATGTGTGTTTGATAGTGTGTTCACGAATGTGAACCTGTGAGAGGGTGTGTGTGTGTAGTATGGTGGGGTTACCTGTCGTGCCACATGAATCCAACAATCTGGTTGAGGCCATCCTCATGGTACCGAACTCGGCTATCAGCCTATGCTCGGTGACTCTGCATTGTTGCATATCACAAAGTCCGCCTTGAAGGGTGGTCACCAAAGATCCGAGGCCGAATGACCTTGATCGCTTCAGTTGGGTGACCGTCCTGCAAGGCAGATTTCAGAATACACAACAATGCAGAATTGCCGAGCCACAGCTGATAGCAGAGTTTAATACCTAAGAGGACAGCCTCACCCGGGATCTTGGGTTCATGTCACACTTCGGGTGACTCCAGTACACTGTATTTTCTCTCTCTGTCTCTCTCTCTCACTCACTCACTCCGATACACACGCTTTCAGGCACACGTTCAAGTATACACCCTCTCAGGCATATACTCCATCACACTCGCGTATCCATACACACTTCTCCTCTCCCACATGTGGGCACACACTTTCTCTCACACACACACACACAAGTCTATGGGGTGAATTTGCATCTGCAGATACAGTCTATTTTGTTCAAAAGCACATAATGTGTAGGCAGTCAGTCCATGTGACGTTTTATAAATTCCATCTTTGGAAATAGAACCAGTCTGACTCAAGGTTGGGATGCAGACAGACTCTAACCTCACACCTTTAATGCACTGTCTGAGCTGAGATGTCACTTTAAAAACAAAATACTGCTAAACCCTTAAGTTGTCTTGGGACTGTGACTTGGAAGTAATTAATTGATCGAAACCTGCATCCCCATTCTAAGTGACTAAAGACTTAACAGCAATTTAGGTTTGAATGACCAGTTGTATGACACTGATTTTGTGTCCTATGATCCTGCCCCACGAGCTACCTGATGAAGGAGTAGCACTCCGAAAGCTTGTACTTCCAAATAAAGCTGGTGGACTATCACCTGGTGTTGTGTGATTTTTAACTTTCTTTAACTGAAGAAACCATGGTTAATTTGACTCCTGTTAAACTGTAAATATATTTGCATAAGGAAAAGGCATCCACAAGTGATGGGACCTTTTAAAAATAAACTAGTTGTGACCAATAAGGAGAGGGATTGAATTAAGAGGGGGAGCCAGTTAATTGTTTTTCAGTTGGAAATATAGATGTTCTGGTGGTATCCTACTCATATTGTTGGAGTGGAGGGGAGGGGAGGGGAGGGGAGGGGAGGGGGGCGGGGCTTGGGACAAAGCAGCCTGCTTGATTAGTAAACAGCCTAACACTAACATTCACTTCCTCCATCACCAACACAGTGGCAGCATCAACACGATACACTTCCAAAGCTGTGACTTCTCCCATCTACATGGATAGGAACATGAAAAACTATGCATAAGGCTTGGTGATCTCTATCACCTAAAAGGACAAGTGTAACAGATGCATGGAAGCAGCACCATCTGCAAGCTTCTTCCCAAAAGCTGCGCATTCTCTTTCTTGGAAGTATATTACTACACACTCATTGTCACTGGGTAAAAACCCTGGAGTATCCGGACATCATTAAACCTGTACTCTCGCCCCAATCACTGCAATGGTTCAACAAGGCAAATGACCACAATATTCTCAATGGCAATTATTGATAGTTAATAAATGCTGGCCAAGCTCATGGTGTGTGGATTCCATTAATTAATTAAAAATATTGTTGGAAAAAGTTATGATCGAGGTCATAAGCTAAACTAAATTAGTCTAAATAGCACTGCATTTGCATAGTGAAATTAACATGTTCAATGACCCTCAAAATTGCCCAATTGTTCCTAACTAAACTTTACAAATAACAGATCTTAGACACCAGGTTTATTACAATCAAAAATTAACAATTTATTAATATTGTAACTTTAGCAGGACACAGCTAAACAGCAAGATAAGCTAATAATATGTATGGCTTTAAACCTGCTGTTCTTTGGTCTTATTCCCCACTGTGACACAGACATAGTTAAGACCATAAAACATAGGAGCAGAAATTAGGCCGTTCAGCCCACTGAGTCTGGTCTGTCGTTCAATCATGGTTGATAGGTTTCTTGACCCCCATTCTGTCAATTTGTTCCCGTGACCTTTGATCTCCTTGACAATCAAGAACCTATCTATCTCGGTCTTAAAATATACTCAATGACCTGGCCTCCAAAGCCTTCTGTGGCAATGAATTCCACAGAATCACTTCACTCTCTGCCTATAAAGTTTCTCTTTATCTCTGTTCTAAAAGGTCTTCCCTTTATTCTGAGGCTGTGCCCTCAGGTCCTCGTCTCTCCTGCTAATGGAAACATCTTCCCAATGTCCACTCTGTCCAGGCAGTTGAGTACTCTGTTAGTTTCAATTAGGTGCCCCCCTCATCTTGTACTACGACTATAGACCCAGAGTCCTCAAAAGTTTCTCATGTTGAGCCTTTCATTCCTGGGATCGTTCTCGTGAACCACCTTGTTTCCAGGTAGTGGAGTCAGAGGGAGGAGCACACAGGGTAACTGAAACCACATGATTGGTTAGTAGGAAATCTGTCATAGCTTTGAAAAAAAGCACTGAAAAACTAATTAATAAATAATAACTAACCAGGGATTAACTAATAAATTAATTAACTCAGTATAGATGGCCAGGTAGGTGATGTGTTGTAGCTGTATGCTGTGGGAGCTAGCTGATTCCATTTTGAGCTGCAGTGACCACATCTGCAGCAAGTGTTGGTTACTGGAGGAACTTCAGCCCAGAATTGAAGAGCTGGAATCTGAATTTCAAACACTGCGGCAAATCCAGGAGGGGGGAGAGTTACCTGGGTGCTCTGTTTCAGGAGGCAGTCAAACCTGGTAGGTTAAGTCTACCAGGTCAGTGTTCCGGGTCATAGTACTAGGGCCGTGGCACAGCAGGGTGTGGCTGCATGTGAGGAGTCACACCCTCCATTCAGGAACAGAGGAGCCTCAGCACTTGGCCATGTCCAACAGGTACGAGGGACTTGCTCCCTGTGTGGATGAGGAACAGGATGAGCCGGCTGACTATGTCACCGTGGCACAGGAGGCCATTCAAGTGGTGGGAAGCAAAAAGATAAGTGGTGGTTGTACGCAACTCCATGATTAGGGGAATAGATAGCATCCATTGTACTCATTCAGAGTCCCGCATGCTATGTTGCCCGCCTGGTGCCAGGATGTGTGACATCTCTGCCCGGCTTGAAAGGATATTGGACAGGGAGGGGCAGGATCCAGTTGCTGTGATCCACATGGAGACAAACAGCATTGACAAGACGAGGAAGGAGGACTTGCTTAGGGATTATCAGGAACTAGGAACTAATGAACAGTGCTTCAAGGGCTGTAATCTCCAGATAACTGCTGGAGCCGGTGTAAATTAGCATAGGGACGCGAGAGCAGGGGAAGTATACACATGGCTAAAAGAGTAGGGCAGGAAAGAGGGGTTTATTCTCATGGAGCATAGGCATCAGTATTGGAACGGGAGGGATTGATACCGCTGGGACCAGTATTCAAATGAAAAGGGTAAATAGAGTGGTCAACAGGACTTTAAAGTAGAAAGTGGGAGGAAACAGAAGGGTAAAACTCCAAGGACTTAGCCAATAGGAAACAAAGCAGTAGGTTGACATCTGTGAGGATGGATTCATCTGCATGGGAAAGTATGAAAAATTGAAAAGGAGAACTTGAGAGGTTATTAAAATCTCTAGCACACAAAATAGGACGGCGTGTTTGGAAAGGTTTAGGAAACAAACTTCAAGCACATTGGATAAATGAATGACGATGAGAAGAGGGGCAGTCAATGCAGAACTGAAGGTGTTGTATTTGAATGCACACAGTATATTAAATAAGGTAAATGAACTTGTACAGATCAAAATTTGCAGGTATGATGTAGTGGGCATCACTGAGATGTGGCTGCAAGGGGATCAGAACTGGAATCTAAATATCCAAGGATATATTTCCTATTAAAAAGACAGGCAGGTAGGCAGAGGGAGTGTGATTGTCTTATTGGTATGAAATGAAATTAAAACAATAGCAAGAAACAAACTAGGGCCAGATGATGTAGAATCTGTGGATAGAATTCTGGAACCGCAAAGGTAAAATAAAGCCATATTATGTACAGGCCTCCAAACAGTAGTCAGGAACAGAGGCAGAAGACACACCCCAAGATAGAAAAGGTATGTAAGAAAGGCAAGGTTACAGTGATTATGGGGGATTTGAATATGCAGGTGGACTGGGAAAATCAGGTTGGCATTGGATCACAAGAAGAAGAATTTGTGGAATGTTTATGAGATGGCTTTTTGGAGCAGCAGAAGTGGACCCTACTAGGAAACAGGCAATACTGGATTTAGTGTTGTGCAATGAGGAAGACTTGATCAGCTTACAGTGAAGGAACTCTTAGGAGTCAATATGATAGAATTTACTCTGCAATTTGAGAAGAAAGTGGAATCAGATGTAATGGTATTACAGTTGAATGAAGGCATCTATAGAGGCATGTGGGAGGAGCTCACCAGAATTAACTAGGGGAGGAGCCTAGCAGGGAAGACAGTGGAAAGCAATGACAGGGGTTTCTAGGAGTAATTTGAGAGACACAACGAAAATTCATCCCTAGGAAAAAGGAGTATACTAAAGGGAGGATGAGGCAACCATAGCTGACAAGGGAAATAAGGGACAGAATGAAAACAAAAGAGAAAGCACGTAATGTGGCAAAGGGCAGTGGGAAGCCAGAGGATTGGGAATTTAACAAATGCTAAGAGAGGATAATGGAAACAAAAATATGGAGGGAGAAGATTAAATAGGAGGATGAACTAGCCAATAATATAAATGTAGATTGCAAGAGTTTCTATAGATATATAAAGGACAAAAGAGAGACAAAAGTAGACATTGGACTGCTGGAAAATGATGCTGGAGAAGTAGCAACGGGGAGCAAAGAAATGGTTGAGGAACTGAATATGTACTTTGCGTCAGTCTTCATGGTGGAAGACATGAGTAACATCCCAAAGGAATTGAGGGGAGGAGGCAGAGGTGAGTATGGTGGCGAATACCAAGGAGAAGGTGCTAGAAAAACTGGAAGGTGTGAAGGTGGATAAATCACCTGGACCAGATGGACTACACCCCAGAATTCTGAATGAGAGAGCTGAAGAGATAGTGGAGGCGTTGGCGATGATCTTTCAGGAGTCACCGGAGTCACGCAGGGTCCCAGACAACTGGAAAATTGCTAATGTAATTGGCCTGACCTCCGTCATTGGTTAGACTTTGGCAGGTTAGACAAAGGAGAGCCAATGGATGTAATTTACCTGGACTTCGTGAAGGCCTTTGACAAGGTGCTGCACAGGAGGCTGCTGACTAAGCTAAGGGCCCATGGTGTTAGAGGCAAGGTGCTAGCATGGATAGAAGATCGGCTATCTGGCAAAAAGCAGAGAATGGGGATAAAAGGGTCTTTCTCAGGATGGCAGGAGTGAAAAGTAGTGTTCCGTGAGGCTCAGTGTTGGGGCCATAACTTTTCAATTTATACATTAATGATCTACATGAAGGGACTGAGAGCATTTTGGTTAACTTTCCAATTGATACAAAGATAGGTGGAGGAACAGGTAGCATTGAGGAGGCAGGGAGCCTGCAGAAGGATTTAGACCATTTTAGGAGAGTGGGCAAAGATGTGGCATATGGAATATAACTGAAAAGTGTGAGGTCACACACTTTGGTAGGAAGAGTAGAGGCAAGGACTATTTTGAAAATGGGGAGAAATTTCAGAAATCTGAAGTGTAAGCAATTTGGGAGTCCAAGTCCAGGAGTCCCCTAAGGTAATCTTGCAGGTTGAGTCAATAGTTAGGAAGGCAAATACAATGTTGGCATTTATTTTGAGAGGAATAGAATATAAAAGCAGAGATGTTTTTCTGAGGCTTTTATAAAACTCTGGTTAGACCACGTTTAGAGTATTATGAGCAATTGTGGGCTCCATACCTCAGGCAATATGTACCGGCCCTGGAGAGGGTCCAGTCCATAGGGGTAAATCAAAAAGGAAACAAGAAAATGGTAATTTACTAGTTAAATTAAACCATTTGAAATGTTTGGGTGCCTTACCTGAAGAAGGGCTGATGCCCGAAACGTTGATTCTCCTGTTCCTTGGATGCTGCCTGACCTGCTGCGCTTTTCCAGCAACACATTTTCAGCTGCCTTACCTTCATGTAATCCTTGGAAAGTGAATTGTTTACAGTCACGACTATTTATCTAATTTCAAAGTCACTGATGAATATAAATAGTTTGATGGACTTCCAGGAGTATTTACTTATTTCTTACACATTGGAATTCTTTTCTCAGAACATTCAACAATTCTTTAATTGGATAGATACTAGGGAGCGTAAAGCATTGCAACCAATCTCACAGCTTCCAGAAATCACACTGCACCTGCCAAAACCAGTCAAAACTAGTTTACTCTCTCCTTTCTTTTTTTTGAAATCAATATTCTCTGTGGTTGGCTGGTTAAAATTGGTCTTCCCTTTGATTAACTGACTTAATATCCAACCAGCTATTAGCCCTGGACATGACAACACACATTGTTGAATAGTCAACAGTGTTCCTTAGATTAGTGAGTAAGCTGCATTGATCTTCCAGGCCAATCACCAACAATAAGCAACTGCATTTAGATTTCTTCCCATTTTTCTGTACCAAACACCAGTTCAAATATCATCTACCCTAACCTCAGTCACTGTTCTGCCAAAAAAGTGAAAAATATTGAGGGCCCCTACACTATAAGATGTATGAAGATGAGTCATATATTTTGTTCAGCAATGCTTACCTATATTTATACAGGAGACCGAGAAGTTGGTTCTACCTGATTTCATTGGACAACAAACTGCGTCCTATGTATTTAAACAGGATAAAGCAAGTTAGGTCTGTGGTGATGCTACTCCTTTAGTAAGGTTATGTTGTCTTTGGTTTTTTTCAAGAGAGGTCATAAAAGCAGAGGTTCCGATATGTCTGGAAATATCTACTTGAAAAGGCTTTTAAGTCTTTTTTTGAAAAAAAAACATTTGTACAATGAGAGGGGAGTGGCCAATTCTTCCAGTTCAGGAATTTTTCTGGTTTGGTTTGGTTTGAGCAAGCAGTCTGTTCGAAGCTGTTGGTCAAAGAAGGCTGCTGGGGAGAAACAGGTTCCCTAACTCAACAGATGTTTTCTGGCTGACTCTCTGTCTGCAATCTCTCTCTCTCTCTCCTGTAAGAGCCTGTGCCAAGGGATGTGTTTATGGGATGTTGCAGTAAATCAGAACAGCTCTTTGTTGTGGTTCTGTTCGCCGAGCTGGGAATTTGTCTTGCAAACGTTTCGTCCCCTGTCTAGGTGACATCCTCAGTGCTTGGGAGCCTCCTGTGAAGTGCTTCTGTGCTGTTTCTTCCGGCATTTATAGTGGCCTGTCTCTGCCGCTTCCGGTTGTCAGTTCCAGCTGTCCACTATAGTGGCCGGTACATTGGGTCCAGGTCGATGTGTTTGTTGATAGTGTCTGTGGATGAGTGCTATGCCTCTAGGAATTCCCTGGCTGTTCTCTGTTTGGCTTGCCCTATAATGGTAGTGTTGTCCCAGTCGAATTCATGTTGCTTGTCGTCTGTGTGTGTGGCTACTAAGGACAGCTGGTCGTGTCGTTTCGTGGCTAGTTGGTGTTCGTGTATAGGGATCGTTAACTGTCTTCCTGTTTGTCCTATGTAGTGTTTTGTGCAGTCCTTGCATGGGATTTTGTACACTACATTAGTTTTGCTCATGTTGGGTATCGGGTCCTTTGTTCTGGTGAGTTGTTGTCTGAGCGCGGCTGAGCGTAACAAAGAATAGCTCTTTGTTAAGTTGTGTTTTCATGTCGGTTGGATTTTCAAGTAGTTGTTCTTTTGCTCGTGTAAATAAATTCTGTTTTATTTAAAACTGAGTAGTTTAACCAGCTGCATCGCCCCTGGAATATTCACCTTACGTCCGCTTAAAACAAATAGAAAAGTTAGGTTCTGGGCTATCTTCTTGGGTTGTTTTAAGGAGGTCTGGCCTGTACAATAACAGATCCTATACAATTACACAGGGCAATGAGAGTTGAATTCTATAGGAATATATAGAATTGCGGCCTGTCTGAATCTTGTCTGATTGTAATTGCCTCCTGTTGCTTCACAGTGGCACTCTAAGCCTGTGATAAAGTATGTCTGCAGGTCATGGAGAAAAGCTGTTTCAACAATAAAAATTATCCCAGGCACACTGCCTTGATTAATTAGATTCCATTGCTTTGTAAATGAACTAAAATTGTTTCTACTCACTGTGTGTTAAATCTTTTGTTGTTGTTCAGGATGGGGAAACCTGAGGTAGAAACTTGCCTTGGTTTTTCATTGATTCAATAATGTTACCAACTCATCAACAAAGGTACTTATTTACTCTTATAGCAAAACAACCTTGACAGCATTTTCAGTAGCTTCATTATGTAGTTAAAAGACTCTGGATTGCCTTTTTCAGCTCTAGTATGAGGACTGAACGCCTTATTCTGCTTTTTCTTTAATTTCCCGTCACGCACAGACTGATGCGCATCGCTTCTGACAGACATAAATGTTTAATTGTTGCAAAAGCCACAGCACAGATGCTGTCTCTCTTTCCCTCTCCCACTTCAGACCTAGACCCTGAGGAGAAACAGCTTCATCCTGGTAGGTCACTCACATCGCAAGAAAAGAGCTACAAGCATCAACTATATAATGGAAAGACTGCAAGTTCAGTGAAAAACTACATTACCTTAAAACAGTCTGTAATTTGTTTTAATATTACATGCATCAGTGAAAAAAGTTAAATTTTTCAGCTTCAAATATTCCGCTGCCCTTTTAATTCAGTGAGGTATTTGTCCTAAAACTGAAATGGTGGAAACTTATCGAAGCTGAACAAGAAAAGCCATTTCATTCAGCAAAATTGTGATTCAGCTAACCTGTATCTATTTCAGTCTAAGACGGTCATTCATATTCAGAAAGATTGAAGTGACTACTTGCTCAAGAGCTTCTATACCACATCCAGCACGCAATTTTAATACAGTTGAAAAGACAGGTTTCTGATTGACATTTCAAAGGTTGTGACCTTTTCATTCTAAATAAGTAAGGACTTCTTGACAAAGGGAGTGACGTCAGCAGCAGTTTGCACCATTAAAGCACCATTACCGCATCTAAAACTTCTGGTTTTATGATGTCCTGTTTTCATTCATTCATTTGCTCTGCCAAACTTTGGTGATTAACTTGCTGGACAGTTTAATAAATAACCATTACAACCATTTAAAACTGAATGAGAACAGCTGGAAGGGCAAACTTGAGAACCGCTTAAACAAAAGATGCATTTTGTCAGATTTTGTCTTGAAATTATCAAGACAATTCACAAGAATACCAATTCATGTGCAGAACCAACATGTAACTGAGTGAGAACGGAGCGCTGATTGATTGGCAACTGGATTCTGGTATAAGTATTGTCATGGAGAACGCACCAGTTTATAATATTTAACAGTAAGCTGCCAGGCTGTGTTTAAATGTTGCAATGTAAATGTAGATTTTCCACTTGAATAGGGATTCTTGCAAATTTTCCTGAAGCTTACAAGCAAAATTTTCAGCAACATTCAAGTTCTGTAATACCAAAAGACAGACAATGGATATAACTACTCAGTCCTAAAGCAAAGGCTGAGGAAAACTCAATTGGCCAGGTAACAACAGGGGTGAGAAATCACAATAAATTTCAGATTGGTGAGCCTTCATCAGAACATATTTTGTTCACTGCGATGAATTGGCTGAGATCTCTAAGAAACCATCAATCGAAGTAAAAATAGATTGGAGTGATGATTCTGACATTTACTTTTCTGGAAGTCATTTGCACTGGTCTGCATTGGAACATCCTGATCAGACTTGCTGTTTTGCACAGAACCTATGATAAAACTACTTGTGCACACAACATGATTGAATAAACTAATATAATGCTATCTTCTGTAGATTAGATTGTAAAAGAGTAGTTCCAGCTATGCAAATCCCTGGTTATACCATACCTGAAGTATGGTGAACAGTTCTGAGCATCACACATTAGGAATAAAAGCCTTAGAGAGAGTGCAATGTAGATTTACTAGAATGGTATTTGAATTTTAAGAGTTTATTTAGAAGTGATCACATAAATTTGTATAACTCCACAAATTAGCGTTGTATTCATTAGAATTTAGAAAATTGAGGAATGATGTGATTGATGTTTGTAAGGTATTGAGATAGATAGAATGTATTTACATTGTTTAGGACTTGGAGACAGAGTCTAAAAGTAAAAGCCAGTCCTTTCAGCAAAATTCTTATCTGCAAATGACAATGTTAGATCAGCTGTTACTTTTAAAACTGATGCTTACAGATACTTGCTCTCTGAAGATCCTCAGGGATATATATGAGAAAAGGTATTTCTATGGAGTCAGATTGCAACTCCGTAATGATCTCATGGAATAGCAAAACATGCTTGGCTGGCTAAATGTCCTGTTCTGAGCTTTTCCAAAAACAAAGGGTATCCTGATGAGGTTATGAATCATGTTGTTAAAGAATAAACTGTAATCAAGTATTAGAATTTATTTTGCAAAGATTAGTGTTAACAAGGTTGGATGTAGATTCAGAAAATCCGAAGATATGTTCTTTGAGTCATGATTCCTCATAACTCAACATAACTGAGACCAAGCTGTAAGACTATCACGTGACAAACTGTTCCATTCATGTCTTAAACTGAAGAGCAAGATTGAAAATATACCTAACCATCTCTGTTCTGTGATTGCATCATATCCTTCTGCTAGACTTACTTTTGTTTTTTGACATGACTAAGAAAGATATGCTACCAGTTTCCCAATTGTATTTGCGTTTGTCCCGTTGCTGGGTGTAAGTTTGGGTTTATATGATAGATCTCTTGTTTAGATACCCGTCTTTGTCGTCTCTAGTAATGTCCTGCAGTAAACCATGGCACGGTATGGTGTTTGATGGGCCATCACATTGTTTGCTTTAGTTACATCTGCTTTAATCTGAAGAATTTGTACCACTGTATATTCTGTAAAATGCAGTCCATCCAATTGTTACAAAATCCATTCAACATTCCAAATCAGTTGATGCTTCATAGAGTCAAGCATAGAGTCAACGTAACAGCACTGTTCACCTCCATCAACATCGACCCGGCAAAGGAAACACTTACCACATTTTTAGAAGAGACCATCACACACACCCTAACCACCATCGATCACATTACCAACGAAAACATCATGAAGCTAGTGGACCTGTGCCTCACCACCCACTTCACCTTCAACAACATCATCTACAAACAAACCAACGGCACACCCATGGGATCTCCGCTATCAGGATTCATAGCAGAAGCAGTAATACAAAGGCTAGAACAAACAGCCCTACCAATCATCAAACCAAAAATCTGGGTTCGCTACGTAGATGACACCTTTGTCATCACAAAACGAAACAAGATAGAAGAGACATTTAACATCATCAACAACACCCTCACAGGCATAAAGTTCACCAAGGAGGAAAAAACTGACAACAAACTCACATTCCTGGACGTCATAGTCGAAAGAACGAACAACAGAGAACTACAAACCTGCGTATACAGACAACACTGACCAAAGACTTAACTACACCAGCAACCATCCCAACACACACAAACGAAGTTGCATCAGAACACTATTCCAACGAGCCACCTCACACTGCAGCACAGACAAATTTCAGAAAACAGAGGAGAACCACCTATACAACATATTCAAGAAGAACGGATCCTCAAAAAAATACAGTCCGCAGATTCCTCAAGAACAAACCACGACAAGCAGATAAAACACAGCCAGAAACCCTAACCACCTTACCATTCTTCAAAGAAGTTTCAGAAATGACAGCCAGACTACTAAGACCCCTCGGAATCCTAGTAGCACACAAACCCACCAACATTCTCAAACAAAAACTAACAAACTTAAAGGACCCAGTACAACCCATGGACAAAACCAACATCGTCTACAAAATTCCATGCAAGGACTGCCACAAACACTACGTAGGACAAACAGGAAGAAAGTTAGCCACCAGGATACACAAACACCAGCTAGTCACAAAAGACACGACCCTCTCTCCCTCGTAGCCCTACACACAGAGGGAAAAAAATACACCATTTCAACTGGGACAACACATCTATCCTGGGACATGCTCAGCAAAGACATGCCAGAGAATTCCTAGAGGCCTGGCACTCCAACCACAATGCCATAAACAAACACATAGATCTAGATACCATCTATCAACCCCTCAGAAAACGAACAGGAAATGACATCACCACAAACCACAGGAACCCCATCCAGGACAAACCTATGAATAGAAAGCAGGAGACAACAGCTTCGCTTCACTTGGAAGTCGCCACTGATGATGTTACCTAGCCAGGTAATGAAACATCTGGATATCAAACCTACAGCTCAGCGAGCAAACCTACACCTTAAAGAGTCAAACAAACTTTCTAACAATTTCCTGATCCAAGTTTTCCAACGTAATCCAACAGTTTATGAAATTACAAGTGGTGTCTCTTTAATGAATGGAATAGACCAAATTACCAGTAAAAATAACTGGCTTTCAACTTAGTGACAAATGGTGTACAAAATGAACTGGGACTAGATGAAGAATCACTGCAGCAATATTGTCCTCTGAGTGGCTTTTCCGGTGCTGACATGACTTGTCAAACATCCACCTGCCAGAGTATGTTACATGTAAAGGCCGTCACATGGGATATCAGTTTCTTTCTTGTGAGGAATTAAAGGAATCATTTCACACGTGAACAAATTTATTGATTACATTTGAAAATTGCATTTATTGCAATTCCTTCAGGACATAACTGGTCTCTTAATTTTGTAAAACAAATGGAACCCTATCTACAGTGAAATTTGCAGTGACTAAAGGCTATGCTGCTTCCATCGGCAATTCAAAACATTTCTTAACATCAACTTGCATTTATCTAAGGTGAGTAAAACTTCCCAAGACGTTTCACAGTTGGGTGCAAAACAAATTTTCACACAGAGCCATGTCCAGATATTAGGACGTGTGCAACTTGGTCAGAGGTAATGCTTAAGGAGTTTCTTCAAAAAAGACAAAAAGATGAGGGGTAGATTGTGTTCAGGAAAGCTCCAGAGCTTGGAGTCCATCCAAATGAAGGCAGATTAATTATTTAAAACTGTGGGAGAGCAGATTGGGGAAGCCCAAAGATCTTGAGGACAGTCGAATTGGAGAAGATTAACTGCAGGCTTCATCGTTTACTTTGTCCGATCATTTCCCTTGAGTTTAGTTTGTGGTGCAGCCTGTATTGTAAGACTATAGCTCTGAGTTTTAACTGTAACCTTTTCATTTGCTCAAATTTCTTCAACCTATTTGCAGAATAATAGTGACATGAACACATCTCCCTCAAAGTCCAGTAATGAAACTACAAGCAACTGTGTTTAACCTAAGCCCAATAAAAGTTTAATTCATTCTCTGAGAGTGATTGCTTTCCTCAGAGAAAACCTGACACATTGACAGCTCTATCTAACATACTGTCCTCAGAGTATCCAGTAGTAAGAAAAAAACTGATCAGATCACATTATGAAAGGGAGGGCATTTTACATTGAAATTTCAAAGATGCTTGAAATGCTTAGTGGTAAGTTTCTAAAAGCCAAGTGGCAAGCACATTATCCTATAAATGTCACAATTAATTGAATATATTTATTACTCATGATTTATTCGCATGACCGTGGTATTTGAGAGAATGACTAACCCGGGAAATCATGCTAGGGGTGATGCAGAAGATTTTTTCTGCTAGGACCTTTTCAAAGTCCAATGCAGGAGGGTTCCCTTGGAAGACAATGGGGAGACACTGTAAATACTTTCTAGAAGTGACATGATGCCCAAGTGGTTAGCACTGCTGCCCCACAGTACTGGGGACCCAGGTTTGATCCTAGTTTTGGGTGACTGTGCAGAGTTTGCACATTTTCCCCATGGCTGTGTGGGTTTCCTCCGGGTGCTCTGGTTTCCTCTCACAATCCAAAGATGTGTAGGTCAGGTGAATTGGCTGCGCTAAATTTACCCATAGCGTTCAGGGGTGTGTAAGTTAGATGTATTAGTCAGGGGTAAATATTAGGTAGAGGGAATGGATCTGGGTGGTTTACTCTTTTTGGAGGATCAGCGTGGACTTGTTGGGCTGAAGGGCCTGTTTCCACACTGTGGGGATTCTTTTAAAAAAGCTCCTTGTATGACCAAACTTCAAAATTGAGGTGATTTGATCCACAAAGATCAGAAATATTCTTCTGTAAAATTCTGTATGATTTGATATTATTCTGAAGATCATTGTTCCCATAAAATTAAGGATATCTCACGGGCCCTTCTCTCAAGTTTAAAAGGGCTGGTTGTTCAGTTCATGAGAATTTAACCGGCGATGATAATCAATAAATTCACTGGCAAGTCTAAAGCTGCTTTAAAAAACTGCTTTTTGTTATGTTTTTAGCTACTGTTCGAAGAAAGGGTCACAGGACCAGAAACGTCAACTCTGATTTCCTTCCACAGATGCTGCCAGACCTGCTGAGCTTTTTCCAGCAACTTCTGTTTTTGTTTCTGATTTACAGCATCCACAATTCTTTCAATTTTTAAAGCTGAATTTGAATTGAGGTGGATGATTCTTGCCAAAGGATGGTCTATGGAAGTGTGAGTTGTGTATGATCCACATTTAATAGCTTACCTTGTGAACGACCAATGGGTTTGGTGAGGTTCTCAGACCCAGTATTAAACATATCGTGAGAGAGAAATCTCAACCATCAGCTTTGCCGAACTGTATCTATTTACTTGCCACCAAGATTGACAGGGTTGTTAAGAAGGCATACAGTGTTTTATTAATAGAGAGATCGAGTTCCGGAACGAGGAGGTTATGCTGCACCTGTACAAAGCTCTGGTACGACCACACTTATATTGTGTACAGTTCTGATCACGGCATTATAAGAAGGATGCAGAAACTTTCGAAAGGGTGCAGAGGAGATTTACTAGGATGTTGCCTCGTATGGAAGAAATGTCTTATGAGGAAAGGCTGAGGGCCTTGAGGCTGTTCTCATTAGAGAGAAGAAGGTTGAGAGGTGACTTAATAGAGACATACAAGATAATCAGAGGGTTAGATTGGGTGGACAGGGAGAGCCTTTTTCCACGTATGGGGACAGCAAACACGAGGGGACACAACTTTAAAGTGAGGGAAGATAGGTATAAGACAGATGTCAGAGGTTTCTTTACTCAGAGAGTAGTAAGGGTATGGAATGCTTTGCCTGCATCGGTAGTAGATTTGCCAAGTTTAAGTGCATTTAAGTCATCATTGGACAGGCAAATGGACATACATGGAATAGTGTAGGTGGGATGGGCTTCAGATTAGTATGACAGGGCGGCGCAACATCGAGAGCCGAAGGGCCTATACTGCGCTGTAATGTTCTATGTACTTTCCAGGAGTGAAAAGCCTGTGCTTGTTTAGGTTATCAAGTAGGTGGTATTAGCTCTAGCTCTGCAGAAATCCCATCAGCAGTTCAACACTTGAGGAGATTTGTATAAAACAGATCTCACCGCATGGCAATGCAATGAAGTCAGATAAGGTGCAACTTAAAAATTCTCAGTTCCCTTTGCCTTCAAACTGAACTTAATCGGAACTTCAAAAATGATATTGAAAACCAGTTAATCAGATTGCAATGCCAGAACTATTGTGGAATAGACTGTTGTTGTCTTCAGGCAGAAGAAATATTAATCACACCATTAACCATTGCTATAGCTGCCTCAATAGTTTCATGAAGCAGATGATTTTTCATAATTCTGAGATGACTACTTTCACAGCCTGGCAATTGTAGATCAGATCCATGTCTGTCGGCTACTATCACTTAAGTAAACGTTGTAAAGTCTGGCAGTGGAAGGACAACCACTTCATTTAAAATGATCCAATCTGGAAAATGATGATTGAAATAAAAGAAGTCTTGGAATATGGTACATTATAATTGTGGTATAAAAAGTAGGTGAGAATGTTTTACTCCTGCAGATGTCTTGCAGACTTGCAACTCTTATCTACGGAAGAATATATTATCATTGGAGACCATACTTAGAAAGTTTACTGGGCTGATGCTGCATATGGAGGGAATGCATCATGAAGAGTGGTTGAATAGATTGGTCTTGTACTCATTGAGGTTTAGAAGATGGAGAGGCTGTTTCCCCTTGTGGGAACATTTAGGACCCGAGGGCATAATCTAAGAATAAGGTTATTTAGGACAGAAATGAGGAGGAAATGTTTCTCTTGGAGGGTAATGGACCTGTAGCATTCTTTGCCACAGAGCCCTATAGAAACTGCATTGCTAAGTACATTCAAGACTGAGGTCCACATATTTAATCAGTAAGAGAATAAGGTTTATGGGGAAAAGGCAGGAAAGTGGAGTTGAGGATTATGACATCAACCATGATTTTGTTGAATGGCAGAACTAACTCGATGAATTGGCTGAATGGTCAATTTCTGCTACTATGTCTTATGAAGAGGCAGTGATAATCTAGAATATAATTGGATTTAACTTTGACTTGACTGTGAAGGTCTAGGTTTAGAAGTTGTTATTAAGTGTTCTGTGTCGGAACAACTTCATTAAGGCTCGTGGAAATAATTTGCAACAATAACGATACTTAAATACTGACTTCAATGTATTAACAACATCTCAAAGCTCAAAGACAAGAGGCGCTAGATAACATTTGATACAATGAAACAGAAAACAAGAGTGTGGCAGATACAGTGCTCAAGATTCAGATTGCTCAGCTTGGCACTCCAAAAGCACTGCACAATTTGAGACTTATAAGCAGATGAAAAGGAGGATTTTGGGACCAGAAACTTGGTGAAGGAGGTAGGTTTAAGGAACATCTTGCAACAGAAGATAGAGGAGGAAGGACCATGAGGAGAATTCCAAAGCTTAGCTGGCTGAAAGCTGCAAGGTGGTGAGGCTAGAGAAATTAAATCCAACAAGCCAGAATTGGATAAACACAGAGCTCTGCTACAGTGGTACAGTATGAGGATGTTACAGGGGTAGGGAAATGTGAGACCATTAAAGGGATTTGAACTGAGGATTTGAAATTCAAGGTGCTCCTGGGCTGACAGCCAAAGTTTGTCAGTCAGCATAAGGGAGACTGATACCTTTGTCATTCCCACAATCAACTTTTCTCATGGGCAGCCTCCCCTCTTCTACTCTCTGTATCTTCTAACTGGTCAAACACTCCATTACGTTCCTGGGATTGGGCGAGTCAGAGTTCATGTAATTGAGCATTTGATTGTGGAAATAGTAAAGGTGTGGATGAGAGTTTCAACAGCAGATAGGCTGAGGTAGAGCCAGTAGTTGGTCTTAACAGACCCGGGTGTAGACTGCCTTCATTGCGTAAAGGATAGGGGATCTGAAACTATGTCTTAGTGTTATTGTGCACAAGTCACCGAAGTTTCTTAGATAATATTGAGAAACTTTATATCAAACAAAGTAGATACAGGGTCATATTACTGGAACTATTTAATACAAACCAAGGGACACTGCTTCAACTGAAAACAAAAAATGCTGGACTGGAAAGAACAGGTGGTTCCATTGGGAAGAGAGGATGTGGTGACAGAGTGCAACAAATAAAGCTGAAAGAATGGGTTCACAATCTGAAGGTGCTGAACTCAATATTAAGGCCAAAAGGTAGTAAAGTGCCCAGTCTGAGGATGAGATGTTGTTCCTCCAGTTTGCGCTGTGACTCACTGGAACGCTGTAGCATAAGGGCATGCAAGCAGGACGCTGTGTTAAAATGACCGGCTATGGGAAGGGTCAGGGTCATTCTTGCACATGGACTGGAGGTGATCTGCAAAGTAGTCACCCAAATCTGCATTTGGTTTCTCCAATGTAAAGTCAGCTACATTGGGTGCAGCGAGTGCAATAGACCAGATTGGAGAAGGTACAGATGAAATATTTCGGTGACGAGGCAGTATTGGACATAGTTTGCTTCCTCCCAAATGATAGATGATATACTGGCTTTGAAAGTGGATCTGAGGAAGAAAAAATCCGAGCTTAAAGAAGCATTGCTACTCAGACTCAATTATTTTGGAGTATTTACTTTAGAGCAATATAGACTTCAAGGTCAACTGAGATCTACATGAATAATTCAGTGAATGATTAAAGGGCTAGATACAATTCCCATTTTTTTAGATTCCCTACAGTGTGGAAACAGGCCCTTCAGCCCAACAAGTTGGGCGGCACGGTGGCACAGTGGTTAGCACTGCTGCCTCACAGCGCCAGAGACCTGGGTTCAATTCCCGCCTCAGGCGACTGACTATGTGGAGTTTGCACATTCTCCCCGTGTCTGCGTGGGTTTCCTCCGGGTGCTCCAGTTTCCTCCCACAGTCCAAAAATGTGCAGGTTAGGTGAATTGGCCATGCTAAATTACCCATAGTGTTAGGTTAGGGGTATGGGTGGGTTGCGCTTCAGCGGGTCGGTGTGGACTTGTTGGGCCGAAGGGCCTGTTTCCACACTGTAAGTAATCTAATCTAACCAACCCTCCAAAGAGTAACCTATTTCTCTCTGACTAATGCACCTAACACTTTGGGCAATTTAGCATGGCCAATCCACCTGACTTGCACATCTTTGGACTGTGGAAGGAAACTGGACCACCCAGAGGAAACCCGCACAGGCACAGGGAGAATATGCAAATTCCACACAGACCCGAGGCAGGAATCGAACCCAGGTCCCTGACGCTGTGAGACTGCAGTGCTTACCATTGAGCCACCATGCCATGGCTGGTTTGGGAAGCAATGTGATGCCAACAGTGTGGATTCAATTCCCATCACCAGCTGAGGTTACTAAGAAGGACTCTCCTTCTCAATCTCTCGCCTTCCCTGAGGTATGGTGGCCCTCAGGTTAAATCACCACCAGTCGTCTCTCTCTCTCTTTAATGAGAGAGCAGCCCTAGAATCTGGTAAGACTATGGTGACACAACATCTGTAATAGCGTCTAATTTCATGTTTCACTGACTGGTTTGGGGATTGCATCTTTTGGGTGGCATGGTGGCTCAGTGGTTAGCATTGCTGCCTCACAGCGCCAGGGACCCAAGTTCGATTCCAGCTTCTGGCAACTGTCTGTGTGGAGTTTGCACATTCTCTCCGTGTCTGTGTGAGTTTACTCCAGGTGCTCCAGTTTCCTCCCACAATCCAAAGCTGTGCAGGTTAGGTGGGTTAGCCATGCTAAATTGCCCATAGCATCCAGGGATGTGTAGGTTAGGTGCATTAGTCAGGGGTAAATGTAGAGTAGTAGGGGAATGAGTCTGGGTGGGTTACTCTTTGAAGGTTAGTGTGGACATGTTGGACTGAATGGCCTGTTTCCACACTGGAGATTCTATGATTTTTCAGAACTCTACTTGGAAATAATTAATATTTGTCTCATATGGAGCTCACAGTCGATTCAGAATGAATATCTCGACTTGGGGGAAAGGATATGAAGAAAGACAATCAATGTCAGAGAGTCGCCAAAACGTCCAGTAGAGAATTCAGAAAAAAACTTCTTCAGCCAAAACGCATGAGAATGTGCAAATCACTAATGAATTGTGTAGTTTCATCTAGAGGACAGCTGGACAAGGGTGAGAAAGAGATGGAGAGCTAGGATGATAGGTTTCAATCAGAAAAGATGGATGACAGCTTAAGTGTACATAAACACTAGCAGAGATGGTTATGGCCTGATGCTGTACTGTGTATCTTGTTCACTTCCATGTAAAGACAAAGGTCTTTGGTCTGGTATCACTACCACAGCTTCCCCCTCCCTCGCCCTGTTCATTACAAAGACTAATGAAATGGCAGCCTTTATAACTAGAATGATGGAATATATTTTCACTGCAGGTATTCAAAGCCCTTTTTAGACCACCACTAGTGCCACCCAGTTGAAAGTTGATATAATGACATTGAAAGGAGTCTGGTGCAGCTTCAGCAGAATTTGGCCAGGGGTCAAAGGGTTAAATTAAAGAGCGCAGTCGCACAAACAGTGCTTATATCCCCTTTAATGTAGCAAGTAAATTAATGATTTGATTTAAGTGAACATAAACAAAATGGTTGCGCAGATGGAGAGAAACACGTACTGTTGCTGGGGGATGTGAAGACAGCAGCTACACAACCACGGCAGACAAGTGAGAAGTTAGGAAACATTTCTTCATATAAAGGATGGTGAAATTGTGGGACTCCACTCCCACAAACAATAGTCAATGTTAGCTTAAGAAATCGTTTGGGAGATTGAGTGTTTTTTTGCTGGGTATGGATAGAAAGAATGGGCAGTTTAATGATTGATCAACTGGTCTCATTGGATGAGAGAATAGGCTTTTGGCACAAAATGGCCTTCCCTGTTCCGTTTTGCCAACAATACATGCAAATAATCATCCTTCATATTATGTTGGCTTTCCATCACGGAATACAATGAGTTCATTTCAGTACAATTTCTTGACTTCCTGGAGGCTTGCAATTGTTGCAAACAATTGTGTCATGGGCTGCTGTGGATGTTTAGAGAGGTGAGTTCTCACACGCACGGGGAATAGCTGAGAATTCAGAAGAGTGTTCAGGCAGTCTCCGTTTATAAAGGGACTATATCCAATTAGCAGATACTGACAATACAGATGCAACAAAGAAGTTCTGATGCAATCAGCCAAGTAATGAAGCAAGCTTAAAATCCAAATAATCCCCACCTATTCTCTCCATAGTTGTTTGACTGAGCTGCCGAGTCCTCCTAGCATTTTCAGATTTCAGGTCAGCTGCAGTTGTTTTGCTTTTTTATTTGTTTTTCAACAAATACTCAATGTTAGTGATTCATTTTGCACATCTTCTTGAGATATTAAATAAATAGGCTTGAGGACATGAGAGAGTAGACTGGACAGCAGCAGGCTATTTGATCAGCCGAGAGTCCCTCAGTCACTGCATGCTTCCTTATTGTGTCACGGTATGACTGCGTTGTCAGAAATATAATCGATATTCATAATGTGTTATGTTAGCAGGAATTTCATGATTGTGGCAATCTACTGTAGGAGTCATTACAGATGAGTAATCTAAGGTTATTTTGAATCTTCTGCCTATTGTGCAGCCCATATTGTTATGCTTTTAACAAGAGTCTGAATGCAAACTCTATTTGAATGAGAGTAATAGATTTTGGAGAAAAGGGTTCAATTTGATATAAAGAATGACATAATGACATGTGCACTACTGAAAGTTGCTCTAATTCTTTGAGACATTTGCCAATGTTTTGATCTAAAAGTTGTTGCAGTTTACACCATTTTTTTTGTAAATATCATGAAAGTAAAAATGTGACATTTAAATAGGATCAAACCGAGTTTCTGATCTAACTATGTGATAGGAGGTAAGAATTCAAGCTAATAGACCCACTCTGTGTAAGCATTGAATTTTCTATAACTATAATGTTATAGGCTTTGTAAGTACTGTTGAAATTTTGAATAAAGCGAAAGAAGGTGGCTTAGATTATATAATAAAATTACTCTTGCACAAATATCCTCTGGGCTCAGACTTGCATTGCAACCTGTAAGGGATGAAACAATTAGATTGAATTAGATTGATTAGATTCTCTATTTTTCTAATATTTCATTGCCATAAAATAAAAAGGAAGAAGGAGGAATAGATGAGTAAATCCCCATTCCTCCACCATCTGCCTTCTTCAACTCCCCACAGCTCACCCTCTCTGCTACTGTGAAATCTGCAGTGAAAGGCTGTTAGGGACCAGACCAAACTCCCTGAAAATATATTCAGAAGATAGTCTAGATCCTAACTTTTTTTCTTATTTTAAAGGTAAATGCGAGGTGTTGCATTCTGGATGCAGTTCCATTGGTCAAACTACCAGATTTGAAACAAAACACACTTTATTCACGCAATATAGTTAAAATATAACAAAAGAAAAAGAAAAGAATTAGCCTAGCTGTAACTCTATCGAAATGCTTAACAAAATGACAGTTACAGTAATTATTGCTAATTAACTGTGCTGATATAGTAACATCCCATAAGCACACTCTCGGCAAAGGGCAAGTTCAGAAAACTAAGTTGTTTCACAGGCAATTCTCCTGTCTAGGGAGCATTAAGAGAAAACATTGAGAGAAAGGGAAAGTAGCAGGGAGAAATGTACTGCAGCTTCCACCCAGCTTCAAGACCCCAGCAACAATTGCTACTGAAAACCAAAAAAACCAAAATCCTTGGCTCTGTGGGAGCTTGACCCCACCCACTCAAGCTGTTTTTATTGTTCCAACTTTAAAAAAAGCCAAGGCCTTACAAACTCTTTACTTTAGTGGTTGTATGTAGACTGCTCAGTGCCTTTGCCTTAAAACCTCTCCTCACAAATAAAATCCAGGACAAAATACACTCTTAAAGCCACAGTATTGTCACAGTGGCAACTCCTGGTAGATTCTTCCCTTCTTGAAGGAGGATTTCACATTTTTAAAATGCCTACATTATTTATCCTTTTATAGGATCTGATTATTGCTGGCATGGCCAGCATTTTTGCCCATCCTTTATTGCCTTGAACTTACCTGGCCATTTCAGAGGTTAGTTAAAAGTCATCCACATTGCTGTGGGTCTTGAGTCACATGAAAGCCGGTAGATTTCCTTCCCTAAAGGACCATACTAAACCAGTTGGGTTTTTGTAACTATCAAAGACAGTTGTCCTGATCATCATCTCTCAAACCAACCTTTTATTCCAGATTTATTAATTTAATTTTAAATTCCACCAGTTACCATCATGAGCTTCATTCCCAAGTCCTCAGAAAATTTGCCTGGATTGCTTAACTAGCAACATCGTCATCACACTGCCATGGCTCATGAGACAACTTGAAAACTTTAGAAATGAGGCAGGGACACTTCTTTAATGTTAGGGGTAAAATGATCTTTCTCACATTCGTCCCCATATTGTTTCAGAAGCCAGTCAGCTTAAGAAGGAGTCCTGGCTAGTTGACTCACATTTTCAAAGCTCCTTTCTTTTAATTAATTCATAGGATGAGGGCATCGTTGGTTAGACCGGCATTTATTGCCCATCACTAATTGCCCAGAGGGCAGTTAGGAGTCAATCACATTGTTGTGGGTCTGGAGTCACATGTAGACCAGACCAGGTAAGAATGGCAGCTTCCTTCCTTAAAGGACATTAGTGAACTAGATGGGTTTTTCTGACAATTGGCAATGGATTCATGGTCATCCATAGATAGTTAATTCCAGATTTTAAACAAAAACTTTAATTTAAATTCCACCATCTGCTGTGGCAGAATTTAAACCCCAGTCCCTAGAACATTGTAGGGTCTCTGGATAATACCACTATGCCATCACCTCCTTGTTTCTATATCATCAGATTTCATGAAATCTGCATTGAGCTGTGGTTGGCTATTGGGCCTTGACGCTATTCACTGTGCTGAGACTGAGGTCTGGATTTTACCATCAGCAGCAAAGTAAGTGTGTTCACTGCTGCCCTCAACAGAAGTCATGCAGGAATATCTGGCAATCTCTGTGGTGAGCACTGAAGAAGGGCTTATGCCCAAAACGTCGATTCTCCTGTTCCTTTGATGCTGCCTGACCTGCTGTGCTTTTCCAGCAACACATTTTTAAGGTGAGCACTTTAAGCCCTTTACTGAGGGCTGCTGTTATTGAGGTGCAGCAATGCCATCAAGCTGCCTGAGCATCCAAAATGGACATTTTTGCAAAATGAAGTAAAGGTTGTGTCATAAGCATGGATCAAGGTGGAAGCTAGAATAACACAAACAGGCTTTTATTCCAAAGGAATCTAGTAACTAATGCAGCACTCCACAATTTTTATTCATTGCAAGTTTGGTGGTCCAGTAATATTTAATTGCAGTGATCGTTGTTCAAAACCCAGTTCCACCTCAGTGCATACAGCATAACTTTATAATGGGATTTCTAACCGAATCTGAGACTGGGAGAAAGAGATCAATTGATTTTGCTCATTAATTGCCTGCTTGGATAATGTAGAATGGGAGGGGAGTGAGATCCCACACTATAGCTTGTAGCAGAACAAGGAATGACAGGCTGGAACTTCAGCATTTCCACATTAATCTGAGGGTTTTTACTAAATCCTGAAGTTGTGGTCAGATTTTGAGAGGCAATGACACCTAACAGTGGAAAAACCAACAAATCTGGTGCCTGAATCATAACAGCTCTGAGTATTAAAGTCACACATGTTTAGATTAGATTCCCTACAGTGTAGAAACAGGTTATTTGGCCCAACAAGTCCACACCAATCCTCCAGAAAACAACCCACCCTCTTAAAATTACCCCTGATTAATGGATCTAACACTATGGGCAATTCACCTGACCTGCATATCTCTGGACTGTGAGAGGAAACCCATGCAGACACTGGGAGAATGTCCACACAGACAGTCGCCCAAGGCAGGAATCAAACCTAGGTTCCTCTAGCTGTGAGTCAGCAGTGCTAACCACTGAGCCACTGTGCTACCTTTAACAAGGACACCTTCCATTAAGTACTGTTTAGAACATTGCTAATGAGAGATAAAAATTTGGTTCATGAGTTTGGAGTTGAGAAAATGATTCTCAGCTTTTGAGAATAACGACACTGTTAAATTTCCAGTCCATTTTGTGTCAATGTCTGAATGATGAAAACATTGACAGTAATCAACAATTAATGGTTTTACTAGTAAAACCTGTGTGCTGGATTCTGTTGGAGTAATCTTGATACTGGGCATGTGTTCCTAATGTCTCCAGCTGGTGGGGTATTTGATTACTCACTTACAACAGTCATTTTTATTTCATAGGCTTCTGGTAAATGTGGAGAAAGTTACTGTAGCCAAACTCCTAATAAACTAATTAACCCTTGACAGGCCATATCCCTCCTGCTGGTTGTAACATCTCCCTTACCAACTTCATTTCAATGTGAGTAACTGATATCTGATTGTGTTGATCATGGTCCCTTATCCTCCTCATAATCTTCCTTTTTTCTTTATCATTAATAAGTATCTATTCCTTTTGCCTTTCTGTTTTCCTCATGTTTCTGTCCCTCCCTCACATTACTCTCTCCAATCCCTTATTTTTCATTTTAGTCACACTTGTGAGTATTGGTGCAAGTATCCAGAAGATGACTTCATTTCAGCCCTGGAGATTTTGGCCTCTCCATTTCCCTGATTGAGATACTGGAGAACCTTTAATGTTTATGTAATGAGAGAGTTCCAAGGATATGCTTTGAATTAGGTGAAAGTATTCTCTCTTGACTCAGTGAGGTAGACGGTCTGTCACTATTTCTCATCATCTGTTGAGGCTTCTGTTACTTTATTACAGCAAGCCTTTTTTTCTTTGCTGCTTATAACAAAATTGCAACACTATTTAAAAGCCAGTAAGCCCCCACTGCTCACACATGGAGCATTTGTAAATAGCTGTTCCTGTACTTTTCATTTTGCACACCCACTGTAGGATCAATGTACGTTTATCTGAGGTTCTGGGAGGTAAAATAAGAGGTTATGTAAAGTTCCATTGTTGACACATTGCACTATATTTCAGATGGCTAGAAAATAAATTAAAAAGCAGGATCTCAAAGGTAGCAATCTCAGGATTGTTCCCAGTTCCTTATGCAAGTGACATTAGGAAAATAAACCAGTCAAATGTCTGGCTGGTGTAGGAGAGAGGGATTTAGATTCCTAGGCCATTAGGATTGATTCTGGAGAAGGTTGTACCGCTTGCGTCCGAGCAGGATTCGGACCAACCTCCTTGCAAGGAGCAGTTGCTACAACTGCAGGGGTAGGAGAGGGGATGCTTCAACTTGAGTGGCAAGGAGGCGGGCTTCTGAGCAGGGTGATGGGTGAGGAAAACAAATAGGGCTGAAGTATGAAAAAAGACATACAAAAACATCAAAACGATTAGCCCAAAGGTAATGTATCTGAATAAATGGAACGTTCACCATAAGGTAAAAGGGTTAACAATGCAAATATTTGTGTACAGATGCGATATGATTGTCAGGTGGTCTTTAGTTTCATGTAATGAGAAGGGTTTAATTAATAATCTTGTGAGAGGCCCTTTAAAAAAATGATCATAACATGATAGAATTCTTCATTGCAATAAAAGGAGTAATACAATCCACGACGTGGGTCCTAAATCTAAATGAAGGAAAGAATACAATCGGAAAAGTTGCCCAACTATGGCTAACAAAATAAATTAAGAACAGTATTCAATCCACATAGTAGTCACATCAAGTTGCTAGAGATAAACAGCAAGTCTGAGGATTAGAAACAGTTTAGAATTCAACAGTCAAGTATGAACAGATTGATTAATAGAGGGACATAGAGTATGAGAGTAAACTTGCAAATAACAGAAAAGCACACAGTAGCTCCTTCAATAAGTAAGTGAAAATAAAAAGATTAGTAAAGTCTATTGTATGTCCCTAGGGTCTGAAATACGAGAATTGATATTGGAAAACAAGGAAATGGCAGAACAACTAAATAACTACTTTAGTTTTGTCTTCACAGAAGGCGATACAAATAAGTTCCCAAAAATGCTCAGGAAGTAATGATTTATTAGGAAGAAGAAATTGGTATTAGTAGAAACAAAGCTGTTGGAGAAATCCATGGAACTGCAAATGCATTGCGCTTTTATTCATAATGTCCATCGTTCAATGCAGTTCTCCATCAAATTAATAGAGGATACTGTCACTGGTCAAGAGTGAAGTCCAATCACAGTCCAGAGTCTTTGCCATGGTCAGTCATCTCTCCAACTCTCTCCAGTATAGTCTGGACAAAGTCTGTTACATCATCCTAGTGTGCTGTGCTCCACATAATTGGAGCAGGCAGTGAGGCAGTGTGCTGGAGGGAGAGGAACTGAGAGAATGGAAACAGTCTTTCAAAGAGGAAGACATGGAAATTTGTACTAAGTATTTTTATTTAAAACATAGTATGAGTTAAAGGGTCAGGCTGTCACATCTGTCAGTCTAAGAGAATTCCTGTTTGCATTAAATTTCAGCATCTCAAATCCATATTATTGGGCATAGTTCAGCAGGTCTCTCAGTATTCTGTAAGTTTGAATCAGATCCACCCTCATCCTTCAAAACTCAATCAAGTGCAAACTCAGCGTCCTCAACTGCTGCTCATATAACAAGCCAAGCATCCTTGGGATCATTCTTGTAAACCTCCTTTGGACCCTCTCCAAGGCCAGCACATCCTTCCTTAGATACGTGGCCCAAAACTGCTTACAATATTCCAAATGAGGACTGACCAGAGCCTTATACGGCCTCAGCAGTACATCTCTGCTCTTGTATTATGGCCCTCTTGAAGGGAACGCGAACACTGCATTTGCCTTCCTAACTGCCAACTGGACCTGCATGTCAACCTTAAGGGAATTCCCAACTAGGATTCCCAAGTCCCCTTATACTTCAGATTTCCAAAGCCTTTCCCCGTTTGGATATGCTATCTGTCTTTAAGATATAGCCTTTTGGACTATGTGTCATTTTCGTGAATCTATGCTGCACTCTGTCCTTGATTAAACTTGACCTTTTCCTCATCGAGCAGTTTTCAAATTCCTATAATCATGTTGCCCATTGCAGTCAACCCGACTTTTGACTAATTTTCTGCAAATTGCCATTTTGATGACGCATTGGAGGAAAGATGACCCTGGTAGAATTGATTCAATGCCTTTGACTAAGTTGGGAAAGAACCTTGACAGAACAGAATCAAAAGTTGCTCATGAGTAAGTGTGAGGTTAGAATACAAACTTAAATTCTTGCTGGTCCACTGCAACAGAATACAACATATTCAAATGCTTTTCTTTGTCAGCATTTGGCTTTGTAATCTCTCGATGGTATCTAATGAATTATTGTCTTTATACTGTGAATCAGCACTCCCAGAGCCTGTAGAACTCTCAATATTTGTGAGCATTTTCATGGACTGTGTTGTAATAGCATCATGGGATGGTTAATTAACTGAGACATTTATAAATCTTGGTCAATCCAATGCTATATGAGGGGGGTCTTGTGATGCAGTCACCCTAGCTTCCAATCAGAAAGCCCAGTTTTAAGTCTTACCTGCCCCAGAGGTACATCTGAGCAAGTTAATTAAAAATAACTACACATTTATTGGCTTACAGATTGTGCAAAATAATCCCAGCAGCTGTGAGAGAATAGAAATAGAATCTTCTGTGTTTTTCCAGAAGTAGAATAAATTAATTGTACTTGTAATCTGTAATTTGTAGACCTCCTTTGGATCCTCTCCAAGGCCAACACGTCCTTCCTTAGATATGGGGCCCAAAACTGCTCATGGCATTGCAAATGTCGACTGACCAGAACCTTATAAGCCTCAGCAGTACATCTCTGCTCTTGGCGCCTGTGCCATCTCATTAGCAGACATCAGAGGCTGGCTGTTATTAGGATTTTAAATCCAGATATTTCCTTCAGGTTCAAAAGCACAAGTTGTTTCTGCAGGTAAGCTCCATTCTAGAAGAGACTTTCCAAGATCAATGGTAATGTTCCCAGGAATTGAAGGGCAAATCTTGTCAACAGTATCACAATCTTTCATGCAGTCTTCCTTAATTTTAGAAGGTGGTACAATCAACACATTACTTGACTTTATCTAACAACTTGATTTCTTAAGCAACAAATTATTAAATGTAAAGGAACACAACTAATTTAGATTTTATTCTAATTAACTTTAGCTATCTTGAATAACCAAAAATTATGATTTCTGTGCTAAAATCTGATGTACAAAATAATGTTTGGTTGTGATTCCTACCGTTTCCTCACTAACCTCGACGTGGACTATCTTTGTCCCTCCCTCAAACAAAAACAACTATAACCAAACAAATTGGAATAAGTGATTGGTTGGGTTGAGTTGAGTTCATCCAGCACATTTTAAAACAAATGTGTTTGCACTTGAACTGATATGTTTTGGGCTTCAGTTGGCCCAAATGACAAATCTACTTGTATAGTTGAATAAAACTTGTTTTGCATTTTACTTATTGCAGCAAAACAAAGCACCATTTTTTATTAACACCTTTGGGTATGTGGTGATGTTTTGCTTGACCCTTGAAGATTTCAATGATCCCTTAATTGCATTTTCTCTTCAAGGTCATAGCACTAGTGGCAATGTTATTGGACTAGTAATCCAGAACCTAGCTCACTAGTCTGTTTTTATCCTCCAGAGGTTTGCTGCTCACATCCTTCCTACTTCTTGCATTGTCAAGTTTAGTATCATCTACAAACTTTGAAAATGTACTCCCTGTCCCCAAGTGTAGATACAATATGCATAACAAAGAATGATTGTGATAGCAATTCCTGGGGCAGGGAGAGCTATTGCACATCATTTTCACATCTGAAAAACATGCTTTCACTACTGCTCACTGCCTCCTATTCCCTAGCCCATTCCACACTCAAACTGTCACTGACCCAGTCATTCCAAAAGGCTTCAATTAATACCAAATAATTCCTATATATGGCTTTATATCAAATGATGATTGTTAAAAGTTCAGCACTATTTGCAATTCCTGACATGCTGCCGCAGTCTTTGTACATTCGCATCAAGATCTGGACAATATTCAGGCGTGGGCTGATGAGGAGCAAGTATCATTTGCACCATAAAAGTGCCAGCGAATAACCATCTACAACAAGAGAGAATCTAGCCATTATCCCTTGACATCCAATTGTGTTGCCAACCCTAGATTGGCAAACATGCATTGATCCTTCAGCAATCCTTCGTTTCAAACCCAGTTCTTTTCCCATTTCAGTCCATAGTTAAAAATACAGAAAAATGAAAAGACTCAGTCTTTGCAAGGTTTGGGAAGGATGCTCACCACGAGTTCCTGCAGTGCAATTCGGGAGGGGCAATAAATACAGGCTTAGCCAGTGATACCCACAACTCATGAACAAATTAAGAAATAAATTGTGCTCTTTGGCTTAACCTTTGCAGAATGTAAGTTTTCAACAGTGGGATAGATACCCTTCCTAAATAGCTTCAGATTTCCACTCAAAGCTTAGTGCTCATAGAAACTAAGATACATAACATGACAAAAGTACATAATGAGATTAATGTAAACTCTGAACAATTGATAATAGATTATATTGTGTACAAAGTATGAGAGCACAAATTTCTAAGTCAGATGCTTAGCTGAAAATAGTAACTGCATGATATCGAACAATTCTTGTAATCAAGGTTTGTGACAAATCTGGAAGAGATTGAAATATCCATCAGCCTCCAATGAATTAAAATGGTTGATTCAGGAGACACAACCAGATTAATCTATTATGCCTTAGACATTTGAGAATTTTGGCAAAGTTCTGTTGGATGATAACAGTAAAATCACCTTGAAAGTAGAACGTTTGATAATAACTGATGTGCTTTATGCAGTAGCAAAGTTCCTTCTACCTTAATTGCTGTGTCCACACTTCAAATGAAAACTGCCCATGTAAATTTGGCACAATGTAAATAGGCCTTCAGGTCACTTGTAGGGCTTCACAGTTTTGGTCTGCACCTCCCAGCTCCTCATGCTGTGCTGTAGATTGACTCTTCTGCTCCAACCAAGCATACAACATTTCTAGAACTTTAAATTTTTACTTATAAATAATATAACATCAGAGTAATAAATGAAAAGGACAGAATAGATGGCTGAAAATAAGGACAGCATCACATCTGAATGTCTCGGTTCAACTATTCTCTGCCCTTCAATCCCACTTTTGCTGAAGACTGCACTCAGACCTAAACCTCTCTGTGGGGAATTGGTTGGAGCAATCGAAAACAGTGACAAATTAAACCATGCTTCTCATTTTTCATTGGCAATAATTGTTTCACTGTTCTTAAATTATTTGTTTCTTTCCTCAGTTCCATCTCCTTTGTCTATGAATGTTTAATTTTACCAGTCCTCTCCCCTCCCACCATGGAAATCATTTCTCTTTGCACTCATTGTTCTTCGAATTCTGTCACAAGTATTTTGCTTTCCCCTGAGTGAATGCATCAGTGCCCTTGGAGGCAGCTCATCGCATTATGCTTGCATTCAGAAAGGTTTTTATTCTGAAAAGAAAGATTAATTTTTTATCAATTACTGCTTGGCTGCATCAGCCCTGCGTCATCACCAGCTCCCTACATAAACTAGATAACCTGCCTATGAGAGGATGAGCTCAACTCTTTATCATCCTAATATGGCATATCTGACAGTATGAATAGACATATACTTTATCACTTCACATAATGTCAGTCCTTACCCCTGTGGATCTCTCATTTCCAACATCGTGAAAATTTTATTTTAATCGAATTGCTTTACATCATATGCATATGGAAAATACATCAGGGCCTCAGCAAGTTCTCCATTCACAGAATTGTTTCTCATGAACTTGAGTGTATACAAACTTCGTCTACTTGTTTGAGATCAAAGGAACTTGGAGTTGCCTTTTTCTTATGAGACTTTGTCCAGCGCAGCCCGGAGTCAAAAATTGATTAACCTCATGGAACTAAATGGCAGAAAATTTTTAATCGTAAATCACAGTAACACTTACTGAGAGGAAAGTTACTTTGTAACTTGTATCAAGTAACTGATTAGCTCCAAGACTTTGCCAGAGGCTGGGAAATGAAGCACAGCGACAAGAATGAAACCAGCCAGTTCCTCCTCATCGTACAGAAACACAATGTGCTTCTTTATGCATCGCCGCAATTTTGATTTACAAGGCAAGGACAGATAATAGCTGTAGATTTTTGAGCAGTACTGTCAATCCAAGCCTTTCGTTTTTTTTCTCTTTCATTAGACTGGTGCTTTATACATTTGCACAAAATTATTAAAACTCTCTCCTACAATAAAGTGCACATTTTAGATACATTTTCACAATCAAGCCGCTATTGTTTCATCAGAATGAATAGTTTAGAAAAAGTTAAAATGCAATGGTATTATATAAAACAAAGACAAAACCTGCTCCCCTAGCTTTGGGAAAAAAAATTACCTTCCAATGGATTTCCCACAATACCCTCTTCCATTTTTTTTCCCACATGACATGTTATTCATAGAGTGCTAGTGGATCACCTTTGTGTCAACTCGAATTTTTGGATTTGGTGAATGATTTTACAGTCAGATCCTCTTCCTGTTGTAAATCCTCTATGTTTACTCAGGTTGGGACCAATACACATTAAGTTGCCTGTACCAGTGACTGAGGACTAACACACAGTTGTTTGGGTCTTCTCCTCTCCTGCCAACAGTCTTGGAATCGGACTTGAACCCAAAGCTTTCTAGCTCAGAAGCAGGGTCCTACTGCCTGAGCCGCAGTGTCTCTCTGGTAAATTGCCCAAAGCATTGGAACTCAATAGCAGGCTTTAAAAGCATCATTAATAGCCAACCATGTCTGAGGGAAGTTGAACTTTTATAGTTCGGAGATTTACAAGCATTTAGCTCGAATTCCATGTTTTCTTGTTAAGTGTGAAGACAATGCAGATACAGTATAATGTAAGTTGTTCTAAAAGCAAAAGTCATCCTGAGTATCATAGTGACCTGGGATGGGCAGCATTGAAGATGAGTTTTCGGAGAATATGACTCTCGAGAATCTCAAAGTATCATTGTCCTGCTATTGTAGTAAATGTTGATGACCTTCAGCTCTTCAATGGTGTACTTTCAGCATACAGTATTTTTTTCACTCACTTCTCTTCATAAGACCACAAGACATAGGAGTGGAAGTAAGGCCATTTGGCCCATCAAGTCCACTCCGCCGTTCAAGCATGGCTGATGAGCATTACAACTCTACTTACCCGCAGTCTCCCCATAGTCCTTAATTCCTTGTGAGATCAAGAATTTATCAATCTCTGCCTTGAAGCCATTTAACGTCCCTGCCTCCACTGCGCTCCGTGGCAATGAATTCCACAGGCCTTACCTCTCTTTGACTGAAGAAATATCTCGTCATTTCCATTCTAAACTGACCCTCTAATTCTAAGGCTGTGCCCACGGGTCCTGGTCTCCCTGCCTAACACAAACAACTTCTCATCAAAAGATATTGGGCAAGATATGGAAATCAGTGATGACCCGTAAAGTGGTACCCTCTGAACAAGCACCTGCCTGTCTTCAATCTGAGCACCGGCCTGTCTGCATTATGATGCAGCAACCCATTTGCCTTTCAGTGCTACAGATTTGGGGATATCACCAGCAATCCTTTTTTGTTTTAGCTGTTAACAGTATGGTTCCAGCCCATCACTTTCCTCCACTATTAAAGAAAAACTAAGATTGAATGGGAGCTCTCCACAGTTTTAGATTAGATTACTTAGATTAGATTACTTAGTGTGGAAACAGGCCCTTCGGCCCAACAAGTTCACACCGCCCCGCCGAAGCGTAACCCACCCATACCCCTACATCTACCCCTACGGGCAATTTAGCATGGCCAGTTCACCTGACCTGCATACCTTTGGACTGTGGGAGGAAACCGGAGCACCCGGAGGAAACCCACGCAGACACGGGGAGAACGTACAAACTCCACACAGACAGTCGCCTGAGGCGGGAATTGAACCTGGGTCTCTGGCTTGAATCTCTGAACAACAGACTTGGAGGTGAGATGAGGTGGGCTGGGAAATGCATTCAAACTTAATGAGAATGCCTCTAATTTAATGTTTCAGATGACAGTGCTAAGAAAGTGCTTTTAGTTGGAAACTAGAAAAGTATTTCTGTAGGAAGATACAGATAGCATTTACTAAACATGTAGTTGAGTCTATGAAGTCACTTGACCCCACTGGTCATAGAGTCACAGAGATGTACATCATGGAAACAGACCCTTCAGGCCAACTTGTCAATGCTGACCAGATATCGTAAAGTAATCTAATCCCATTTGCCAGCCTTTGTCCCGTATCCCTCAAAACCCTTCCTATTCATAAACCCATCCAGATGCCTTTTAAATGATATAATTGTACTAGCCTCTGCCACTTCCTCTGGCAGCTCGTTTCAAACACACACCACCCTCTGCTTGAAAACGTTGCCCCTTAAGTCCCTTTTAAATCTTTCGTCTCTCATCTTAAATCTATGCCCTCTAGTTTTGAAACCCCCTCTCCTGGGAAAATTACTTTGACTATTCATCCTATCCATGCCACTTACGGTTTTATAAACCACTATAAGGTCACACCTCAGCCTAAGATGCTCCAGGGAAAATAGCCCCAGCCTATTCAGCCTCTCCCTATAGCTCAAACTCTCTAACCCTGGCAACATTCTGTTAAAACTTTTCTGAACCCCTTCAAGTTTCTCAACATCTTTCCTATAGCAGGCAGACCAGAATTGAACTCAATATTCCAAAAGTGGCCTAACCAATGTCCTGTACAGCCACAACAAGACTTCCCAACTCCTATACTCAGTGCACTGACTAATAAAGGAAAGCATACCAAACACCACCTTCACCATTCTGTCTAGCTGTGACTCCATTTTCAAAATCTCTTTGTTTGGCAACACCGCTCTGGACTTTATCATTAAGTGTATACGTCCTGCCCTGATTTGCCTTACCAAAATGCAGTAACTCACATTTGTCTAAATTAAAATCTATCTGCCATGCCTCAAAACATTTGCCCATCCGATCAAGATCCCATTGTACCCTGAGCTAACCTTCTTTGCTGTCCAGTACACCTCCAATACTGGTGCCATCTGCAAACTTACTAACACTAAAACACAGACTTGCAATTATGTTGTTTGCTTTAAGTAATAAAATGTCCCGCAGAGACAACTTCCAGGCAATTGCATAGTTGCTGGTGGGTTGGAGGTATTGGTGTTAATGATGTTAATGATGAAAAATGGCTGAATGGGACATTTCTGATGGATCAACCTGTCCTTCTGAATCCTTCTGCTCTCTATGCTTGTAACAGTTACTGAAGATTGATCAGTGATGATTCAACCAATCAGCACACTTTTCTCACTGTCTCCTTTTCTTCAAGTGTGTTTCTTAAATCCTACGCCTGATGAGTGCAAGGTGAAAAGTTTCCATGTGTTTTCTTATTTTGACACATTTTAAATCATGCATGCTGTACGCAACTTGTTTTCAGGGCAACCAGGAGGTGGAAGTAAAATTGAGCTTTCACAGTGATGTTTGCATCATCAGAATAAATCTACTGGCTTTATTTGTGCTATAGATTCCCACTGTTTGCAGTGTGTTTTTTTTGCCAAACATTTATAAAGGGACAGAGTACACAACATCAAAGAAGCTATAATAAATCTGCAGGGAAACATAGGATAAGTGGGAATGAAAGGCAATGACAAAGTGCACCAGTGCATTGATCCAAGACCACTTAACAATGCCCTCAAAAGTAATCACTACCCACTTTGATGTTATTCTGTCTGAACTAACAAAAGCTAAATTATTCATGATTGTCTATGCAAAGAATGAATTTTGGCGCATTGGACAAAGATTTAAGACAACTGTCCAACTGCCCAGCACTATTTTAAAAGTACAGGTGCATTGATCATGTCTTGTCTGTCAGAATCCCTCCAGCTCTAGTGGCAAAGCTCAGAGAAGTCTTGAGGTACTAGGTAATTATAGAAGGAATTGGCAAGTGACATTTGAATCAATGGCTTAGGGTAAACGGGATCACGATTGTTAACTAAAAGGTGTGTTGAAGTGATGCCAACAGAAAGATATCAAAGTGCTCATAGATAAAAGTGAGTTCAAACAGAAAAGAAAGGTGAATGGTTTGGGCTATGACCACTGAAAATGATTAAAACCAAACGCTGTTCAGGTTGAAACAGTGCTTCATGTATCTTCCCTCATCAATAAGCAATGTTCCAAGCCTTATTATTGCCATCAGTTCACCCAGTGTTATCAGAGTTAATGGGTTCTCTTTGTAATCTACTGAAGAAAAGTTGTTTTTTTTATTGTATGATGGACCTGGGTGAGGTGAAGAAGACCTTCTCCCAAGCACTGGTGTGGAAAATCTTGGATATCAATAAGCCAGTGCTTATGAAAGATAGTCACTTATGAAACAGAGACAAACTTTTCTCAGATCAAAAAGAAACCTTCCATTGTGTCTCTTGGTTGAGAGAAGACTTTGAACAATAACATTTTGTAGAAAAAAGCATGCACTGATTGCAACAAGTTCAATAGAAGCTTCTCCCTTTTGACTTTTTCCTGTGTTGCTTGGGGCCACCACAACAGAAGTTACTCGTTGCCCCCAAAAGGCTCCAAAAAATGTCATTTCATTAAGATGATAACTTTGATGTACACAAGAAGGGTGAGGAGATATTTCGGTAAGTCTATTTACTTCATCAGTTCAAGAAGTCGTATCAGTTGATGCAAGTTTGTAAAGAAAATGTCATTGTCATTGTTTGTAATCACCTGTTCACCCAGGAAATTCTGAGCCATGGGTTCTGTGGGTCGTGGTGTTGCTGATAAGCTCAATCCTAGAGGCCACATCTCCAACCACACATTTGGTAGGTTGTTTCTGGGAGATAGAACTGGCTCTTGGTCTTGAGATCATTGGCATTCCTATCTGCAATTGTTTTTCAGTACTTCCTCTTGCTGACAGGAATTCACAAAGAATTATCTTCCTACAAACAGGAGCTTCCTGCAAACTGGGTGGGCAACACGGTGGCACAGTGGTTAGCACTGCTGCCTCACAGTGCCAGAGACCCGGGTTCAATTCTTGCCTCCGACGACTGTGTGTGGAGTTTGCACATTCTCCCCGTGTCTGCGTGGGTTTCCTCCGGGTGTTCCAGTTTCCTCCCACAATCCAAAAATGTGCAGGTTAGGTGAATTGGCTACGCTAAGTTGCCAGTAGTGTTAGGTAAAGGGTAAATGTAGGGGAATGGGTCTGGGTGGGTCGCGCTTCAGGCAGTCGGTGTGGACTTGTTGGGCCAAAGGGTCTGTTTCCACACTGTAAGTAATCTAATCTATATTTCTATCAGCCAACAGAAATTCCAAGACTAGGGAGCTGCTGAGCAAGATGAAGATCTGAAGATGTTCAGAATGTTGATAAAGGGTGACTGGGGAGTGGATCTACAACAGATTATTGTGTGTAAATGAATGCTTGCATCATTCCTGGTCTCAGGATGTTTCGGAATCACGTTATACCCTAGTCACTGTTGGAATGCAGCTGCCAAAATTTGCACAGCAGGCATCTATGCCTTGTTATTAGCAACATGCTAATGACAAGGACAGAAGAGCTCATCAGACAGGGTTAACTGATTTTTAAGGGAGATTGAACAGTTAGCCAATGTCATCTGAAAGCAAGGATATTATTTTTTAATTTCCTGAGCAAAAGAGAGGTTGATGTTGGGAAGTTTTACAAACTCACGCTAATCACATTTATTGGTGGCTGCCTTAACACGAGTGTTCTAATTTATCACAGTGCTTTCCTGATAAAGTGACAGCTTGGGAAATAATAGAACATCCTGGATAACACTGGAAGACAAATACGGCGTAAGTATTTGGTGGGAAGTGAGTGGTGAGTGTAAATATGGTGGGATGGGAATCCTGTTTGCTCAAACAAGATGACACTGTCATTGAGATATCAACAGCAATCTCTCCTTACGTTCCCAACTTTCTCGCCAATGTCCACATCGTTCAGGGATTGGGAAGATCCCACCTAAAGATTCAATGCAGTATAAATGAATTTAGGCTTTTCAAAATAAGTTAAAAATCACCTCATAGTCAGATCTCTCTCTACTGGGTCTTGCTGTTAATCAATGCTCATGATAAGTTTGGATTCTTAAGCAGAGATTTTTAAGTAATGAGACACAGCTTCACTTTTACCAATTCATGGGACAGATAGGAGTAGGTAAACACGGAAAATAAGACTTTGATGCAGGACTAATGGTTAAAACTGAATGTTTGGAATGAGTGTTAGACAGAAGTGGAGATGTTTTGCTAGTGATTGCACAATGATCAACATGTTTCATCTGATCCTAAAGCAGTTTGTATTCATATGCGATTCGACCTGGGCAGGTTCTAGGCTTAGGCCGATAAGAAATAATCACACCAAATAAATGCTAGGCAGTGACCATTTACCAACCTGAGTGAATCTAACCAATTTTCTCTTGACTAGCAATGGCAGTACGATTGCTGAAACCTCCACTATTAATATCCTGGGGGTTACCATTCACCAGAAACTAAACCAGCCATAAAAATATCTTGTCTACAAGAGCAGATCACAGGCTTCCAAAGCCTGTCCACTATCAGCAAGGTGTAAATCAGGAATGTGATGGAATAATCTCCACTTGTCTGGGTGAATGCTGCTCTAACAAGACTCGAGAAGGGTTGTCCAGAATAAAGCAATCTCTTTAATTTACTGCTCATCCGCCATCTTTAATATTCACTACTTCACCACTGATATACAGCAGCATCTACTCCCCAAGGCACCTTAGACAGCACCTTCCAAACTCATTACCGTTTAGCACCTGGAAATACAAACAGCATCAGATACTTGCGAGTATCCCGTCCAAGTCACCCGCCATCCTGACTTGGACCTAACTTTCAGTTCCTTCAGTGTTGCTAAGTCAAAGACCTGAAACTCCCTCCCTAGGAACACTGTAAGCGCATCTACTCAACACCAAAATGTTTGCTTGCCTCACAGCTCCACTCTTACCAATTCAAGAAGATCATCACCTTTTCAAGGGTAATTAGGGATGGGCAACAAATGCTGGCCTGACCAGCAACACTTTCATCCCACCCACAAATGAAAAAGCTAGATGTGGGTGACTGGGCTAGTTTTGAGCAACTCTGATGGTCTTCATTAATGAAGTGAAGCCGAGTAAAGTCTGACTACACTTTTGGCTTAAATCGCTTATAATCACTTAATACCAAGTAACAGTCCCAATGGAACTGCGAAACTAGTTTCATTACTTAAAAATCTCTCCTAAAGAATCCAAACTCATTATAAGGGTTGTTCAACAGCAAGATCACGTAAAGAGAAATCTGACTACAAGCTGATTTTTAACTTATTTTATACTGCATTGAACTTTTAGGTGGGATCTTCCCAATCTCGGAATGATGTGGACATTGATGAGAAAGTTGAGGACATAAGGAGAGATCAATGTTGAGAGCAAAGAGTCCCGTACTCCAATTAAGCTCCCTAGAGGGAGCTGCATCCCCCCAGCTTGAACACCCACAGAGCTGAGGGTGGTAGGCAGAGTAGACTTGGAGACTTCTGAGGATCCTATATGTGATTTCTCCTCTGGCTGGGGGCCTTCTCCTTGTGAGGAAGAGGCACCTGAACTAAGGTCAATGTCCCTTGTCCTGGTGCTGATGCTCAATGCAATGGCCACAGCAATGGAGTTCATTTCCAACAGATTCTGAGGCCACCATTAGAGATAGCAGACACTCAAGTAGAGGGTCAGTGAGCTCAGTTAGCTGGATGGCTAGCATGCAATACAGAGCGATGCCAACAATGTGGGTTCCATCCTCGCACTGGCTGAGGTTAATATGACAGGCTCTCCTTTTTAAACTCTCCCCTTGCCTGATGACCCTCAGGTTAAACCACCACCAGTGGTCTCTCTTTCTAATGAAAGAGTAGCCCTTTTATCTGCTAAGAATGTGGTGACTTTGCCTTTACCTTACCACATGTCGGAGCCAACATTTTGTTGATCACTTGACAAAAATTTGATTTGGTTAACCAGGCGTCTTGCACAACTCCACCTATTGCGACTGTTTGTACGTTTGCATGTAGTTATTAATATCTAACATCAGGGTGTCCTCTCATGCCTTGGGCTGAGCTGGGAGCTAGTTCCCAACAGACCTCTGACAGCCAGAGAGCTGGGCCATTTTTTTATTGACTAATTATGGAGACATGCTGGTGATGTGTCCACCAGACACTGAGTTTAATTTAGAAAGGGTACACTCGTAGGTGAAAGTCTGTAAGGTGGTGGAAGCTGCTGGAGAATGTCTTAACTGGGCAATCTCTTAGGGATCTGTGGTTTCTTCCTCAGGAGAGGAAGAAGGATCTCATGGGGTGAGGGGCTGTCTTTTTGGAGCAGGTGTCTTGGCCCTGTTGTCTGACAGTTTCTCCTGCAATAAGATAAAAGGATGGAATTCAGTGAGATGAAAGTGGTTGGGAGAGCTGCTGGTGGCAGTACGGGAACAGGGAAGGTGGTGAGTTGTCCCTGGTGAGTGAGTAGGAAGTACGGAGGACAGCAAATCTTAGTAGCTTGGGAGGGTGAGTGGGGGAAAGATATGAGTGAAGATGCCACATGCAATAATGATAGTGGAGACCACTGGCCTTGGTAGGAATGTGTGGAATGACGGAAAGTATGAGGTAGCAGTAAGACAATGTGGCACTTACTATTGCAGACAGTGGGAGGACATAGATTTTTGTATACATTGTTCTGCTTCTCTTCTCACCCCAGACTCTGTACTGACCTGAGTGGTTATCTTGGCCCAGTCTGGCAGAGGTTGATGCCGTGGCATCCTTTAGAAGGAAGATGTCAGCTTTCCTCTCCACAACTCCACTTACCAGGACCTTTTGGTCCCTGTCTATGGACAGTGGTGCTGACTTCCCTTCGGTAGGCAACTCCTCTATAGCTACTGTCGAGCAGCAGACATTGACTGGCAGTTTCTGGCATGCAGCTTTCGAGGTGATGTCCAGCCAGGGTCTAAATATAGCACCAGCAGTGTGAACAGTGTGAACACCAGAAAGTCTCAGTAGAGCACTTATATCTCCATTACCAAATGGGGAGGTGCCATGAAGCTATAAGTAAAAGGGCGAGCAGTGGAGGATTGTGTGAGATCGATCATCATGGACAGTCCATATCCAAATATTGTAGACCTGGGCAATATCCAGGTTTTGGGCTGAGGAATAGCCAGTCACATTTTTTCCATCCAATTGCCAAACAATGACCATCTTCAATAAGACTTAATCTAACTAACACCCCTTGATAAATTCGTAGATTCATTTGCTGAGCTGGTGTGGTTTTCTACAGCTGTTTCATCGCCTCGTTAGGTGACATCATCAGTATGTCTTCAACATTGTGTTGGTGGTCGGTCCTGCCTGGTATTTATGTGTTTCTGTGTTTTGTTACTTCCAGTTCTGTACCTGGTTTGTATATGCGGTTCAGTTCAATGTGTTTATTGATTGAGGTTTGGGTGGAGTGCCAGGCTTCCAGGAACACTCTCACATGTCTCTGTTTAGTTTGCACTATGATAGTTACATTGTCCCAGTTGAATTTGTGTCCTTTGTTGTCTATGTGGATGGAAGTGAGACAGTACTGGTCATGCATGGCAGTGGCGAGCTGATGTTCATGCATTCGTATGGTCAGTTTTCTTCCTATTTGTCCTGCTTCGTGTTTTTCACAGTCCTTGCAGGGTATCTTGTAGAATGCATTCATCCTGTTGGGTGTGAGTGTTGGGTCTTTAACGTTTGTAAAGAGTCGGTGAAAGATGTTTACTGGTTTGTGGGCCAGTATGATTCCTAGGTGTCAGGCAGTCATCTCTGATATGTTTGATGCATGGTATAGTCGTTATTGTGTCTGGTCATGTAGTGTTTTCTTCTTTAGATTCATTTTGTAAGTACCAGAGGATAGGGCTTTTGGGGTACCCATTCTGCTTAAATGCTTTAAGTAAGTGTTCCTGTTCTATCCACTGGAGTTCTGGATTGCTGCAGTGTTTCCTTGCCCATTTAAATAGCGTCCTAATGCAGCTTTGTTTGTGGGTGCTAGGGTGGTTGCTATTATAATTCTGTATCTGGGTGTTCTTCCTGTACACACTGGTCTGGGGTTCACCAGTAGTGAACTAATACATGCTGGAAGGGGAGTATGCTGTTGTTATCCTCTTCATTAGTGAACCTTATTCGGGTTAGGATTTATTGATGTAGTGGTGAGTTTCTTCTAGTTGTGTATATTTAATGATGACAAAGGTGTCATCTACATACCGCTCCGGAGTTTGGGTTGGATTGTGGGGAGGGCTGTCCGTTCTAAGCATTGCATTACTGCTTCTGCTAACAGTCCTGATATCTGTGACCTCCATTGGTGTGCCATTGATTTGTCTGTACATTTGCCCATTGAATGCAAAGTGAGTTGTGATGTATAGGTCTAGTAATTTTAGCCTGCTGTTCTTGTTGATGCTGCTGGTGTTGTCGGGTGTCCTAGTAACCACTTCATCCAATAATGTAGCAATGGTCGCTTGACTAGGTCAATGTCTATTGATTTAAAGAGTGCTGTTACATCAAATGAAATCATTATTTCATCCCCCTCTACTGTGGTGTTTCTGATTTATGGTAAGAAACTCTTGGGAGGAGTGAATGGAGTGGTTGGAGCTGCAAACACCTAATAGAATTCTCCAACCACTCCTCCCATGAATGGTACTGTTACTGTCTGTATATCCCCAGTTTGAACCCATATTCCTGAAGCTATAGTCTGGGCAACAGTTTAACATCCAGTGACATTTCCACTGTGCCATATATTCCCCGATGGACAGACAAATCCTGAAAATTAGATAAAGTGTGAACTTAGTAGCTATTGGGGATAATGATCATTTGAGAAATTGATAGACTTTGTCAGAGAAATGAAGAGAAGCAGATTCTTGTGAAGCAAGGGAATGGTGAATGATCTCAGGAGTTGATGGGGCTGTGGAATATTCAGAGAAAACTAATTGAATAGTGGAATGAGCTTCAGAAGCTGAAGGGGGTCCTCCTGCTTCTAATTTGTTTGCTCATATTGAAACCAAGAAATGTAAATATAGTTACGATGCAGTCCAGCAAAGATGTGATTAATTGTCAGAGCGTGTTCAAGGGACTGAGTATTTGGAACTTTTGAGCACTTTATTGCAAATCACACTTTCATTGCTAACTTTCTAAAGCAGCAAATCCTAACCACTGTTGTTCAGCTCAACCTTAGCCATTGAGTACTGCATATCAATTATAGGTAATTGAGTGGGAGGTAATTTCAATGGTTATGACTTATTTTAAAGCTGTGCTAGAAATGGATTTGAAGCTACGAGACAGTACTTATTATTTAGTTATTACGTAGCACTGAAATGCCTTTTTGAAATAAAATGGCTGTCATAAATAAGAGGTTTTGATTTTGTTTTAACAGTAGTTTAATGGTTCTGATACCGTTGTGATTGAAAGTTCTCTCAGCTGAATAGTTAATGTTCAGGAACCAAGCTCAGGGAGTTATGGAGTCACAGGAAATCAGCTGAACTTGTGCCTGCGTTGATCTGTTTGTTTTGTATCTTCACAAGTGATAAACTTCCCTTTGGGAATGTTGGAAAGTTAATTATTGACTAGTTTGACCTACATCATGATCTCTCATTCTGTGGTCAACAAAATCCGAAAGTGAGAATTGAACCCAGAGTTTCTGGCTCAGATGTTGGGGTGCTGCCTGGTGTACCACATGACCGCCACACTTGAGGTAACTGAAAGGTACTACCTGACCCGGAATTAAACTAATAAGCTGCTATATCCTACATTGCCCTGGGCAAGTTAAAGGGTCCTTGATGAATGGGAGAAAAGGGTAAGTTTACTTATTATCTTTCACATCTGATAGACGCCCAATTTCAAAGGTATGTATATGGTTTTAATTTTTTACTTCTTGCTGTGGAAACTGGGGATCCTCAGTCTGTGATGTGTACATGATACTTCACAGTATCAAAAAAGAAACTCCACACAGCCAAACAAATGGCCTCAGGTAAAGAATGTAAACACCGAAGTTAGAATCGATGTCAGGAAATATTGTGTTATGTAAGGATAACCAACAGATTGTACAATTTAATTTTTAGATGTAAGATTTAAGCTTTATTGTCAGGTGTACTCAAATACAGAAGTACAGGAGTAAGTGTACAATCTCCTCACACATGGTACGATCTTAGGTATGAAGGTACCCAGGCACAAAACCTAGATACAAGTAATAACATAGAGAAACGTTAAAAGTAAGGATATCATTGTGAGTATAATATATGCATATATTAGTGAGCTGAAATAAGCATCTGTTAGGGCTTTCAGTATCACATTACCCATGTTTCTTAAGTCATGTGGGATGAGATAAGCATTACCATGTCAGGTAAAATACGCTGCAGAGGCAAAAAGCATATCAACTACCTTCCGAGGAAGAGAATTCCTTTTAAGAGGAAAAACTTTGCCTCAGCTCAAGGGAGGCTACTTGTTCAAGATCTTATACATTCCAAACGACCTCTTCTAAACTCTAATGGATTCAAGAGTAACCTGTTCAGTGTTTAGTGGATCTAGGCTAATAATAAGACAATATTTGATGCTATTTTCCGCAAATACCTGTCATTCCATCTCCACATTACAATATTTGATTCTTAGCAGTGCATTTCTTTACTGATAACTGGTAAAGGATAACTGGTAACTGGTAACCTCTCTGGTACATGGAAGCAGTTGTGAGTTTGAACCCAACATAATTAATGAGAGCCTGAAGTGTCATTCCCCAAGAGCAGGCCAAATTGGGGGAAACTGAGCCCTCACAGGGGAGTACACTTGGGGAAAGATTTGAACTTTTATTTTATTTTTCTACTTAATACTAGGAAGGGCTTTAATGTTTACTTTTAAACTTATTTCTTTTTTCTCTACTTATACTAAGAACAACAGTAGTGCTTTACATGTCTGGGCTAACATTAAACTATTTGGTTCCAAGGAGCAGCATACTTCCATGCATTAATCTGCATCTACCTTCGCTTGACCTAAGGCATAGATCCCAACAATACCAAGGATATCATTTCATTCCTGCAGTTTCACAGTAGATTAACATTTGCTCTGTCTCAATGTTGTAAATTCATTAAACAATATAAGCAAATCAAAAATACAGAAGACGTTTTAAAATCTTAGTTAACAAATCTTAGTAACTAAAATGCATGTGCTTTCTATTCAGTTGAGTAGAGGTTAATCAACAGATTTATGACTAATGTAACAGTTACAATTTAATTTACATTTACTCTGTTCAGCTGCAGTATGATTCTATCTGGTATCTTTTCAGGATCTGAAAGTGGGTATTTTTAAGTGTGTGAAATTGTCTAGTAGGTACAAGTCTGAGTAGCTATCAGTCCCTGGAGAGATTCACTCGCTCAAAATACTCTTCACGGCCTTTTGAAGTTACAAAAGCCTGCTTCGGTGGCTTAAAACTAAACCACATAGTTAATTGAAATACAGCTTTGTTGCATTCCAATTCTTTTGCCTCTAGGGATTCTCTTAGTGATTCATTGTCATAAAGAAATCATACTATTATCAAACTGCAGAGAGCTCAGTATCAGAAACAAAGGTTCCTTAGGTATCAAATAGAACATTAGTTTATTACAACAATCATTACATAGGTATAAATGTAAAGATTATTAACATAAGGTACAAATTGCTCACTGATTACTGCATATATATTTATATATAAAACTGCCCATCTTGAAAAGTAACACATATGTACAAACACATACTTAACTTCCAAGTCCGACTAAAATATAAAACATAGCAGACTATTACCTCAAGTCTACTTTGACCAATTAGCAACCAAATTTACAATAAGGAAACGGCTATTCACAAATTGTCCAAATGCAGGTCTGCAGTCTCAGTCACTTCGCATACAAGCTATTAGCACTTGGATTTCCTCAGTCATCATTAGACTCTTAATTCCAGATTTGAACCCAGATCCCCAGGACGTTACCTGGAATCTCTGAACTAATAACCTAGCAATAATACCACAAAGCCATTGCTTCCCCAGGTATGATGATTGACCTGCATCTTTTTGTACAAAGAAATTGCTATTTAATACTTTTTTTTAATGACTCACCTCTTATATGTGGCGAAGTTGTACCCGTCTTACTGTTGAGTCAGGCAATTATAAATTCAGTCCCTGCCCACAGAGTCCATCAGCCAGTTTAGTATTGAAGGAATGGTGCACTGTAGCAGGGGCTTTATCCGTCTTCCGGATGGACACAAAAAATCCCCATTCACTATTTAATGAAAATTAGAAAGTTCTCTTCATATTCTGACCAATATTTATCCCTCAAAAAACATTATTAAAACAGGTTCTCCGAAGAAACATTTGATTATCAGTTAAGAAAATTTGTGGTATGCAAATTGACCGTCATATTTGGTCATTTGTATCAGTGACCACAGAGGAAAGATGTCCCATTGGAATTTGGTAAAGATTTTCTCCCCAACAATTGATACATTATTATCTGTGTCTACCTCCATGTCTAGGGGATAGCTATTTTATCTTCAATTGGGCCACTTTGGGAGCAGTGATGCAATTCAGTAGTATCAATTCCTCCTCCTTGTGCTGATTTATTTGCAAAACCCTGTCTTGCAAAGCTTTTTGATGTGGGTAGTACCTGTTTTGCTTGTTTCGGTAACTTTTACTGGGGCAAACTCTATGACCACAAGTGAGTCACCGACATTTTCCTCATTGTGTTGTAGAGACACTTCCTGCCCTCAAATCCCCTCTAAACTTTCTGGCTTTCACTTTAAAATCATGCCCCCCTTATGACCCCTCAACTAGGGTAAACAGGGGCAAAAACAAAGACACAGGTACAGGCAAATGTTAAGAGTTTGTGAGTCCATTCAGTATTCTAACAACAGTAGGGTAGAAACTGTTACGAAACTGGCTGGTGCATGTGTTCAGGCTTCTGTACCTTCTCCCCGATGGTAGAGGTTGTAGAGAAACATTGCCAGGGTGGGATGGATCTTTAAGAACGCTGGCGGCCTTTCCTTGACAGTGGATCTGGGAGATTGATTTCTGTGCTTTGAAGAGAACAACCCAAGCTTATCCTCTCTTTGTTGCTGAAATGCTCCATCCCAGGCAACATCCTGGTGAAACTCATCTGCACCCTTTCCAGTCATATCTTTCCTATAGTGTGCTGACCGGAACTGCACAGAATACTCCAGCTGTGGTCTAACCAGAGTTCTGTACAGCTCCAACATAACCTCCCTGCTCTTACGATCTGTGCCACAAGTGATAAAGGCAAGCATCCAGTGTGCCTTCTTAACTGCCCTACTAACTTGTCCTGCCAGCTTTGGGAATCTGTGGACAAATACCCCAAGATCCATCTGAGCTTCCTAGTGTCTTGAAAGTAATTGGTGAAAATAATTCAAGAGGAGGTTGATAGGTTTTTAAGGTATTGGGGAGTTGAGGGCTATGAAGAGCTGACGTGAAAGAGGGGTTGAGGCCTTGAGCAGATCGGCCACAACCTTATTGATTGGTGGAGCAAACTTGTGGTACTAAATGAGCTAATCTAGTTTCATATGTTCTTCTGCTCTGGTTATTCTCCACACTGTGGCTTCTTGGCTTGCATTTACATGAGAGGGATGGGAATTCATCAAAAGGAGGTAAAAGTGGTGGATTGGTCAACCCAACCTGATCCTCAGCACAGCAATTCAGCTTTGCCTCAATTAAATGCAGATTGTATGCCATATAGCTCTTGGATGCTGAAGCTGGGTAGACCTGAAAATTCCAAAGAAAGGAGTATTCCAGTATGTCTGGAATACAATTGATGTTCTATACAGTGTCTGTCTCTCTGGAATTAAGTATTTATGCATTAGATTATGCTAATAAGAATACTTATGCTTTAGAAACGAATGGTGGAGGATCAGTGTGTTTTTTGGGTGAATAATTAATTATTTTGGTTACATACTTTTAGTCAAATATCTGTACTGGTGAAAAGATAAGGAATGCACCACATTTTTCAAATAAACTTTTGATAGTTCCAAAATGTTGATGTCAGGCATAATATAGAGAAAATGCAGAGTATAACTTAACTCCATTGCCTCCTCATGAAACAAATCTAAACTGAAGCCTTGAAAAAGATGGGTCTATTTTGTACGAGTTCAGCGTTTACATTTCCCACAGCTCTAGTTCTTCTTCTCTCTGGGTGGGATTGCCAATTTCATGTCAATTAGTGTTAAGTTATGGTGTCATGGACTCCAGCCCAGTGGAGCTGGCTTAACATTGCCAAGATTCATTTTGCTTAAACCTAGCAAACAGATCGAGAGAGGAAGAGACAGAGTCAGCCCTTCATCTGTCAGGACTACTTTTGCATGACATTCATCAGTAAGGATTGGAATCAATCCCTCATCCAATAGATGAAAGAATAATCGAAATAATTACATGAAATGGTAACATTAATGTCAAATATTTCCTGAGCTAAACATGTCCCAACATGCTTTGCAGCCAATGAATAATTTTGGAGCACAGTCACTGCTGTTTTGCAGCCAAACATGGCAGGCAGTTTGAGTATAACAAGTGATAATGATTAATCTGTTTCTGATGAGAGATAACTATTGAAACTTCCTGCTCTCCTTTGGAAAGTAGCATGGGATCTTCTATGTTCTCATGGATGGACAGATGAAGCTTCAGCCTAGTGTCTCATCCAAAACCTCTGCCATTTCTGACAAGCAGTCTTCCCTATGTACAACAATGAACTAATTGGTGCACAATGGTACAACTTTAAATTTTTGGAATGCGCTCGACAATGGTTCTTCTGTCTTGGGGAAAAGCCCATATTTACAATTGAGAATGTCCCTTCAATCCAAAGTGAAACTTCAGAATATTCTGAAGAGGGTGTGAGTAAGCTTGCTACAGAGGATGAGAGTTAAAAAGAAAGGCTAAGGGGACAGCTAATCGAGAGGTTGAATCACAGCTGACCAAGAACACAGAATTCTTGTAAGGGGAAGCAAATAAACTCTCTGTGAGCAGACCAGTTTTCTATTTGGCAATAGGAAGTTAACACAACACCAGATGCTTTTGGTGAAGCAATGTGTGAGCCAATTGAGTTCTGTAACAGAAGGACAAGTCTGTAAACCAGGTGTGTTGGTTGCTCAGTGAAGAAGGAAGTCTGGAAAGATACAGCATCAGGGCTATCGTGGCACAAGTAGTGGAGGCATCATAGACTGATTCCGAGTTAGAATGACCCATGGTCCTGGGATCTCTGATGGAATGCAGCTTCTGGTGAGAGCAATTCAAGGGCCAGTTTGGAAGTGAGGAATCCTAAATGCCAGGGGCCATGTTGGAAAGATTGAGATTATCACTCTTCTGCAGGAAGTGATATAAATACTTACAACGACACAAGGAATTTATTTTTTGTATTGACTGTTTAAAGTGAAACTTAACTTCTTCTTTGAATTATTCTTTGCTTGTTAATTAATACTTGGTTTATGTTCATTTTAGTTAGCTATATGGCCATCGGTTTGCAATCCATTGGTGTGATTTCTTCTTCAAGGTTATTGGTCTTAATGGAAAATACACCCTCTTGTAATTCAAAGTATGTGATAAATAGCATTGCTTTGAAATGAATTTCAGTGTGTTATTTATTTTGCTTTATTTAAATTATTCGAGCATTGAATGCAATTGTTGCAAAAATGACTATATTCTTGCATAATATTAGTCTGAAAGCTGCTTGAAAAACAAATTATATTCTTTATGTAGAATTAATTATTTCTCCTAACTCATTAGGATGCAAATTTCCATTGAAGTATACTTTATTTTGTGAATCATAATATTTGTTTTGCTGTTATCTGTTCATGGAAAACGACATTACCATCAGGTGCTGGAGTGAGCAGAATTGGCCTTAAATTTCCTATTTAAGGCTGTAAAGGGACAAGCAATAGAAATATAGAAAAATAGAGAAACCTTGGAACTGTCTGCCTAACACCATTATGGGCTGACCTACAGCACATGAAATGCAGCAACTCAAGAAGGCAACGCACCACTACCCTCTCGAGGACAACTAGAGATGGGTAATAAACACTGACCCAGCCAGCAACAACCAGGTCCCATGATTGAAGTTTTAAAAAAAAACTTGTTTTTGCAGCCGCAGCTCTTGCCCCTGCATGGACCCAGTGACCAGTTACAGACATAACCTTACTCCCTCCCACATTGGCCATTGCGATTACACTTGTGGAGTCTTTCATACGTGCTGTGCACTTTCTACGAGTTTCATGTTTGAAACAGCATTGAGCAATTCTATGTCACTTGCTTGCAGTCTCAGTGATAACATGCCACCAAAACATTCAACATCCCCCTCTCTTTTCTAAGTACCCATTCTGCCAAACCCAACTTGCACTGGTCATCACCCACATATGTACATAGATCTGCCCACCTATCACCCACAACCCCCACTCCATCCTCCTCCTTTATTTCTGTGAACGGAGGCAATGGCCAGTGGCTCAATCCCTCGAGTGACTAACTGGTGAACAAACATGTTCCCTGACTGCGGGAGACCCCTGCCTTCCAGACTGACCCCAACGGAGACCAAAGTCTGACTGTGACCCACTACCTGGAGCACAGAGGCACATTCTCCCCGGGCAATGCCATCCTGAGAGACGTGACTGTGGGTGAAGCCCAGGAATGGTATGGGAGGTTGCCCTTATCTGTACTGATTGACCATTGGCCTACAAACCCCCCAACTGTGGATTACTTCCCTCAGGCTTTGGGATACAGCTGACTGCTTGACGCAGAAGCAGTGTGTTTGGCATGACTGCTGCTGCCACGTGGTATGGATGCAACACTGACATGCTACACTGGTGTATGGAGAGGTATAGGTGCCCTTGTCGGAAGGCTGCTGCACAGCATGGCTGCTTGCCTGGTCATGTGACTGCACCAGTTGCCATTGTAAGGCAGGGCAGGGAAGGGCACAGCACAGTTGCTTTGGGCATGCCAGTAGGTACCAATTGACGGAGCGAGGGAACAGCCCTGGTAGACAGCTTGATTCACATTGCAGACTGGGCACCTGTTGCTATCTGGTACCTGTACCCAATGTTGATTGCTGGTGTGTCCTGCTAGACCACACTGGCCTTACAGGGCACATGCCAGAGTGGAGTCATAATCATAGAGTCATGGAATCATACAGCTCAGAAACAAACCCTTTGATTCAACCAGTTGATGTCAACTTTAATTCCAAACTAAACTAGTCCCACCTGTCAGTGCTTGGCCACATTCCCGCCAAACATTTCTTATTCTTGTACTTATATCCAAATGTCTTTAAATATTGTAACTGTATCCACATCCATCACTTTCTCTAGAAGTTCATACCATACACAAACCACTCACTGTGTACAAAAATGGCCCCAATTATCTTTTTTAAACCTTTCTTCTCTCACCTTAAACAAGAGCTCCCTAGTCCTGAAATCCCCCACCTGATGGAAAAGACACCTGCCGTTCATTTTATCTACACTCCTCATTATAAACCTCTATAACGTAACCTCTCAATTTCCTTCACTCCAGTGAAAAAAGCCCCAGTCTATCCAGCCTCTCCTTATAACTCAAACCCTCCATTCCCAGCAACAGCCTGGTAAATCTTTTTGAACTCTGACCAGCTTAATAATATACTTCCTACAGCAGGGCAACCAGAATTGGACACAGAATTTGAGAAGGGGCCTCACCCCAATGCCCTATTCAACCTCAACATAATGTCCCAACTCTTATACTCAAAGGTCTGAACAATGAAGGCAAGCATGCTAAATGCCTTGGATGGTGAGGATGCCTCTGAAGTTTGGGTGCCACTCGTAGATCATGACTGTGAGTAAGCTGGAGGTTGTTTGGTGTAGGTACCATCTGCCCTGATCTCTAGGTTAGATTTGCCACATTGCCAGCTTATTTGCTGGGCTTGGTAACGCAACAGGAATATTAATGAGTTTGGCTGCTAACGAGTGGCTTAACAAACAATAAATAATCACTATCAGTTGGCAATTCCCAGCCACTCAGTGAGATGCTTGCCGATTGTGTGAAGTGCAAAAGATGGGACTGAGCTGATCTTGACACTGAGATCAGCCTTGCCCCAATTCTCTCCTGATTCTGCCACATGTTTCACCATTGGCCACGTAACTCAGACCCCTCTTAGACTTCTTTTTAGTAAGGGTAATTGAGGTGAAGAGCCAAGATCCAGAGACCAGAGTTGCACCCAGACTAGAACTAGGACCCAAGGGCACAGCCTTAGACTAAAGGGAAGACCTTTAAGAACGGAGATAAGGAGAAACATCTTCAGCCAGAGAGTGGGGAATCTATGGAATTCATTGCCACAGAGGCTGCAGAGGCCAGGTCATCGAGTATATTTATGATGGAGATAGATAGGTTCTTGATTATCAAGGAGATCAAAGGTTATGGGTAGAAAGCGGGAGAATGGGGTTGAGAAATTAATCAGCCAAGATTGAAATGGTGGAGCAGACTCGATGGGCTGAATGGCCTGATTTCTGCTCCTATGTCTTATGGTCTTAATAACAAAAGATCAAAGTCAAATCAGGAAATATTATCGGATGGTAATAAATAAGATAATGGAATATGCATTAATGGAAAGATTCAATAACGCTGAAGTTCTGGGGAAGTATAAATATTGAATATGATAAATATAGATAGAAAAGTGATGTTAAATATTTTTGCACCACTAATAGTGAACAAGTAACCCCATCTGGATGGAAATGCATTCTAGATTACTGTGGGAATCAAGGGTGACATTAGCATCATCAGTAAGTAGGTGGTAGGGTATCCATTAGTAATATTGATTTGAAAATAATGATGGGTTTGATCTTTTCAAGAGCTGTTTACTACACTGGACAGATTTTTTAAAAAGTGAAGAATATTGCATTTGATTGAGAAAGTGAAGTTTCTATGTAATGTGTATGATGACTCTGTCAAGACCGGAGGTTTCAGTTCACAGCAGCAATCTATCCCATCCCATCAAACACATCCCAAGGGACAGCTGCAGGTATTGGAAGCATTTTTCCGTGTGCTCTAGTTCTCTTGTATTTGCAGGAACAACAAAAGTTCTAAAATTGCTCCAAGGAAGGTCTTGGCATGAACTAATCCAAATCACCAGCTCCTAGAGCTACTGGGGAGGGCGAATGATGTCCTTGTAGATTTATCTACACATCATTCCACATCTTCTTCACAAATGTAATCACCCATCACCAATAGTGGCTTGACAGTCAATCCCTTTAGAATCTTCATTAATCGTCACTGCAGCTACAATAAAATGAAATTACAAGATTGCATATTCTTTCCTGTGGGAAAACTTTGGATTATTGGGTGCTGATGGGCGAAATTCTGTCATATGAAGTATCAGACCTGCCCGTGACAATCAGCGAATCTGGCATTTATATGATTGCATACTACATGCAAATTAATTGAATGAAATGTTTAGCAGTTCATGTTGAGGCTGTACCATTTGGAGATTGGAATGCCACTTATATTCCTTTGATTGCTTCTCTCAGCTGTGCCACTCTGCTTTCACTGGGAAGGATGTGAGTTCTACTGGCCTCCTGAAAAGAGTATTTGCGATGTTCTCCAGTCATGAACTGTTGACTGATTAAGGTGGCAGATAATATTGCCTGGAAGGATACACAGGTTAAAGCAAACTCCAGCAAGCTGCTGGAAGTGGACGATAGGTTTCCAGCTCACAGTTAACATGTCTTCCTTATAACCACTGGATGGAAATCAGCCTTCAGAGGGTCACTGACATTCTGAAAAGTGTATACATCAGGAGGCAAAGGTACATGCATATAACCAGTAAACATCTGTGGTGTTCTGGCATAACATTAGAGGGATTCCCATTGAATGATTATGCCACTAAGTTTAAAACTGTATTGTTCTTGGACCAGTTTAAGAATCGCAGCAAAAGGGCCATGGCATAAAATGATAAAACTGAAGTGATTGAAACACAAGCAAAATAACCAAAAACGCAAACTGCTGATACAGCAAATAAAGTAGCCTTCTCAAAGTGCCATTTGCTTCAGAAATACCTTTTGAGATATTTTTACATGGTGCTGGTAATGATTTGGGGAGTAGGTTGAAGTGAATAGATTGGAAAGAGTAACCGTTCTTACTTGACACTGATTTAAGCATTTCAAGTTCCCAGACCTTAAAGGGAATGGCAATTTTTTTTTTTGAGCGGATACTTTTGATCAACAAATAATGCCAGACTGGAGGTTTTGATTTGATAAACATTGCCATCTCATTTTGTTGCATTTGATGTCCCAAAGATGCCAGAAAGGTGCTTATCCCTCGATTGCTGATCAGTTTAGACAGGAAATTTTCAATCATCACATTATTCAAAGGATATATTGTTAAAAAAAATCTGTGACAATCCATTCATCTTTATAAAAGCCTTTATCTGTAATGTTGATTATGTTCAGTTAAGAACATAGAACAATACAGCACAGTACAGGCTCTTTGGCCCTCAATATTTTGCCAGTCTTTTATCCTATTCTAAGCTCAAACTAACCTACATACTCTACATTTTACCATCATCCATGTGCCTATCCAAGAGTCACTTAAATGTCCCTAATGTATCTCACCCTACTACCACTGCTGACAGTGCATTCCACGCACCCACCAATCTCTGTGTAAAGAACCTACCTCTGACATCTCCTGTAAACCTTCCTCCAATCACCTTAAAATTTTCTGCCCTAGGAAAACATCTCTGGCTATCCACTCTATCTATGCCTCTCATCATCTTGTACACCTCTATCAAGCCACCCCTCATCCTTCTTTGCTCCAATGAGAAAAGCCCTAGCTCCCCCAAACTTTCTTCATAAGACATGCCCTCCAGTTCAGGAAGCATCCTGGTAAATCTCCTCTGCACTCTCTCTAAGGCTTCCACATCCTTCCCATAATGAGGCGACCAGAACTGAACACAATGTTCCAAGTGTGGTCTAACCAGGGCTTTATAGAACTGCAGCATAATCTCAGCTCTTAAACTCAATCCCCCATTAATGAAAGCTAACACACCATATGCCTTCTTAACAACTAATCAACTTGGGTGGCAACTTTGAGAGTTTGATGGACACAGATCCCAAAAGCATCCTGTTCCTCCACACTGCCAAGAATCCTGCCTTTAACCCTGTATTCTGCATTCAAATTTGACCTTCCAAAGTGAATAACTTCACACTTTTCCAGGTTGAACTCTATCTGCCCCTTCTCAGCCCATCTCTGCATCCTGTCAATGTCCTGTTGCATACTATAACAGCCCTCCACATTATCCACAATTCCACAAACCTCCATGACATCAGCAAACTTATTAACCCCACCCTACCACTTCTTCATCCAAGTCATTTATAAAAATCACAAAGAACAGAGGTCCCAGAACAGATCCCTGCAGAACTCCACTGGTCACCAAGCTCCAAGCTGAATACTTTCCATCTACTACCACCCTCTGTCTTCTATGGGCCAGCCAATTCTGTATCCAGACAGCCAAATTTCCCCATATCCCATGCCTCCTTACTTTCTGAATGAGTCTACACCTTACTAAAATCCAAATATACTACATCCACTGCTCTACCTTCATCAATGCGTTTTGTCACTCCTCAAAGATATCAATAAGATTTGTGAGCCATGACCTGCCCCTCACAAAGCCATGCTGACTATCTCTAATCAAGCTATGGTTTTCCAAATAGTCATAAATCCTGTCTTTCAGAGTCCTCCCCAAACATTTGCCCATCACTGATGTAAAACTGACTGGTCTGTAATTCCCAGGGTTATCCCTATTCCCTTTCTTGAACATGGGAATAACATTTGCTACCCTCCAATCCTCTGGCAGTACTCCAGTGGACAATGAGGATGGAAAGATCATTGCCCAAGGCATAGCAATCTCTTCCCTCACTTCCCGTAGTAACCTTGGGTATATCTCGTCTAGCCCAGGGGGCTTATCTATCCTCATGTTTTTCAAAGTTTCCAGCACATCCTCCTTCTTAACTTCAACCTGTTTGACCACATCGCCTGTTTCATGCTGACCTCACAAATGTCAAGGTCCCTTTCACTAGTGAATACTAAAGCAAAGTATTTATTAAGGACGTCCCCACCTCCTCCGACTACAGGCACAATTTCCCTCCACTATCCCAGATCAGCCCTATCCTCACTCTGGCCATCCTTTTGTTCCTCACATTTGTGTAGAATGCCTTAGGGTTTTCTTTCATCCTACCTGCGAAGGATTTTCATGCCCCCTTCTGCTCTCCTAAGTCATTTTTCAGTTCCTTCCTGGCTACCTTGTAACCCCCTAGAGCCCTGTCTGATCCTTGCTGCCTCAACCTTAAGTAAGCTTCCTTTTTCCTCTTGACTAGATGTTGTACATCTCTTGTCATCCAAGGTTCCTTCACCCTACCATCCCTTTCTTGCCTCAGTGGGACAAACCTATCCAGCATTCATAGCAAGTGCTCCCTAAACAGCCTCCATATTTCTGTCATGCATTTCCCTGAGAATATCTGCTCCCAACTTATGCTCCACAGTTCCTGCCTAATAGCATTAAATAATTTCTCATACCGTCTGCTCCTATCCCTCTCCATGAGTATATTAAAAGTCAGGGAGTTGTGATCACTACTACCCAAAATGCTGTTCCACTGAGAGATCTGACACCTGACCTGGTTTGTTGCCAAGCACTAAATCCAATATGGCCTCCCGTCTATATGGCCTATCTACATACTAAGCCAGGAATCCTTCCTGGACACACCTGACAAAATCTGCTCCGTCCAAACTATTTGCACTAAGGAGGTTCCAATCAATATTAGGGAAGTTGAAGTCACCCATGACAACAACCCTGTTACTTCTGCAGCTTTCCAAAATCTGCCTCCCAATTTGCTCCTCCATGTCTCTATTGCTATTGGGAGGTCTATAGAAAACTCCCAATAAAGTGACTGCTCATTTCCTGTTTCTGATTTCCACCCATAATGACTCTGTAGACAAACCGTCCTCAATCACCTCCCTTTCTGCAGCTGTGATACTATCCCTAATTAGCAATGCCACTCCCCCACCTCTTTTACCTCCCTCCCTATTCCTTTTGAAACATCTAAATCCTGGAACATCCAACAACCATTCCTGCCCCTGTGATATCCAAGTCTTTGTAATGATTGATCCACACTCTAAATTCATCACCCTTATTCCTGACACTCCTTGCATTAAAATAGACACACTTCGACCCGTCACACTGATTGCAGCTCTGCCCTATCAAACAGCCTATCCTTACTCACAGACTCTCCATGCCTGTTCACCAGCTACCCCATCCTCCGATCCACAGCTCCGGTTCCCATTCTCCTGCCAAACTAGTTTAAACCCTCCTGAAGAACTTTAGTAAACCTCCCACCCAGGATATTGGTATCCCTCCAGTTTAGGTGCAACCCATTCTCCTTGTACAGGTCTCACCTTCCCCAGAAGGTATCCCAATGATACACATACCTGAAGCCCTCCCTCCTAAGCCATATGTTCAGCTGCACTCACTCTCTGTTCATAGCCTCACTAGCCCGTGGCACCAGTAGCAATCCTGAGATTATTACTCTGTTTGTCCTGTCCCATGTTCACAATGTGTGGGTCAGTCGATATTTCAATGAAAAGAGTCATCTCTCCTAGCTCTGTGGCCATCTGAGTTATAGAAGCCTACAACACAAATAAAGGATGTACATCATTTTAAAATATATATTTACATCCTGGGATGGCCCTGGCCCTAGAACAGAGATCTAGGGGTACAGGTTCATATCTTCTTGAAAATAGAGTTACAGGTAGACAGGGCAGTGAAGAAACCTTTTGGCATGCTCCCTTCCATTGATCCAAGCACTGAGTAAAGGAGATGGGATGTCTTGTTGCAGTTGTATAAGATGTTGGTGAGGCCATATTTGGAGTACTGTTTGCAGTTCTGGTCACCCGGCTATGGAAAGGACATTATTAAACTAAAAGAGTGCAGAAAAGATTTACTAGAATGCTATGTAGGCTGAAAGGTTTGAGTTGTAAGGAGAGTTTGGTTAGGCTGTGAAGAAGACTGAGGGGTGACCTTATAGGGGTTTATTATAAAATCATGAGAGGCATGGATAAGGTACTGCTGACAGCTTTTCACCAGGGTAGGGGAGTCTAAACCTAGAGGGCATAGGTTTAAGGTGAGAGTAGGGGAGATACAAAAGGGTCCAGAGGGGCAATGTTTTTCACACAGAGAGTGGTGAGTGTTTGGAACAAGCTGCCGGAGGGAGTGGTGGAAGCAAGAACAATTTTGTCATTTAAGGAAATATTTAGACAGCAGAATGGATGGGATAGGTATGGAGGGATATGGACCAAAGGCAAGCAAATAGAATTAGTTTAAATTGTGAAAACTGGGTGGCGTGGACAAGTTGGGCTGAAGGGCCTGTTTTCATGCTGTAGACTTCTATGACTCTATGACGGCCACAGAACTAGAAGAGAGAACTCATTCCATTGAAATATCTTTTGACCCACACATTGAGGACATTATGTAACAAATTTGTTGCCAGAAAGATGGAAATAATGACAGAAAAAATATGGTCATGATAACAAAATCAAAAGCTTTTTAACATCTTCTCACACATAAATAATGTGTAATGTTATAAAACATGAATATATAAATTAGTATAGCAATTGAAACCAATCGTTGTGTCATTTTTCACTCCCACAATATAATTCAGCCGTTGACATTGGCTTGTACTTCTCTGGCACATGAGGATTTTTGGACAGAGGTACCTTGTCTGTTGAGAGATAATAAATTCATCATAACTGTGGATTTTAGAATCTGCAACCACTTGGAATCCTAAAGATCCAGTACAGGAAACTCACTAAATGCAAGCTGCCTTGCTTGCTAACTATAAGAAGCAGCATAATAGGGTACGTACCTTTTCCAGCAACACATTTTTAAGGTACGTATAAACAGTTTGGACAAAGCTGACCCAATATCAGTGAACAGGATTGAATGAGCCACCCATCACTGCATAGCATTTGCAAAATGCAAAACACCCTGTGCGCACACTCTCACAAAGAGCGATTGCAGGCAGCTTAGTGAAGATTGTAATTGTAGTTTATTTCATTCATTGCTACATGTGGAGCCATTGTTAACACTACTGAGGAATGGGATGGTGACAGCAATAATGACTGGTGTTGAATATGTTATATCTCATGGATGCTACTGCAGAATATTAAAAACAGTAATGAAACAAATCAAGGCATATTGAACAAATGCAGTCAAATGATCACCCCCTACTGTAATATGATTTATTGCTGTGCAAAGGCCATTATAATGTACAGTTGTTTTTAGTAAACTGTTATACATTTAATTCCATCCCATTTTATTGCAACAGACAGCTACCAGAAGTACTTCATGTACATGTTTTCGTCTGGCTCACATTCAAGATTGCATCAGGTTGAACAACTCTAATAAGGGAGCTAGAACAGAAAGAGGGAGGAGATGCTGCTTCAGTTATACAGAGTCAGACCCCACCTGGAGAACTGTGTCCAGTTCTGGGCATTGCATCTTGGAAATGAAACAGTGGCCTTGCAGAAGCTGAAGTGTAGATTTACCAGAATTATGGTTACTTTATGAGTTTGGTTTGCATTAACTTGGCTGATGTTTTCTTCAGTTGAGAAAATTGAGGACTACCATAAGACCATAAGACATAGGAGTGGAAGTAAGGCCATTCAGCCCATCGAGTCCACTCCGCCAGTCAATCATGGCTGATGGACATTTCAACTCCACTTACCCGCATTCTGCCCGTAGCCCTTAATTCCTTGTGACAACAAGAATTTATCAATCTCTGCCTTGAAGAGATTTAGCGTCCCGGCCTCCACTGCACTCTGCGGCAATGAATTCCACAGGCCCACCACTCTCAGGCTGAAGAAATGTCTCCGCATTTCTGTTCTGAATTGACCCCCTCTAATTTTAAGGCTGTTTCCACGGGTCCTAGTCTCCTCACCTAACGGAAACAATTTCCTAGCATCCACCCTTTCCAAGCCATGTATTATCTTGTACATCTCTATTAAGTCTCCCCTTAATGTTCTAAACTCCAATGAATACAATCCCAGGATCCTCAGCCATTCCTCGTATGTTAGACCAACCATTCTAGGGATCATCCGTGTGAATCTCCGCTGGACACGTTCCAGTGCCAGTATGTCCTTCCTGAGGTGTGGGGACCAAAACTATACACAGTACTCCAAATGGGGCCTAACCAGAGCTTTATAAAGTCTCAGTAGCACAACGGTGCTTTTATATTCCAACCCTCTTGAGATAAGTGACAACATTGCATTCGCTTTCTTAATCACGGACTCAACCTGTATGTTGACCTTTAGAGAATCCTCGACTAGCACTCCCAGATCCCTTTGGCTTTATGAATTTTCCCACCGTTTAGAAAGTAGTCTGTGCTTTTATTCTTTTTACCAAAGTGCGAGACCTCACATTTGTTCACGTTGAATTCCAACAGCCATTTCCTGGACCACTCTCCCAAACTGTCTAGATCCTTCTGTAGCCTCCCACTTCCTCAGTACTACCTGCCTGTCCACCTATCTTCGTATCATCTGCAAACTTTGCTAGAATGCCCCCAGTCCCTTCATCCAGATCATTAATATATAACATGAACAGCTGTGGCCCCAACACTGAACCCTGTGGGACACCGCTTGTCACCGGCTGCCATCCTGAAAAAGAACCTTTTATTCCAACTCTCTGCCTTCTGTCAGACAGCCAATCCTCAATCCATCCCAGTAGCTCACCTCAAACACCATGGGCCCTCACCTTGCTCAGCAGCCTCTCGTGTGGCACCTTATCAAAGGCCTTTTGGAAGTCTAGATAGACCACATCCACTGGATTTCCCTGGTCTAACCTACTTGTCACCTCTTCAAAGAATACCAACAGGTTTGTCAGGCATGACCTCCCCTTACTAAATCCATGTTGACTTGTTCTAATCAGACTCTGCTCTTCTAAGAATTTAGAAACCTCATCCTTAATGATGGATTCTATAATTTTACCAACAACCGAGGTTAGGCTAATTGGCCTATAATTTTCCATCTTTTGTCTTGATCCTTTCTTGAATGATGGGATTACAACAGCGATCTTCCAATGATCCTGGATTTTCCCTGACTCCAGTGACTCTTGAAAGATCTCAACCAATGCCTCCGCTATTTCCTTAGCCACCTCTCTCAGAACTCTAGGATGTATCCCATTGGGGCCAGGAGATTTATCAATTTTAAGACTTTTTAGCTTTTCTAGCACTATCTCTTTTGTAATGGCAACCATACTCAACCCAGCCCCCTGACTTCCTTTAATTGTTGGGATATTACTCATGTCTTCCACTGTGAAAACTGACTCAAAGTACTTGTTAAATTCTCCTGCTATTTCCTTATCTCCCATCACTAGGCTTCCAGCATCAGTTTGAAGTGGCCCAAACGACTTTTGTCTGTCGTTTGTTTCTTATGTATTGAAAGAAACTTTTACTATCATTTCTAATATTACTGGCTAGCCTACCTTCATATTTGATCGTCTCCTTTCTTATTACTCTCTTTGTTATCCTCTGTTTGTTTTTGTAGCCTTCCCAATCTTCTGATTTCCCACTGCTCTTGGCCACTTTATAGGATCTCTCTTTTTCTTTAATACATTTCCTGACTTCCTTTGTCAGCCATGGCTATCTAATCCCTCCCTGGATAATCTTTCTTTTCTTGGGGATGAACCTCTGTACAGTGTCCTCAATTATACCCACAAACTCCTGCCATTTTTGCTCTACTGTCTTCCCCGCTAGCCTCTGCTTCCAGTCTATTTTTGTCAGTTTCTTTCTCATGCCCTCATAATTACCTTTATTTAAATGTAACACCATTACATCCGATTTTGCCTTCTCTCTTTCAAACTCCAGACTGAACTCTACAATATTATGATCACTGCTTCCTAAGGGTTCCCTTACTTTAAGATCTTTTATAAAGTCTGGTTCATTGCAAAGCACTAGGTCCAGAATAGCCTGCTCCCTTGTGGGCTCCATGACAAGCTGTTCCAAAAAGCCATCCTGTAAGCATTCCATGAATTCCCTTTCTTTGGATCCACTGGCAACATTATTTACCCAGTCCACCTGCATATTGAAGTTTCCCATGATCACTGTGACCTTGCCTTTCTGACATGCCTTCTCTATTTCCCAGTACATGTTGCGTCCCTGGTCCTGACCACTGTTAGGAGGTCTGTACACAACTCCAATTATGGTTTTTTTGACTTTGTGGTTCCTCAATTCCACCCACACAGACTCCACATCATCTAACACTATGTAATTCAGTGCCATAGATTTAATTTTGTTCTTAACTAACAAGGCAACCCCACCCCCTCTGCCGACCTCCCTGCCTTTTCGATAAGTTGAAAATCCTTGGAGGTTTAACTGCCAGTCCTGACCCCCCTGTAACCAAGTCTCTGTGATGCCTACCACATCATAATCATTCACTATGATCTATGCCATTAGTTCATCTGCTTTGTTATGAATGCTATGAGCATTCAGGTAAAGTGCCTTAATGCTAACTTTCTTATCATTAGAGATATTGGAAGTCATATGATTTCCTAAGTTATCCTTGCTTTTTTCTGCATTCCCAATCTGCCTCAATTTTAAATCCGCCTCGACACATGCTATTCTGCTGCTTATCTTTCCATTTAACGCCATACTCCCTGTCACTTTCACTTTTCCTTCCCCCCAACTCAGAAGTTTAAAGTCCTACTGACCACCCTATTTATCCTCTTCGCTAGAACATTGGTAGCTGATCGGTTCAGGTGGAGACCGTCCCAATGGTATAGATCCCCCCGTTCCAAAACTGATGCCAATGCCCCATGAAGTGGAATCCCTCTTTCCCACACAAATCCCTTAGCCATGTGTTTACTTGCCTAATTTTCTTGTCCCTATGCCAATTGGCACGTGGCTCGGGCAGTAATCCGGAGATTATGACCCTTGAGGACCTGTGCTTCAATTTCCTTCCTAGTGCTTAATAATCCCAAACAGATCCTCCACCCTAGCTTTGTCTATGTTGTTAGTACCAACATGGACCACAACTGGATCCTCCCCCTCCTGCTCCAATATCCTTTCAAGCCGGTTGGAGATGTCCCGCACCCTGGCACCAGGCAGGCAACACACCATGCGAGACTCCTGATCCAGCTTGCAAAGGATACTAGCTGTCCCCCTAATTATAGAATCCCCTATAACCACTACTTGGATTGAACAGATTAAGCTGTTTAAACTGTTAAAAAGCTTGAATATGTGAGGCCACTTAATTGGCGTGGTGGTATAGTTATGAAAGGTGCTATATCAATGCAAGACTTTAAAAGAATTGGTGCAACAGCCAAGTGTCTCTAACTCAAACAATAGCTGCCATTCGGTGCTCTGTTTCTGATATCCCTCCCTCACCATTGTGCTCACTGTTTTGCAATCAATTTACCATTCTAGCAAATGAAAAAGCAATGAGGAGATCGGGGCAGAAAACCGATGTACGTCATGGCAGACATCACCATTCCCAGGAATTCCAGGCCAGTGAAGTGCAAGGAAATAAGATGTGTCTAGAGGTTAACAAAGCGTAGAAATGTGAGAGATGACAGTCATGCTGCCTCATCAGTCATTTGGCAGCATTGGAGGAACAGGCTCACTATTGTGTCATGAAAAAGTTTCCTGCCTTTCTAGATAAGCCATCCCTAACCTGGCATGGTGGCTCAGTGGTTATCACTGCTGCCTCACAGCACCAGGGACCTAGGTTCCATTCCTGCCTCGGTTGACTGTCTGTGTGGAGTTTGCACATTCCCCCTGTGTGGGTTTCCTCCCACAGTCCAAAGATGTGCAGGTTAGGTGAATTGGCCATGCTAAATTGCCTATAGGGCTGGGTGGGTTACTCTTTGGAGGGTCAGTGTGGACTTGTTGGGCCGAAGGGCCTGTTTCCATACTGTAGGGAATCTAATTCTAAAACCCTGACATTAACACTAATCACACTGCAGGAACATTCTCAACTGTGCTTATTTTATTGTGGGTACAAATGCTCTTCAGATGAGTTGAGGTCAGACCTCCAGGTTTAAACATTATTTATTAACAATATATAAATGATGACATGGCAGTAGGCATCTCTGCCTTGAGCGGTTCTCCTTCCAACCTTCTGAGAGGACCACACAAGCCCTCTGAAAACTCTTGTGTCACAGCAATCCTCAGATGCTCATTTGCTTACACAGTAAACCCCGTCTCTACAGTATAGAATGATTTTTCTTCGACTGCCAGTCTGAGGCCTTGGAGACTAAAGGCATCAAATTTCATTCAGTTTTGCAGCACTCATTAATTCCTTTCAGAGATACCACAGAATGGCTGCTATAAAATGTTAAGAATAATTAACATTGCTTGCTGAGTTGCATGACTTGCTGTCTTCAACAATTTGCTGCCTATTGTTATTTATAGTGTTGCTCAGTTTGTTTTTGTAATTGGCTTATTTAATTTCTCTTACTTTTATTGTTAAGTGCAGCAAATCGTATCGAGGTTTCTATTATGCACTAAATTTTCCTTGACCCATTTCATGTTATCACAGAAAAGCTAAAATGCAGGTACATACATGAAGCAATATACCCAAGTCTGATCTGAAATGAAGGCATAAGTGGTCTCTGTAAGAATTATTATTGCCATCTGCAAAAGCATTTCAAAATAGTCTGTGTAGTGACTGATCATGTCCCTCAAAGAGCTTCACAGACAAGCACTGAACAGTGAGGCAAAAAGAGCTTTACTCTGGAATGATCCATTGCACCTTTGTTGGGAATGGTGTTTTCTGTTTTGTCATAAGCCATTCACTTTGTTTCACGTTGTTTCTCTGTGAAACTAGAGAAGTGCCAGACTGGGCTGGGGTCGCTTAGCACGGGTTGCTTTTATTTCCTCTTTGTCTGCATCGCTGTAATGTCTGTTGATTTGCCATTTCCTTATTACCATGTATTATTTCCTGCATTTCTAGATAAGCCATCCTTAGTGCAGCTTTGATCCTTTCACTCCCAGTTCTGTCCTTTCTCTGTGCCAATTCCACGCTAATTGTTCTGCTACGTAAGCACACTCTGGAGAAGCCGAAGGTCAGTACAGTCAAAGCCGATAAACTGGGAAGTTAAACAGAATTGTAAAGTGGGAGTTCTTACTATAAATCAACTGGCTCCAGATTCAGAACACTTTAAATGCATTCAGTTTAACAGGAAGAGGGTTTTATAAATTGACTCGTCTTGTTGGAAACATACATTGTCTAAATGTCAACAGTGACTGCTCTTCAAAAGGCAATGCTTGTCGTAAAGCTCTCTGAGGGGCATGATCAGTCACCGTATATACGCAAGTCTATTTTGAAATACTTTTGTAGTTTGCAATAATAATTCTTATGGATACTGTTTATGCCTTTCCTCAGATCAGACTTGAGCATATTACAGGGCAGCATGGTGGCTCAGTGGTTCATACTGTTGCCCCACTGTGCCAGGAAACTGGGTTTGATTCCAGCTTTGGGCGACTGGCTGTGTGGAATTTGCACATCCTCAGGGTGCTCTGGTTTCCTCTCGCAGTCTAAAGGTGTGCTGGTTGGGTAGATTGGCCGTGCTGAATGGCCCATGGTGTTCAGGAATGGGTAGGTTAGGTGGGTTAGCCATGGGAAATGCAGGGATGGCTAGAGGGGGATCCTGAATAGGATGCTCTTTGGAGAGGCAGTGTGGACTCATTGGGCCAAGTGGCCTATTTTCAAACTGTGGGGATTCTTTAGGATATTGCTTCCTGTATATCGAAGAGTCATAGAGACGTACAGCACAGAAACAGACCCTTTGGTCCAATTTGTCCATGCTGACCAGATATCCTAACCTAATCTAGTCCCATTTGCCAGCACTTGGCCCATATCCCTCTTAACCCTTCCTGTTCATATACCCATCCAGGTGCTTTCTAAATGTTGTAACTGTACCAGACTTTACCACCTTCTCTGGCAACCTTTTCCATACACACACCACCCTCTGCGTGAAGAAGTTGCTCCTAGGTCCCTTTTAAATTATTTCCTTCTCACCCTAAATCTATGCCTTCTATGTACCTGCATTTTCACTTTTCTGTGATAACATGAAATGGGTCAACATAATAGGAACCTCTATAAGATTTGCTGCGCTTAACCAGAAAAGTAAGAGAAATTAAAGAGATTGATTTAAAAAGAGCAACATTATAAAAGAAACCTAACAAATAGTTTAAAAGAACAAACCAACTGTTGGTAAAATTTAGTTTTACCTCTGAGGATTATGTGTCTTTTGAGCTGTTTGAATGCTCAGTAATTCTGGCAGCTCTCTATGAGAGATTTTCCTTCCACCTTATGCCTGGTGTGTTTTACTCCTGATTGTCTATTGACAGGGATATATTTTTAAGATAATGGCAGCAGGAAGAATTTATTGAGCACCTTGTCCGAATACTCAGGATGTCCCAGAGTCACGGAACTGCTTTTTTGCAGTTGAGTGCCCAAATAGTCAATTCCTGTCTGTTTGACAAATTAGGTTGGGGAAGAGAGCTCCACTTTTCTTTGGACAAAGATATTGTATCTTTCTTGTCAATCCGAACTTGCCCTATCTTTAGCCCTTTTTCATCAAAAGAGGTGATAGTGTCATTGTCTGGCATTCAGATAGTGCCAATATGACTTAACAGTTACCTGCCCAGGATGTGTGTTGTCCTGGTCTTGCTGTTCATGGGCCCCACATGTGATAATGTCTGAGGACTTACGAATGGGGCTGAACATTATGAAATCACCAGTGAACAGCCCCAGTTCTGACCTTATGGTGGAGAGATGGTCATGCATGTCACAATTGAAGGTGGCTGGGCCAAGATCATTGTCCTGATGAACTCCTGCAGTAATATCCTAGGGCTGAAATGATTGATCTCCAACTACTTCCTTTGTTCTAGCTGTGACTCCCACCAGTGGAGAATATAGCCCTGAGTATCATTGACTCCCATTTGCTCAAACTCCTTGGTGCCTACTTGGTTGAATGAAGAGTCACTTGACATCACATTTGGAGTTCAGCTTCATTTTTACACTGTCCAGGACCTCCATCCAAGGTCTCAAAGGGGCCTTCCACATCCATCAAAGTTTCACCTGCATTTCCACACATGTCATTGACAGTATCGGTTGCTCCCAATGCGATCTCCTCTAGACTGGGGAGATGGGACGCCTACTTGCAGAGCACTTCAGGGAACATCTCTGGGACACCTGCACCAACCAACACTTCATCTCCCCCTCCCATTCTGCCAAGGACATGCAAGTCCTGGGCCTTCTCCATCGCCACATACTAACCACCTGATGGAAGAATGCCTCATCTTCTGCCTTGGGACCCTCCAACCACACGGCATCAATGTGGATTTTACCAGTTTTCTCACTTACCCTCCCCTCACCTTATCCCAGTTCCAACCTTCTAACTCGGCACTGCCCACATGACCTGTACAACCTGTCCATCTTCCTTCCCACCTATCCACTCCACCCTCCTCTTCCAACATATCACCATTACCCCCACCTCCACCTACCCATCAAACTCACAGCTACTTTCCCCCCAGCCCCATGCCCTCCCTTTCCAACCCCTCAACTCACAAGCCCCATTCCTATGAAGGGCTTTTGCCTGAAATGTCAATACTCCTGCTGGTTGGATGCTGCCTGACCTGCTGTGCTTTTCCAGCACCACACTTTTGACTTGTACTGACAACCGCTCATTCCATCACTTTGTAGGTGATTGAGAGTAGATTGATAGAGCAATCATTAACCATATTGGATGCGTCCTGCTTTTTGTTAACAGGACATACCCTATCATTTGTGTGCATTGTCAGGTAGGTCCTAGTGTTATAATTGTACTGGTGTCTGGGCTGTGGCTAGTTCTGGAGCACATATCTTCCAACCTATTTCTGGAATGTTGTCAGGGTCCATAGGCTCTGCAGCATCACTTGGCTTTAGTTATTTCCTGATATCATATGGAATGAATGAAATTGGCTGAAGTCTTCATCTGTGATGCTTGTGACCTCAGCAGGAGGCTGAGATGGATCATCTACTTGGCATTTCTGACTGAAGATGGATGTAAATGCTTCAGCCTTTGTCTTTTGCACTGATGTGCTAGCCATCCTCCTCATAAGGATAGGAATATTTGTGGAGCCCCAACTCTATGGCTCCATCTGTTGGTTGTTTAATTATCCATCATCAATACACAACTGGATGTGGCAGGTTTACAGAGCTTACATCTGATCCATTGACTGGGTCACTTAGCCCTGTCAATTGCATGCTGCTTCCATGGCTTTGCGCGGAAGTAATCCTTTTTCGTAGAGTCTCCAGGTTGACACCTCATATTTAGGATTGCCTGATACTGCCCTTAGCATATCTTCTTGCACTTTTCATTGCACCAGAATTGATCTCCTGGCCCGAAAGTGACTGCAGAGTGGGGAATATGCTGGACTATGATGTTACAGATTGTGTTTGAATGCAATTCTGACATTGCTGGTGGCCCATAGCTCAACATGATCGCCAGCTTGACTTGCTAGATCCGTTTGAAGTCTGCCCCATTTAGGCTGATGATAATGAGCTGAAAAATGTGTTGCTGGAAAAGCGCAGCAGGTCAGGCAGCATCCAAGGAGCAGGAGAATCGACGTTTCGGGCATAAGCCCTTCTTCAGGAATGGAATCTTCTGATCTCCAGCATCTGCAGTCCTCACTTTTTCCAGGCTGATGATAATGCCATGCGACACGTCTGGAGGGTACCCTTGATATGAATTTTTAAAAAAATCTTTGCAAGGACTGTGCAGTGACCATGCCTACTGATACCATCTTGGATAGACACATCTGTGATGAGTAGCTTAGAGAGGATGAGGCCAAATAGATTCTTCTTTTTTGTTGTTCCATCATCTCTTGCTGCATACCCAATCTAGCAGCTTTATCCTTTAGGACTGGGCAGAGATAGTCTGTGTGATGCTACTGAGCAACCTTTTATGATGGGTATTGAAAGCCAACCCCCCCCACACCCACCCCCCACAACTCCCAACCCAGTGGATAATATTGCTGTCCTCAGTGCTTCCTTCAAATTGTGTTCAACATGAAGGAGTGCTGATTCATCCACCAATGGCAGTGGAGGGTGAAGTGCAGGCTTAGTGGGTAGGTGATAATCAGAAGTTTTCCTTGCCTTTGTCTAAGCTGACTCGATTTCATGGAGACTGGAGTCAACGTTGAAGACTCCTAGTGCAACACTCTCCCTTCTAAGCTGTCACGTCAGGGTTGGTAATGGTGGTGGCTGGGACATGGTCTTTAATATATGAATTGTGTGAGTAGGACTATGTCAAGCTTTTACTTGACTAGTCTGTGGGATTCTCTCCCAGCTTTGGCACTAGCCCCTAGATGTTGGATGGTTGGGGTGGAGGTGATGGGCTTGATTTTGTAGAGTTGATAGGATTGTGTGTGGCATTTTCAGTGCCCAGATGGATGCCAGGTGGTTCATCTGGTTTCATTCCTTTGTCTTGGCTTTTTAGTGGTTTGGTATAACTGAGAGGATAACTATTTTTAAGCAGCAATTAAAATTCAATAATATTGCTGTGAGTCTGGAGTTCCACATAGGCCAAGCCAGGCAAGGATAGTAGATTTCCTTCCCTAAGCAGCACTAGTGATGTGGATTTTTTTAAGATAGACAACATTGGTTATATGGTCACTATTAGGCCATTTTTAATTCCAGGCTTTTTATTAAATTCAAAATTCACCATGACAGAGTGCAAACCCATATCTCCAGGACATTGGCCTATGTCTATGAATTATTAGTCCAATGATAGTCACACCATGTCATTGCCACTGCTTTCCTACCCAGTGGTCTAACAATCTGCATGGGATTGAGATAACCTACCATCAACTCCCGGGTAAACCAGGGATGAGCAATAAATGCCAATCTTGCTTCCAATAACAAAACCATGGTACAAATGAAGATAATTAATTTTCTTGACGTGTTATGCCATCTGGAATAGCTCATATCATGAATAAAGATTTGAAGATTGATCATATATCATGTCTCTCATATTAAATTGGAGCTAAAGTAAGAAAGACTGGCCTGAAATTTCGTGGAGACATATGTCCGTCAGATTAAGTTCATTTAGGTTTCTAATTGCCAATGGGAAAATTTGTTAGTGAATATGAAATATAACTGTTTGTCTTAGAAGAGCTCTGTTCATATTTACTGTTCTTTCTTGAATGTGCCTGAGGACTTTGTGAAATAATTTGCATTATAATAGAGAAAGTATATTTATTCAGAGACTTGGCTAAGAAATGAGATTATCACACTAAGCGTGGTTGTGGCAATGTTCGAAATAATGACAAATAGAAACAGCTAACACTTTTTGAAGGGAAGTAAAACAACTAAAAATATAAGTTTTTTTGAAAAACTTACCTCAATTTTCTGTTTAGCTCTGTTGTACTTTTTTCTGTGCGATCAATCTGAAATTGGTACTACACAAGAAGAAAGCAATTTCCAGCACAAATTATGTCCAGTACAAATCAGATATCTGTGATGTTTCATGCCAGTCTAAAAAAGGTACCAAGCCCAGTTTCACTTTGCCATGGGCAGTTTCAGAATTATGCCCACTTATGGGCCTTCAATGCTAATGCTGGGGATTTAAAATAAAAGCAGAAAGTATCAGAGAAACTCAGCAGGTCTAGCAGCATCTGTGAAGAGAAAAACAGAATTAAGGTTTCTAGTCCAATATGACTCCCCTTACAAACTGAAGAAGCAGTTCTGAAGAAAAGTCATATTAGAATCAAAGCATTAACTTTGTTTCTATCTCCATATATTGCTGTCAGACCTGCTAAGATTCTCCAGCATTTCAGTTTCTTCATAATTTATTGTTTTTAATCTCTTAAAATTAAACCTTTTTTTGGGGAGATCATATTCATAACAATGTTTCAACGGCATTGACATTTTTGAATGTAAATATCATTGGTAAATTTGGAAAGCAATTGAATAGACCATTGTTTGACAAGAAACAAAATATGCAAGAGAGTAGACTAGAACTGTGTGTTGTTGATTTTCTCTTTGGTTAACTGTGCAAAGTATTAATCTGATTTAGAAGCAGCCCCCATATGCATTTGTACTCGTACGTAACTTCAAGAAAATTCCACTTGTGGCACATCATTTAAGAAGATTAGAACCAGGAACAGGAGTTCGCAATTCAACCACTTGAGCCTGCTCCACCATTTAATATGATCATTGTTGATCTCACCTCGGCCTCAACTGCACTATTCTGCCTGTTCCCCAAACCCTTTAACCCTTTACTAATCAAAAATCTGTCTATCTCTTCCTTGAAACTTACTCAATGTCCCTGCATCAAGTGCACTCTGGGTTAGTGAATTGTACAGATACATTACCCTTCCAGATAAATAATTTATTCTCATCTCTGTTTCAAATCTGGAATGTAGGGAGATAAATGGTGGCATCTTGAAAAGTATCCACACTACAGAGGAGGAAGTGCTGGATGTCTTGAAACGCATAGAGGTGGATAAATCCCCAGGACCTGATCAGGTGTACCCTGGAACTCTGTAGGAATCTAGGGAATGGATTGCTGGGGCCCTTTCTGAGATATTTGTATCATCGATAGTCACAGGTGAGGTGCCAGAAGACTGGAGGTTGGCTAACCAGTTACCACTATTTAAGAAAGGTGGTAAGGACAAGTCAGGGAATTATAGACCGGTGAGCCTGACGTTGATGTTGGGCAAGTTGTTGGAGGGAATCGTGAGGGACAGGCTGTACATGTATTTGGAAAGGCACAGACTGATTAGGAATAGTCAACTTGGCTTTGTGCATGGGAAATCATATCTCACGAATTTGATTGAGTTTTTGATGAAGTAACAAAGATGATTGATGAGGGCAGAGTAGTGGACATCTCCTCCACTTCCCGCTCCTCCGCCCTTGAACCCCGCCCCTCCAATCGCCACCAGGACAGAACCCCACTGGTCCTCACCTACCACCCCACCAACCTCCAGATACATCGTATCATCCTTCGTCATGTCCGCCACCTCCAAACAGACCCCACCACCAAGGATATATTTCCCCCCCCTCCCCTATCAGCATTCCGGAAAGACCACTCCCTCCACAACTCCCTTGTCAGATCCACACCCCCCACCAACCCAACCTCCACTCCTGGCACCTTCCCCTGCAACCGCAAGAAATGCAAAACTTGCACCCACACCTCCCCTCTCACTTCCCTCCAAGGCCCCAAGGGATCCTTCCATATCCATCAGAAATTCACCTGCACCTCCACATACATAATTTACTGCATCCGCTGCACCCGATGTAGCCTCCTATACATTGGAGAGACAGGCCACCTACTTGCGGAACATTTTAGAGAACACCTCTGGGACACCCGCACCAACCGACCCAACCACCCCGTGGCTGAACACTTTAACTCCCCCTTCCACTCCGCCAAGGACATGCAGGTCCTTGGACTCCTCCATCACCAGACCATAGCAACACGACGCCTGGAGGAAGAGCTTCTGCCTAGGAACCCTCCAACTACAAGGGATGAATGCAGATTTCTCCAGCTTTCTCATTTCCCTTCCCCCCACCTTTTCTGAGTCCCAACCCTCAGACTCAGCACAGCCTTCTTGACCTGCAATCTTCTTCCCGACTTCTCCGCCCCCACCCCCTCTCCGGCCTATCACCCTCACCGTAACCTCCTTCCACCTATCATATTCCCACCGCCCCTCCCCCAAGTCCCTTCTCCCTACCTTTTATCTTAGCCTGCTTGGCACACCCTCTTCATTCCTGAAGAAGGGCTTATGCCCGAAACGTCGATTCTCCTACTTCTTTGATGCTGCCTGATCTGCTGCGCTTTTCCAGCAACACATTTTTAAGCTTATGCACTTAGTGGTAAGGTCCTAGGGAGTGTTGCTGAAAAAAAAGACCTTGGAGTGCAGGTTCATAGCTCCTTGAAAGTAGACTCCCAGGTAGATAGGATAGTGAAGAAGGCATTTGGTATGCTTTCCTTTATTGGTCAGCGTATTGAGTACAGGAGTTGGGAGATCATGTTGTGGCTGTACAGGATATTGGTCAGACCACTTTTGGAATATTGCATGCAATTCTGGTCTCCTCAATATCGGAAGGATGTTGTGAAATTTGAAAGGGTTCAGAAAAGATTTACAAAGATGTTGACAGGGTTAAGGTATTTGAGCTAGAGGAAGAGGTTGAATAGGCTAAGGCTGTTTTCCCTGGAGCGTCGGAGGCTGAGGGATGACCTTATAGAGGTTTATAAAATCATAAAGAGCATGGATAGGACAAATAGACACAGTCTTTTCCTGGCCTGGGGGAGTCCAGAACTATAGGGCATAGGTTTATGTGAGAGGGGAAAGATGTAAAAGAGACCTAAGGGGCAACTATTTCACACAGAGGGTGGTCCGTATATGGAATGAGCTGCCAGAGGAAGTGGTGGGGCTGGTACAATTGCAACATTTAAAATGTATCTGGATGGGTATATGAATAGGAAGGGTTTGGAGGGATATGGGCCGGGTCCTGGCAAGTGGGACTAGATTAGGTTGGGATATCTGGTCGGCATGGACTAGTTGGACCAAAGGGTCTGTTTCCTTGCTGTCCATCTCTATGACTCTAAATCTGCTGCCCCTTAAACTAAAATGACGACCTCTCGGCCTAGATAGCCCCGCGTGAGGAAACATCTTCTCGACATCTACTTTGTCAATTCCCCTTCAGCATCTTATATACCTTAATTAGATCTCCTGTCGGCCTTCTGAACTCTAATGAGTATAGGCCCAAACTGCTCATAAGACATGCCTTTCATCTCTGGAATCAACCTTGTGAACCTTCTCAGTGGTGGCAGTTCCTTTGCCAGGAAACAATCCCCATCAAAGGTTCTAAGCCAAGGATCCTCATTACCATTGGACTCTGTTCGAACTTTGCAAATGGTCTGCCAAAATAATTGTGATATTTCCTGAGCTTGGACCTAATTCCAGGTTAACCTAAAGAGTGGTCGCATTGAAATATAGGGAGTGAGAGAAATAGAGGAAAAAAATGAATAAAATAAAGAGGAGCAAGCCTTGGCATTAGACTTGAGCCCAGGCACTGCCCTGTACCATACAATTCTCTGGCAGGTGCCAGTAAAACTCTGGTCTGGAATACAGAAGCGAAAAATGGAGGTGTCTGGTCACAGGTGATGTGCTGAGGTGGCAGTTCTCGGAGAGACCTTGGAGCTATGCAAAATGGAGAGTTGGCCTTGAGACTATTTGATGTGAAAGTGCAGATGGAGACCCCACTTATGGCTAACATTGTACACTGACTCACTCACAACTTCCACAGTAAGTAGACTTGGAACACTATAGCGGAAAAGTGGCAGACAAAACGCTTGCATCTGTTTTCTACAGCCTCTATTTCCGGGAGCAGGTCGCGAGCCTGAAGCCAGAGGCTATAGCTTAATGGACACCAGTCCACCTTTGGCAGAGTGGCCAGGGGACTCTGCTTGTCACAGGCCTGTTGGAAGGATGTACCCTTCCTTGATTATCAAGTCAAGGGAAACCTTAACTTGGAATTTCTGGTTCAGAGAGAGGGAAACCTATTACATTAAGTAAGAAAAAGGAAAATATTACATATATGTTCAATCGTTTAAACCAGTTTATACAGGAAAAAAAAACAATGTTGTGTCAGGGAATCTATGGAACTTTTATAACACACAAGATTGGACCTCAGAGGAAAAATTAACTTCTGCAATACATAACATTTGATTTCTTAGTGACCAGCTCTCAGAATGGCAGAAAATACTGAGCTTTCAAATTAATAATTTTGTTGAATATAATTTTGTTCAGGGGAATGAAAAAAAAGCAGCCAATAATAACACTACAGTCCTACAAACATAGTGAAGTTTGGAATTATGAAATACCATTTTGATTCATCTGACTGGCTCCTGGGTACCAGCACAGAATACACTATTCATTGCTTATATTCCTCAATTCAATAATAATCCCTTTAATACTTCTCAAACAGCTAGCAAGCCAGATAGGTGGATTAAATAATAAGACGGTGGTAATCTGGGCCTGGAATGTACAACATTTCAGAAGTATTAAGTGTATTGAGTTCAGAAAGGTAAACTTCTCTAGCCCTACAGTTTTCTTTTATCATTTATTCACAGGATTTGGGCATCACTGGTTAGGCTAGTATTTATTTACCATTCCAAGTTGCCCTTGAGAAGCTAATAATGAGCTTTCTTCTTGAATCACTGCAGTGAAGCTACACCCACAGTATTGTTAAAAAGTGAGTTCCAGGACTTTGACACAGTTTCAGTGAGGTGATAGGTGTTTCCAGGTCATAGGTTTGGAAGATATCAAAGAAGCACGGGCAAGTTGTTGCATGCATCATGAAGCTGTTATATACTGCTACCACTTTGCAATGATGGAGGAGAGTGTCAAAGTTTAAAATGATGGCTGGGATGCCAATCAAGCATTCTTTTTTGTCCTGGAGAAGATTGGGTTTCTTAAGTTTTAATGTTATTGAATATCAAGGGGACATGGTTAGATTCTGTCCTATTAGAGATGGTTGTCACCTGGCACTTGAGTAGTGGTAATGTAATTTGCCACTTATCAGCCCAAACCCAGGTCTTGCTGCAAAGGCAAATGGAAAACTTCAGCGTTTCAAAAATTGCAAATGGTCCTGAAGATTGCGCAGTCATCAATGGACATTCCCACTTCTGATCTTATGATGGAGGGAGGATCATTGAAGGTCATTGAGTCAAGTTTTGCTTGGGTTCCTTGATGGCATGCTTGATCGTATGTTCCCTTAATATCATGGACAATCACTCTTTCCTCATTTCTGGAGTTCAGCTGATCATGGGCTGAGGAGTTCCTGGAAGTCAATGAGGAAATTACTGCTGTCTACGTTCCACTTGATAGCACTGTTAACAACCACCTTCCATCACTTTACTGACGATTGAGAGTAGACTGTTAGTGTAATAATTGGCTGGGCTGGATTTGTCCCATTTCTGGTCATATCTAGGCAATTTTCCATTTGTTGGATATATGTCAGTATTATTGCTGTACATTGAACATTTTGACGGGGGCGGGGGGGGGGGGGGGGGGGGGGGGCAGAAGGGAGGGGGGGAGGTTGGTGGGGTGCGGTCAGAGCCAGTTCTGGAACATAAGTAAATGCTATTGCCAAAATAGTACTGCTCACTCCTCAGGCGATAGGCTTTATTGAACATAGCTGCTGTACAAAATAGTAAGAAAGGATACCTCTGGAATCCTACACCTACAGATCCCACCTCCGTGTGCTCTGATATTACTATAAAGTTCCACCTTACTCACATGCTCAGTTGCTATTGCTAGAATGAAGGCATGTGAATTCTTTACTTCACATCTCTTTCCAAGTTCTTTCACATACTCTTTATTACTAGTGTTAAAACTGAGCTTTCCACTCCCTCTTCCCCATCTTTCGCCTGAGGCACCAATAGCCATGAAGAACAATGATGAGCAAACTGATTGAAGAGTGATCCTCCAGAAATTTAACCAACAGTGCCCCTTGAAGAAAAAAAAACAACAAACTGAAGTTCTCCGTTTCCAATTAACTTGTGGCACACTCTAAGCTGGGAATACATCTAATGGCAGAGAGGAAGAATGAAGAGCATTCTGCAGACAATTCTGGAGACAAAGGAATGAGGATTTCCCCACTTCTTTTAATAAACTTTCACTTTCTCTCGATAGTAGCATCAATTCCGCATCAGCTTCAGTATGAAGTTATCTCCTATGGACAGAATCATCTCAGGATCTGCAGCAGAAAATAAGAATGTATCACCAACAAGAAAATAAGCTTGTGGTCTAGGATCCATAAGACATTCAGTACTGTATTCTGTAGGGGTTGGATGGAAAATTGGAAAGTAGGATATCCATAATATGTCATGTGCCGACTAGTCTTATCAGTCAAATATTCTGACTGGCTAGACATCAGGGCTCAAGTTCCACATTGTCCCTCCAATTAATTTCTAATCATCATCATTGTGGAGGTGTTTGCTGTCATTAACAAGAGTTGCCTCTTCCAAGATGGTCTTCTGCAGATGGAACTAAAGGTTCATGCTCTCTCTGTCTCAAAGGTTTCCTTTTGAAATATAAGATCATGACTCATTGAGAGTAGTAGGATGTTTTCCTCAGCTAATAATTCAGTGTGATCTTTAAGCTCTGAATAGTTCAGTAAAGGATAGACCTTAAGGTATCTCTTTGTTGTGTTACTTGTGGAAGAACACTGGCTGTATCTACACAGAACTTGTGAAAATCTGCTATGACATTTTTTTTCCTAGTTTCGAGGCTTAGTAGTGTTGTATAACTGCTAATAAGAGACTTTAGGTCAGCAGTCTCTTGGAGATAATTAGACTGCTCCAAATCACGCTTATTTTGATATATTCAAGGTCCTTTTGATGCTCATCTCTAGGTCGAAAATGTTCTGAAGGTGATGGATATGTTAAATATAGGTTAACTGGGAGCGGATTAATTGTATACATATGGGGAGTTAGGAATCTGTGGAGTATGGGTTTTATTGCATGGCCAACAGAAATAAAGTAAAGACTTGGATTCTGTTTAAATTAGCTTATTTTTTGAAATATAACATTCATCTCTAGAAATTCCATTTGTTAGGCCTATGTTTATTTAAAAAGTTCTCACATGGTTCCATGGTTTGCTGATGAGGCTCGATAGCAAACAGATGCCATTTATGAATAGGTTTTGAAAATTGGTATAATCCTTTTTCTGGAAGGATCCTGGATGTTCATTTTCAATCATCTCTTGCAGTTATTGAACAATGTGATAGGCTGTTTCTGAGGTCTCACTTTTCTCTTCACATGTCAGTTTTCTAACTTGTGGACTAATTGAATGATCTTTTCTTCTCCATCTCTGTGAAGGCCTCTGATCTACAAGCATCTGTGAATCACTTTGAGAAAGCGTTTTGCATACAGTTAGCCACTGTGCACTTCTCCAGCCCTGTGTAAAACCTTCCTCTTCATGATCCAACATCTAGGAGTGCCTTGAATTCTTTAACACTTTAGGCTCCCTTCACGTTTTAGCCCCACTTCTGTAGTTGGATGACTGGGCTGGCCTCATCCTTCATCTATAGCACTACACTGTCACTGGGTTTTATTTCAGACACTCCTTGCCACTTGCCTTCAAGTCTGTGAGTCTTGTCAACATTGTCACTATGTAATAAGATTGTATCTGCCCTCAGGTGAGAGAACATTAGGCATAACTAGATCCAAGAGCAGCTAAGAGAGAACATCTTTGCAACCCTATAGACTCAGGTTTCAGTTACATGTAAATTAAAACCATAACTTGTCCTGTTTCAAACTTAGTGGTGTGAATATTCAGTCAATCAACTAATGCATGAGGAATGATTTTTTACAAGGATACAATAACTGAGGATACAAATGATAATATCAGTGCTATATTATACGAGCCACACACAAATGCAGTGGCATTAGTGCAAACTCAATAATATAGACAGTGGAATAAGCGGGATAATCTTTACTTGGGAACCTTGGGATCCAAATTCTATGCATAGTCTTGGCAAGGCGGGCATTGTATGGGGAATGATTACAGGAGGTCATGAAGGAAGACCTTAAGATTTCACAGAATGCCCAGTAATCTGTATTTGTATAGTATCGAACACTCTTCCACAATGAAATATACAACATAACGCAGGAACAGCTGGTTTTTATGTGTTTTGGAGTTTCATCAGTGCCAGCATTGACACTGGATTCAGCTCGGGAAATCAAAGAGCCCAAAACAATTGTAGCAAAAAGAGATTGCATAAACTTATAAACTTCTCTCAGGGCCAACAAAAATTCAACTGCGGTAGCTCACCTGTTGACTTGTCAATGTTCACTGATCATCCCATAAACTAGTGGAGCTGAAATAACTCCCATCACCCTTGTTTTGCACGTGCACAGAGAATAGGCCCTGACTAGCCCACCAGAACCAGTCCTTTGAATGAAGAGACTGTCTGAATCTCCTGTTTGTTTGTTTTTTGATTAAATGTTTATTAGAATGGAGACTGTCCTGTTGCAAGATTGGGAATATTTCTTAACTCACACAGATTCCTTTATTCATAAAGTATGTTCAGACTGAAACTCATGCAAGATAACCGTATATGATCAAGACATAAAAATCTGACATAACATTGCAATTTACTTGAACAAAAGCTCCCAATACAAGGAAAAAATGTAGCTACAATCTTGAGGTTTTAATACCCAATAAACATAATCAGTCAATCTACTGACAGTTGTAGAAGAAAGAAAATAATACATTTTTAAAGAATAAATAGTTAGTGTGAAATTATTTCATGAATGCTTTTACTTAGATCAAATTGCATGCTAAATGTATTATAATATGACAAGTTTGAACTGTTTGGGAGGAATAGATGTTAAACTTATTCAAATTCAAACACATGCAATTCAGGGTCTTCCACAAAATGCCTAATAACCATTAAACCATAATTACACTACGTGATGTAAGAGCTTATTACACTTAATCAAATCCCTTAAGATTTTGTAACACTTATCAAAATTCATCAATACCATATCAGAACAAGTAAAAAATGTAAATAACTTCTCATCCTACGTGCATGACATTAGGTAACATAACTAGGTGAACATTTTAACAATAGCAGAATATGACGCTTATGAAGATACAAGTAAACAGTTGCCATGATGTTTTGCTGATCCATTCTTCTTTTTCACACTGATAAAGGTTCACCAGTTGTTTGCCTTGCTGAGAAGCCATATAGTACTCTGCAAATCATTGCACAGTAGTAACCTTTGAACCTCTCCTGTAGAATCTCCTGTTCACATCTGTCAGCCAGGAGTCCCTGATTGGCTCAAATTAACGATCCCAATCAAAGATCTCATAACCAATGGCCCTGGTTTCAATCACTACAGGATGGAGCACACTGACCAGCATGTCCAGAAAGTGTGACACACATTCTACCATGCAGTCTAGGCGAACACCATAGCAAAGGCTTAAGGGAAAACAGCATTGTAAGAGGCGACACCTTCTAAGTCAGGCTGCAAAGCCTTCTCTGACAGTAAAAGGTCCCACTCACTTATTCAATCAGAGTAAGGAAGTTCAACCAATATCACATATCCCTTGAATAATAATAAATTATCTTTGCTATTTATTTTATTGACATTCGATATTGGCAGTGTCTTGCTGTGCACAAATTATCTGTCACATTTGTCTACATAACAATAGTGATGACTCTTCAAAATTAATTGACTATAAAGCATATCGAGATTTTCTAAGTACTTGACAGATACTGTACAAACACACATTTTTAGTTTTTTCTTTCACTTAAACATCTTGCTGACTTGTCATTTTGTTAATTGTGCAGTTAATAAAGCAGGTATTGCTCAATATAAATCACCACAAAGCTGAGCTATCCTCAAATGAGAGTAAATGAATTAAAAATATATGAACAGTTTTAATCTAGAACATATTTTAACATTATCATGGTTTAGAAGGGGTGTATTCAGAGAAATATTAATAATGATTATATCTTTTTGATACAAACAGTATTGCGGAAGAATGCATCCCTATAAAAAGCAATAGTATTAACTAGTTGAAATAAATATCGAGTATGAACAAAGTTACAAAAACACACGGCATCTGTTTAAAGCTGTATCAATGGATGTTCTTTATTAGTGTGAACCATTTAGATTTATCACAGGTACTATGACAGCACTCTGTAAACTCAATTGCAGGTTTTAGTGAGTTCAGAATGCAGTAATCAGAAGCAATATTACTGGCGTATGAGAATTGTACTGTTTTCTTAATCCATCAATTGCAAAGTTAAGCTCATTGCATAGATTGAGTTTAATCTGTTGGGCTAAAAGGATCTTAGACATCAGTCTTTGGCAGTAGAACCCTCCTTCAGTAAAGGTGAATGTTGCCAGTTCCTAGACAATTGCACCAGGTAGTAAATTTGTGCTCTAAATTTGTACATCAGACAATAGCATGGTCTTCATAAATAACATCAAGAATCAACTGTAAATGACACTGTAGGTGATTAGTTCCTTTGAAAACTTGACCACAGAATATAAAGGCACCTTCTCAATGTGTAATGCTGTCACATAGTAATGAACTACATTAACAGTGTGTAGTGCTAATTTACTTTCGAGCTCTGTGGAAGTTTTCTCACAACAATGAAAGGTATGAAAGAAAGACTTGCATTCATAGATCACTTTTCGCAACCATTAGATATCTCAAAGTGGTTTGCAGCCACTGAAGTACATTGAGGTGTAATCACAAATAGGCTGGGGCTGTTTTCCCTGGAGGATCGAAGGCCTTATAGAGGTTTATAAAATCATGATGAGCATAGATAGGATAAATAGATAAAGTCTTTTCCCTGGAGTGGGAGAGTCCAGAATGGGAGGGCATAGGTTTAGGGTGAGAGGGGAAAGATATAAAAGGGACCTAAGGGGCACCTTTTTTTCACACAGAGGGTGGTACGTGTATGGAATGAGCTGCCAGAGGAAGTGGTGGAGGCTGGTACAATTGCAACATTTAAAAGGTATCCAGATGGATATATGAATAGCAAGGGTTTGTAGGGATATGGGCCAAGTGCTGGCCAATGTGTTAGATTATGTTGGGATACCTGGTCGGCATGGATGAGTTGGACCAAAGGGTATGTTTCCGTGTGGTACATCTCTGTAACTCTATGTCATGTATTGTGGACAATGAGGTAGCCAATTTGTTCACAGTAATATCCCACAAACAGCAATGAGACAATGACAAGGTAATCTGCTTTTTGTAAGTTGAATTGAAGGGTGAATCGTCCCAGACAGTGGGAATAAATCTTCTGCTGTTACTCAAAATAGTGCTGCACAATCTTTTACATCCACCCATGCAGGCAGATGGGGTCTCAATTTGCCTTCTCAGCACCTCTGAAAGATCAGCTCTCTGTCAGTACAACACTGGAGCGTCAATCTTGAGATTTTTATGCTCAAACACCTGAGATGGAACTTGAACCTGGTACCCTGACATTCAAAGGCAAGGTTGCTACCAATTGAACCGTAACATTTTCCATTTAATCTTCTACTTGCACTTTTTCCTTGCTGTAATGGCAGGTTGTACTTCTTACAGATATTCAAAAAGGCCCAGAATGTGGTTAAGAAGGAAAAGCACCTAATAACATGTACGTGTTCACAAGAGTATTGAGTTACCTGGATTTCCATGACCAAATCAGGAGGTCTCCTGGATTCTAGGAAGTTCATTGATCATAATTTGACTATTCCAATTTCCTTCATTTCCAATCCACTAAACTCATGAAGTTATCTAACTTTAATTTGGCATAAACAAATTTATAAAGTGATATTTTGAAAACAAGATGTCTAGACATGGCAATTGTGCTCCAGTAGGAACAAGAGAACTCAGAAAGTGATGATTTGGAGGCTTTACTCTCAAGCCACTTGGTTCCTGTCAGTGGTCTGTCCCGCACCACACCCATCACTGGATAAATACTCAAGGCAAATATTCATTTTCCAGCTTCAAATTACCGTAGTGAAAGCTTCTAAAGGTTTTTATTGTTCATTTTTCTGCAAAGGATAACACTGCTAAGACTAAACTTTAGTAATTATCCCTAATTACCCTCAGATGCCGGTGATGGTGGGATGGCAAATAGAGTTTTCCTGCAAAGAAGTGACTTCCTGAGTCATTTCAGAGGGCAATTGTGCATCAACCATTTGGGATGGGACTAGACGTTTTACCAGAAAGCAAACGTTGAGCTATTGTATTATACATGCACAAAGTACTTGAGTCTTCATGAGGATTTCGTACTTTGACCAGACAACAGTCCCAGGAATAAACAGACCTTAAATAAGAACTAAATGCAGTGGATGCTAGAAATCTGAAATAAAAATGGAAAGTACTGGAGGAACTCAGCAAGTCTGACGACTATTCAGTGGACAACATTGCTCCAATATTCACATTTCTGTCCTGACGTGGAAGTGCTAGTGTTGGACTGTGGTGGACAGAGGATGAAGGAGCAGCACTCCGAAAGCATTTAATTTCACATAAACCTGTTCGACTTTAACCTGGTGTTATGTGACTTCTGATGACATTCCTGTCCTGGGTCTGATATAGTGTTTCAATGAAGCTTAACACAAACTAGAGGAACAACACCTCATTTTCTGCTTGGGCATTTTACACCCTCGAGGACTCAATATTGAGTACCACAACTTCAGAGTATGACCTTTGTTCTCCATTTTTATTACCCACCCCTTCCCAGTCATGACCTATTTATGTCTCATTGATTTTGCTCTCAGCAATCCATTGTCTCCTTTTCACATTTATAATTTCCCCCTATTTTACATCTCTATCACTCCTTTAACACCAATAGCATTCCCTCAGTTTTGCTCTGGCAGTCTCCCCTTCAGTTCCACTCACTCCTCCTCCTCTGTCAACAGCATGAAACCCACTATTTTCTATCCCCTTCCAGTTCTGCAGAAGAGTCACACTTGATTTGAAATGTTAAATGTGTTTGTCTCTGAGATGCTGCCTGACCTACTGAGTTTCCCAATTATTTTCTGTTTTTATTCTAAACAAGAAAAGCTTTTTCTTGAGTAAAATAATAGTTATCACATTTATCTCCAGGTCAATTGTCACTATTTTAAGGCTGGCAAAGGCTTGGTGACATTAGGTACTGATGACATCATGTGAAAATGGGCACTTGATGTAAACAGATGATGCTATGATTTCTTAAAGTAACCCACATATCTCAGCATATACAAAACAATTGCTAATGTAACCAAAATAACTTTAATAAAAAAGTAAAACATCCCCATTAAATGGAACAGTCCATGTCTCTCTCACATCTTTAAAGCAGCTAATTGCAGTTTTGCTGTAGCAACCTATCTATTGATGTGTTTGTTTAAGGTTTATGACATTCAGCAGTGAAAGACAAGTCAATTGTCTGAAAAGGTTACTACAGCTGAACAGCATTCACCTTTGACCTACTAGTAGCCACAACTCCCCATTTACTTTTAAATACAGTAAATGACAGCTGTGACATAAATGGATTGAATAGATCAGTTTGTCCCAAACGTACAAAGGAGTAAAGGAGTACAATTACCATTCCCACACATCCATTATTCAAAAGTAGCTATTTAATAAATGCAGCAATTTTTCCTTGCCATTTCAACACAGAGAATATTTATGAATACTTATACCAGTTGCCCATCTGTCTACCTTCAAAGTTCAAAGAATGCCACAGAATACTCAACTCCTTTATTCCTTGACTCAATTTATTACTAAATAAAAAACAATTCAATTATCTTTCCAGATTGTCAACTCTTTGTCTTCTCAGGCAGTCTGCAGCAAACACTCACCAAATATCTTTCCTGTTACTATGTGATTTAATCCTCTGGTTTGATTCACTTCCACTCCATAAAGTCAATGAAAACTCTGATAAATTGTCTAGGACTGCCTTTTTCATTGCTAATATTCTCAGTCTTCTTTGTGTTTCCTTGTATTTCAGATAACTGACCTCTAGACTTTGTTTCCTCACTCTTCTATATGCCCCCTCCAAAATCTTGATGTTCATATTATAGCACATTGAATAGCATTATATGCAAAACTAGTTAACAATATTTGTTTAATATCGTACTTTAGGACATAGTGCTTCAACAGAGTGGAAGCATCGTAATTGATAATGTACTATCAGGAATTCCTTTTCAGTTTTGCAGTCTGTATTTATCTTATTGCTTGGTTTCTTTCTTCTTTTGCTACTTATTAAGAAATAATCCAGCATTTTTATAGGATCTTTACTTTTCTTATACATAGGAAGGAGTTAAAGTACACCCTTTGGTCCGTTGAGCCCCCTCCATCAATTTGTAAATCATGACTGATCTGGATGTTGTCAGAAATCCATGTTCTTATCTTTCTCCCCATAACCTTTACCATCCTGGTCTATCAAAAATCTATCCAGCTGTGCCTCGAATAACTTCAATGACCCAGCTTCCATTGCTTTCTGGAAATGAGATTTCCACTCTCAAATGTCCCTCAGAGAGAACAATTCTCATCTCTCTCTTAAAAGGGAAAGCTCTCATTCTTAAGCCTGTACCTTCTAAATCTACTCTCCCCCTCTAAAAGAAATATCCTGCTGGTATCCACTCTATCAAGGATCTTATGTGTTTCAATAAACTCACTTCTCATTCTGCTAAATTTCATTGGGTAAGCCAAACCTGTTCAACCTTTCTTTATTAGATAAACCCTTCAACCCAATGAGTTGACAGAACCTTCTCTGAACTGTTTGAAAAGCAATTATAACTTGTTTCCAATAACAAGGTCAAAACTGTACACAGTATCTACTAGAGAAGGAACAAAACTTGACCTTCTCTTGAGAAATAAACAGGGCAAGTGACTGAAATGCTACTTTGGGACTAGTGATCATAATTCTTTTAGTATTAAAATAGTTATGGAAAAAGATAGGCCTCTCCATAAAAGTTAAAGTTCTTAAATTGAATTAAGGCAAATTTTAATGGTATGACACAGGAACTTTCAGAAGTTGGTTGCAGTAGACTCTTCACAAGTAAAGGGATGACTGACAAGTGGGAGGCCTTCAAAAGTACGATAATGAGAGTTCCAAGGCATTGCATTCCTGTTAGAGAGAAGGGTAAGGCTGGTAACTGTACAGAACAATTGATGAATAAAGATATTGAAATTCTAGTCAAGAATAAGAAGGGTTTATAGATAAAGACAACAGGGATCAAATGAATCCATTGAAGAATGTAAAGTGTGTAGGGCATTCTTAAAAGGGAAATCAGAAGGGCAAAAACAGAATATGAGATAACTTTAGTAGAATAGATGAAGGATAATCTGGAGATTCTACAAATACATTAAGAGCAAAAAAGCAATTAGAGGGAGAATAGGACATCTTAAAGGTCAACAAGGTCATGTACGTGTTGGACTTCAGGATATGTAAGAGATACTAAATAAATATATTGGGTCAGTTTTTACTGTGGAGAAAGAAATGGAGACTAGGGAACTCGGGAAAATAAATATTGATGTTTTGAAAACAGTTCACAATACAGAAGAGGAAGTGCTGGAGGTCTTAAAAAAAACACAAAGATGGATAAATCTCCAGGACCTGGTCAAGGGTATCTCAGACTGTTGTGGGAAACTAAGGAAGAAATTGCAGAGTAGAAATATTTCTATCATCTCTTATCATGAGTGAGGTTCGGATGACTGGAAGTTGGCTAATGTTGTGCCTTTATTTAAGGAAAGGTGTGCGGAGAATCCTGGGAACTATAGACCTGTAAATCTGACATGGATGGTGGTTAAGTTGTTGGAGGTGATTCTGAAAGGTAAGATGCATTTGGAAAGGGAAGGACTGATTAAGCATAGTCAGCATGGTTTTGTGTGAGGGAAGTCAAGTTTACAAACTTGATTGAGTTTTTTTGGGGAGGTAACCAAAAAGATTGATGAGGTCAGAGCGGTAAACATTGTTTCTTTGGACTTTAGTAAAACCTTTGACAAGGTTCCCGCATGGTAGACTAATTAGTAAAGTTAGATCACATGGGATGCAAAGTGAGCTTGACAATTGAATACAAAATTGGCTTGACAATAGGAGAGAGAGGGTAGTGGTGGAGGGTTGTTTTTCGAACTGGAGGCCTGTGATTAGCGGTACTCCAGGCAGTTCAGCATTGGGTCCATTTTTGTTTGTCATTTATATAAATGACTTGGATGAGAATTTAGGGGAATTGGTTAGTAAGTTTGTGGATGACACCAAAATTGGTGGAATAGTGGACATTGAAGAAGGTTTTCTAAAATTTCAAAGAGATTTTGATTGATTGAGTCAATGAGCTGAGGAGTGGCAAAACAAAAACAAACAAGGGCAGGACTTACACAATTAATGGCAAGGCCCTGGGTAATGTTGTAGACAGAGAAACCTAGGGCTTCATGTACATAATTTTTCAGAATTTGTGTCACATGTGTTTAGCATGCTTTCATTCCTCAAACCATTGAGTATCGGAGTTGGAACATTATGTTGAGGCTGTACAGAACATTGGTGAGGCCTTTTCTGGGGTACTGCATACTTCTAGTTGCCCAGTTATAGGAAGGAAATTATTAAGCTAGAGAGGGTTCAGAAGAGATTTACCTCCTCAAAACTCTAATAGATTAGTTGAACACAATTTCTCTTTCATTAAGTCACATTGATTCTGCCCGACCACATTTTGGTTTACTAAGTATCCTGAAATGACCTCATTAATAATGGTCTATAATCTTCTGTTTTCTGTCTTCTCATTTCTTGGGACAGTTGGTTACTTGTGTAAAAAAATAAATAGAACCAAATCCAAAGCTTTAAGACAAGGGATAAATGGAAAGAAAATAATTGTCAGCGTGACAGAGTTTACAGATTGGGTAAATTCCATTATTAGGAGAAATAATATTCAAAGTTAAATAAATGAGGTACAGGCATACATTGAAATGATCAAGGCCGATGTTGGAAGGCAATATTTTGTAGGTCTCCACTAGGGGACACTTTCCAGTGGGAGTGGGGGAGGGAATGTCCATCTAAATTTCAGATGACCTCCCTTCCAGTCTCCAATCTAACCATGACTTATCTGAAAGCTTACAGAGATGGGATGTGCTGACCATCTGTGAAACTTAGGTGGTTGCAGCCATTGGGATTGGATCTTTTGATTTGATTGGTGGTCAAAGACACGCAATTGTGGCTGCAGCTGAGACAAATAGGGAGTCCAGAGTACAGGAGCCTTTTCATCACGTCTGGATGTAAGTAGGGGCTACAAGGTGGATAAATCATTGACCAGGGCACTGTGAAATCCATTTGAGTGACTGGAATGGAAAGGAATGGCGTGGGAGTCGGGTTAGTCCAGTCAGGCAGGATTGGTTCAGTTCTCTGCAGAGGATAGTGAGAAACCAAATGCCCGCTGACCTCCAGAATTCAGAAAGTCCACTCAGGGGCAACTTGGTGGCTCAGTGGTTAGCATGGCTGCTTTACAGCGCTAGGGACCTGGGTTCAATTTCACCCTCAGGTGAGTGTCCTTGTGGAGCTTACACATTCTCCCCATGTCTTACGTGGGTTTCTCCTGGGTGTTCTGATTTCCTCCAATGGTTCCTAAAGAAAATGTTCAGGACAAGTGCTTTGGTCATGCTAAATTGCCCGTAGTGCCCATGGATGTGCGGGCTAGGTGGGTTAGCCATGGGGAATGTGGGGTAAGGGATGGGTGTGGATGGTCTTCAGAGGATTGGCGTGAACTTGATGGGCTGAATGACCTGCCACCACACTGTAGGGATTCTACTTACAGTTGCAATTCCCAGAACTATGCTAAGAACCTTCAGTGGGAGGGTAAGGACCCAGTCATCTGTCTCGGTCGAACGAGTGTGGAACTTACTCGGCTGACAGGATAAGGCTGCCTCTGCATCCCTACAGGAGGAGTCCCAGTCTTCACATGTGAAGGACAGAATTTACTCCTCCTAGGGGTTGAGGAGTCTGATGTCGCGCACCCCTTCACCGCTAAGGCTCTCTGTCCCATGGTGGGCTGTCTTCTCCTGGAAAGGGAAATATTGAGTGAGATAGAAGTGGGTGGCATAGCTGGTGCAGGTGGTTGCAAATTGGTGAGGTGCCCCACACGAGTGAGTAAGCAGCAGCACAGAGGGAAATGGTGGGGAAGCTGAGAGGGAATGAGAGCGAGTCAGGAAAGGTGGGGCAGGAAAAGTGAGAATGACAGAGCGTGAGCCTTGGAGGGAGTTGGGTGCAGTCACAAAGGCTGCCTGAAGCAGCAGTGAGTGTGGCACTTACTCCTGCAGAATGGCACTGCTGGCCATTCGTCTTCACAGGAGAGACGACAATGACTGAGGTGATGTCCTTGGACCAGGCTTCCAGGATCTGGTGGCATAGTCCCCTCTGCCAGTCCTCCAGGAACAGGATAGCCCTTCACCACCCTCTTCACAAGGACCTCAAAGTCCCTGACTTACAATCACAGCACCATTTTCCCCTTCCCTGACATCTTCTAAATGAGTGTCCTCGACAGAGCAGGGCAGCATAGGAATGCCAGTGCTCACCCAGGTGGCCTTTAACAGATGGTGTGGGCAGCAAGGGGTGCTGGTCTTTCAGCTGCTAGCCAGTGAGTGATGAGTTATTCTGGGTAAGATGATGCCAGAAGTGGGTGAGAGAGACTCCAATACTGGTAGTGTAGGTAGTCATGAAGTACGTTTGGTAAGTAGGGTACAAGGCCTCATGATGAGAAACCCTCTAAACACATTCAACTCAACACAAACTTGACAAAAAGAAGCCTTCTGATTCAGCTAATGTGCTAATCCCATTTCTGTCATTTATTAGCCTCCTGTTGAATCATGATGAATCTTTGCGCTGGTGTCACAGTGATTATGATGGTGCAATATTGAATGCAGCTGTGAAGTGTATGGTATTCACATGAAAGGGACCCCTACTGAAACCAGTGAGGAGAAAATTTTGTATTGTCTTGCCATACCAATTGAAACACAGTAAACATTTTGTCATCTGGCACCTATGGGACCAGGGGTGTGCTGATTGATCAAATATTCCGGATCATCAAAAGCTCCACATAATCAATGTAAAAGCACGCACACTAAGTACAGTGATAGAAACATAATGCAGAGGGTATACACATCCCTGTTATATTTTATTTACAGCACAAACCACTTCAATAATAAAATAAAACTTACCAGCAGAGAGCCTTCTCACTGACCACTTGGACATCGCCGTATTTGAGGAGAGATTGACTTGGAATTGTTGAGATTTGGTTTGGCCATTCAACTGAACAACAGGTATCTTTACACTGAGGTAAATAATTTTTTAAAAACTGTAATAAATAGACAGAATAATACAACAAACTTCGTAGTATTGAGGTGTATAAGTTTGGCCAGTTTATTGAGTGTGCTGATTCGTAAGGTACTGGTTAAAATAATGTTTGCTTTACTTTAGTTATGTTATATTCCAAGTAGAGTGTGTAAGGAGATTCAGTATCAACATGCAGTCAAGGATCTGTCAAAACCTTCTCGTTTGTAAGAAACGAATTTTCAACACCCTTTTTTTTACTCTTGAAATAATTACATCCTGCACTAGAGTTAGATGTGCAAAGTAAAGGGAAAACACTTCATTCCCAATTAGATTCTGGCAAGCATAAAACAGTTGAACAATAGCGTAATTGCAAGAAATAAGCATGCTTTAAATAGGAAAGCAAACTTTTTTTGGACTGATATTTCTTCATTGGTTGTGTTGAAGAATTTTGTGACCAAACAGGATTCATGGATCTTGTTAAAATCACATCTGAGAAGAGTAAAAGATGACTCGCTGTTGTCCTGTGACATTGTTCAGGGACAATGAAAGCATTTCTCCTTACATAAATGCATCACTCTGCTTATCTCACATTCTTTCTGTCTCGATGTCTCCCTTTGCTTATCATCTACAATCTTAGACTTTTCCACTCCCTCATGCTTTTTTTTTGTCTTCTGCTATTTTCCTCAGTCTTTTGCTCAAAAGTTTTTCTCTCTCTTTCTCTCAGTTTCTGAACAGGACTTACTCTTCACTCGCTACTCCTTTTAATGGAATCCCCATGTTTCTTTCCTCCCTCTTTATAGCTCCTGTAACCAATTTATAAAATTGTTTCTCTTCCTACAATTACACTTTTTATTCCCACACTCTGTTTTCTTGACCTCCATTCCACATCCTGATGAGTTTACTCTTTCTCTTATGCACAATTTACTGTTACCAACTCTATTGCTACTTAAGGATAAGCATTCAATGGTTACCATTCTGAGACAGCCAGAAATATGTTCTCCCACACATCTCCTCCAACTGGCATGGGTCCCAGTGACGCTGCCCAGTGTGGGGCTATCAGCATCCTATCTGTTTAATATCAGAGCTTAGGTTTCTTTCTCTCGGACCTGCAACATTTGCATTTCCCTGATTGCACCATGCCACCTCCTGCAAAGTCACTACCATAATCCTTTGTGATCATTCATCTGGCTTACTATCTCCAATTCAGTTTTGAAGATGGCGAACCAGAAAAGACACAAACATGAGGACAAGTAAGAGCACAGTGGATATTTAATCTCAGAAGATGTGAGAAAATTGGAGGGATATGGTTTATCAGATTTGCTTGTGGTCAAATAGTAAATCCTCTGTTTATGTATTGATAAAGTGCCCATGATAATGTCCATGATGAACTCAAGACTGTTTTTTTTAATTCACTTATTGCATGAGGTAGCATTTATTGCCCATCCCTAATTTCCTAGATGACATTTAAGAGTCGACCACATTGCTGTGGGTCTGGAGTCAGATGTAGGCCAGACCAGGTAAGAACGGCAGTTTCCTTTCCTAAAGGGCAATAGTGAACCATATGGGATTTTCCTCACAATTGACACTGGATTTATGGTCATCATTAGACATCTCATTCCAATTTCTTTTCATTATTGAATTCAAATTCCACCATCTGCTGAACCTGGGTCACTGGAACATGGTCTGGGTCTCTGGATTAACAGCAATAAAAGCACAAGGCCATTGTCTTCCCCCAGTGGGATGTTGTACCATATAAATAGCGCTACTACTGTCAGAATAATAGGTTTGTGCTTGTCAAATTAACAAAATGTATCTGGAAAGCATGACAGGAAGTAAGTGTGACATGTCAAAGAAATATTCACTAACTTCCTGATTTTTAACAGATTATGGATCAATATATTTATACAACAGATAGCAGGATTAAATGAAACGTAACCAGATGTAATAACATTCAGCAAAACATGGAGATAGAAAATTAAATAATGATGAGTGATGTGATGACAATGTTTCTTGCAAGAAAGAATATTATGGAAAGGTTCACATATTTTAATTTTTAATGCAGAAATTGTTAATGCAATTAAAAGGATAACATCAATTTAATCAAATAACTATCAATTTGACACAATTTATGAAGTAACCTACAGTTTGAGGAAAAAAAACACAGATTATTAATACATTCAGTTAAAACATTACATTTGTCACACAAATGTACAACTGATATAGTAATTCACTTAAAATAATCGAGACCTGAAAATATCATATGATATCCTAGAATCAAATGAATTTTGACAAATACATTATTGCCTGATTGACTTACATTGCTCTATTCATTACAGGTATGGTAAGCAGCCTGAACAGTAGGATAGAAGATGGAATTGATACACGCCATTATTAGATGAAAAATGCATTTAGTTAACTTCTGATGCTGAACTCTCTGCGGGGTAACCACGATAAAACCAGACTGACCTTTGTGTGTCATTTGGTTCTGCAAAGCCATTGCCTAATTGTGCAAATGGGATAAAGGTAATGTCCTGGAAAGAGCATTTTACCATGTATTTTAACTTTAGTGTTCTGTTTACACAGCTTTCTGCTTACTTTTTACATATGAAGTTAGTAACTAGGTAAATATTTGGTATGCAACTTTGGCATATATTTTCTAATGTCCCTTCATCAAGAAGCATTAAGCTGAGTATTTTAGTTTAGTTTATTGAGTGGAAAAAATATTGATTGTGTAATAATTCCCTTCACTTACTTCATATGTACTAATGAGATTCCTGTCAGATAGACCTGTAGATTGCAGAAAGAGCACAAGGGCCTTGCTTACACCGCATAAATTGATGTCCTAGTTTAAGACTCCAGTGAGAAAATACAAGAAAGGAAGTTTCATTTTGTGATGTGCTTTAAATCGAATCACAGTACATAAGCAGTTGAGTAAAACAGCTGCATTTCAGATTCTCATGACAAGCTATGTTCATGTAATTTTGTAAGTTGGTTGGATATAGTTGAGAGAAAGAAATAACTCAAAATTAAACAACAGGCTTCAGTTTATATGTAAGTGACAGCTCAAGTTTGACTGTTGGGAATAGTAGGTCTTTCTGGGTGAATGAAGAACGTTTTCCCTCGGGTGGAGGAGTTCAAAACTCGAGGGCATATTTTTAAGGCAAGAGGAGAAAGATTGAAAAGGGATCCACGTGACAACCTTTTCAGAAAAAGGATAGTTTATGCGTGGAATAAACTGCCTGAGGAAGTGGTGGGTTCAGGTACAGTTACAACATTTAAAAAACATTTGGGCAGGTACGTGAATAGGAAAGGTTTGGAAGGATATGGGACAAACGTAAGCAAGTGGGGCTAGTTTAGTTTGGGAAATCTGGTTGGCGTGCACGAGTTGGACCAAAGAGTTTGTTTCCATACTGTATGACTCTGCGACTCTAACATGGTTAAGTTACTTACCCTAAATTGTTATTAATGTAGAGGCCTTCCTTTCCATTGCAAGAAAACAAAATGTTACAAATACTAAAAGAACTTTTTTTGTTGTTTTTTTTAATAAGAGGTTACAAAAAGAGAACATGTATTTTAAAAAAAATTAAGCCAGTCTTCAAAACAAGAAAATATTCACAGATAAAACAAAGATGTTGGCGATCTGAAACAAACAAAAATAGAAATTGCTGGAGAAACTCAGCAGGTCTGGCAGCATCTGTTTGGAGAACACAGAATCTGTCTTGTTAACCTTTCCTGCAGGTTTCTGAGGCAAGGATATCCTTCCTCAAGTAAGGGTCCTAAAACTATAGGCAATAATTTGAATTGTAGTCTCACCAAAGTCAAAGAAAGTTACACTAAGTCTTCCGAATTCTTATACTCAACCATTCTTGAAACAAAAGCTAACATGCTATTTGCCTGTCCAATTGCTGCTGCACCTACGTGATAATTTCCTTACTGCGCTGATCAACTGAGGTGGTGCAGATACTTAACTGGAGTTGGACCTGTTTCCCTTGGTCACAGTGAGGAAGCACTCACAGTGAACACTAAGAACCAACACTGTTTAAAAGATCCACTTTGGTGGTCTGGTGCTGTCAAGACCCCCAAGGCCACCCATTCCCCATGCTTCATCCATGCCTCTCATTCCACCTTGCCAAACTCTTCTGGGGTACTGCGTCCAGTTCTGGTCTCCCTATTATAAGAAGTATATTATTAAGCTGGAGATGGGTTCTTAAGAGATTTACCAGGATGTTGCTAGGAATAGAGGGTTTGCGTTATAAGGAGAGGCTGGATAGGCTGGGACTTTTTTTCACAAGAGAGTAGGAAGTTGAGGGGCGACCTTTTAGAGAATTATAACATCATGAGGGGCATCGATAAGGTGAATGGCAGGTGTTTTTTCCTTCGGGTGGGGAATTTCAAGACAAAAGGACATATTTTTAAGGTGAGGAGAAAGATTTTAAAAAGGCATGAGGGGCAATTTCTTTACACAGTGAGTAGTTTGTGTGCGAAATGAACTTCCAGAGGATGTAGTGGATGTGGGTACATAGAACATAGAACAATACAGCACAGAACAGGCCCTTCGGCCCACGATGTTGTGCCGAACATTTGTCCTAGCTTAAGCACCTATCCATGTACCTATCCAATTACCGCTTAAAGGTCACCAATGATTCTGACTCTGCCACTCCCACAGGCAGCACATTCTATGCCCCCACCACTCTCTGGGTAAAGTACCTACCCCGACATCCCCCCCATACCTTCCACCTTTCACCTTAAATTTATGTCTCCTTGTAACACTCTGTTGTACCCAGGGAAAAAGTTTCTGACTGTCTACTCTATCTATTCCCCTGATCATCTTATAAACCTCTATCAAGTCACTCATCCTTCGCCGTTCCAATGAGAAAAGGCCTAGCACTCTCAACCTATCCTCGTATGACCTATTCTCCATTCCAGGCAACATCCTGGTAAATCTCCTCTGCACCCTCTCCAAAGCTTCCACATCTTTCCTAAAATGAGGCGACCAGAACTGCACACAGTACTCCAAATGTGGCCTTACCAAGATCCTATACAGCTGCAACATCACCTCACGACTCTTGAATTCAATCCCTCTGCTAATGAACACTAATACACCATAGGCCTTCTTACAAGCTCTATCCACCTGAGTGGCAACTTTCAAAGATCTATGAACATAGACCCCAAGATCTCTCTGCTCCTCCATCTTACTAAGAACCCTACCGTTAACCCTGTATTCCACATTCTTATTTGTCCTTCCAAAATGGACAACCTCACACTTGACAGGGTTGAACTCTATCTGCCACTCCTCAGCCCAGCTCTGCATCATACCTAAGTCCCTTTGCAGCTGACAACAGCCCTCCACACTATCCACAACTCCACCAATCTTCGTATCGTCTGCAAATTTACTGACCCACCCTTCGACTCCCTCTTCCAAGTCAATAATTTAAAAAAACAAACAGCAGAGGACCCAGAACTGATCCCTGCGGAACTCCACTTGTAACTGGGCTCCAGGCTGAATATTTACCATCTACCACCACTCTCTGACTTCGACCGGTTAGCCAGTTCTCTATCCAACTGGCCAAGCTTCCCACTATCCCATGCCTCCTGACTTTCCGCATAAGCCTACCATGGGGAACCTTATCAAATGCCTTACTAAAATCAATGTACACTGCATCCACTGCTCTACCCTCATCCACATGCTTGGTCACCTCCTCAAAGAATTCAATAAGACTTGTAAGGCACAAGTCCGTGCTGGTTGCCCCTAATCAAGCAGTGTCTTTCCAGATACTCATAAATCCTATCCCTCAGTACCCTTTCCATTACTTTGCCTACCACCGAAGTAAGACTAACTGGCCTGTAATTCCTGGGATTATCCCTATTCCCTTTTTTGAACAGGGGCACAACATTCGCCACTCTCCATTGCCAACGGTTCTGCAATTTCCTCTCTTGCTTCCCACATAATCCTAGGATATATCCCGTTACGCCCGGGGGACTTGTCTATCCTCAAGTTTTTCAAAATGCCCAACACATCTTCCTTCCTAACAAGTATCTCCTCTAGCTTACCAGTCCATGTCATACTCTCCTCTTCAACAATACGGTCCCTCTCATTTGTAAATACTGAAGAAAAGTACTCATTCAAGACCTCTCCTATCTCTTCTGACTCAATACGCAGACTCCCACTACTGTCCTTGATCGGACCTACCCTCGTTCTCGTCATTCTCATGTTTCTCACATACGCATAAAAGGCCTTGGGGTTATTCTTGATCCTACCTGCCAAAGATTTTTCATGCCCTCTCTTAGCTCTCCTAATCCCTTTCTTCAGCTCCCTCCTGGCTATCCTGTATCCCTCCAACGCTCTACGCTCTGTCTGAACTTTGTTTCCTCAACCTTATGTAAGCCTCCTTCTTCCTCCTTACAAGACATTCAACCTCTCTCGTCAACCTAGGTTCCCTCACACGACCATCTCTTTCCTGCCTGACAGGTACATACATATCAAGGACACGTCGTATCTGTTCCTTGAAAAAGTTCCATATTTCAACGACATCCTTCCCTGACAGCCTATGCTCCCAATTTATGCTCCTCAGATCCTGTCTTGCAGCATCGTATTTACCCTTCCCCCAATTGTAAAACCTGCCCTGTTGCACGCACCTATCTCTCTCCATAACCAAAGTGAAAGTCACAGAATTGTGGTCACCATCACCAAGATACAGTTACATTGTTTTTAAGATGTTTGGATAAGTACATTATTAAGAAATATTTGGAGCGATACATACCAAGCATGGGTAGGTGGGTAGGTGGGACGAATTTAGCTTGGGATTATGGTTAGCATGGTTGGACCGAAGGATCTATTTCTATGCCGTATGGCTCTATGACTCTATAATCTATGTCGCTCCACTGTTCATAGCCTCTATGTAAACACAAGACCCTCTATTTATCTCCCACAGCCCCTTAAACTCCCCACCAACTTCTTGTGCAAAGACACCCAAATTCCTCCATATTCCAACATTTCCCTAGTCTCTTTTTCAAAAGATACCTGTCTTTTGATTCTTCCTATCAAGATGCATAATCCCACATTTCCTGACCAATGCTGCCACTTCATGGAAAATCGGAACCTATCTTGACTGTTCGAACTTGCAATTTTAAACTTGATTGATTTAGAATTCATTCCATTGCCAGAAGGTGCCATTTATTTTTCAGGAGATGTCTCACTGCTTGAGTATATCTCAATAGTTCAGATGACTACATTCAGTATCTGTCAGGAGTCGGATATATCCACGCTACATATTGTTCCAGTATTACGTTTTCAACATTATCAGTGGAATTAGGAGACAGCATTTTTTTAAAAATGTAGCAGATCATTTGTCAGTCTTTAAATACATAGAAATAGTCTTTCTTTAGCTGAAGTTGTGCAATCCATTCAAATAATTCAGCATAGTCACCATCTGGCAAGTTGCGGTCTCGGTTACATGTGATTCCAGACCCACAGCAATGTGGTTGACCTTTAACTACCCTCTAGGTTAGGAAATAAATGGTGGCCTAGCTGGCGATACCCTCATCCCACAAATGAATAAATTTAAAAAATTTCCATGTAATTTTCTTGATTTGGTGCAATGTCCAATCCCTTCAGGACCTGGGTTACATACTTGCATTATTTAATACAACCAAAGGTTCCAAATGCAATATTTTGTTCCCAATAATAAGTGATTTTTCAAATGTTTCTTTTTTTATCTTCAATTCTATTCATGATTAATATATCTCTTTTCATTATTTCTGTCTGTTTGTGACACTGTGCCAGGCAATGACTATCTCCAACAACGGAGAATCCATTTACCACCCTTTGATATTTAATGTTATTACTCTCACTGAATCCCCTGCTATCTACATCCTGGGAGTTATCATTAACCAGACGTTGAACAACACCAGTCATATAAATACAGTAGCTGCAAAATCAGGGGCTTAGAATTCAGTGGTAAGTGTCTCACTTCCTGATTCCTCAAAGCTTGTCCAGTGTCTACAAGGAGCAAGTCCTCAGTGTAATAGAAATTGCCCCTCTCCCACCATTTGCCTGGATGAGGAAACTCCAATAATGCTCAAGATGCTTAACGCAATGCAGGACAAAGCAGCCCACTTGATTGGCAGCCCCTCCATCACCTGCAGCATTCATTCTTTTCACTACTGACACACATGGTAGCAGTGGGCATCATTGACAAGGTGCATTGCAGACAGCACCTTCCAAACAGATGATCTAGAAAGACCAAAGGCAGCACATATGTTGAAATCACCACCAGCTACATACCATCCTGCCCTGGGACTATCTCACCATTCCTTCACTGCCACTCAGTCAAAATCTTTGAACGCAATAGTTTAGGAATGCAACTCACCCCACCTTCACAAGGGCAGTTAAGAATGGGTGATAAGTGCTTGCTTACCCAGTGATGCCCAGATCCCATGAACGAGCAATAATAAAATCAATGTCTTTCTAACCACAGAAATCTTTAGTTCTACTGAAAACAGTTTTTAAAAAAATAATTCATTCACAGGATGTGGATGTCACTGGCTAAGCCAGCATTTATTGGGCTTACATAATACCAAGAGGATAGTTAAAAATCAAACACATTGCTGTGGCCCTGGAGTCACAGCCAGACTGGATAAGGATGGTAGATTTCCTTCCCTAAAGAAAATTAGTGAACTAGATATGATTTTTTCCCCCAACTATAGTTGTATTGTCATTATTAAACTCTTAGTTCCAAATTTATTTAATATTGAATTCAAAGTCCACCCTCTGCCGTGGCAGGATTCCCATCCAGGTCCCTGGAATATTACCAGGGTCTGTGGATTAGTAGTCGAGTGCCAATACCACTAGGCCATTGCCTCCCATCCAGCACTGCATGTTGGGTAGTTCACTGACACCCTGAATCAATGTGCTGAGAGGCAGAATTAGCACTCAGCAATTGCCCAATGATTCTTTTGCTTGTGTGGCTGAGGCCTGAGTTTGTGACCGTTAAGAGAGAGCTTAGGATGGAACTCTTGGGATACAGATGGGCTGGACATCAACATGACAGGAGAAACCGTAAGTGAGCATGGAACCAGAAAGGACTGAGTCAGGGAGGAGGATGTGGCAGTCAACTGTATCAGAAGCTGAGATTAGATGACAAACCACGGTTGCAGTAATCAATAATACAGTTGGAGAGTATGATCAAGGTGGCTGTGGTGATCTGGATTGGTTTTTAAAATGCTGTTTATGGTTCCATTGTAATCTGTTTTTTTTCTGAATATTTTCTGCTAACACTGAATTACTGTGACTGTTCTAGCAGAGAGAGAAAAAAAAATTCTGGCAAGGCCACAGACACAATAAAGCGCCCACATGAAAACAACGAGAATACCATTCCACCACTGAATGTAGGAGGTAAGTTCCCACCAAGATAGATAGGGCCTGAGACCATTCAGTAAATGAATAAGACTTCAATTTCCAAAGAACAGTGCTGAGAATGTGGTGATATCACCAGAAGCATCATTGTGTTTGCGGCTCTTTGATCTCTTCACATCTGAATAAAATTCAGATCCAACATTCAAAAACTCACTATGAATTCATGCAACCACATAGCGATCAACCCACACATTATTAATTGAATGCCATTAACCTGCAGGAAAATGGAACAAATTCAATTCTAGGATATGTATAAAAGTGAGGATGTTAGCATCAGAGATATACATTTGGGAATAAAAAGGATTAAAAAGCAATTCATAATTACTTTATTTTTTAAATCAAGAAGAAAACATTTGAGAAATTCTGGATTTTTCATGAATCTGATAAAAGTAAGGAGCATTTTTAGTTTTGATAAAAACAAATAATTAAAGAGATTTTTCTGTAATCTTCAGTCTTTCTGCTAGTTCAAAAACACAACACAGAATAAGTGCTAATTGGGGAGAGACAAACATGTTAACATGGATAAAAATTTAGTTGGCCAACAGGAAGCAGAGGGTAGGGGTAAATTGACCATTTTCTGGTTTGTAAACTGTCACTAGTGGAGTACCATATAAATCATGGCTGGGATCTTAATTATTTACTTGACTTCAGTGAAGGGCCAGATGTTGAGTTGCTAAATTTGCTGATGCCACGAAGATAGATAGGAAATTAAGTTGTCAAAGAGACATAAAGATTCTACAAAGAGATTTAGGGAGGTTCAATAAGTAGACAAAAATTTGGCAGATGGAATATAATGCTGGAAAGTGTGAACTTCTCTATTTGCACTCATCTGTACTTGTGATGCCAAGGCATACAAGGCCATGTGCCAAGTGCTGGAAAATGGGATTAGAATAGTTAGATGTTTGTTTTTAGCCAGTGTGGACTTCAGAGGCCTAAGGGCTAGTATTGCGGGATCTAGGTTTCCTGGATGTGAATCGCTAGATTTATATAGGTGCAGAAAGTGACTGAGAAGTAGATTAAATATTGTTGTTTATTGCAAGGGGAATGGAATATAAAAAGGGGGACATTTTACATGACCTCACTGAGACCATATCTACAGTATGATGTACAGTTTTGCTCTCCTTAGAGTAATAGAGTCATAGAGATGTACAGCATAGAAACAGACCCTTTGATCTAACCCGTCCATGCCAACCAGCTATCCTAACCTAAACTAGTCCCACCTGCCAGCACCCGGCCCATATCCATCCAAACCCTTCCTATTCATATACCCATCCAAATGTTGCAATTGTACCAGCCTCCACCACTTCCTCTACTTAAGAAAGAACATAATTGCATTAGAAGCCCTTCTGAGAAGGCTCATTTGTCTAATTCCTGGGATAGAGGGATTTATTTTATAAAGGTTTGAACAGATTTGAAGTAGGTCCATTGGACTGTAGAAGAATGAGAAATGATCTCATTGAAATATATGAGGTTCTGTGTGAATCTTGGATTTGGAGAGAGGGTTTTCTCCTGTGGGTTAACTGGTCAAGTTTAAATATTAGGGGACAACGATATAAGAATGAGATTAGGAGAAGTTTTTTTTCTCTCAGAGGATTGTCAGTCTGTGGAAATCTCTTCCTAAGAGAATAGTAGAAGAAGAGTCATTGAACATAATCAAAGCTGAGTTAGATAGATTTTGACTGAAAAGGGGGTGAAGACTTATGGGGTTAGGTAGGAAAATTGACTTCGACAATCAGATAAAACAGGTAAAGCACATAATAATACTGTAAGCATGACGTACATGTGCCATTCTTTCTTCATGTTTGTCCTTGGAGGACTGAGTGACTATGTGCTGATTTGTGTCAGCCTGAGTGTGTTTTCAGTATAAATGTGCAGTGTACTCATTGCATGGGTTTTTACTGGCTGTTATTGAAAACAATATGTCTTATAAATCAGAGATAATGCACTGTGGAGAGTTTCACAATAGATATTGTGACCAGGGACTTCTGATGAAAATGGGTCTTTTGAATTAATTTTTAACTTTTAAATATGTGAGTACAAAGTGATGAATCTTTCTTACAGCATTGGAATGTGAGTGCCGGCCAAATGAGACGCAATCAAAGATTTAGACAGATTGTTGATCGGTTCTTTGTCAGATTGCAAGATTCTGTAGTTTTATTTTACATTATGAAGAGTCATTTTGGCTTTGCTTTCGGAGCTCTGTTCACTATGTCACCAGCTATTGCCCTGAAGAGTAATTGCCAGTGCTTCTGATGCTACAGCTGAGTGAACTCCAGATGCAGTCACAAGCCACAGCTTGGAAATCTCTCAATCCTGATTAACCATCGTTAATAAAGCAAACACAATTGCGTAACTAGAGTCTTCCTGTCTCTTTCAGCTACAACATGACCTAGTTACATCCTCCTGTAATCATGCACTCTGATGCGTATCATAGCTGCCTCTGGCTATCTCTCACTGCTACTTGTTTACACATGTGGTCTTATAACTAAGATAGAGGGTTAGAAATGCATTGTAAATTGCACAACAATTAACTCATGGGGATATGTGAACACAATGGCTAGATACAGCGAGGATTAGGTTTGTGAGAGTTTTATGAATGGTCTTTTTTTTCAGAAGATTTCCCATTTCCTGTTTTAGTTGATGTTGGTTTTCGAACAGGACTGGAGACAGCAGTAAATGATTCTCTGCTTATGGCTAATGCTGAGGCTGTTTATGAAGAAAAGAGAACATGTGAACAACAGAAATTGAATGAACCAGTTAAGACTAGCTGGACAAAAAGCTTGACCCCTACAGTTCAAGTTTAAATATGAGGGGCATCTAATTTAAGCATGAGATTAGGTGGTTTTTTTTTTAACATGGATAGCTTTTGGATAGCATCCTCCCAGAATGCAAACTTTGCTGGGAGGAAATAAAGAGGGATAGACCTTCAGCTAATTTAAGTCAATAAACTTCCCCAAAGAAAGAAAAACAAATTATTTTCAGCTACATGGTGATTTTTCTTATCTCATAATGTTCCAAAGCGCTTTATAGCCAACGATATTCATTTGAAGGAAGTCACCCATGGGGTCGTATGGTTGGTTTGCAATGTTAAGTAACACGAACAACAGCATGGGTTCTATTCCTGCATTGGCTGAGGTTATTACGAAGGGCTCTCCTTTTCAACCTCTCCCTTCACCTAAGGTATGGCAATCCTCTAGTTAAACCATCACCAGGCATCTCTCAAGTTGTGAGAGAGTAGCCCTGTGTCTGGTAGGATCATGGTGACTTTACCTTTTAAATTTTAGTGACTATTGTAATGTAGCAAGTATGGCAGTCAATTTATAAGCAGCAAGTTCCCAGGCACAGGTAAGTGATGTTTTCATTCATTTTAATAGTCTTATTTCAGCTTGAAACGTTTAAATATTGAAAAGACTGCAGAAAGCTGTGTGTGTGTGTGGAACTTTGCTGCACTATTTAAAAAGTTAGTTCTGCCTCTGTATTCTGTATAATGTGCATCACATTAAGATAAACACAGTTAAGCAAGTTACTAGGTTTTGTATGTGTCTGATGTCAGGTTATATCATCATTCACTCCTGGCTGGGAGGAATCTGTATGCAAAAGACTGACATGTAAAAAGCAATAAACTAAGGAGAGGGAAAAGACAAATTCTAATTCTTAAGTTGTCACCATCTGAGAAATTAAGGTAATTCCCTGGGATGGTCATGGTCCTTTAAAACAGGCAAACTATATTCAGCAGCCTCATTGTAGCTGCGAGGGTAAATTCAGCATGAAGTTTAAATTTTAAGCCTCTGTACACATGTTTTGTTTATATTTTGCAGGTCTCTTTATAGAATAGCAAAGTAAACTGTACTCTGAAAATTCTGTACAGTATAATTTGTACTCTGAAAATTCTGCAGCTGATAGTTAGATTTAGATAGGGTCCAGGTGAAGGTGAGAGATAGTGGAGGAGTTTGGCAAGGTACAGTGGCGCCAAGTGGTCTTGTGTACTCACAAGTGCACTCATTCTCTAATTATCTGAAAGCTTCTCCTGTAACCTTCAAGGAGTGCCTACCAGTGGGGTAGGCAGCATCCAGGCTCGGTCTGGGTCTCGCTCTCTCCATCCGCTTCTCTTTGTTCTTCCGTTTCTCGTTCTTCTCCTTTTTAACTTTTGTTTTGACTTTCCTTGTTGGAGAGAGTGGGCAGTGACAGCTTTGGAGTGTTTCAGCAGCTGAGGGCCCAGAGTGGGACAGTCAGCAGATCCTAGGTGGAGTGAGACGACCAGCCATCGGTGGCTCCAGACTGGAGTGGAGTGGCTGCCTAGTGGGCCTGGAGTGTGGTGGCCGTCGGTCATCAGACTGAGGCCTGGTGCGATCAACCTGTGGTCAGCCGCTTGTGAGCCTGGTTGGGGTCAGCCCAACATGTGGGAGAGTGAGACCATGTGTTGAAAACCCCCAGCGTGGAGCGACTGCAGGCTGTAGAAGGACCACAATGTTTATCTGTTAATTTTATTTCTTTATTTTCCTAATTGAGGCTGTGAAAAACTGTAATGTGGAACTTTTAGTTTTTCTCGTTATTTCTCTATTTTTGTACCTAACCTATTTTAGTACTAAAATTTGTAACTGGGTACTTTGTACCTAAGATGTGGCACAGTGGGCACGGTGGCTCAGTGGTTAGCACTGCTGCCTCACAGCGCCAGGGACCCAGGTTTGATTCCTGTCTCTGTGCGGAGTTTGCACATTCTCCCTGTGTCTGTGTGTGTTTTCTCCAGGTGCTCCGGTTTTCTCCCATAGTTCAAAGATGTGCGGGTCAGGTGAATTGGCCGTGGGAAATTGCCCATAGTGTTCAGGGATGTGTAGGTTAGGTGCATTAGTCAGATGGAAATGGGTCTGGGTGGGTTACTCTTCAGAGGGTCAGTGTGGACTTGTTGAGCCAAATGGCCTGTTTCTACACTGTAGGAAATCTAATGTAACTAGGTTCTTTGTACCACATGTGGTGACAATGCACGCATTTTACTGTACTTTTTAGATTAGATTACTTACAGTGTGGAAACAGGTCCTTCAGCCCAACAAGTCCACACCGACCCGCCGAAGCGCAACCCACCTATACCCCTACATTTACCCCTTCACCTAACACTAAGGGCAGTTTAGCATGGCCAATTCACCTGACCTGCACATCTTTGGACTGTGGGAGGAAACCAGAGCACCCAGAGGAAACTCACACAGACACAGGGAGAACGTGCAAACTCCACACAATCAGTCGCCTGAGGCGGGAATTGAACCTGGGTCTCTGGCGCTGTGAGGCAGCAGTGCTAACCACCGTGCCACCCACATGAGTACACATGACAATAAACCTAATGCTAATTCTATTAAAACTTGCTGTTGACAGGCCAAGGAGCAATAGTGATGGTTCCAGCATTGGAGGCGGTTAAAAGGTTGAGTGAGGAAAGCTGGGCTTGTTCTCCTTGGAGCAAAGGAGATTCAGAGAAGATTTTATAGAAGTTATAGATTACAGCAGAATTTAAAAAATAGTCAAGCAAACTGTCTTTCTATTAGCTGTAAGATTGGGGAAATTAGAATAAAGAATTTGGGTAGAAGACATCAGGGAGAATATGAGGACAGTCAGTGGCAATGACCTGGAACTCATTGCCACAGGAGGGTGGAGCAAGCAAATTATTTCAAAAGGAAATTGAGTGTGTACCTGAGGGAAATAAATTTGCGAGGTTTTGTGACCAACTAGGACTTGTCAGACTCTCTAAATTGCTATGCAGAGAGCCAACATGATGGCCCAATAGGTCTCCTTTGTGCCATCAATGAGTCATCAAAGACTTTAAACTGGCAGCACTGTACCCTTGGTCCTTGGGACTTGAGTGCAGCAACTGCCTCAGAAGTCAAGACTTTCCCCACCAGCGTGAGGGCAGAGAATGTCTCTTCTTCTTTCCAACTCATAGAATTGTAAAAAATGGAAATCTGCTGTCTTACATTCATTGGTCCACTGTCTTTCCCAAATCAAATTCTGGACTCTCCTCACCTTATCTAAATTTTGTACAAACACTGGTTCAGCATCAACTACAGTATCACACCCAGGTTTAGGAAGGAAGTGTGTGAATGCTTCAGAAAGAATTCAGGATATTCCCAGTGTCATAGACTCATAGAGTCCCACAGCACAAAGAAGGACCTTTCAGCCCAATCTGATCCATGCCAACCAAAATGTCCACCAATGCTAACCCCATTTCCCTGTACTTGGCCCATATCCTTCTAAATCTTTCCTAGCCATGCCTTTGTCCAAATGCCTCTTAAATGGTGTTAATGAACCCGCCTCAACCACTTCCATTGGCAGCTCATTCTATTTGTGTCCCACCCTCTGTGTAAAAGAAGTTGCCTCTCAGGCTCCCTTTTACTCTTTCCCCTCTAACCTTAAACTGATATCCTCTTAAACTGATTCCCCAATCCTGCAAAAACGACTGAGTGAATTCACCCTATCCATGCCTCTCATGATGTTATATACTTGTATAAGATCCCCCCCTCAGTCTACTATGCTCTAAAGAAAAAAGTCCCTGCTCGTCCAACCTCTCACTCTAACTCAGATCATTGAGTTCTGACAATATCCTTGTAAATTGCTTCTGCACTCTTTTCAGTTTAATAACATCCTTTCTATAACAAGGTGACAAAACTTGAACACAATACTCCAAATGCAGCCTCATCAATGTCCTGTACAACAGCAATATAACTTCCCAACTTCTATACTCAGTGCCCTGACTGATGAAGGCCAGTGTGCCAAAAGCCTTTTTCACTGCCCTGTCTACCTGTGACTCTACTTTCAGAGAATCATGTACCTGAACTCCAAGATCCCTCTGTTACACTACATTCCTTAAGGCCCTACCATTCACCATGAAACTCCTACCTTGATTTGACTTTCCAAAATGCAATACCTCACATTTATCTATATTAAACTCCATTTGCTATTTCTTGGCCCACTTCCCCAGCTGGTCAAAGTCCTGCTGCAATATCTGATAACCTTCCTCACTGTCCATGATACTGCCTATTTTAGTGTCATGTGCAAACTTATTGACCATGCTTTGCACATTCAAAATCATTTAAATAGATAACAAACAGCAATGGGCCCAGCACCAGCTCCTAAGGCACTCTATTAGTAATAGGCCTCCAGTCTGACAAATATCCTTCCACTATTCCCCTCTGCTTCCTACCATCAGGCCAGTTTTGTATCCAATTTGCTAGGTCCCCTGGATTCCATGCAATCTAACCTTCCAGACTAGCTTACCATGTGGAACATTATCAAAGGCTTTTCTGAAATCTATATAGACTACATCTACCCTACTGCCCTCATCAACTTTCCTGGTCACTTCATCAAAGAACTCTCACATATTTGTGAGACATGATTTCCCATGCTGAAAATGTGTTGCTGGAAAAGCACAGCAGGTCAGGCAGCATCCAAGGAACAGGAGAATCGACGTTTCGGACATCAGCCCTTCTTCAGGAATCCCATGCACAAAGCCATGCTGACTATTCCTAATCTAACCCTGTCTTTCCAAATGCATGTATATCTCATCCCTAAGAATCTTCTCAAGTAATTTACTACCACAGATGTTCGGCTTACTGATCTATAGTTCCCAGGTTTTTCTTTACAGCCCTTCTTTAATAAGGGCACAACATTCACTACCCTCCAGTCTTCAAGGGACCTCACCCTTGGCTAACAGTGATGCAAAAGTATCAGCCAGAGCCCTTGCAATTTCTTCTCTAGCCTCTTACAGCGTTCTGATTAGGACTAGGAGATTTATCCACCTTCATGGATTCTAATAAGTTCAACACCTCATTTAATGTGACATGGACTGACCCAAGTTCCCAAGTCTTCTTCAGAAAAAGAAGAACTCAGCCTCATTGGAAGATCGGAGAAGTAGTGACTTTTTGTGAGAGAGAGGAGGAATTTGTATTTTTAATCAAAGGAGTTTGGACCAAGTACAAAGAGGAAAATTATTCTTGTTGGGTGAACAATTAAGAAAGAGAGTGCATAGAAGTGGCAAAAGAAGCACATGGCAGCATAAGGAAAACATTTTCACACAGCGAGTTTTCAGGATCTGAGATGCAATGCCTGAGAGTACAGTGGAGGCTAGTTCAATTGAAGTATTTGAAAGTGAATTTGATTCTGACTTAAAAAAACAAGTATGCACAGGGATAGAGATGGAGAAGAATGATTAAATGGCAGTGAATGGTTATGTGCTAATCATGAAATGGTTACGTACTGTAACCGTTCTGTGATTCTACTCCAGCTACAATGCACCTTCCCTTTTTACGCTCTCAGGTATTCAGTTAATGTGTGGAGCCATCACAAATCATCTAATTGCCTGGCTAGCTCAATGGTGGCATCCTATCTTCAATAAATCTGACAGGCATGGGCTAATTGTGCGTGGTGATCTTCATGTCCACTTTTGGGGCTGTGAAATTTAGCCCTTAAACTGGCACTTAGAAGTTTGACAGCTCAGAAAATAATCTCTGTAATCGACAATGGTTAGTACTGGTCTAGGAGTGAAATGTATTGTGACAGCTTTGGATTCACATGACATATTTGTCAACTGCAGTCACTGATGCAGTTTTTAATCAAAGAATGTTGTCTTCTCCCAGAAAGCGAATTATCTTGACAGTCATGACTTTTCATAAAGCAAAGAGCAAACACTTATCATTTCACTGGGAGCTTTCTCAGGATGTCCTCGTCTAGACCTTTAGCCCTAAAACCTTTGGCTGTCATGTATTGCTACTTTCTTTATTGAATTAAATGAAGCTGCCACTCATCTACAATAGCTCATTGATGTTATATAAATTGTAAAAGAACATGCAGTGCAGAAAGCTTGTGAAAATTACAGAAGCATCAGTTCTATCAAAGGTGAAACTGCCTTTTATTTCAAATGTAACATGCAAAAAAAATCAGTAGTTGAAATATTTACGAAAAGGAGATATTGAATATATTATATGGGCACGATTGCTTTATTGCAGGGAAATCTCTGGTAATAATGAAGCCAAGGAATTGATGCATTTGCACGTGCTCCTTTAAGCCTAAAATGTTTTAGTGTGGATGAGAATAGCCAGCTTCCTGGCTAGCAAAGCCGAATTTCTTGAACAAAATGAATTTTATTCCATTATTGCAACCACTTAGAAATTCAAGAATAGGATAAACATTGGAACAGAGACTGACAGGAGCACACTAGTCTCAGGTCAATTCCCTATTTGCTCCTTCTATACTCTTTGACCAAGTCCTCATCACATTATCAGTGGTGTTACTTAGTGGTGGCTCACAGCGCTAGGGACCTGTTTTTGATTTCAGCCTCAGGTGATTGTCTGTATGGAGTTTGCACGTTCTCCCTGTGGGTATCCTCTGGGTGCTCCAGTTTTCCCCCCACAGTTCGAAGATGTGCAGGTTAGGTGGATTAGCCATGGGGAAAGCAGGATTACAGGGATAGGATATGCTGTTCAGAGGGTTAGTGTAGACTTGATGGGCTGAATGGCCTGTCTCCACACTGTAGGGATTTTATTATTTGTATTACCCTCAATTAAGTATTAATCCTTTCAGAATAAATATACAATATATCCTCCCAACTCATTTTACCCTTTATTGCTGTTATATATTTTTCTATTTTAAATTGCTACTATCCATCTTGCCCACCCCCTGAAGTCTTTGATATTACAAATTCTGATATTCTGGAGGTTTCTCTATTCTCTTTGAAAGATGGGAGGTGCAATAGGCCATTCAGCCCATTGAGCCTGTTCAGGTGAATGCAGGCACAGTTGCAATGTTTAAAAGACACTTAGATAAGTACATGAATGAGAAAAGTTTGGAGGGATATGGTCCTGGAGCAGGCAGGTGGGATTAGTTTAGTTTGGAATTATGTTAGGGATGGACTGGTTCGACCAAAGGGTCTATTTCTGTGCTGTGTGACTCTATGAATCCATGAGCCAGTTTTTTCATGCCTGATAAGGAAACAAATTTTTAAAAAAATATAAACAATTGAATCTTTGTTTGTCTTTGAGGTCCAAATTAAAATGAAGTAGTCTGATTTTAATAATGAAATGCAAGTACATTTTCAATATTGTCAGCTTTGATTTCTTAAATAAAAGGGATACTGTCCATGCGGAGATAAGTAATGTTTCATATGTGATTCATTCTATAGTGGAATAGCCATTTTCTGTCTGCTGAATGAACTTGTTGATAGCTGAATTGCAGTGGATGACAGATTTATGGAAACCTTTTTTTTAATTTTGTAGAACTTTATTTAAACTGTTCCAATGATCCCAATTTCCTGGATTATGCCTGGGGACGGTAGAAAATGCACGGACCTCAAAATGAGAGTGAGTGAAAGCTGGGAGGTTAATTCACTGGCAGATGGTTGAAATGTTTGTTGTTTGTCACTGAATTGGTTTCTTTCCCAGTTTAGAATTCAGACTGGCTATTGGTTCCAAATTTCTATTGATGCCAAGATTTGCATGAATCTCAAAAACAAACAGCAACATTCTGCGCACACACTTCACATCCTCATCGCTAATGCATTATTTAAGGAGGAAGGACATTTAGCTCAGGGAGAAAGGAAGTGGTAACAGCAATCCTTTTTTCATGCAGAAAAAAAGCATAAACTGTACTTTTTGTACAAAAAAAAATTCCTTTTCCTTATACACATGTTGGAATATATAATTTGCCAGCTGATTGAGACCTGTTCCCACCCATCCTATTTTGTGTACATTGAGCTTTTCCACACAATAATTCACTTATACTATCTTCATCTGATATAGCATTGCCTTTTGGGATATTGCCATGTAGAAGTGTTGCGACATTGCATCATATTTGTGGATTAATGTTAGCTGGGTGGCTGGTTTATGATGCAGAGTGCCATCTATAGTGTGGTTTCAATCCCTACCCTAGCTATTTTCATCACTTACTCCACTGAAGTGTGGTGACCCTCAAATCACCATGAGTTGTCTCTTTCTGTAATGAGAAAGCAGTCTTTGGTCTTTTGGGGCTTCACTTTTCATTGACTAATTTCTAGACCCAATTTATACCGTTCATTAGGTTTTGCTGACAAGATTGCTAACCCTCTCTTTTCGATACCAGGAGAACGTTCCACGTCACAAGTTTCTGCTTCTGAAATAGAACAGGCTTCTGGGGAGTTTATGCCAAACTTTGCCAGATGACTGGCAACAGCAAAGTCTCTGGCTTTTAGACTCAATCATTTTGTTACTTGCTGATAACTTTGGCTCAGACTGCGAACACATCAAAATGTTATTCAGTCTGAAAATACAAGTGGAGTTGGGAAAACACTTGGCAGTAAATTGATGACTTCGTTCCAAGTGACATTAGGTGGCCTCAGGTGGTGTTATTTTCTGACTGGAGGGAATTGTATGTTGTTTTCTCAAGGATTAGGGCTGGGTCATGTCTGATAGGGTTTCAAATCCTGGACTTGTATGTGCGGCACTCAATTTCATAATTTGCAGACCAAAGAAAGAGGCTTGGAAATATATTAAACAGCGGTGAGTTTGGTACTTTATGAGACAGACTGAGTGGTGAAATGGTCATTAACTTTAATGTAGAGAACAGAAAAGTGATTAGATTTGATGGGATAAATTGAGGAACGGCAACATAAATTAAATGGTGCAATTTTAAAGTAGAAATAGAAACAAGAATACTCGGAAGTGAACTTATACCGGTTTTCCAACAAAACAGGACACCTTCAAACAGTTGTTAAAAAGATGAATGAGCTCTTGTATTTTATTACTAGAGGAACAGAGGCAAAGCTGTTATGCCACATTGTTACCGAGCACTGGAATTAGATGCCTCAGCTGGAATAGACAGCAAATTCTGTGCTCCGTACATTGGGAAAGACATCAAGGCCTTATAGATGTTGCAAAGAAGGTTTACTCGAATCTCACCAGGAAAGAAAGGTTTTCTGTTATGTGGAGATACTTGAGACACTGAATCTTTTCTTCATAGAGAAGTTTTAGGCGAAACTTTAAAATAACAGTTCGAAATCATGAATAGTTTTGATTCAACAGAAACTGTTTCCAACAGCAGAAGACTTGGTAAGCAAAGGGAAACAGGTAATCTGCAAAAGAACCAAAGATGACTTGTGGACATATTGTTTTGACTCAGTCTGTTGTTGTGTTCTGGAATGCACAGCCTGCAAGATTGTTGGAAGAAGATTCAATAATGACGTTCAAGAATTGGATAAACCATTGAAGTAGGGTCAGTCACACAGATTTGGGGACAGAACATAAGAATGGCACAGCTTGGATAGTCCTTTCAAAGTATTATCCTGGTAAAATGGGCTAAATGCCACGCTGTGCCATTCTGAGTAACAATGGTAAAATCAAAGTTGCTTGTCTCCAGAGGAAGTGATAGGGTAAATTCTGGACTTGGTGTTGATATCAAGATGGAGAGAACAGAGAAGGGCAGCCCACCCATTTTGTAAAGTTTTGTAAAATACAACAACGTCTCCTCTTCAGATTGAACTTTGGTGGGGAAGGCACGATAAGTGGGAGACTGAACGGGTACAACGAGTACAAGTGCAGAACCTCCAGATATATCCAGATTCATGATCAATTGAACAGGGATTTTGGGAAGCACTGCCTTGCAGGTTATGGTTTTAAGCTGTGTTAGTCAACTGGCTGAGGAAATAGCAGAACAATTCTAAGAAGCAGCAAATGTGATTTTTCTCTTGCAGTTGCTTGCCCCTGACTAATTGCTTGGAAGATAAATTTAAGAACTGAATTAGTGAGTTGATTATCTTCATGCTAGTTTTTAATCCATTCCACAAAAATGGCACTTAATTTTGACACACATTTTCTATGGATACCAGATTGGTCTACTGATCAAATATTGGAGCAAAACCATTAGAAACAGGCACTGTGACTTGATGGATTGATGACCTGAAGTGATATATACTGGATTACCTAAAGTGAGAAGTAGAAGTAGCCTGTCGTACTGAGTTTTGAATTCCAACCGACACTGGCTCGTGGTGGGAGTAGTTAGCTGTCACCAATCCTTTGTTCTCCTCTTTTAACACAATCAAACCACCCAATGAGGCACTGTATCAAAAGCATAAACTAATAACTAATGAAACTTATAGATGGCAACAGAAACATACTAAATTAAAATAATATTATCCAGGTGATGATTTACTCCAGCCCCAGTGGTACCCAGTCTTCCTTTCAATGCTAAGTCTAAGGGCCTGTCCAATTAACATCAAAGACCCCTCACACCCCAGTAATTCTCTATTCCAACCTCTTCAGTCAGGCAGAAGATATAGAAATATGAACACACGGACCGACAGGATCAAGGACAGCTTCTTTCCTGCAGTTATTAGACTGATGAATGGACTCTCTAACTACAAATAATGTTAATTTTGCTAACGTTGATTATACTTCATGCACCTCCTGTATACCTCACTCTGTCAAAGCACCTTTGATCTGTATGTCCTTGTTTGCAAGATCGCAAAACATAGCTTTTCATTCTATTTAGGTACATGTGACTACAATAAATCAAATCAAATCAAAGAGGATAAACCACTGAGAATATGAACAAAAAGAAGCATTTGTCTTATGTCACAAAGTGTAGTCTATTGCAAGATAGCAATAGGTACAATTAACATGAACTAGTTCAGCATAACTACAACTGTCAGGAGCCAGTTTCCCATTTCCATCAGGACCTCACGCTAGACTGCCTGATTCTCAACCCAAAAGCTGTATTACATCATCAGATTGGGAGAAGCACAAGATAACTTCAACATTGACTTTTTCAGAACCACTTTACAATAAAACCCTGAATTCATCACAAACTCTGCTTCTACTTGAGCAACAGTCAGCAGTTTCTCTAGCTTTTCCCAACACCATGGTTTGTCTTATACCTCCCGACCATTGGTTTTGTGTAAAATGACTTGTATCATGGAGTTTTGTGATGTTTCCTTGGGACCCAGTAGTTCCTTGATTTGAATGTCTTCTCTCAGTTATGTGCTAAGAGACACCTCTGGAAGTGGGCTGAATTACATATATTGCCAAACTAGCTTCAAAAAGAAAGCACTGATGATTTCTGTGCATCAAACTAAAACTGCGTTTGCTTTAACCAAATGTGTCCAACACCCATTTGAACTTGGTAGTCAAAAGTAGGGAGTACAAATCTCGGGGAAAATCAGTCAGGGTAGAGTTCCATTGTCTTGTGCTTTCTTCCAACCACTGTATTTTTGGTGCGCAAAAACAGAATCAACTATAAATTGAAGAAATTTTTAAAATCCAGTTCCAGAAATAATCTAAAATTAGAGCTCAAGCGTTCTTTATAAAACGGAACTTCTAATTTGTTGTAATCAAGTTTCACACTAGTGTGCCATGTTGTATTATCTCGGAAATATTTCACTAACATTGTTCCCTCACCAAATTTGTTTTCATTTATGTTTGAATTGTAAATAAACATAAACTTGTCAGAATTGAATTTTGGTTGATTGAAGAACAGTTCCACTGCCCATTCCCTGATTTGCAACAATCTCTGTTGACTCATCACCCCTGTGCTTGTTAACAGATATTGTCCATCAAAGCCTCAAATGTAAAATTCTTATCCTTGTGTATAATGTGCTCTTGTCTTACTATCTCCTCCAGTCTTCATGTCCTCTTAGAAATTTGTATTCCTCTAATTATGACCTCTTGGACATCCTGATTTCCTTCAATCTTCCATTGGCAGCTATGCATTAGGTTCCTTGGTTTTAAGCTTGGTTTCCATTGCTAAACTTCACAGCTCTCTCCTCCTTTAACACGTGACTTAAAAGCTGCCTCTTTATAGATGGTTTTGCTCACTGATCCAAATATATCCTTACAGAGCTTGGTGTTAGATCTTGCCTGAATAAACTGATGCAAATTGCCTTGGGATGCTTTTACGACGTTAAAGCTGCTACACCAATTCATGTTGTTGTTTCCAATGCCCTTTATTGTAAGTGGAACTTGAACAGCAATTAGTGGTGGATTATAGAATCTGGATCCTTGTGAAATCTTCTGGAGCTAACTGCATGCTAAATGATTAAATATTAATAACGTCACAACTTTGACATTTTGCAGGTTGTGTTTATTGTTGAAAGGAGCCACTGTTGAGAAATGAGTGCTGGGTAAAATGAAAACAGAATGGTGAGTAATGAAAGCTCAAAGTGAAAGAAAAAATGATCACCGACAGCAAATCAGAAGAGTACAGAGATGAAAAAGATGCATTCAGCAAGATAGAGTGTAAACAAGAAGCAAATACCAGCGGTGGTTAGGAGGATTTATAGTGTGTAAAATAACTTCAATATTGATATTTCAGGATAATATTGAACCCAACCCTAAATCTCACATCCTAAACGTGCAGTAGAGTTGTACAGCACAGAAATAACCCTTTGGTCCAACCAGTCCATGCCAAACATAATCCCAAATTAAACTAGTCCCATCTGCCTGCAGATTATCCAATATTTTAGTAAAATGGGTCTTTAATGCAGAATATTATATTAACGTTACATCATAATCTCCTGCAAACACTAATCTTGATTGCTGTTTCGCAAATCATTGCTGGGCAGGATAAGTTAATAAGTTCATCTCCGTGGACTGTGGATAATGGGATGACTGCAAAGGAAAATGATGCATTTGTTCTCTATTTTGTCACTCATTTCTCTCTTCTTCCGTTGTTTCTCTCCTCTTCAATTTTTTTCTATCTCCATTCTTGATAGAGAATCTGGATCTGCGCAGGTTTGGAGGACCGAAGGGCCTGTTCCTGTGCTGTAACTTTTTTTTTGTTCTTTGTTCCATTTTTCTCTCTCCTCCCCTCAATGCTGTTTCTCATTCAGCTGTGTTTGCAAGTAGAGCGTGCACTCACTGCTCTCGCAGTTGCTGTGTAGTCACTGCAAGTGATGCCATAGTTAAAACTTTGAACATGAACAAATTGGGATGTAGAATGCACCATTTGGTTTAAATTTAGATATCGTGTCTTGAGGCAAGCAGAGCGGTGAGTGAAGCAACAAGGCAGGTGACAAACTATGCACTGAAAGGAGTGGCGAGTATGTCAATGAAGGGGAGGAGAGCATGGCAGTGAGAGGGAGAATCAAATGGGAATACAGAGGAGCCTTGATTATCTGGCATTCGATTATCCAATTTGGGATTATCTGAACAAGATCGCAAGGTCCCAGTGCTTGGCTAAACTATGTTATCCAGCATTCGATTATCTGAACGAAATACCCCCTGCCCATGTCCTTCAGATAATCGAGGGTTTTCTGTAATCAGTGGGTGATGAGCATTCAACAGACAATGGCTGCACAACAACACGTGTGCCGACAGATTGACTGGGTGCTGGCTCCAATGGGCACATAATGATGATGGTCATCCATAAGGAAAAACCAGCAAAACTTGCAAAAAATGAATACTGGTCTGACTTGTTTTGGATACTTCAGAACAGTGCTCCAGTATGGCACAACATCAGTTTTAAAATATTAAGATTCTGGTTCTGGATGTAGGTTTGCTAACTGAGCTGGAAGTTTTGTTTTCAGATGTTTTGTCAATGTACTAGGTAACATCATCAGTGAGCCTCCAGATGAAGCACTGTAGGTATGGCCTGCTTTCTATATATGTGCTTTGGTTTCCTTGGGTTGGTGATGTCATGTCCTGTGGTGACATCAATTCCTGTGATGATGCCATTTCCTGTTCTTTTTCTCAAGGGGTGGTAAATGGGATACAAGTCGATATGCTTGTTGATAGAGTTCCGGTTGGAATACCATGCTTCTAGGAATTCTTGAGCATGTCTCTGTTTGGCTTGTCCTAGAATGGATATGTTGTCTCAGTCAAAGTGGTGTCCTTCCTCATCTGTATTGAAGGATACTAGTGAGAGTGGGTCATGTCTTTTTGTGGCTAGTTGATGTTCATGTATCCTGGTGGCTAGTTTTCTGCCTGTTTGTCCAATGTAGTGTTTGTTACAGTTCTTGCAAGGTATTTTGTAAATGACATTAGTTTTGAGTGTTGTCTGCATAAAAAAAACATTGACTTGGATCCCATTTACCACACCCTGAGAAAAAGAACAGGAAATGACATCACCACAGGAATTGATGTCACCACAGGAAATGACATCACCAGCCCAAGGAAACCGAAACACATAAATAGAAAGCGGGCCATACCACCAGTGCTTCATCCAGAGGCTCACTGATGATGTTACCTAGTGTGGTGATGATACTTCTGAAAACAAACCTTCCAGCTCAGTGAGAAACCTACATCTAGAACCTCAACCTGAGCTACAAATCTTCTCAAAACCCGCTAAGGTTTTGGTGACTAGTTTTCCCTCTGAGCACTGGAGCTGACCTCCTATTCCCATGTGATGGCAGAAGAATGTTATCTGTCTTTCTCTCTCTCTCTCTTTCTCTCCAGACGAAACATTGAAGTGGAACTATTGACCATGCTCACAGAATCATAGAATCCCTATAGTGTGGAAGCAGGCCATTCAGCCCATCAAATCCACACCGACCCTCTGAAAAGCATCTCATCCAGATCCAACCCCCCTACCCTTTACCTGTAACCCTGCATTTTCCCATGGCTAATCCACAGATGCATAGGTTTCCTCCGGGTGCTCCGGTTTTCTCCCACAGTCCAAAGATGTGCAGGTTAGGTGAACTGGTCATGCTAAATTGCCAGTAGAGTTAGATGTGTTAGTTAGGGGGAATGGGTCTGGGTGGGTTACTCTTTGGAGGGTTGGTGTGGACTAGATGGACCAAATAGTCTGTTTCCACACTGTAGAGAATCTAATTTAATCTAATCTAATCTAATCCACTAATTTGCACATCCCTGGAGACTGTGGGCAATTTAGCATGGTCAATCTACCTAGAGTGCACATCTTTGGACTGTGGGAGGAAATTGGAATACCCAGAGGAAACCCACACAGACACAGGGAGAACGTGCAAGCTCCACACAATCACCCAAAGGTGGAATCAAACCCAGGTCCCTGGTGCTGTGAGGCAGCAGTGCTAACCACTGAGCCACTATGCCACCCCCCCCCACTTCTGCGTTTTGTATGTAAAATCTTATCATGAAGTCATTATAGATGATATAACCTTGGGCCAGACATGGCCTGGATTTTACAAGCTTCCACTTCATGATGTCTCGATGGGAGGGAGGCTTATAAAAGCTGTGTGCCTTCTCCCTGCAACCTTCCCCATCTCCCTTTTTCTGGAATGAAGCTGACTCAGGCCATAGAATCATAGCCAACCTTCTACAGAGGCACTATGTAGCCAATTCTGGCCATTCACCTCATTTTCTCTGGTACTTCTACCATGGCAGGGAGAAGACAAGAACCCATCTAGTTCACTAATCTCCTTCAGGCAGAGAAATCTGCCATCCTTTCCTGGTCCAGCCTACTGTGACAAAACAGACCTATGGTAACATGGTTGACTTTTAACCACCCTCTGAAATGGCCAAGTAAGCCACTCAGTTCAAGAACAATTAAGGTTGGGCTATAAATGCTGGACAAACCAGTGATGCTCATATTTAACAGAAAGTGTATCTCGGCAGGCTTTGCTGGATCTAATTTTGTACCTCCTTTAGTCATGCCCCCCTCCTTTACCCCCATCACATTGGGCTCCCAAACCTGGCCATTCACCCCTCTTGCTGAGCCCTGTTAGCTAGGCCCCGATGCTGCCCTGTGTCCCTGTAATCTCAGCAGTAGCCATCACTCGAACCTAGGCTGCTGCAATTACAGGCCTGGTGGCTAATTGTAAGCAAAATACTGCCGATGCTGGAACCTGTTCTGAAAACAACAAATGCTGGAGATCACAGCGGGTCAGGCAGCATCCCTGAAGAAAGAGCAAGAGTTCCTTATAACTCTTCATCAAAGCTGACAGAGCTGATGGCTAATTGGATTGGCAAGCAGCCCTGTAATGTAGCACTCCTCTCCCCAGTTTGGGATGGGAGGGCAAAAGTCTTGCCTTGAGCCAGTTAATGGCCGGCCGAGTGTGAATTGGCTGTGGGCAGGGCGGATGTTTAGAGAGTGGGCTTCTGACTGAGTTTTCAGTCAGAGGGAGTCAGTAACATAGCCAGCCCCACAGGGCAGAAGTGGGTACTGCAGATGCTGGAGATTAGAGTCCAGATTGGAGTGGTGCTGGAAAAGCACAGCAGGTCAGGCAGCATCGGAGGAGCAGGAAAATTGACGTTTCGGGCAAAAGCCCTTCATCAGGAATCACGGATACTGCCTGACCTGCCATATCCAGCCCCACATCTCTGGGTCTCTAGCCCTGAGAGGTTTTCATTCGGGATGAATCCTCTGGACATTCCGACAAGTCTCCATAAACAAGCTGTTAAATTTTCTGAACTATCTTTCCTACAATTGGATGAGGAAGTCATACATTAAACAGTGAAAAGAAAACAGTCTTCCACCCACCCTTTCATCAAAACGAACATTGAAGCGTGATACCCTTGGGGTAGCTAATTTACATAGACTGACAGTCCTAATGGCAAGCATTATCTTTTTAAATAGTGAGATTTGATGAGATTAATGAACTGGTGTGGAAGAGTTCCTGAGGCTGACTGTGTGAAAGAGCTCTGTACATGACTGGGAGAATCTTTTTGTTTTGGCTATACTATTTCTCCAGGCCACTTCCTCAATTCTCTAATTGCCTTTAATTAAATCAAACTGTAAACAAGGAAATAAAAGAAATAATTAAAACTTTCACAACAGTTATTTGTTGGTGGTGTTGTTGTATAAAAAAATGCAGCATGGTGCAACTGACAGTTCAGTCTATGTTTTCTGAGTGGCATTAGTTTAATGTTGCATTCAAAATAAATGGGTTCATTGTGGCGTTAAGAGAACACTGAGCTGAAAATTAAGGCTTTTAATTAAGGCATCCATTGATTTGTCTCATTTGAAAGGAATGAAGGAACGATGTGTCTTGTCAATATTGTATTCTGTTCCAGGGAACAATTTGCATTGATTATAGTTTTAATATTCCAAGCTGTAATTTGAAAGCAAGTGATTGAAATCCTTGACAAGCCCTCTGACAGGAAGATGAAATGTCTGTGCCAGAATGTGCAAATGCCAAAGCCGGCTGACCTGTTATAGTTACTGGATTATTCTGTAAAGTCCATCCCTGTGATCCAGTGAAACTGAGCAAATTCCCTGGAATTCACAATGTAATCCCCACCTGTCTTCGCCTTACTCTGCAACCTTCTATTGTCAGGGGGTTCTGGTGTCCCTACCTCTAAGCTAGGAGATCTGAGTTCAAGTCTCAATTTATCCAAACGTGTGCCGTAACATCTATACAGAAGCATTAGGAACACATCTACCTACCATACTACGTATTTCTCTTTTAGCTTCCCCTTAGGAAAGCCTATTTTATTTGAGTTCAAGTACTCCCATGTGGCAGAGAGTTCTTTAAGAATGCGTTGACTAGCCATTAGTGCGATGTAACTGCAGAGTTTCAATTGTGTGCAACATGCCAGCTGGGACATGCACAGTGGTTAAGGCAATGGTGCATCTGCACTTGTTGAACAAATGCACTGCATTCACAGGGGCTTTAGTCACTTTGGGGGTGCTCTTGTAGCATGTCAGTAATGTCCCTATCTCTGGATCAGGAGTTCTGGGTTCAAGTCCCACCTGCTGCAGAAGTTTCTAATGACATATCTGAATAGGTTGATTAGGAAAATATTACTTTAGGGCTGGAGACTGGGACTAGCTGAGTTGTTGCTTTGGGATCCATGGGTCAAATGGCCTCCTTCTGTACAATAAGATTAAGTTGGATCAGGGAAATATTTCAGGATCAGCACGCTGAAAACCACAGAAGTCAGTGATTCCTCAAACAAAAATGCTTCAGCGTCAATGTTGTGGCACAAAAACTATTGATAAAGCAGATTTTGGAAAGAAAATCTGTCCTTTTCGAATGTGTTGATAGATCAAGCCTTACAGCAGATACCCATGGCACAGGATAAAGAGCAAAAGGCTACAGTGCAGTTTTCCACCTGGAGTACTTGCTTCATAACCTGCAGCTCATTTATACCACTTCAATGCAATTATCGATCCAATACTGTTCTCTTAAGAGTAAAAGATGCCATTCAATGCTTGCAATCAATGGACATGTTGCAACTTGGGATGAATAACTCAGAACCAAAGCTGTTGTTAAGTAGGAAACTCAAATGGTTTTGACGTTATTATGACAACTGTGGGAACCAATAACTTGAAAATAAAATAAAATTGTTTTCTCCAGTGATAGCTGAAAGGATGTCACAATGAGATGTCATGATTTTATTGTAACAACCAGCTGAAAACCACAATTTACTGAAACCTATTTTTGTGGATAACTTTAAATTTCAAAATGGAACTTTGCCCTTTTCTTTTAAACATAACTAAAATGAACTCATGTCACAGGCATAAATTATGCTGTATCTTAAGTACATGCATAATTTTTCCAGACACAGTCCAAGTGCTTCTTAGGTTTTGAAGATTTGCTTCCATTCCTTTGCAATCCTTTTAAGCCCAGAATTGTCTTCCATGAAGAGGGTTTTGGTGTTTCATCCTTTAATGCAAGCTGGGCACATCTTCCAACTTTGTTTCACAAACATGGTCTTGTTAATCTGAACACACGCTTCCACCTACTCTCCTGCGAGAGGTAAACTTTCAGTCTCCACCTGGCCCCTTCCTCCCAACTCCTGGCACACTGCCCTGTGCCTAAGAGTTTTTAGAGGTACCTTAGAAACTCTCTGATTTTCAAAGCCCATCTCCATGGCTGTGTGAATCACACAGGTTTTTTTATCCAGGTAGAAATTTTCTGACGTATTATATTTTCGACTCCAGCTCTCTTTTATCTTAGAATTTAATAAATAGTTAAAGCAGAACTTTATAACCCAACATTTGTAATACCTTCCTGGAACTTGGGAGACTAGTTGTCTACCTAATGTGAATAGGAGAAAGTGAGGACTGCAGAGGCTGGAGATCAGAGCTGAAAATGTGTTGCTGGAAAAGTGAAGCAGGTCAGGCAGCATCCAAAGAGCAGGAGAATCGACGTTTCGGGCATGAGGTTAACCTCCTTCCACCTATCGCATTTCCAACGCCCCTCCCCCAAGTCCCTCCTCCCTACCTTTTATCTTAGCCTGCTTGGCACACTTTCCTCAATCCTGAAGAAGGGCTCATGCCCGACAACAATGCCCTCATCCAGTGAATAAGTAAAGGACTTTGTTAGGTGGACATTAGAACATGTAACATAATGTTGTTAATTTTAGACTAAATTAAAGAGGCAGTTGCCAGAATATAACAAACTCATAAATCTTATATTTGCAATAACATAAGGAATTCTCAGTTGATAATGATTTTTTATACAGCAAGTAGTGTATTTTGGTGTAAGCACAGCTGATTCTATTATCACATATTGATCCTTCCCTCATTCTGAAGAAGGACTACTGGATCCAAAAGGTTAACTCTGCTTCCTCTCTCCACAGATGCCACCAGACCTGCTGAGTTTCTCTAGCAATTTCTGGTTTTGTTTAGAATTATAGAATCCCTGCAGTGTGGAAACAGCCCCTTCGTCCCAACAAGTCCATACCAACCCTCCAAAGAGTAACCCACCCAGACTCATTCCCCTACCCTATATTTACCCCGATGTACCTACCCTACACACCCCTGAAGACTCTGGGCAATTTAGCATGGCCAATTCACCTAACCTGCACATCTTTGGACTGTGGCAGGAAACCTGAGCAGAAGGACTCCTGATTGGTAAATAGTGATCAGGTGATTCTTTTTGTTTCTTACCTTCAATTTCCATTCACCTTTTCATACCCATAAGATGTTAGAGTGGTGAGATTTAGGTTAGGAGTAGAGTAGTATAGTGCTGGGATTTAGAGTCAGACCTGGACTGTTGTTTATAGCACGCGATGTGGAGGTGCTGGTGTTGGACTGGGGTGGACAAGGTCAGAAGTCACACGACACCAGGTTATAGTCCAACAGGTTTATTTGAAATCAGAGTGCTGCCCCTTCATCAGGTGAAGTCTGCGAAAGCTTGTGATTTCAAATAAACTTGTTGGACTATAACCTAGTCTCGTCTGTTTTCTGGCCTTGTTTACAGAATAGTGTGTTTGGTGTTTCATATTCTTTAGTGAGTATCTACACAGTGACTAACTAGTGACTTCCTACTTAGCTGTAAATGATATTGAGCAGAAATTTATTTTTAATTAATTAATAGTCAGATGGCAAAACTGGCTGTCAGTGAGGTAGTGTGACTCTACTGTAGAATGTGAGGAGTCAGAGAGAGTTTGAACACCCCTGACACCTACATGTGTAAGAACTGCATCCAATTGCAATTCCTTTGAGATCACATGGATCAATTGGAGTGGCAATTGGACATAGTTAAGAGCATGCAGGAGGTGGGAAGCATCATAGACAGGAGTTTTAGAGTTGTGATCCCACCAAGTTTAAGGCAGGCAGATGGGTGACTGGTAGAAGGGGCAGGTGGGCAGTGGATAAATCCCCTTGTGGTTATCCCCCCCCTCTAAAAAGTATACCGTGTTTAGAATCCCAACAGTGTGGAAGCAGGCCATTCAGCCCATCGAACTCACACTGACCCTCTGAAGAGCATCCCAACTAGATTCCCCCCCCCCCCCCCCCCAAAACTATCCATGTCACCATGCATTTCCCATGGCCAATTCACCTAATCAGCACATCCCTGGACACTATGGGTAATTTATCATGGTCAATCCACCGAGCCTGCATGTCTTTGGACTGTGGGAGGAAACTGGAGCACCTGGAGGAAAATCACGCAGATGCGGGGAGAATGTGCAAACTCCACACAGACAGTCACCTGAGGCTGGAATCGAACCCGGGTCCCTGGCACTGAGAGGCAGCAGTGAGTTTTTGACACTGTTGGGCAGGGGAGTGGGGTTTGGTGGGGTTGTTGGGGGGAGATTGCCTCTTTGGGGGTGGTGACAACAGCAGCCAGGTCAGTACCACCACAGTGTGCTCTGTTGTACAGCAGCGAGATGGCTAAAGAGATGGTATATGAGGGAGGACTCCAGGTATGTGGATCATTGGGATCTCTTCCAGGGCAGGTGGGACTTGTACAGGACAGATGGGAAGCATCTAAACTGGAGGGACACCGATGTCCTGGCAAGGAGGTTTGCTAGTACTACTCGGGAGGGTTTCAATTAGTCGGCGGTGGAGGGGGGGTAGGCAGGGGAACAGATTGGTGTTGGAGGAGGGAAGCAGAGCAGTAGGTCAATATGTAAAATGACTGAGGAGGATTCAGAGAATGAGGCCAGTAAGACTAAGATGAAGAACAGACAGGGAGAGATGACTAAACACGGCAAGACTGGCGGTCTGAGGTCTATTTGTTTTAACATGAGGAGTATGACAAAAGGCAGATGAACTTAGAGTGTAGATTCATGCATATAACTATGATATTGTAGCTATTACGGAGATTTGGTTGAGACAGGGACAAGACTGGCAACTTAAAGTTCTAGGATTTAGATGTGATAGAGAGGTTGTAAAAGAGGCTGGGGAGAAGTGTTACTGACACCTTGGAGAGTTCATCCAGCAAGGCCATGTGGGTAGAGCTCAGGAGTAGGGAAGGTGCAATCACTTTAATGGGGTTGTACTATAGGCCTCCATCAGCCAGCAGGTATTAGAGGAACAGATAAGTGACAGATTATGGAAAAATATGGAAACAATACGGTTGATATGGTGAGTGCTTTTAGGGGCGGCAGAGTGGCTCAGTCATTAGCACTGCTGCCTCACAGCACCAGGGTTCCAGGTTCGTTTCCAGCTTCAGGTAACTATCTGTGTGGAGTTTGCACATTCTCCCTGTGTCTGCGCGGGGGTCCTCCAGGTGCTTCGATTTCTTCCCACAGTCCAAAGATGTGCAGGTCAGGTGAATTGGCCATGTTAAATTGCCCATAGTATTAGGCGCATTAGTCAGGGGTAAGTATAGTGTAGGGAAATGGGTCTGGGTGGGTTACTGTTCGGAGGGTTGGTGTGGACTGGTTGGGCCGAAGGGCATGTTTCCATACGGTAGGGAATCTAATCTAAATTTATCTTATATTGATTGGGACTCCCTTAGTGCCAGAAATTCAGAATAGGAGAGAATTTGTTATGTGTGTCTAAAAATGTATACTCCATCCAGGAAAGGGGTTGATAGAAAGGGGTTAGACCTGATATTGGGGAATGAGCCTGATCAGGTGATCAACATTTCAGTGGGGGAGCATTTTGTAAACAGTGATCATAATTCTTTAAATTTTAGGTTACTTATGGATAGGGATAAGAGTAGTCCTTGGGTGAAAGTACTAAATTAGGATTAAAAAAAGGCTAACCCCAACAATATCTGGCAAGAAGTGGAGAATGAAGGGGACAAAGGCTTAAAGTAAAATGGGGGAAAGTTTAAAAGAGATGTGAGAGGTTTTAAGTTTTTTACACAGAGGGTGGTAAGTGCCTGGAATGTGCTGCCAGAGGAGGTAGTGGAGGCGGATACAATAATAATGTTTAAGAGGCATCTGGACAGATATGTGGAGGGGAGGAAATAAAGAGATATGGACAGAGTAGAGGCAAATGCTTTTTAGTTTAGAAAGTTGTCACATGTCAACACAGTCTTGCTCGGCCAAAGTGCTGTACTGTATTTTGTTCTTACCACTTAACTCATTCAGCTATGTTTCCAAATAATACCTTTGCTGTGCATAAGTGACATTCATAATGATGTCTGATACGTCTCTAACAAAGGCGATGTATCCCAACTCCTCCCTCTTGGCTTATCTGCAGCCACCATCCATCATTATATATCTGAAAGGAGGGCACTACCTGGCTTCCATTCTGACTTATTCAGAAGGATCACCTTCAAGGTCTTTTTCACCTTTTCCTCAGTAGTTAGCTCTGATATCCCCCTAATGGCCTATCATTGCTTCCCATCGTGGGTAGATAGTTTAGTGAAGAAGGCGTTTGGTATGCTTTCCTTTATTGGTCAGAGTATTGAGTTCAGGAGTTGGGACTGTACAGGACATTGGTTAGGCCATTGTTGAAATATTGCACGCAATTAGAATCATAGAGTCATAGAGATGTACAGCATGGAAACAGACCATTCGGTCCAACCCGTCCATGCCGACCAGATATCCCAACCCAAATCTAGTCCCACCTGCCAGCACCCGGCCCATATCCCTCCAAACCCTTCCTATTCATTTACCCATCTAAATGCCTTTTAAATGTTGCAATTGTACCAGCCTCCACCACATCCTCTGACAGCTCATTCCATACACGTACCACCCTCTGTGTGAAAAAGATTCCCCTTAGGTCTCTTTTATATCTTTCCCCTCTCACCCTAAACCTATGCCCTCTAGTTCTGGACTCCCCGACCCAGGGAAAAGACTTTGTCTATTTATCCTATTCATGCCCCTTATAATTTTGTAAACCTCTATAAGGTCACCCCTCAGTCTCTGACGCTCCAGGGAAAACAGCCCCAGCCTGTTCAGCCTCTCCCTGTAGTTCAGATCCTCCAACCCTGGCAGCAGCTTTGTAAATCTTTTCTGAACCCTTTCAAGTTTCACAACATCTTTCCGATAGGAAGGAGACCAGAATTGCACGCAATATTCCAACAGTGGCCTAACCAATGTTTTGCATAGCCGCAACATGACCTCTCAACTCCTGTACTCAATACTCTGACCAATAAAGGAAAGCATACCAAACACCTTCTTCACTATCCTATCTACCTGTGACTCCACTTTCAAGGAGCTATGAACCTGCACTCCAAGGTCTCTCTGTTCAGCAACACTCCCTAGGACCTTACCTTTAAGTGTATAAGTCTTGCTAAGATTTGCTTTCCCAAAATTCAGCACCTCTCATTTATCTGAATTAAACTCCATCTGCCACTTCTCAGCCCATTGGCCCATCTGGTCCAGATCCTGTTGTAATCTGAGGTAACACTCTTCGCTGTCCACTACACCTCCAATTTCGGTGTCATCTGCAAACTTATTAACTGTACCTCTTATGATCACGTCCAAATCATTTATGTAAATGACAAAAAGTAGAGGTCCCGGCACCGATCCTTGTGGCACTCCACTGGTCACAGGCCTCCAGACTGAAAAACAACCCTCCACCACCACCCATGTCTTCTACCTTTGAGCCAGTTCTGTATCCAAATGGCTAGTTCTCCCTGTATTCCATGAGATCTAACCTTGCTAATCAGTCTCCCATGGGGAACCTTGTCAAACGCCTTACTGAAGTTCATATAGATCACATCTACTGCTCTGCCCTCATCAATCTTCTTTGTTACTTCTTCAAAAAACTCAATCAAGTTTGTGAGACATGATTTCCCACACACAAAGCCATGTTGACTATCCCGAATGAGACCTTGCCTTTCCAAATACATGTACATCCTGTCCCTCAGGATTCCCTCTAACAACTTGCCCACCTCCGAGGTCAGGCTCACCGGTCTATAGTTCCCTGGCTTGTCTTTACCGCCCTTCTTAAACAGTGGCATCATGTTTGCCAACCTCCAGTCTTCTGGCACCTCATCTGTGACTATTGATGATACAAATATCTCAGCAAGAGGCTCAGCAATCACTTCTCTAACTTCCCACAGAGTTCTAGGGTACACCTGATCAGGTCCTGGGGATTTATCCACTTTTAACTGTTTCAAGACATCCAGCACTTCCTCGTCTGTAATCTGGACATTTTGCAAAATGTCACCATCTATTCCCCTATAGTCTATATCTTCCATATCCTTTTCCACAATAAATACTGATGCAAAATACTCATTTACTATCTCCCCCATTTTCTGTGGCTCCACACAAAGGTCACCTTGCTGATCTTTGAGGGGCCCTATTCTCTCCCTAGTTACCCTTTTGTCCTTAATATATTTGTAAAAACCCTTTGAATTCTCCTTAATTCTATTTGCCAGAGCTATCTCATGTCCCCATTTTGCCCTCCTGATTTCCCTCTTAAGTATACTCCTACTTTCTTTATACTCTTCTAAGGATTCACTCGATCTATCCTGTCTATACCTGACAAATGCTTCCTTCTTTTTCTTAACCAAACCCTCAATTTCTTTAGTCATCCAGCATTCCCTTTACCTACCAGCCTTCCCTTCCACCCTGACAAGAATATACTTTTTCTGGATTCTTGTTATCTCATTTCTGAAGGCTTCCCATTTTCCAGCCATCCCTTTACCGACAAACATCTGCCTCCAATCAGCTTTTGAAAGTTCTTGCCTAATACCGTCAAAATTGGCTCTTGTCTCCTTCCTATTGAAACATATTGTGAAACTTGAAAGGGTTTAGAAAAGATTTACAAGAATGTTGCCAGGTTGGAGGATTTGAGCTATAGGAAGAGGTTGAATAGGCTGGGGCTGTTTTCCCTGGAGCGTCGGAGGCTGAGGGGTGACCTTATAGAGGTTTATAAAATCATGAGGGGCATGGAAAACAAATAGACAAAGTCTTTTTTCCTAGGGTGAGGGAGTCCAGAACTAGAGGGCATAGGTTTAGGGTGAGAAGGGAAAGATATAAAAGAGACCTAAGAGGCAACATTTTCACACAGAGGGTGGTACGTATATGGAATGAGTTGCCTGAGGAAGTGGTGGAGGCTGGTACAATTGAAGCATTTGAAAGGCATTTGGATGGGTATATGAATAGGAAGGGTTTGGAGGGATATGGGCCGGGTGCTGGCAGTTGGGACTAGATTGGGTTGGGATATCTGATCGGCATAGACAAGTTGGACCGAAGGGTCTGTTTCCGTGCTATACATCTCTATGACTCTGCTATTTCCCTGCTGCCCTCTGAGACTGGAGTGAGATTATGAACCTTTTAACTCGGAGACAAGAGTGCTAACGCAGAACTGACACTGAACACTGGTAATTGTCACTCCTGAGTTTCTTGACAATCTAGGAGCCTGGTGATGTTGGGAATGCCTGTCATGCTACTGTTGGTGATCTTTGCCAAAGGATAGTGATGAATAACACTTCAGTTGCCAGCCATCCATTATCCCAGGCTGCCCTCCTGTCCCTTCTTTGCCATGCCCCACTAAAATCATGTCAGAAAAGAATGATGCCATCCCATTGCTGCAGTCTGCATGCCAGAGGAACTTACCAACATTCCTGCTACTTAGTTCCTGACATGCAATAACCTGGTTGTCCTCAAATGACCATTTCACACAGGCAAGGTTAGCACAGTGCATGCCTGATGCACAAAGGCAGCAGGTTCCCCTTGGGTGCCAGTAAAGTCCCATTGCATGAGACATGAAACGAACACTCAGTGAATGAATATATGTGTATGTGTCATCTGCATCTGGTGCTGAAACACCCGACACCAATCTTACAGTGAGAGATCAGCAGGAGGGAAGCACGCAAAGTTCAGAATAGCTGGGGCTGCTGGCCAATTGCCGCCGGCTATGGTGTTGTTTGAGTTTCACACAAAAAGAAATCTCTTGATACTGTTCAAAAGAGTTTGTTGGAATATAGATGGAAGGAAATGGAAAAGTTAACACTGTATGTTCAAGGAATAATGCCTGATGTAAATGTTATTTCTTTAAAAATTTTGAGAGAAGGAATGAAGGGATCATTCCACTCCTCTTGCTTAAATTTGGAATATGTGCATCTAACCCTATCAAATCCTCCCACTTCCTTCAGACCAAAGGGGTAGCCATGGGCACCTGCATGGACCCCATCTATGCCTGTCTCTTTATCGGTTACGTGGAACAGTCCATCTTCTGCAGTTACACTGGAACCATTCGCCACCTTTTCCTCCGCTATATTGATGACTGTATTGACGCCACCCTGTGCTCCCATGAGGAGATTGAACAGTTCATCAACTTCACAAGCACATTCCACCCTGACCTAAAGTTCACCTGGACCACCTCAGAACCACTCTCCCCTTCCTGAACCTCTCCATCTCCATCTCCAGCAACCGACTCAACACGGACATCTATTACAAACCTACCGTCTCCCGCAGCTACCTGGACTACACCTCCCCCCTCCCCATAAAAACGCTATCCCTACTCCCAATTCCTCCACTCTGCTGTATCTGCTCCCAGGAGGAACAATTCCACTCCAGGACTTCCCAGATGGCCTCCTATTTCTTGGACTGCAATTTCCCCTCCACTTGGTGAACAATGCCCTCTAGCATATCTCCTTCACTTCCCTCACCTCTGCCCTTGAACCCCAAGCCTCCAACTGCAACAAGGATAGAACCCTTCTGGCCCTCACCTTTCATCCCTTTAATCTCCAGATACAACGCATTATCCTCTTTCATTTCCACCATCTACAGTCAGACCCCACCACCAGAGCTGTATTTCTCTCCCCACCCCGATCAGCATTCTGCAGAGACCATTCCCTTCACAACTCCAACATTAAATCCATGCCCCCCCCCCCCACCAACCCACCCTCCACTCCCGACACCTTCGTCTGGCACCACAAGAGGTGTAAAACCTGCATCCACACCTCCCCCCCCTCCATATCTCCATTCAAGGTCCCAAAGGATCTTTCCACATCCGGCGGAGATTTTCCTGCACATCCAAATGCCTCATCCACTGTGTCCATTGCTCTTGATGTGGTCTACTCTACATTGGGGAGACAGAATGCCAACTCACAGAACGTTTCAGGGAACATCTCTGGGACACACGTACCCAACAACCCCATCACACTGCGGCAAACCTCTTCAACTCCCCCTCCCACTCCCACTCCACCAAGGAAATGCAAGTTCTGGGCCTACTCCACCGCCAAACTCTAGTCACCTGACCCTTGGAGGAAGAATGCCTCATCTTCTGCCTTGGAGCTCTCCAACCACACAGCATCAATATTGATTTCATGAGTTTCCTCATCTCCCTTCTCCCTACCCCATCCCAGATCCAACACTCCAACTCAGCACTACCCACTTGAACTGTCCCACATGCCCATCTTCCTTCCCACCTATCTACTCCACCCTCCACTCTGACCTATCACCATCACCACCCCCCCCCCCAACGTCCGTTGACCTATCACCTTCCCAACTACCATCTTCCCAGCCGCAGCCCCATCCTGCTATTTATCTCTCAGCCCCTTTCTTCCTCCACATTCTTGATGAAGGGCTTATGCCTGAAACGTTGATTCTCCTGCTCCTCGGATACTGCCTGACCTGCTGTGCTTTTCCAGCACCACACTTTCTGACTCTCCTCCTGAAACGCTCATCAGAGTTTTATTTAAATTGCCACAATTTTCTTTTTCTAAGGGGCTGGTGGAGTAATTCAAGTGAATTCAGTCTCAGTGTAATTCACATCAAATCATCTGCACTTTGCCCTTTCTCTGTTCCTTGTAGTTCAGTTTTCCCTCAATCATTCTTACATTGTCCTCGTCACTTATCCACTTTAATCAGTCTTACCTCCTCGCTGTTTAAGGCACTAGTTTGCAAAAATTGTTAGCTAGTGAGAAATACTCACCTTAATAGTGTTCCATTTCCTGACCAGCATTATTGACAGAATGGACTTTTGTTTTGTAAATTACATTACAATGAAATTCGCTTGATGTATGCATCTTTGAATCACTTTGCTTTACTGAATTCTGCGTATACCTCTTACACTTCCCTAATTCTGTGGCACAGGCAGATCTAAAGCAGCCTGCTGGGTCCCTCAGAAAATGAAGGCTTTTTGGAATAAAGGTAAGGCGTGGCATGGATGCTGAAGGGTAAGTTTCAATTAATGCTATAATAAAATTAGGAAATGCTGGAAAAGTAGCATCTGCAGAGGGAAGATCAAATGTAACAGATTAGGTTGATCATCTTCAGCATAACTATACTGGTTAGGTTAAGCTCAGATTTCCAGTACATAACATGCAAGTTTTCTTTCTTGATTAGATTAGATTCCCTACAGTGTGGAAACAGGCCCTTCAGTCCAACAAGTCCACACCGACCCTCCGAAGAGCAACCCTCCCAGACCCCTTCCCCTACACCTAATACTGTGGGCAATTTAGCACGGCCAATTCACTTAACCTGCACATCTTTGGACTGTGGGAGGAAACCAGAGCACATGGAGGAAGCCCACGCAGAAAACGTGCAAACTCCACACAGATAGTTGCCCGAGGCGGGGTCCCTGGCGCTGTGAAGCAGCAGTGCTAACCACTGAGCCACCATGCCACCCAAATTCTTCCAAATATCTTATGGATACACGTGACATAAGTGTTTTCCAAATTGTCATAGTGAGGTAAAGATCCATTTATAAGGGTACCCAATTATAGTGATTCTGGTGTTGGGCTAGTATTCCACAGAATGTGAATACAAATCAACTCCCCACGTGTCTTCACCTTCGCTGTCTCCTTGCTCTTCCACCGTTTCTTGGACATAGGGAAGTCTTGCGCACATGAAAAGAAAAGGGACGTGGCATAGGTTGTGGTGAAGGGAGAGCATGCTTACACCATCCGTAGCCTGTATGTTAGGGTAAGTTGTGGAAGGACAGCTTAGCAGGATGGGAGAAGGATTAGCTATGTGGATGGCATTGCTCTCTGTGGTTTTAGCCCTGCTGTTTTCAACAGGGACTCAGCAGTGACCCATTTCAGAATGACCAGCCTCTCAGGTACACCTGAGACAAAAATAGAAATTGCTGGAAAAACTCAGTGGTTCTGGCAAGCACCTGTGGAGTTAATGTTTTGGATTGAGTGACGCTTCTTCAGAACTGCAGGTACACCTCTCTCCCTCTCTCCGATTAGTTCCTACTGCCTCTGTTTGTTGCACTTTTCCAACAATTTTAGCATTAGAGTCAGAATTAGATTTATTGTCATGGGTAGTCGAGTACAGGGATACAGGAGTGAAAAGTGCACAAAATCGCCATTCCTGGTGCTGTCACAGGTACAAAAGTACCTAGGTACAAAATCTTACAGAATTAGGAGAAAGAAATAAAGTTTCAAGTTCAGTATTACAGTCCAGCTTAGCCATGCTGGCCTAGATCCTCACAGAGGCTCAATCTCCTCCACATTGGGCTCCAGAAAAGTGTATTAGCAAGTTTCATGCAAGCATTTTTGACAATGGTTGAGTAGCTGGAGGTTTTTTGCAAGCCATGACATGTGATTTGGAATTCAATAGTGACAAGTATGAGTGTCAGTTGAGCATGTAAATATTAGATGTGAATCTTGTTTCACAGAGTTTGCTGTCAAGTGAGCAATTGGGAAAGGTGAGCTGACCTTGATTAGGTTAGTGAATGACTTTTTGCCCTGCACCTTTATGTCTGGAAGCCACTTATGTCCCTGGGGATACAGGGTTTAGCTCCTGATTTCCACATCCCGCATCAAGATCATTATTTTTGATTCACTCACGGGATGTGGGCATCTGTGGCGAAGCCAGCATTTATTGCCCATCCCTGAATTGTCCAGACAGCGGTTAAGAGTCAACCACATTGCTGTGGGTTTGGAGTCACATGTCAGCAAGACCAGGTAAGGGATTTCCCTCCCTACAGGGTATCAGTGAACCAGATGGGTTTTTTTTTCCAACAAATGACAATGTTTTCACCATTGTCATTAGACCCTTAATTCCAGATTCTTACTATTGAATTCAAATTCCACCATCTGCCATGGCAGGATTTGAACTCAGGTCTCTCGAAAATTAGCTGAGTTTCTGGATTATTATTCCAGCGGTAACACTACTAGGCCTTTGCCTTCCCTCCTAGGCAGTATGACTGAACTGTTAACTCAGTTGGGCGAAAGTGGGTACTGCAGATGCTGGAGATTAGAGTCAAGATTAGAGTGGTGCTCATTCCTGATGAAGGACTCTTGCCCGAAACGTCAATTTTCCTGCTCCTCGTAAGCTGTCTGACCTGCTGTTATTTTCCAGCACCACTCTAATCTTGACTGTTAACTCAGTTGGCATGATGGTTGGGTTACAATGCCAAGAGTGTGGGTTCAATTCCTGCACTGGCTGAAATCACCACAAAGTCCCCTACCTTCTCAAACTTGCCAGAGGTATGGTGGACGTCAGGTTAAGCTCAGTTGTCTCTTTCTATTGACAAACTCACTTTTCAGTCTCAGGTCAGATTCAGTGGCAGAAGGACTCCTAGAGCCAATGTCGCGCAAAGTACTTTCTCTTGAAGAGATGCAGACTAACTTCAAGAAGCGCAAGGTGCTAATAGTGCCAATTTTGCCACTGATTTAGCCGACCAATGGGCAGCTCTGGCTGCAAATTGAAATCTTTGTAATTAGCAAGCAGGACAAAATTAGCATGCCAGCTCTACAACATTTGTGCACCACATTTCCCACACCCAGTTACAGGGTCTACAATTTATAGACCGAGAACTGATGGCAAATTAGCTCTCTGTGTTTAAATTGTCAAATGTGGCTTAATCCTTAAACAAAACAGACGGGAGAATTGAGTATTAATTGCTAGTTTTTGCTCAAAAATGATGGTAAAATATATAAGGAGAGATTTTTGCTGAATAATTTAGATGCAGTCAGGGCCAATGAGCAGAAAGAGAAATCTCAACAGAAGAAACTGAATTCGCTTGTACACTTTTAGGTTTAAGTCCTCTTTCTTTTAAAATGGATATCCATGCCGGACCCATAAAATGTCCAAGGCTGGTCGAAGGATCGTGTCTCCTGAAGCTTGTGAACCCACTACCTTGTATGGAAGTTTGTGCTGGAGCTGACTCAAGGTGGGCTTGAGATGAGCCATCTGCCTCCACCTAGCTCTGGACAAGGGACCATTCTGCTCAATTCAACATTAACACTTAAGGATTACCCCGTTATTTTGCAAAAGAACTCTAATGGAGGGTGAAGGGTGCTAAAACTATGATGTTAGCTTAATGCCTGTCCTTTTTGCCCACCACAATGGGCCCTCAGTACTTGAAATAAGACCATAAGATATCGAGTCTACTCTGCAATTTGATCATGGCTGATATGTATCTTAACTCCATTCTCCTGCCTTCCCCCCATAACCCTTCATCCCCTAACCAATCAAGAACCTATTCATCTCTATCTTAAATATACTCAATGACTTGGCCTCCACAGTCCTCTGTGGCAATGAGTTCCACAGATTCACTACTTTCTGGCTGAAGAAATTCCTCCCCATCTCAGCTCAAAAGAGTCGTACCTTCACTCTGAGGCACTGCCCTCTGGTCCTAGTCTCTTCTACTGGTGGAAACATCTTCTCCACATCCATTCGATCCAGGTCTCCCAGTATTCCGTAGGTTTCAATAAAATCCACCTTTATCCTTCTAAACTCCATTGAATACAGACCCAGAGTCCTCAACCACTCCTCATGTGACAAGCCCTCCTCCCAGGGTCATTCTTGTAAACCTCTGAACACCCTCCAAGGCCAGCACATCCTTCCTTATGTATGGGGCCCAAACTGCTCACAATGTTCCAAATGTGGTCTGACCAGAGCTTTTTACTGCCTCAGCAGTACATCAGTGCTCTTTTGTTCTAAGTTTCTTGAAAGAAATGCAAACATTGCCTTCCTTGCCACTAACTGAACCTGCCTGTTTACCTTAAAAAAATCCTGAACTAGGACTCCGAAGTCCCTTTGTGCTTCAGATTTCCAAATGCCTGTCCTTGTTAAATGGCTGAAATGAGAGTTGATTGAACCTTTTCAATATGCAATTCTAGGACTTGAAATCAGTTGCTGTTTGGCCTCCAGTGGGACAGAATGACTCCAGACTGATTTGGCCATTTGTCTTGGCCCATCCATCTCTGCTGACTTGAAGGAAGCCTACACTTTATCTACAAGAATGAAAGCTACTGGCCCCAAATCACTGAGGAAACTACAATTGGATACTGCCCTCTGTGAAGTTGTAACGAACGTGGACTGATGTCTTTTATATACAGGTCATTCTGCTATAACGTGCGTTCGTGCACGCGAATTTGCTATAATATGATTGGGGTGCTGTTTCTAAAGCACGAACTTTTAAAACATGTGTTGGCTGTGACGCGATTATATCGCCAACACTTTAACCGCTGTTTCTAAAGCGCAATTTTTCTATAACGCGAGGCTGCACAAGGACGCAACCGTCACGTTATAGAAGAACTCACTGTACTCATCGATTTACCAATATTCCTTCTTTCCTGATGTGTATGTGAATGGAGTAGCAATGCATTCCCCCAACATTATGAATGTTTTGTTAATAAATCCTAACTTTGATTTCACCTTAAAGATTTTTGCTCAGTGGTTTATTTCAAAAACTGGAGTTCAAAAATCAAAGTTTGAGAACACCTTCTTAAGTGAGAAGAAAGATTAAAAAGGGAAAGGAGTAAATCAAACAGTATTTCATTGTCTTGAGCTTAAAAGATGAAAAGTAGCCATAATTTTAATTTTTCCATGTTGCTACTGTCCATGACAGGCAATAGCACTTGCAAAAAGGTCAAGATGAGATTTTCAGCAGTAATGTTGGTTTAGTTCTCATTTAACACAAGATGTCCACTTGCGAAAATTGTTGAAGTCAGCACAAGGAACACAAATGCTCAGAAAATTGACGGACACCTAATTGCAATTTAATGTGCACGATAGTGCTCATCAAGGAGGTTCAATAGCATTTAGGTAATCCCTTTCCGAACTGTGATGAGGCATTTGGGACTAAACAAAACATTGATTACAATTCTCTTGTGTTTCTTAAAAGGATGTTCGTTATTTCATGGTAGTGGAGTGGACTTTTGAACACATTTGGAAACTTCCTAGGATATTTTATCCAAACTTCACCAACTCTCAACCAACACTTATACCTGAAATTCTCCATGGAGTTTCCCCAATAAGATTGAGTGCTGCACAATGTTACCATATTGAATGCCTTATAGGTGTCACCATGAGAAGGGGATTATTTGGTCATTAGCATTCCATATTCTCTGGTCCTCCTTCATGAGAACCTCCAGTGATGCATCCAAGAGTTTGTGCAGGTTTTAGCCCAGTCACTGAATACCCTGCAATGTACCACTGTGTGGTAACCAGAATCTCCACAACAGGGTGACCAACTCTTCCAAGTAAAGATAAAGGACTTTTCACAATGTGAGACCGCAGAAATCGAATGGGGGGTGTTTGGGGAGTGTTTTTGATGTTTAAGCTGATGGAATATGTGTATTTGTTCATGTTAAGAATTGTAATACAGCAGGAATGGACTGAAGTATCACCATTTTGTTTAAACCATGAATGTGACATGATAATGTGGCTTATTTATCAACTGAGTCTGAGATTGTCATGGAATTGTGCTGTGTAAATGTGGCGTGGTTGGTTGGATGACATGAAAGAGGTGAACAGGGAGCACAAACTAATCTGAGGGCAAAATTAATTAGAGTCAAGAAATAAGCATCCATACAAGGAGATATCATTGATTAAACTGATTTGGAAAACACTTGACACACTTCTGATGTTTGCCAACAGTCAAACTGATCATTTACTAGAGACTGGATAGTGTCAAGAGTTTAAGTGCATGTCCTTATTGTATGGTAAGAGCATAAAACAAAGTCGCCTCCTTGCAAAAAATTAGCTAATTCAGCAAGGTAATTTATTCAATGCTCAAAGTTTGAGATGAAGTGGGCTGATCTGATCTGATCTCTGACAATTCCATATAAAGGGATAGGCTTTTATTGTACAGGTAAGATTTTAACACTTTTTTTTGTAGGGGATTTTGCTTTTGTAAAGGACATTGAGTACAGTCTGTTGTTTGAACTGCCTTGGGGGCTATTGATATCTGGAGTGAATCAGATTGACCAGGGAAAGTGGGAATAAAAGGAACACCCCCTGAGATAGACTGTGGCTGGAATGACTGACCTTAAACCACCACAATGCTTTGGGCCAGTTATGACCTCAATAAACAGAAAATTTTGCTCCTGATTCTCACTGACTCCAGTATTATTAGGGTTCCTTGATACCACACTCAGTCAAGTACAATGGTGATGTCAAGGCCAGCCATTGTCACTTCACCTCTGGAACTCAGCTCTTTTGTCCACATTTGACCTAAAACTGATACAAAAGAGAAGATGGTCTCCATACAAAGATAATATGCAAATCTGTGATTCAATGGTCTTGTGGTGATGTAATAATGCCCCTATCTCTGAGCCAGGATGTCCAGGTTCAAATCCCATCACCCCTGAAAGTATGGCATAACAGATTGGTTAAAAGTAACTATTTTTAGGAAGAAGTGATCAGTGTATTGGGGTTTTGTGATGGCTGAGTTGATGGCTAAAATATTGACCAGAAAGGTATATGTCTGGGCTTTGTCCAACTTGTCTGATGGGGGCGCAGTAGCACAGTGGTTAGCACTGCTGCCCCCAGTGCTAGAGACCTGAATTTGATTCTAACCTTGGGCAACTGTGTGAAGTTTGTATGTTCTCCTGTGTGTGTGTGGGTTTCCTCCGGGTGCTCTGGTTTCCTCTGACAGTCCAAAGGTATGCAGGTTTGGTAGGTTCATTGAGAGGTGGTTGGGGGCTGGAGGGTCTGGATGGAATGCTGTTCAGAGTATTGGTGCAGACCCGAAGGGCCAAATGGCCTCTATCTACACTGTAGGGATTCTATGACTTTTTTTAACCTCCGGGGTTAAACACTTAAAATCTCAGTCGACATTTATTTATAATTCAACTATGAGCAATTGGTCAACCATGGAAGCGATTTTAAGGGATGTGTATGTTTCAGTCACTTTAAAACTGAGGAACACTGCACTTAAAATATTCAGGACTTTGATCAGAACCAATCTTGTAATTTCGAACCACCTGCTGCTCAATGCTGTTTCCTACATCCTACTCGCTGTATAATGGATCATAATAACTTTTCACTTCGATGTTCCACAACCATTACATCTAGAAACTTCAGTTGCAGAAAGAGACAGAATACAGTATTGTTTAGATTAAAATAATAACCTTCATGTAGAAACTACCTCATATAACCTTGTGTACTTCTGAACTGCTTCTGCAGAACAGTCATACTGGATTTGAAACATTAACTCTCTTTCTCCCTCCACGGATGCTGCCAGACATGATGAGATTCTCAAGCATTTAACACGTTGCATATAATCCCTGCCGATTTTGGGTACTTGGAAAATTGGTCCTTTGGTTCTTTTTCATTAATTTTTAGGATATGGACATCACTGGCAAGGTTAGTCTTTATTGGCCATGCCTAGTTGCCCTTGGGAAGGTTGGTTATTGAACCTCTGTTGAGTCTGCTACAGTGCCATTAAATCAGGTGATTTAGACAGAGAGATGGAGGGATCCAAGTCGGGTGTGGTTGAAAACTTGTTTAGGTGATGGTTGGATGTGATGGTGTTCCTTCTACCCTGGTCCTTTTGGGTAGGGGATATCTCAGGTTCAGAAAATATTAATCTTTGTACCTTGCTGTGACTGGGCTTATGGCTTTCCTTCCTTCTTCAACTTCCTCTCAGTCAGTTGCAAAGATGTTTAAAAAAGAAGTGGCAACTAACTAATACAATTTAATTAAGATTCGTTAACCAAATTGAACATGTAGGGAGAGCTAATTTCAAGGTTTTCTTGAGTGAAAGAGAGTGGAGTTTATTTCCGACTACCCAGGAGAAAATGACTTCAAACACACACACTCGCAGATGAACACAGGCAGTAAGCAGTGCATGGGAGCTTTGGAAGATGTAGGAGTGTCTAATACTGACAGTAAGGTAAATGCAACTGCAGTCATGGACATTGAGACTGAGATTGAGAAAGATCAAGAGAAGAGTTTCCAGCATTCTTGCTGTCATCAGTCAATACTTTGCTCAAAGGCTGATGTTTCCATGATTTTCCTTTATCAGATTCTGATGTCGTTTCTTCCTTTCATTCCAAACTGGATGGTTTCCATCTCTCAGTATGTTCAGTTATTTCACAAGTGCGAGTGAAGCAAAATATGTGAATTTCTTGACACTGGTTGAGTTTCAATGCCTCTAGCAGCTTCATCAATGACATCCCTCCACCATTACAAGTGGGGGTGTTCACTGATGATTGCATAATGTTCAGCTACATTTGTGACTCCTCAGATACTGAAGCAGTCCATATTCAAATGTAACAAGACCTAGACAATATCCAGGCTGAGAAGTGGCAAGTAACATTTGTGCCACACAAATGCCAGGCATTTGATCATTTTCAGTAAAAAAAATGGAACCACTGCCTTTTGAAATTCAATGGCTTTACTATCTCTGAATCCCTCAATATCAACATCCTGGGGGTTACCATTGACCAGAAACTCAACTGGACTTGCCATATAAATGAAGTGGCGATAGGAGCAAGTCAGAGGCTGGGATTACTACAGCAAGTAACTCACCTCCTGCCTCTTCAAAGCCTGGAGCTCAAAAATGGAACACTCCACGCTTGGCTGGATGAGTGCAGCTTCGACAACACTCAAGAATTTTGACTCCATGGGCAAAATTGCTGTCCTAGCCACTGATGTCCACATTCTGTAAATGAATTAGAAAAAAAAGGGACAAAGTGGCCCCCTTGACTCCGTATTCACAAATATCCACACTCTCCACCAGCAACTTGGCAAGGTGTACTATCTACAAGATACCCTGCAGAAACATGTCAAATATCCTCAGACAGTAACTTCCAAGTCTGATAGGTTCCATCTCGAAGGGCGGCAGATATATGGGAACAGCATCATCTGCAAATTCCTTTCCAAGCCTCTCACTATACAGGCATTTTTTTTGTATTCGCTGGTGAGACGTGGGCATCACTGGCTGGTTGGCATTTGTTGCCTGTGCCTAGAAACTTAGACATACATCACCATTCCTTCAGTATCACTGGGTCAAAATCCTGGAATTCCCTTCCTAAGGCCATTGTGGGTGTACCAACAGTACGTGGATGGCAGTGGTGCAAAAAGGCAGCTCACCACCAGCCTCCCAAGGCCAACTAGAGATGGCAAAAATGCTGGCCCAGCAATGTCTGTGTCCTACGGGAGAATAAAAATGGGCTAAAACAATAATTCTGCAGCAGCATATTACATATACAGTTTGTCTGGTCCTGTCAGGCAATCAAAAGTCAGCAGTATCCTTTCTGAAACTAGTTTCATCCCTGGAAGTCTCAAACATTGAAGACCAATGATAAAGGTTGAATACAGGTAGTCTAGTCTCTTCATAATTGTAACAATTTTCAAAATAAAAATTGGAAACAAACTCTGGGTTTGGAAAATGAATGGGTTATTTGCTAACATAGTGTCATTTCACTTGATTCTTATCAAAGTGCTAACTGGGGGTGAGTGCTGCCGTTTTAATTGTATCAGTGTTGCTTTTGAATGCTATCTCCAACTCTGACAGACCTGGCAAGCAGCATAGGAACAGTTCTAATAAGGGGATATTTGCATTTACCACTTCAGCTCAGAAATGTTAGAGAATTTCCAACAATATGAAGTGTTTTAATGAACCATACCAGCTTAACAGCAGTAAAATTGAATAAATAAACACAGAATTTGGAGACACATTGAACTTTGTATTCTGATCCAAATACGTCTCAGATTGAAATCTTACAAGGTAGGTTAACATAACCCTTGTTTTGATTAAACAACTTTCTGTAGTACAGAGAAAGCTGTTATACCTGCACAGCAACAATTTATATAGTGACATTTAGTGGTTTTCAGGGAATGCAGAGATGTTGTAATCTCTGCAGAAAAAGACATATTCTTAAAAGTGCCATCTTAGCAAGCAGGAAAGAAATTTGTTTAAAACAATTGTTGGCTCCAAACAGACATTTAGCTAATGTCCCTTTGGCCAAATTGATTCAAAGTGGAGTATGATTATTTGGTCATTCATTTACATCTATTTCTAGGAGTCAGAAAATATAGTTTGAAGTGTGAATACTTTGAATCTTTATCATCAATTCTCTGATGGTCTGGGAGACACAATTAATGAAGTGACGTGCTTCACCAAGGCATTTATCAAAGCATGTTCCTCCAAGCATTTATAACTCATCTGGCCATATTAGGAGATATTAAGGCAGATGGTCAAAAACTTGGTCAAAATGACAGGTTTTCAACAGAAAGTAAAAAGAAAAGTGAGAGGTGAAGAGTCTTGGGAGAGATTTGCAGAGCTTAGGGTTGCAGAGTCATAGAGCCATTTAGCATGGAAACAAACCCTTCAGTCCACGTTGACCATAATCCTGAACTAGACCAGTCCCACTTTCCCTTGCTAGGTTCATTCCCCTCCGATTCCTTTTTATTCATATATTTACCTACATGTCTTTTAAATGTTGTAACTGTACCCACATCCACCACTTCCTCTGTCCACACATGAACCTCTCTCTGTCTAAAGCATTTGCCTCTCATGTCCTTTTAAAATTTTTCTCCTCTCATCTTAAAAATATGTCCCCTAGTTTTGAAATCCCTCACCTCAGGGAAAAGACACTTGTCAGTCACCTTATCTATACCCTTTATTATTTAAACCTTTATAAAGTCACCCCTCAACCTCCTATGCTCTGATGACAAAGGTCCCAGCTTATCCAACTTCTCACTATAACTCAAGCCTTCTATTCCTAATAACATCTTGGTAAATCTTTCCTGAACCCTCTCCAGCCTAATAATACCCTTTGTATAACAGGGTGACCTGAACTGGACTCAGTACTCCAGAAGAGGTCTCACTAACATCCTGTACAACCTCAACCTGACATCCTAACTCCTATATTCAAAGGTCTGTGCAATGAAGATAAGCATGGTAAATGTGAAAGTGGTTGAAGGCATGGATGCAAGTGGTGAAGCATTGAAAATGTGCAAGAGGTCAGAGTTAGAGATTATAAGTGATTGTGGGGCTGGAGGAGCTGACAAGGATAGACAGGGTTTTGAAAAGAAAGATGTAAAGTTTGTAAGTTTAATCTTGCTTCACCAGTGATCTGTGTGTTGGTTCCCTACCACGATCCTAGGAAATGGAGGGCAGCTAATTAAGGTCAATTATGGGGAATTGCTGTTCCCATTAAGGTCCTGTTCTTGTACTCACTGAAACTCCCTGTTAGCAATTTGATTAGATTAGATTAGATTACTTACAGTGTGGAAACAGGCCCTTCGGCCCAACAAGTCCACACCGCCCCGCCGAAGCGCAACCCACCCATACCCCTACATTTACCCCTTACCTAACACTACGGGCAATTTAGCATGGCCAATTCACCTGACCTGCACATCTTTGGACTGTGGGAGGAAACCCACGCAGACACGGGGAGAACGTGCAAACTCCACACAGTCAGTCGCCTGAGGCGGGAATTGAACCCGGGTCTCTGGTGCTGTGAGGCAGCAGTGCTAACCACTGTGCCACCGTGCTGCCCACATTTGGATGACCTTCATTAAGATGCAGCCTGTGCAGGCAAATCTGGTAGTTTTGATGATGAGAAATGGTGGGAGGGTGGCACGATGAAACACAAAGGTTGTTCCTCTAACTTTGGGCCAGGTAGTTTCTAAAAGAAAAACGTCATTTCTGAGCGGGTGAGTGAAGACCAGGGCAAAGAGTGAAGTGGACTAGGTGGAAGTGAGATGGTGGTGGTCAGTTTCCTTCCAAAGGAAGGCCACTTGGAAGCTGTCCAACACTCTGCCTGCCAGCCCTACTAAGAGGCATTGAATCAGACATGGAAATGGAGAGGAAGGCAAGACATTTACTTTCTTAAAAAGTTCCCTGGTCATGAGGCTTGGAGGGCCAACCTGGGTGATCCATGTGTCACTCTTTTGCAGCACTCATCCCCCATTAAAACCCATCGTTTTGGTCTAGACAGGTTACAGTGAATGCAAGTTTCCCGCACCGCCAACTAAAATTCCATTGGATGCGGGATCAGCACCTGAAGGTCCCAAAATGTGACCTGTTTGTCTCCTTTCCATTTCCTAGGATCATGGCAGGGAACTGACATCGAGGACACAGGAGCTAAATTGCATACCTGCCCACTTCTGATTTTGATTCATCTTAAAGTTCCGGTCAGGGACAATGCTAGGAACAACAGAGTTGGGATACGAAAGATAAAATCTTTTGCTGTCTCATCATTAAGGGACACGATCTTGGAGTCTATGAAGATCAGAGGCACTGAAGAATTTATAGCTCCTCCAAACATTTATAACTCAACTATTTAACAATAGTGGGGCTTTTGGAAAAATCTGCAACATTATTCCTGGAACTGTGCAGACCTGTGCCTGCCAGTTGAACCCAGGCGACATGATCTTTGAAAGGGTAAGTGCGCTCATGTCTCAGCTTTCATTAAAAATACAGGTATTATAAGCTTGTGAGCTTGTAGCTTCAGCCAGTTTAAATTTTAACTCAAGATGGTTAGTCACTTGATCTTTTGAAAGAAGAAAAAGACTAAAAGCCTTACCATTTGCAATGTATATGTGCATGTCTTTCGTATAATATAGCAATAAATGCCAGCTTGCATCCATAAATGAAGTTAAAAAAAGGCTTTCGTGTCATAAACGTACTGCGTAGCAGAGATATGCTTTCTCATATTTCCCCCATTTGCTCTTTGTTATTGAAAGATCAAAGAGTTTCCATGATCAGTTCCCATTCCATTTGGGAATCTTCCTTGAAGAGATATGGAAACTTCTAGGGAAGTTATTCCAGTTACAGTTTGGGTTTTGGTGGATCTTGGAACGGTTTTGCAGGCTCATCCATCTCTTTCTTGGCGCGGACTCCCAGTGCGTCATTAATCACTAACCATGAGTGATAACACACCAGGAGAATGCAGGACGTGGAAAGGTCACAGTTGTCAACATGGTGCACTCCAGGGCAATCAGCAGGAGAAGCAATGCAACTCTCACAATTTCAGGAATTTTAGCGCAACATTCTTCTCCCTTGGGAGGATGGGCAGGGAAGTGTTCAGTATGGATTTGTTTATTCCAGTGGCTATTGAGAGTTGCAGATTCAGTAATCTGGTCTGTGTTGTTCTCATGCCTACTAGGAAACCTAAGCATTATAGGCATGATGGTGTATCACTGGAACAACTTGAAACTTATTTTGTAACCCCAGATAAAGTGACAGTTTATCCTTATCAACTCTTACGTTCAAAATGATAGTAGATGGTCTCCTTAATAAGACATAAATGCACTTTAAAACTTACAGGCTGAATATTACAAAATTTTACAATTACCCTTCCATGAGATAATGTAAATACAGTGAAGTGAAGTAGTGTCAGGGCGCACTTGCGAAACAGTATACATGGCCTTGTTACAGCGTTAGAAACAATACCACTCGGTTCACGTACCCAACGCCTTCGTCCATTGCTTTGCTTTTCAGACTTCTCTCTCAAATTGTTTTTGTGGCCAGCTTTACGAATCAGTTAAGTGTTGTCCTCAGCAGCCAGTTCCACAAGTAGTTGATGTGAAATTTATTCCAGATTAGATCCCAGTTCAGCAGCATAGGCTGTTTGTAACTCTTCTTGTTCCTTTTAAGTGCAACCCAGCATTTCCATCAATCAGCTGAAAAGTAGTTTCTCGGAAATCAACTTGATTAGAAGTTCTGCATCTATGAATTATTTTGAATTATCTAAACTTCTGTTCTTCATTCTGTTATTTATTTATTTCCTGTCATTGTGGATGCTCTGGTTTGACATTAGAAATTAATTTTTCCTACTGACTCTTCAGTTGTTATCTTTTGCTTGAATCTCTCCATTGCCTCACTCCTAACTAATCTATGAGCTCTTACTTTGCAACATTTTTGTTTATCACTGTGTCATATGTGCCTTAGCTGGCTAGGTCCTAAGCTCTAGAATTTATAATTAATCACCTGTTAACTCTTAGACACTTCTGTCTCTTGTTCCATGACTTATTGGGCACCTCAAACAACTGTCTGTGTGGAGTTTGCACATTCTCCCTGTGTCTGCGGGTTTTCTCTGGGTGCTCTGGTTTCCTCCCACATTCAAGATTGGATTGGTGGATTGGCTGTGCTAAAGTGCCCCATAGTTGTTCAGGGATGTGCAGGCTAGGTGGGTTAGCTATGTGAAAAGTAGAGTTACAGAGATAGGGTAGGGGAGTGGGTCTGGGTGTGATGGGTTGATGTCGACTCAGTGGGCTGAGTGGCCTGCTTCCACACTGTAGGGATTCTTTGATTCATCATCCAGAGTTGAGGACCTAAAACAACACAAGACACAAGTTAAACCACATATGGAATACTGTGAACTGTTTTGAGCCCTTTCTCTAAGGAAAGATATACTGACATTGAAGGCAGACCAGAGAATGTTCAGTCAGTTGATTTGGGTGTTGAGGAGAGGCTGAACAGATTGTGCTTATATTCATTGGAACTTAGAAGAATGAGAAGTGACCTTATTCAAACACATAAGACTCATAGGGCATTTGACAAGGTAGGTGCAAATAAATTGTTTCCTTTTTTCGGAGAGTCTAGGACCAGAGGGCAAGGATCAGGGGTCAGAGTAAGAGTTAGAACAGAGATGAAGTGGGATTTCTTCCCTCAGAGGGTAGTGAATCTGTGGAACTGGTTACCAGAGGGGACTGAGAAAGGCACAGTAGGTCAGGCAGCATCTGAGGAGCAGGAGAGTCAACATTTCGGTCATAATCTTTCATGTTTGACCTGTTGTGTCTTTTTGAGTGCCACACTTTACAGACTCTGACTATCCAACATCTGCAGTCCTCACTATCTCCTACCACAGAGGACGATCAAAGCTGGTCTTTAAGTATATTCAAGGCTGAGAAAGATTTTTAATCAGACTGGGAATCCAAGGGTGTGGTGAAAAGGCAGGAAGGTGGAGTTGCTGGTTTTCACATTAGCCATGATCCCAATGAAATGCAGAGCAGATTTGATGGGCTGAATAGTCTAATTTTGTTCCTACAACATATGGTCTTAAAGTCTAGGGTTCAAAAACAGATATCTGTGGATAGGTTAGCAATGATTTCACAAAATATAAATTCAGGAATTACCTCATCTGAGTGGACATTGGTAAATGTCATACGGCTTTTCCAAAAAGAAGACAATGAGGAATAAAGAGGGAACTGCTGACAAGTCAGTCTCAGGGCTCAGCAGAATTGGGGGAAAATAGTACTAGTTGCTAGGGCACATGGTTTAGGGAGCCCGGACTCAATGCTGTCATAGCTGTCATAAAGACACACGGAAGTGGATGTCAAAATTGTCAATGAACAACAGTAGAGGAGTAGAGGAAGAAGGAAGGTGGCATTGGTAAGGGGTTGTGAGGACTGAATATGCGTGGGTTGGTGGGCTCAAGGTCAGAGGTGCAGGGCCAAGGTCGGAGAGGTGAATCTGGAGCCAGGGAAGTTAGAGAATTGTGAATGACCAGGCCTGGCAAGGAGGTAAAGAGAGGAAGAAGCTGCAGAGGTTTGGAGGAGGGTGGAGAGATGAAAGAAAGAGAGAGAGAGAGAGAGAGGTTTTGTGGGGGAGAAGAGAGATGAGAAGTAGGCTGGAAGGAGGATGGAAGTATGAAGAACTAGTGAGACTGCAAAGGAGTGGGTAGAGGAAAGGGGGCTGCAGGTAAATAGCTGCACCCTTACCAAACTGTTCCAGTACAGCTACAAACTGTCATCTCCAGGACAAATCCAGCCTGGTAAATTACTGCTGCATCTAACTACTCTCAATTGTGAATAATAAGGGGTTGCTTACAGTCCTATCAGTTCTTTTTGCTCAGGAATAGCCTGCTTCCTGACAGCTTGGATTTTGTCAGTGCCCCTCAGCTCCTGACCTCAATGCAACCTTCGTCTAAGTGTTGACAAAAAAGCTAAACTCAAGACATGAGGTAAGGGAGACAGCCCTTGACATCAAGGCTGCATTAGACTGAGAAAGGCATTAAGGATCCCTAAAAAAGACTGCAGTCAATCCGAATCAGGGAGAGAACACTCTACTAGCTGGAGTCACATGGAGCACAACAGGAGATGGTTATCATGTTGGAGTTCAATCATCTCAAACACAAGATATTTCTACAGGATAGTGTCTTAGGCCCAACATCTTCAATTGCTTCATCATTCACTTTCCCTTTATCATAAAGTCAGAAGCAGAGGTGTTCGCTGAACAAGGTTCAGCTCAGATTCTGAAGCAACTTGCATCCATATTCAGGAAGACTGGAACAACACTGATGCTGGCATTAATCAAAGGAAAACATGATTTACGCACACTATAAACGCTAGATGCCAAATAGCTCAAGCACAGTAGCAAATTTGCAGAGAACTACCATTATTACAGAATAGAAATCTTTGAAGATGATAAAATGCCTCATTTCGCTGGAAGTAATAGCACCAGAAATAATGATTTGGAGATGCCGGTGTTGGACTGGGGTGTACAAAGTTAAAAATCACACAACACCAGGTTATAGTCCAACAGGTTTAATTGGAAGCACTAGCTTTCGGAGCGCTGCTCCTTCATCAGGTGGTTGTGACATTCTGGCGTTGTGTGATTTTTAACTTTGTGCACCAGAAATAGCTTTGATTCCTGACATTCAATGGCATTATCATGAGTGAGTTCCCTCACTATCAACATCCTGAAGGTTACCATTGACCAGCAACTGAACTGGGCGAAAGTGAGCACTGCAGAGGCTGGAGATCACAGTCAAGATTAGAGTGGAAAAGCACAGCAGGTCAGGCAGCATCCGAGGAGCAGGAAAATCAACATTTAGGGCAGGAGCCCTTCCTGATGAAGGGCTCCTGCTCAAAACGTCGATCTTCCTGCTCCTTGGATGCTGCCTGACCTGCTGTGCTTTTCTAGCATCACTCTAACCTTGACTCAGCAACTGAACTGGACTAGCCATATAATAAATACGAGGTAAAAACAATGACTGCAGATGCTGGAAACCAGATTCTGGATTAGTGGTGCTGGAAGAGCACAGCAGTTCAGGCAGCATCCAAGTAGCTTCGAAATCGACGTTTCGGGCAAAAGCCCTTCATCAGGGCTTTTGCCCGAAACGTCGATTTTGAAGCATCTTGGATGCTGCCTGAACTGCTGTGCTCTTCCAGCACCACTAATCCAGAATATAATAAATACTGCAGCTGCAAGAATAGGTCAAAGGCAAAAGATTTCACAGCAAGTAATTAATCTCCTCTCTCCCTAATGCCAGCCACCATCTGAAAAGCATGAGTCAGGAGTCTGATGGAATGCTCCCTCCTTGATTGGATGTTCAAACAACACTCAAAAAGATTGACACGATTCACTGCCAAAAGCACAGGGGCAACAAGGTCTACCATCTGCAAGATATCCTGTAGTAACTTACCAAGGCATCTGTGGCAATACCTTCCGAGTTCATGCCCTTGACTATCCTGAAGGTCGAGGTCAGGAGATGCATGTCGACACCACCAAATTCCCTTCCTAAACACATGCCATCCTGACTTGGGTCAACACTTCTGAACCTTCACAATCACTGGGCCAGAATCCTGGAACTCTCTCCCTAACAGCAATTTGGATGCAGTAGTTCAAGGATTGCAGTAGTTCATGAATGCAGCTCCCCATTATCTCCTCCAAGAAAATTAGGGATGGGCAATAAATGATGTTCACATCAATTAAAAAAAAAGAAATACATTTACTGTGACCTCACAAATCTGTGGAAGGTGTGTTTAGGGTGAGGGCTTTTTTGTGTGTAGATGCATCATAATATTTATCTATTTAATAATCAATGATATTTTGAAAATAACTTTTAAGGCTAACATGCTTGTTGTCTACTGTTAATTTTATACAGTGGAATATAAGAAATTATTGCTTTCATTGCATGTTGAGGTTTTTAATTTAATTGAAGATTTGTAATTCTTGAAGATATTGATGAATTCTTCCAATTCTGTTCTGGTGTCAGTCTAAATAGTTCATATGAAAACACAAACGGAGGCTGTTATTATATGAGTGCATAAATGAGTTAGTAAGAATGAAAATGTAGCTGCCAAAAATCAAAACACAACCCTCAGGAAAATCTCAAGAAGATTCCAGAGGGGAAGAAAAAATATTTTGAATACCTGTTCCAAATTGTGAAGAATGTGAGGGGGAGGATATAGAACATAGAACATTGAACAGTGCAGCACAATACAGGCCCTTCTGCTCTCAATGTTGTACCTTTTATTCTATTCTAAAATCAAACTTTCCTACATAACCTTCATTTCACTATCATCCATGTGTCTATCCAAGAGCCACTTAAATGTTGCTTAAAAATGGAATAAAAGGACCCAGAAACAAAAAAAAGCACTCATGCCTATGATTTCTCTCTCTGGTTCTAACAACATTCATTGGGAAAATATTGGAGTCTATTATGAAGTAAATCTTAACGATGCACTTAGAAAAACATGCCAGGATTAGATCAAACCAACATGGTTTTACAAGGGGGAAATCCTGTTCAACCAATTTACTAGCCTCTTTTGGAGGATGTAACTGCTACGGGATCCAGTAAATGTGACACACCTGCATTTGCAAAAGGCATTCAATAAGGTACTACCACACAAAAGGTTAATTGGCAAACTAAGGTCACATACAATTGAAGTAATATGTTTGCATGGATAGAGGATAGTTTCACAGAGGGGAGGTAAAGAGTGATAGTTAAATGGAGTATTTTTAAATTGGCAGTCTGCGGCTAGTGGAGTGCCAAAACAATTAGTGCTGGGCCCTCGGGTATTTACAATCTATCTTAATGACTTAGAAGGAAAAGACAGAGAGTAAGGAATCAAGGTTTGCTTATGATACTAAGGAAGGTGGAAAGGTTAGCTGTTGTGAGGATAGAAAGAGGTTTCAAAGAGATTTACCCAAGTTAAAAGAGTACAGAAGAAGATGGAATTTATTTGTATGAATAGGAAATCAGAATATTTCATAAAAGGGATAACATGTGCAATTTGACATTTAGAAAAACTTGAGGTGCTTGTTCAGGAGCTCAGGAAGTTACCTTGCAATTAGAAAGGTGAATGGCACATTGGCCTTGATTGTGAAGAGATCGGAATATAAGAATGAAGTCATTTTGTTACAGCTGTGCAGAGCTTGGGGGAGACCATATCAGGAATACTGTAGGCTGTTTCAGTCTCTGTATTGAAGGCAAGATATACATGCAGTATAGATCAGTGAGGTTCACAAAATTGGTTCTTGGAATGAGGGGTTGACCTGTGACAGAAGGTGAAATAAATTAGACCTATATTCTTTGAAGTTTAGAAGAATAAGAAGAGATCTTATTGAAACATAAAACACAATCATAGGGGTCTTTGATGACTTTTAAACATTATATTTAATTCAAGTTGTCATCATTAATTACTTTTGTAAAATAGGCAATTATGCACATGAAAACTCAAAACAAGAACAATTTAATCATTTATATAGCACCTTTCATGACCACTGGGCAAGACAAAGTGATATACAGCAAGCAAAGTACTTTTCAAGTATGTTTGCTGTTTTAAAGTAGGAAACATAGCAACTAATTTCCACACTACCAGCTCCCATGGACAGCAATATTGTAAAGACTGAAGAATCAGATTCTCAGATGTTTACTGAGAGAAAAATAATAATGATTTGCATGTGTAACAGTGGGCACTGCATTTTAGTTGTTGTAAATGGTAAATGAAGGCAATTTGACTAATGGACAAGATTCAGCCAATCATACAGCAGAAGATCTGTTGGCTTTCTAGTTGCAGTGGAAAGGCAATGTGTCATAGGAAGGATGTGCCGGGCAACTAATACTAGGGATAGGAGGTCATGTGACATAACTTCCCAATCAGAGTTGGCAACCATAGCAAATTGCCGCTTGTACGTTTGTCTGATAATACATGACTACTATGTTCGCCAATGCCAAATCACCCACCTTGCAGTATCTGTATATAGATCTTCTAGAAGTTCTAAGGTATTTGAAACCAATCTTGAAACTTTGGCCCTCTTGATTTTCAGGGCTCCGGCAATGCTTACAAGCAGAGTTAGCTGTTAATGCGAATTATTCCAGTGTTACTCATGATCTATGTTTCAGACAACTCTGATCACATTCTCACTTCAGTTTTAGTTGACAAAAAGAGTTGTGATGCTCCTAACAGTGAAACAGACTGCACCTTTTAATCAGGCTTGCTACAAGAGTATTGAAATGACCTGTTAACATTTAACTTAGGTTAGGTTCACCTTCGAGTGCAGTTTACTAATGCTGTAAAATTAATGGAAACAGGTTAATGTCCATGTTACCTGAAGAGTGAATTCCTGAATTCATCTAGTTTATCATGGAAAGTTGCCAACCAAGATGTGAATTCATCAGGTAAACAAGGACAGTTTTAGTGCTAAGCGAACTGACTGGAGCTCGATCGTCCTTCAGGTGTTCAGAGCACAGAGGAGTGAGAGTGTGCTTTCTTTCACCATGTGAGATTGTGGGTGTTACTGGCTGAGCTAGTACTTATTGCTCATCTCAATTTGTCCTTGGGAAGGTGGTATACAGCCATTTTCTTGAATTACTGCAGCTCATGCAGCACAGACACGCATCCACAGTACTCATAGGAAAGGAGGTCTAATGGCTTATCTCCTTATTTTTTAGCTGTTGAGATGGTATGTGATATTGTATCCCCAGAAACAGAAGAAAAAGAATTACTCAAAGCTTCCCTTGCTAATTATATTCTTAGAAATGTCAGACGTTTGGGGTGAACACAATGCTGTAGATGGGGTCTGAACCAGGCTGTACGACAGTGGCATAACCTTCTCCCTTTTATATTCCTATCTCTTTGAGTTAACTGCCAATATTCCTGTGTAATTGCTCTTTGTGCCTGTCCAGCAGTATTTAACAAATTGGGTACAAGGACAGTCAAATGTCTGCTTCATTCCATTCTGTAATCTCTCACATTTAAGTTCCATTCAATTTCCCATCTCTTTCAGTCTTGGTGATTGATCTCACATTTCCTGTATTGAGCTTTGTTGTCCCAGTTAATGTCCACCCACTTGGTTACATCCCTTTGTAACTTCCTACTTTTATCTACACAGTGTTCTCTGTCCCCTAACTAGATGAATTATCTTTCTAAAAAATGAAGTTTATGCAACATTCTGTTTTATAGAAACCGAAATATCCTGGCACATACAACTGGATAGAGCTTGCTTCAACCAAAATTATGTTAACCATGCAGAGCAAGCAATGTATCAAAAACAAAATGAACTAATTTTAATCAATACAGCTGCTTATTACTTCGATGGTTGAAAGACTAGAAACATAAAAACATACCAGCAGCAAAGTAATAACGAGTGAACTACATTCCACAGAGTTATGGTTGCACATTTGTGATAATTTAGCTGGAAGACTGATATTTGGGAGAATGTCTAGGAAAGAGATAGTATCCTAAAGATTCCGAACTGGACTTCACACATGCCTTTGGGAGAGATCTGGATCCATCCTGGCCTCACAATCATAGTTGGTAACCCTCTAAGATTTCTCTGGGGTCTCCATGAATGAAAGGTTAATAATAGAATCATGGAACCTTAGAATCGTACTGTACAGAAGAGATCATTTGAATCTGTACTGCTGAATGGATGCTACTTACAGTACTTTCTTGCACTCTGCCCACAGCCTTTGAACGTTACAGCACTTGAAATACTCGACTTAAAGGTTGTTAGACAGTGGTAGAGACAATCCAGATTTTTAAAAATGTTATCAATGATTTTAAAAATATTTTACCAGTTCTAAGCTATTTTCTAAATGTGCTGATTGGTTACTGTAAATGTTGTGTCCTTTTACTTTTGTGCTTTTCAAAAATAGTGGACTGAAATGAGAAAGAACTATTTTAAAACCAGTGTTTTGAAAGATTGCTGCATGTTTTAGGAATCGAGTAAGCTGACACTCATGGCAAGCATTGTTTGAATAGTTCCTTGAACAAGCAGTAATTGAAGATTGGATTATGAACAGGTGCCTAGAGGTTCTATATTTAAACAGAACCCTGGTTGACAACAAAAAACAATTAGTCTATGGTCTAGTGACCAGTTATTGATGACAAAGATCTTTTGATTGGTTCTGAGGTAACTGAATAGTGCAGTGCTGGGAGCAATATACAGAGAAGGTTATCAGATTTCTACCAGCTCAGGAGCTGCCTCTTTGCTATCTGCACTTTAAACCTGAAAACACCACTTTATATTTATTTCAGCATTGCTATAAGTAGTAATTTTTGATCGACAAATCAGAGACCTTTTATAAATGAGCCAGCTACCCAATGCCTCTTGCAAACTAGTGGAAACATTCAGAAAAGGAAGGCTGAGAACAAACCTTTGGATTAGCAAGAATCAATTTAACATACCTTATGAACAAAGACTATTGAACTCTACAGAGGGAAAACTGTCCATGTATTTTGTTTGTTTTGTGTGTGTGTGAGTGAGAGAGAGGGGAATGGAGAGTTTTAAGGAGATTAGAGATTTACTTTATAATGTTAACTACTTACCACTAGCTAGAAGAATAATTCTGGTGAAGAATTACAGCACCTCATCCATTCTTTCTGTTAACGTGGATCTGAAAATCCAGAAAATATTTGTGTGGTACTTGTGTGTGCCATAATACATACTTTTCCATCATCGATACTTTTTAAAGACTCATGTGTGAAAGATTACGGAAATTAGTTCCTTTGAGATGGTGAAGATAAACCTGGACTTATTTGTTTTTAAAGGACTTTTTTTTCAAAGACACACACTGGGATTCACATGACTTATGTTGACTGCTTGAATTTGTTTATTGAAAGTCACATATCTTCTGCTAACAGCTTGGATTTACTTGAAGTCACATGCAAGGATGTTGCCGGGAATGGATATTTTGAGGTATGGGGAGCAGCTGGATATGCTTGGATTGTTTTCCCTGGAGTGTATGAGGTTGAGGGGTGACCTTATAGAGGTTTATGAAAGTGTGGGGGAGGGTACAGATAAGGTGAATAGCATGTGTCTTTTCCAGAGAGTGGGTGATTTCAAGACTGTGGGGCATATTTTAAGGTGCAAGGAGAACAACTTAAAGAAGACCTAAAGGGCAGCTTTTCTTTTACAGATAATGGCTCGTGTGTGGAATGAACTTCCAGAAAAAGTGGTGAATGTGGATACCGTGACAGCGTTTAAAAGAGATTTGGATAAGTACACAAACAAGAAAATGTTTGCAGAGCTATGGGCCAAACACAGGCAGGTGGGACTAGTTTAGGTTGGGATTATGGTTAGCACAGATTGGTTGGACTGTAGGGTCTGTTTCTGTGCTGCTTGACCGTATGACTCTCTGCCTGTGTTTCTGGCTCTCAGGATGCTGCTATTTGAAATTGTTTGGAGCTCAACTGGGGTACAGTCTGTGAGCAGATAAGGTCCTTTGTCACCTTCCTGCAAAACTCTCTTGAGAAACGCACATGAGAACTGCAAAACCGAAACAGCGGTTCTCTGTGTTGTGCCTTTAGATGACCTCCTTGGAAAATCTCCTGAACAAACTATGTTGAACAATCCCAGTGACCATCCATGTCTGTGTCAAGTGATTCATTTCTATTTACAAGGACCCCAGACTGAAAACAATCTGGAACATTTAATATTTTATTCTTCTATTCACAGAGAATGAATTCTAGCCAAAGTGTTTTATTTTTCAAACTAAAAATCTGTAGATAATGTTTCAAAAGAGTCAGACAGTTATGCAGTATGGAAACAGACCCTTTGGACCAACTTGTCCATGCCAACCAGATATCCTAAATTAATCTGTTCCCATTTGCCAATATTTGGCTCATATCCCTTTAAAGCCTTCTTCATTATGTACCTATCCCAGATGCCTTTTAAATATTGTAAATGTATCCATCTCCTCTGGCAGCTCACTCCATACAGCATCACCCTCTGCATGAAACGGTTACTCTACAGGTCCCTTTTAAAGTTTTCCCCTCTCAACTTAAAACTAGGCCCTCTAGTTTTGGACTCCCCTCCCCCTGGGAAAGGACCCTGACCATTCACACTATGCGTGCCCTCATGATTTTAGAAACCTTTAGAGATTGGGGAGGCGCTGAATGAATACTTTTCGTCAGTATTCACTCAGGAACAGGACATTGTTGTCGATATAAATACTGAGGCACGAATAAGTAGAATGGATGGCTTTGAGATATGTAGAGAAGAGGTGTTGGAAATTCTGGCAAGGGTGAAAATAGATAAGTCCCCTGGGCCTGATGGTATTTATCCTAGGATTCTCTGGGAAGCAAGGGAGGAGATTGCAGAGCCATTGGCCTTGATTTTTGTGTCCTCTTTGTCGACAGGAGTAGTGCCAGAGGACTGGAGGCTAGCAAACGTGGTTCCCTTGTTCAAGAAGGGGAGTAGGGATAATCCTAGTAACTATAGGCCAGTGAGTCTCACTTCTGTTGTGGGCAAAGTCTTAGAGAGAATTGTAAGGGATAGGATTTATGCACATCTGGATAAGAGTGATGTGATCAAGGATAGTCAGCATGGTTTTGTGAAGGGCAGGTCGTGCCTCACAAACCTTATTGAATTCTTTGACAAGGTGACTAAGGAGGTAGATGAGGGGAAAGCAGTAGATGTGGTATATATGGATTTTAGTAAGGCATTTGATAAGGTCCCCCATGGTAGGCTACTGCAGAAAATACAGAGATATGGCATTGAAGGTGAGTTGGAGGTTTGGATTAGGAATTGGCTCTCTGGAAGAAGACAGAGGGTGGTAGTTGATGGCAAAGGTTCATCTTGGAGTGCCGTCACTAGCGGTGTTCCGCAAGGATCTGTTTTGGGACCATTGCTGTTTGTCATTTTTATAAATGACCTGGAGGAAGGGTTAGAAGGTTGGGTGAGCAAGTTTGCGGATGATACGAAAGTCGGAGGAGTTGTAGACAGTGAGGAAGGATATGGCAGGTTACAGCGGGATATAGAGAAGCTGCAGAGCTGGGCAGAAAGGTGGCAAATGGAGTTCAATGTAGCTAAGTGTGAAGTGATTCACTTTGGTAAGAGTAATAAAAAGATGGATTACTGGGCTAATGGTAGACTACTTGGTAGTGTGGAAGATCAGAGGGATCTTGGTGTCCATGTACACAGATCTCTGAAAGTTGCCACCCAGGTAAATAGTGCAGTGAAGAAGGCATATGGCGTACTGGCTTTTATTGGTAGAGGAATTGAGTTCCGGAGTCCTGAGGTCATGCTGCAGTTGTATAAGACTCTGGTGCGGCCGCATCTGGAATATTGTGTGCAGTTTTGGTCGCCATACTATAGGAAGGATGTGGAGGCACTGGAACGGGTGCAGAGGAAGTTTACCAGGATGTTGCCTGGTATGGTAGGAAAATCCTATGAGGAAAGGCTGAGGTACTTGGGGTTGTTTTCATTGGAGAAAAGAAGGTTTAGGGGTGATTTGATAGAGGTGTACAAGATGATTAGGGGGTTAGATCGGGTTGACAGTGAGAACCTTTTTCCACGTATGGAGTCAGCTATTACAAGGGGGCATAGCTTTAAATTAAGGGGGGGTAGATATAGGACTGATGTTAGGGGTAGGTTCTTCACTCAGCGAGTCGTAAGTTCATGGAATGCCCTGCCAGTAGCAGTAGTGGACTCTCCCTCTTTATGGGTATTTAAGCGGGCATTGGATAGGTATATGCAGGATAGTGGCTTAGTGTAGGTTAGGGGTGCTTTGATCGGCGCAACATCGAGGGCCGAAGGGCCTGTACTGCGCTGTAATGTTCTATGTTCTATGTTCTAAGATCACCTGTCAACCTCTATATTTTTCCTCTAACATATATCTGTTTATGTACTGATGCATGTGCATTGAAGTTATTTAGATCAGTAAATATTTATATTTTCATATTTCAAACTGTGTTAAACAGTTCTGATTCTTTGTTGGAGAAGTGCTGTTTTTATAATTGATTAGTAGTCTTGCTCTTTATGAAAGAAATCTGGTTAATGGATCTTTTTATTCTGAACATGACATAGGGAAAGTACATAAATTCCAAATCAGTAACTGGGTAAAGCATATTAATTTATGACTAGTTCTGACTAGTTAAATAGTGGGATTAGAAAGAGAGAGTGTAATCATCAAACTCAGTTGTGGCAGTAAAAGGATTCTGCCACCAATCTTCTTTCATTTAACTGAGTCGAAAGGCTTATAGTGGTAGAAGATTAATGCATCAACCACTATTGAGTTTTAACAAAATGAGGTACTTTGCCTTGACACAATGTAGTTTATTGCACAATGGCAATTAGGTACATTGCTTCCAAGTTGATGACGCTATGTGTGGGTATAGATCTGCACTTAATAAGATCCTAAGATTGTTCTGCCTTTCCCCCTCAAGCTCCTAAGATTGGGTGGCATTCAATGAGGTCTCAACAGTAGCCCTTTCTGAAACATTACCTTATACAACACTCAAGGAAATGAGCTGGACTTTTCAGTCTACCCCAGAATGGGATAGCAGGAGATGCACTGAAGTCTAGGGCCATAAATTGAATATTTTGCCAATGGCATTATGCAGGCATTTAACCATTGACTGTGATTTTACCAGTGGCGAGACAAGTGCTGAACAGTCCAATCACCACCACCACCCCACCTCCAGACCAATTAGGACCCCTTAAATGGTTCATTAATTAGGACCCCTTTAATGGTTAATTAATTTCTCCTGCTTCTGCTTCTGCTGGGTTTTTACCCGTGACATTGTTCTTGTTTCCAACGTTAAACCTTGCAGCCCAGTGTCTTGGCAGAGGGCTGTATCTTTGTCCTGGTCCCCTGTGTTTCCTCAGACCTCCGCCATGCCCAAGATTGTTCCTATCAATCTCCTGTCATGTCCACCATAACCCCTCCACCTCTTAGGGCATGGTGGCTCAGTGGTTAGCACTGCTGCTTCATAGCACCTGTGAACTGGGTTCTAATCCAGCATTGGGTGACCATCTGTGTGGAGCTTGCACATTCTCCCCATGTCTGCCTGGGTTTCCTCTGGGTGCTCCTGTTTCCTCCCACAGTCCAAAGATGTGCAGATTAGGTGGATTGACCATGCTAAATTCCCCATAGTGTTCAGGGATGTGCAGGTTAGGTGGGTTAGCTATAGGAAATGCAGGGTTACAGGGATAGGGTAGGGGTGTGTGGGTCTACTAGGTGGGCTGCTCTTAGGATCTTACTAAGTGCAGATCTATGGAGGGCGGGTGTGGAATCAAAGGACCAAATGGCCTGCTTTCACTTCGTAGGGGATCTATGATTCACTGGACCTACTTCAGCCTGTGCAGCTCACGTCCTCTCTCTGGGACTTGCTGCAATTCCAGCAGAGCCTGCTGTTACTGGAGGTATTGCTGGGTATTGTGAAAGCTGCTGTCTACTTGATTGACTGACAATTCTCAGAGACAGGACTTCCTCCCCATTGGAGATGATGACCATTAAATAAATGCCTGCAGGATGAGCGAGCCAAAGGCTGCCTCCTGTTGTTTATACTGGGGCAAGGCTGGATCCCAGACCCTTTTTAAAATTCAATGAGTGATTCTGCTTGGTGAACACATTTTCTTTATGTAAGTGATGTGCCGTTATTCTATTCTGCATTGCTTGGGAAGTTGGGTTTAATGTAGCAAAATAATATTTGACGGGGAAGAAAGATTAACATAAATATAAATACAAAATTGACTGGAGTGGAAGTAACATCAATACATCACTTCTTAAATTGCAGCTAAAAATTTAATATAAAAGCAATTATGTTTTAAGTCATGGGAAAATACACTTGTGGTTCTGCTCAGTCTTGTATATAAGCATCTGTGGTAGTTAGATGTACAAATATGTTTTGTGAATTAAATAGGTCCCTGCTTTTTTTTCAACTGATCTGTAAATATGTCAGGAAAGGAACTACAGAGATGTGAGATTATCAACTCAAGTCATTGACGGAGAGGACATATTTATTCCTGAGGTGAAGTTCACCAACAGTTATCCCATATTTTGCCCAATTGTGTGACAGGAAAACATCAAACTCTTAGAAGATTCTCAAAGCACTACCTCTGGCTAGGGGCATTCAAATAGAAAGGTTCTCTGAAAAAAAAAGTGATGCATTACCTTCTGAGGGGGTGAAGCATATAAACTTTGCTATCTATGACTTAATACAGACGCCATGGTATAAAACTTTGCACTGTATGTTTTTTCGTCAAATTATGCGCGATGATAGATCGCTATTCTATTCTAAATGGAATCCTTCCATGGCCCTGGTTGCCAGAATGCATCATGTGGAAGAATATGTTTTGCTGTCATTTGCAAGTGATGCAAAGACTGACTGCTCACATGTACTGAAGTGTTCTGTTCCCTACGATGGTCACACAGGTTCGCTACCAGTGAGACTCAGCCAGTGGGGGGATGGTCGGTGCTGTCACAGCCATGCTAAAAGGCACAAGAAGGTGGAGATGGAGCAAGTCAGCCAGTCAGCCCTGAGCTAGCAGCAACCCCAAGCTGCAGGCCAACAGCCTCCACTACTGAAGAGCTCACAGCTGGAGAGCCCCTCCGAGTGTATTGGAGGCAGAGGTGAGCCAGAATGATTCCTTCCGAAGGAATGAGAGTCTACATGAACAAAAGAATTGTATTATCAAGACCAGGGAAATCATTAGGAAAACAAAATTCATGTGCACTGGAATGCCTTTCCTATTCAGGCGTGTTTTATGGCTTAATACTGAAATTCCAGGTTCTTACATAGATTCAATGCTGAATATCTTTGGTATGGAATAATGCAGCATGTGAATGAGCAGGACAAATCAACAGCATCTTCTAGATTTCCATGATTAACTGACCATGTGATGACTCTGGGAATTGATTGATTCCGTAAGATCAGTGAGTTCTCGTAGCCTCATGGTTATTCGTAGCAAGAAAAATGGGCCATTGTAGCACGTTTCTCTATAAAATGAACTAGCTTAATGTGTTCTGCTTGTGCCTTCATTGATGAAATAAAAGTACTCGGTTCAAAATGATCTCTACATGTTCGAACTGATAAAGTTGTCACCGAGGATAGCTCGGTATTCACTCAGCAGAATCGATGAATAAACATCTCCTACCTGGTAACACAACGTACCGCTATGGTTTCCATGACAACTGTAATTAAACAAAATGCTCTCTGCATTTAAGGCTAAATGGAGCATTTCCTCTCATCTGTGAAATATCCGTCGTGTGATAAAATGAAAGAAAATATTAATGGGGTTTTCAATTGCGTGCACACAGTAACAGGGAGTGTGGTAACATGGTTGAGCGGCAGTAAATTAGCCTGTGGAGGCCCTGCTCAGATGTGGAACAAGAGCCACACATTCTACTATAAACCAGTGATTATAACACATATTCACAAAGCCAGCATAGAGTGTGCTGTGCAGTCAATTATCTGCTGCAGTTGTGGCTGCTATTATCTAATCTCATGCACATGTTACATTCTTAAAGTCAGCAGTTTCGAGTAAAATGCCATCTGTTTCTACTTCCTGTTCTGCTGATGACTGTGAGAAACTCACTGGGTGACTTTCTCAAAAACAGTCACAATCAAAGACAATGTAAGAATTTAGTACAGGCTCTCAGGATTTTTCGTTCATTTCTATTGACTTCTAACCAGAATCAGTCAATAGCTAATAAAGCAAGTCAGTTGAGCAACTAAATACACTTTATCATCTCTGGAGTATCTATTTAATGTGACGCTTGGTATACAATAAATTGGATAATTAATTTCAAGTCATAGACAATGAACTCAATGAGCTTAAGGCCTTTTTAAAATTTCACTCATGGGATATGGGTGTCTTTGCTTATTTCCCATCCCAAATTGTCCTGGAGAAGATGGCGGTGAGTTGCCTTCTTGAACTGTTGCAGTCCTTAGAGTGTGGAAATATCCACAAAGCTGTTAAAAAGAGAGGTCCAGCACTTTCACCCAGCGACAGTGTAGGAACGATGATATAATTCCAAGTCCAGACAGTGTGAAGAATGGAGAACATAAGAATAGAAATTACCTGTAAATAAGCTGATGCCTTCCCTAACCAGGGAGGCAAGCATTTATTTTAGAACTACTTGAGTGTGTTTATTAAGTGAAAAAGAAATTAACAAAGGTGCATTCCAAAATCCCTTGGAGAAGAAAATTGCATTTCTTACCTGGTCTGGCTGACATGGTGATTTCAGACCCACAGCGATATGGTTGACCCTAATAGAGACATAGAGATGTACAGCAAGGAAACAGATCCTTCGGTCCAACCTGTCCATGCCAACCAGATATCCCAACCCAATCTAGTCCCACTTGCCAGCACCCAGCCCATATCCCTCCAAACCCTTCCTATTCATATACCCATCCAAATGCCTCTTAAATGTTGCAATTGTACCAGCCTCCACCACTTCCTCTGGCAGCTTATTCCATATACGTACCACCCTCTGTGTGAAAAGGTTTGCCCTTAGGTCTCTTTTATATCTTTCCCCTCTCACCCTAAACCTATGCCCTCCAGTTCTGGACTCCCTGACCCCAGGGAAAAGACTTTGCCTATTTACTCTATCCATGCCCCTCATAATTTTGTAAACATCTATAAGGTCACCCCTCAGCCTCCGACGCTTCAGGGAATACAGCCCCAGCCTGTTCAGCCTCTCCCTATAGATCCTCCAACCCTGGCAAACATCCTTATAAATCTTATCTGAACCCTTTCCAGTTTCACAACATCTTTCTGATAGGAAGGAGACCAGAATTACACACAATATTCCAACAGTGGCCTAACCAATGTCCTGTACATGACCTCCCAACTCCTGTATTCAATACTCTAACCAATAAAGGAAAGCATAGCAAACGCCTTCTTCACTATCCTATCTACCTTCGACCCCACTTTCAAGGATCTATAAACCTGCACTCCAAGGTCTCTTTGTTCAGCAACACTCCCTAGGACCTTACCATTAAGTGTATAAGTCCTGCTGAGATTTGCTTTCCCAAAATGCAGCATCTCTCTGAGCAAATAGAGAAAGGGCCTGATGCATGGTGAAACAATAGGAGGGTCACAGCTACAACTGCACTGTAGCTCAAGGAGTTCCAATCCGTGGGATCCAACTCAGCATGCCGATTTCAACAATACATCATTCCCTCTCCCTTACCATTGGCAAGAACAACATCACAGGATATGATCAGGCACAAGCCACACATAGCCTGACTTGGATCTATACTGTCACTTTTCATATGGTGGAAATCTCTATCTAAAACAACATCATCATCAGAACTGCAGTCTGATCCAAGGAGAAAGCAACCATGAAGGGGAACTAGGGAGCGGCAATGAATGCCTCAGCTATACTGCTCACAACTCAAGAACAGCATAAAACAAATAGGAATTTCTATGTGAAAATAATTGAACAAAATCATAAAGCAGTGGGAGTGTAATTATTGTAACCTCATTAACGTGGTCAAGCGGAAAGAGCTACTTTTAAAGCATAAGTTAAAGGATCTGATAGTAATGAAGTTTAAGTTTGAATGTCTTTTTTTATCTTTGCATCCTTAGCAAAACCTTTTGCAACATTAATGATTGTGTTCAGATTTTGTTCATTTAAGCATCGCATTTGCATTGAAGTTTTACCTAGACCTTTAGCTCTGGGTCCTAAGTTCAAATCCAGTCACTGTGATTGGGGCAGGTGACAGTGCATTGGTGATGCCACTAAGTCTATTAATCCACAGCCCAGGCTAATGTCCCAAGGACGTGGACTCAAATTCTGGAATCAAAATAGAATCCAAGTCTGGAATTAAAAGTTAGTCAAATGGTGACCATGTAACCAAAGTATATTGCTGTAAATACTCATCTGGTTCACTAATGTCCTTTAATGGGGCTGCATGGTGGCCCAGTGGCTAGTATTGGTGCCTCACAGCACCAAGGACCCGGTTCAATTCCACCCTTTGGAATTTGGTACATTGTCCCTGGGTCTGTGTGGGTTTCTGCCAGGTGCTCCGGTTTCCTCCTACCAGCCAAAGATGTGCAGGTTAGACGGACTGGCCACACTAAATTGTCTGTGGTGTCCAGGGTCGAAAAGTGTGACACTGGAAAAGCAAAGCAGGTTAGGCAGCATCCGAAGAGCTGCCTGTCAAGTCTGAACAACCTTCCAAAGACTATACCCCGCACCACCCCCCCAACCCAGCCCACACATTTGACATTTTGGGCATAAGCCCCTCATCAGAAATGTCCAGGGATGAGGAGTCTCGTTGGATTAGCCATGGTAAAATATGGAGTTATGGGACTAGGTTGGGGGGGAGAGGGGTATTGTCTTTGGAGGGTTGTGCACTTAACAGGTCAAATGGCCTCCTACACCGGCGCTGTAGGGATTCTATGGATAGGGAAGGAAATCTTGATTTGGAGATGCCGGTGTTGGACTGGGGTGTACAAAGTTAAAAATCACACAACACCAGGTTATCATCCAACAGGTGTATTTGGATGCACTAGCTTTTGGAGCGCTGCTCCTTCATCAGGTGGTTGTGGAGTATAAGATTGTACAATACAGAAGTTATAGTAAATGTTTACAGTGTGATGTAACTGAAATTACATATTGAAAAAGACCTGGATTATTTGTTAAGTCTCTCATCATTTTGAATAACCATGTTGGTTTCAGTTCTTTCATATGTAAATCGCAAAACTTTAAAAAAAAAGTTACATTCTCAAGTGAACTTTACAATTGGTGTCTTGTCAGCCCAGATAGTGAATTGAAGGTGTGAGCTTCCCTGTGAGGCTGTCTGTGCCATAATGGTCAGACTGATTCTAATCTAAAAAAGGGACTTACAGAATCTTACGTGGATTCATGTCATTTTTGAGCAAAGTAAAATGTAATTCTGCAAGTGCAAATTCACCCCACAAACTTATATGTCTATGTGTGCATGTGGGTGTGTTTATGTGTCGGGTGAAGGGTTTATGAGTGTCTGTGAGAGAGTGTGTGTATGTGAGTGTAAAGGGGTATAAGTCTGTGAGAGGGTGTGTATGGGAATGTTTGTATGAGAGAGGCACCTGTAGTATGACATGAATGCAATGTCCCAGTTGAGGCCATCCTCATAGGTTTCAAACTTGGCTATCAGCCTCTGATCCGCCACTTTTCGCTGCTGCCTGTCCTGAAGTCCGCCTTGGAGGACAGTCACCCGAAGGTCTGAGGTCGAATGTCCTGGACCACTGAAGTGTTCTCTGAATGGGGGGAGCACTCCTGTCTGTTGATTGTTGTGTGGTGTCCATTCATTCGTTGCTGTAGCCTCTGCTTGGTCTCACCAATGTACCACGCCTCCGGGCCTCAGGAAGGAAATCTGCCATTCTTATTCAGTCTGGCCTACATGTGAATCCAGACCAACACTAATGTGGTTGACACATAACTGCCTTCTGGGCAATGAGGAATAGACGGTAAATGCTGGCCTCACCAGTGATTTCCACATCCTGTGAATGAATGCTGACTTCAGGGACTTAGATTAAAATAGGTTTTTAATTTTGAGAAATAGGAACATGAGTAAGTCATTGTCTGCTTGAGCCTGCTGTGTCATTCAAAACAATCATGGCTGATCCAACAACCCTCAAATCCACTTTCCTTTGATTCCCCAACTAATCAAGAATCTATCTATCACACCCTTAATGATACACAATGACTTGATCCCTCACCTCTCTGTGTCAAGGAGTTCCAAAGACTCACAATACTCTGAGAGAAGAAATTCCTTCTCAACTCAATCTCAAATTGGTGCCCTTTTATTCTGAAGCTATGCCCTCTGGTCCTTGAGTCTCCCACATGAGGGGGCAACATTCTCTCAGCATTTACTCTGCCAAGCACCTGAAGAATCTGACATGTTTCAATGAGATATCCTCTCATTCTTCTAAACTTCAGTGAGTCGATCCCCAACTTGTTTAACCTTTGCTCATAAGATCCTTGTTATCAGTATAAAACCCTTGTTATGCCATATTTGGAGTATTGTGTGCAGTTTTGGTTGCCACACTACCAGAAGGACATGGAAACTTTGGAGAGAGTGCAGAGAAAATTTACCAGCATGTTGCCTAGTCTCGAGGGCATTAACTATGAGGAAAGACTGGGATTGTTTTCACTTAAAAGACAGCAGCTGAGAGAAGACCTGACAGAGTTCTATAGAATTATGAGGGACATTGATAGGGTGGATAGTCAGAGGCTTTTTCCCAGGGTTGAAGTCTCGGTTACATGGGGGTACAGGTTCAAGATGAGAGTGGGAAAGTTTAAGAGAGATGTGCGAGGGACGTTTTTCACACCGAGAGTGGTAGGAGCCTGAAATGCACTGCCAGAAGAGGTGATGGAAGCTGACACATTGGCAACATGTAAGAGGTATCTGGGTGGTTACATGACTAGGGAAGGAATAGAGGGATATGGACTGAATAAGGGCAGAAGGTTTGATTTCTCGTTTAGCTAGGGCATGATAATCGGCCCAGGCTTGCAGGGCTGAAGGGCCTGTTCCTGTGTTGTATTTCTCTTTTGTTTGTTTGTTTGTTTGTTTTAAGTCAATCCATCCATGCCAGTGATCATCGTCATGAACCTTCTCTGAACTGCATCCAATGAAATTACATCTTTCCTTAAGTAAGGGGAGCAAAACTGCTCACAGTACTCCAAATGTGGTCTCACCAGGATCTTGTACAGTTAGTGTGAGAGTTATCAATTCTTGTAATTTTACTCCCTTGAAATAAAGACCAACAGTTCATGAGCCTTCTCAATTTGAGCAGTTTCAATCTGGCATTGACTGACCTCACTTTCAGATATGTTTGTGTCAGAGTTAGACCAGATGTTAAAAAGGCGTTGAGTACGCTTGCCTTCATTGCTCAGACTTTTGAGTATGGAAGTTGGGAAGTCATGTTGAGGCTGTACAGGAGTTTGGTGATGCCTCTTCTGGAGTACTGTGTGCAGTTCTGGTCACTGTGTTATAGGAAGGATATTATTAACCTAGAGAGGTCTCAAAGGAGATTAACCAGGATCTGGCTGGACATGGAAAGTTTAAATTATAAAGAAAGACTGGATAGGCTGGAACGTCTATTAGGTGAAAGTGAGTTCTGCAGATGCTGGAGATTAGAGTCAAGAGCATGGTGCTGGAAAAGTACAGCAGGTCAGGCAGCAGGAAAATCAACGGTTCGGTCAAAAGCCATGCTCATTCCTGATGAAGGGCTTTTCCTCAAACGTCGATTTTCCTGCTCCTCGGACACTTCTGATCTGCTGTACTTTTCCAGCACCACACCCTTGACTGGAACATCTACCACTGGAGCGTAGGAGGTTGAGAGGTGACTTTGTAGAGATTTATAAAATAATGAGGGGTAGAGATAGGGTTAATGGTAGGTGTCATTTCAAGATTTCAAGACTAGTGGGCATATTTTTAAGGTGAGAGGACAGAGGTTTTAAAAAAAAGACATGAGGGGAAGATTTTTTACACAAAGTGTGGTTCATGTGTGGAATGAACTTCCTGAGGAAGTAGTGGGACACAGTTGCAACATTTAAAAGACACTTAGACCAGTACATGAATAGGAAGGATTTGCAGGGATAGCAGCAAGGTGCAAGCAGGTGGGACGAGTTTAGTTTGGGATTATGGTTGGCATGGTGGACTGTTGGATCCAAGGCTCTGTTTCTGTACTGCATGATTCTATGCCTGCATGTGCCATTAACTCAACGCTATAACAAAATCCTGTGAAATGACGCAAAACCAGATGATTATACTTTCCAATTAATCATTTATCCATGCACTTTTGGGAAAACCTCAAAAGAGATTTGTTTGAACTCCTTTTGATCCTGTATACATGTTAAAAAAAAAACCCTTTGCATCAGTTCAAAGTTTTGCTGCTTGTGAGGGAAGGGTTAAAACAAGATTTCTATGCATATTTGCATCTGCTTTTCTTTAAACAAATGATTCAAAGAAGGAATATGCTGTTCTAGTAAATGCATTAGTGTTTGTATTAATCTTACAATTTATATCAAACAGAGCACATTCCTTTTGTAAGGACCATAGGTCATCACATATGAAGGATATTTTAAAGCACCATTTATTCATTTTGTGTTTATGAAAATGAGAATTTTAGTGCAGGAGAATAGAATATTTTTCATTCAGGATGTCTGTGTCTGTATTGAGCACATCACGACAGGCACAATGAAGTTTAGTTCCTTTCCTCTGTTCAAACAATGGGCCCTAAACCCAAGCTCAGAAAAGTAGCTCATGCTCATCAATGAAGCACTGCGCCCACACTGTGCACCTACCATTTATCCAGCCAGTAATGCCAAGTCACCATCTCACAATAAATCAAGATACAAACCTTTAGATATATAAATCATGAGCTGTGATTTTTCTTCAAACCCAAACAGATAGAGAATGAAGTTGGTTTATGAACCACATTAGTGAATTATTTAATGTATGATGGGTTAGAGCTCTCTACAAGAAACTACATTACTGAAAATCCTGTTCAGGAAACATCTCCAAAATGCAAACTGCGATCACCATATACTGTGCCTTTCAGTCGGAGAATACAATGACTGTGATTGGGATGACGGCTGGTCAAGGATAATATTTAATTTTATAAGGTTCCTTTCATGTAATAGTTCAGTGCCATATCATTGCATTTTAATAAGAAATAGCTTGTTTTGTTTGATGGGAAGATCTCACTTCTTATTCGTCCATTAAAAGAAAACAGCAATAAAAATCTAAGGCAAACTGCAAGCTGGACATTACACACAGACTGTTGTCCCTTAACAATTGCAAAGTGGGAGGAAAGAGTGGAAAGGAAGTCTGGCATAGCTGTTCCACTTGCCTTTGTGCAGTAATCACTGACTGGTTAATGTGGACGTCAGTCAATGTGTTACCATGTTGAGGATCAGCTTGACTCCTGGTGAGGGAGCAACTCCTGTGGAGAATCAGGCACCATATTTGATTGTGGGGCATAATCAGCTCTTCACTTAGCCAGCTGGCTACCTCCCCTCCCTTGGTTGCATTTTATTTATTTATTTTGACACCCTAGTGATGTGGAATGTACTGGGGACAGGGTGGAGCAAGGAGAGAGGTTCTCTGCTCCCAATTTGGGTGTGTTCAGAGAGATAGAGAGAGGTGTTTGACTGGATGTTTCATGTGGAAAAAACCCTGCAATTTGAAAGTTCAATTGTAAAACCATGAGTGAGGCTTAGTTTTACTTTAAAAAGTCAACTTCCATGACAAATTTGTGACATTGACACATCTGTCTCAGGCAAGAGATTCTGGTCTTGAGTTTCAACTTGCCACCTTGCCATTAAATTAGTCTTTGATTAACTTTGAATTCCCATGGAGAGAAAGCTGTGAGTGAAAAATATATAAGATAACTCAACTAATGGAATTGCAATTTTAAATACACTTTGGAGCCTTTATGCTTTTTACATTGCTTAATTTGATTTATTTATCATAACTTGTATTTTGCTACTAATTACAATGAAAAATGTTGTGTAGCATCGCCACTCTCCGGCGCCATCTTTAAACACAGGAAAATAAACCAAGGCATGGAATATAAAGGTAAAGAGATAAAGAAAAAATGTCTGACTTTAGAATCCTTCTTGTTAACCCCTCCATAATAGGCCCAGGTGCCCAGGCATGTGTCCCCTTTGCTGCACAGTAAGTGCTGGAAAGAAAGTTGCCAGTCTCAGGCACTATCTTACCTCCAACACTCTCACCACTATGAGTCCTCACCAATACAGATGCCGCCAGGGACTGCACTGGTCCAAACCTAACTCTGCTACCGCGACAAGACCATGCTGGGCCCACTTAGTGCCTTTGATGCCATCGTTGTGACCGAGATCTCCAAATAGTGGAACTTTAATGATGATAATTTCCTATGTAGGCTTCCAGTTTCAGGGAGAGGCAATGGGACCTGAGCCAGAGATACTTCATCCCTTACAGGGGATGTGTGATAATAGTGTAGGAACACAAAGTGATTTGATGTAGAAAGTTCCAATGTCATTACGAAAAGGAGTTTGGTCAGAGCACTGCTGTCCCCTTGATATTGTCAATAAAAATCAGGAAATTCTGTGCATGATGAATAATTATTTTACAGCAGTTTTTACTAAAGTAGAAGAGTCGTAATGTCAGGTATCTCAAGGAATCCATTACTGAATCCCAAAAGTGTTGATCCACAAAATTAATGCGTGAAAGATAATGGTAATATTGAAGTTAATTCCACTATAAAGAGAGACAACTTTTGGGATCAGATGGTTTCCATCCTGGAGTTTTAAAAGAAGTTGGTAAGAATATTATCTCCATAACAATCTTCCCATGTTCTCTTGATTTGGCAAAGATTTATTTAGACTGTAAAGTTGCACATGCCTCTCTTTAATTTAGAAAAAAAATGGCATTCTTGCACCTGTTCTGATGAGTGCAAGGTGAGAAATTTTGACAGCATGTCTCTTTCTTAGTAATTCTCAAGTTCTGTATCGCCAAGCGACTATTCTAAAAAGTGATAGGCAGCATCTAAGGAATTAAAAGGCAGGAACCCTAATATCATCATGATTGATTGGACACTGGGGGAGTATTCAGAGAAAACCAACATGGAATTTGAAAAGGCAGATTGCATCTGACTGATCTGATTATATTTTTTCAGGGACCTGTGGAGATACTAGGCAGGCAAATGTCTGAATGCTACTTATAGGGATTGCCTTTAGTAGTTGTTGTAGCAAAATGTTAGCTAAAGTTGAAACTCACAGAATAGGAAGCAAATATTGGTCTGGATGGGTAATTGGCTGAATTGAAGGAGACGGAAAGTAGGGATAAAAAGCAGGGATCTAATTGGTAGGGTGTGGTTGGTGGTATCCTCCAAGAATCTGTGCAGGGACCTCAACTATTCAGTGTATTATTAACACCTTAAGTGACTGGTGTTTCAACAAGTGAGGGTGGGTGAATTGGCACTCCCTTGGTTGGATGCAACAAAAATTTTAAAGGCTTTTTCAGCAAGAAGCTATATTATCATACTTCAACTGAAATGTAATACAGTACTCGGCAAAATTGGAGTCAATTACAAAATTACCAACCCCGAGTGAAATAATAAACTGTGTCTTTAAATTTATACACATATACACACACAGACAGACAGACACAAACACATACATGTGCACACAAACACACACACACACGCACACACACATAATGCACACACCCACATGCACTCACACATATGGACATGCGGACACATGGGCACACACACATTCACACACACGTATAAAGTTTACAAAAGGGGAGTGTGTGTGGTACAAAGAAGATTTCATGAGCACAGGTCATCACTGTGGATCACCTATGGACATACTAACCTTTTAATTTCAGTATGTGTTTTTTGAAAAGAGATGGATATAAACAGCAAAAACAATTGCTCGAGATGTAAATTCAGTGGTTGGCTCAGCAGAGAAATGTATGAACCTATGAAATGTCACATCTGTACAGAGTCATAGAAACTGGAAAGATAAAAAGGATGACATAACAGGAAGCTGATTAATGACAACACCCTTATCCCTCAGTGGGAGGCTATTGTGAACAATGTAGCTAGAAGCTTGAAATTGCAACTAGATATTGATTGATTAATTACACAGACAAAACTGCACCATACAAACTTCAATACAGACAAATCTGCTAAAAACAGGATACTTTCTAAATGTGGATGAGCTAGAAACAGTGAAGATCCACAGATAATTAGAACAGATACAGAAACCAGTCAAAACAGCAAATGGAATATAAGAGCTCAATGGACTTGGGTGATATATTAACATGGATAGAGGACTGGTTAATAGGCAGGAAGCAAAGTAAAGACAAATGGGGCAATTTCAAGTTGGTAAGCTATGACAAATGTAATACTGCAATGATCCATTCTGGGGTGTCAGCTATTTATAATTTATATTAATAACTTTGACAAAGAGACAGAGAGGAATCTGTCTAAGGTGATGCTATAAAAGGAGCAGGGAATGTAGAGTGAGTGGATAATGCAGAGAGGTCGCAAAATGATATGGCACTGAATATTACCATATTCCAATGAAGTTTTTTTATTCATTCAAAGGATGTGGGTGTGGCTGGCTAGGCCAGTATTTATTGCCCATCCCTATTTTCCCAGAGGGCAGTTCATCGTCAACCACATTGCTGTGGGTCTGGAGTCACATATAGGTCAGACCCAGGCAAGGACAGCAGTTTCCTTCCTTAAAGGATATTAGTGAACCAGATGGGTTTTTCCAACAATCAAAATGGATTCATGGACACTATTAGACTCTTAATTCCTGGATTTTATTGAATTCAAATTCCACCATCTGCCATGGCGGGATTAGAACTCACGTCCCAGAACATTACATGGATCTGTGGATTAACTGGTCAGTGATAATATCCTCCTCTTAAAATGTTATTTTCACTAAGTTTCATGGAGGGTTTCTGTCCATGAGACTTGGTTAGTTTTCTCATAGAGTCATCGAATCATAAAGATGTACGGAAAGAGACCCTTTGGTCCAACTCATCCATGCCGACCTGATATCCTAACCTAATCTAGTCCCACTTGCCAGCACCCGGACCATATCCCTTTAAACCTTATTCATACACCCATTATGATGCCTTTTAAATGCTGTAATTGCACCAGGCTCCACCACTTCCTCTGGCAGCTCATTCCATTCATGCACCACCCTCTGTGAAGAAGTTGTGCTTAAGTCCTTTTATATCTTTCCCCTCTCACCCTAAACCTATACCCTCTAGTTCGGACTCTCCCACCCCAGGGAAAAAAACTTTGTCTATTTATCCTATCCATGGCCTTCATGATTTTATAAACCTCTAAGGTCACTCCTCGACCTCCAATGCTCCAGGGAAAATAGCCTCAGCCTATTCAGCATCTCTCTATAGCTCAAATCGTCCAATCCTGGAAACATCCGTGTGAAACCTGAAAGGGTTCAGAAAAGATTTAAAGCATCCTTCTGATAGGAAGGAGACCAGAACTGCACGCAATATTCCAAAAGTGACCTAACCAATGTCCTGTACAGCCGCAACATGGCCTCCCAACTCTTGTACTCAATACTCTGACCAATAAAGGAAAGCATACCAAACGCCTTCTTCACTATCCTATCTACCTGCGATTCTACTTTCAAGGAGGTATGAACCTGCATTCAAGGTCACTTTTTTCAGCAACACTCCCCAGGATCTTACCATTAAGCGTATAAGTCCTCCTCTGATTTGCTTTTCCAAAATGAAGCACCTCATATTTATCTAAATTAAACTCCATCTGCCATTCCTCAGCTCATTGGCCCATCTGATCAAGATCCCATTGTAATCTGAGGTAACCTTCTTCAGTGTCCACTACACTTCCAATTTTGGTGTCATCTGCAAACTTACTACCTATACCTCCTGTGTCACATCCAAATCATTTATATAAATGACGAAAACATAGTTGACCCATCATCGATTCTTGTGGCACTCCACTGGTCACAGGCCTCCAGTCTGAAAAACAACCCTCCACCACCACCATCTGTCTTCTGCCTTTGAGCCAGTCCTGTACCCAAATGGCTAGTTCTCCCTGTATTCTATGAAACCTAACCCTGCTAACCAGTCTCCCATGGGCAACCTTGTCAAATGCCTTCCTGAAGTCCACATAGATCACATCCAATATTCTGCCCTTATAAATTACTTCTTCAAAAAACTCAATCAGGTTTGTGAGACATGATTTCCCATGCACAAAGCCATGCTGTCTATCCCTAATCAGTCCTTGCTTTCCAGATACATAATTGACCCAAACGTGCCTTATTAATTACCTGCCCTATGGCACTCCTCTTATCCAATGCTCTTTATCAGTTGTTGTAGTTGGAACAATTTGCCACTACCTGGATATTTCAGAACAGAGCATCATGCATTGTACCATTCTGGAACTGCCCTGCGCATTTACCCATGACTTGGCAGCTCAGGGGAAATTGATACCCTGTTTTCTAGACAGGGACCTGGATAGTCCTGCTTGATGGAAAAATGCAGGGAGATTTGGCAGTACAGGCCACAACAACAGAACCTGCCAACCTGGTCCGAGGTTGCCATTTGGGTCAGTATGTTCTCAGACATCTTGAGGAACACCCACAAGAAGATCAATGGCAACCTCTGCTCTGCCAGGGAAAGTGCTGCCATCTTCTCTCTGCTACCTCCTCATTCCTCAGTCTCTGCTCCTGCACCCACCTCCCACCAAGCTTCATGCTCGACCATTTTACACCTAGCAACTTCCCTCACTCTCTCTCTACCACCCAATTTCCCCAGCCCTCCAATCAATTGTAGCCGCCGTGCTGCCTACTCACTTATTTAGGCCACCTCACCACCTTTCCTCTAACTGTATCAGAACTAGCAACTATGCCAGCCACTTTAATTTCACTCAATTCCCTCCCTTCCTCCCTCTGCGGTTCAAATAGAGCTGGGGTGCCCAACACCCTTCACGAGGAGAGACCCCTGACTCTGTGTGCCCCAAGCTCTGTTTGACAGTGCCCAAGCATTTAGGTTGATACCGGAGGCTAAGCCCAATTTACTGTCCTGCATTCTCTCCTCCACTTCCAATTGTGTGGTGCCTCCTTGATGTGACTGAGGAATATACCCCTCTGACCTTAGGACATGGTCATTTGGGATTGAAGCGTATGCATTGTCTGCCACATGGCAGACAGGGCCTGACCACTGGCACTGCATGATGCCAGAGAGCAACATACCCACACCCTGGACTGGTGACAGCAATAACCATGCCAGGCTGCCTGGCTTTGAGTCGGTGCCAATAGGCAAGGCAGGGATTCTATGAACATCTGAGTAGGTGCAAGGTGAATAAGCTCAAGGAGATTGGTGAGAGGCAGCCTGGTCCAATCCGTGAGTTGGGTGCCTGTCCCAGTGAATAAAGTGTCTGTGTGTATCAGCATTCCAATTAACTGAGTTGGTGTGCACTATGCAGAGACATACTGTAGAGGGATGTTCATGATGGTACAGCAAGGCTGAAATGTGTCAGATCTAAGGTTCATGGACATGAGTTATGTGTAACCACCTCTCTGCTGTGTGCTCCGTGAGGTTGGTGTGGGTTGTTCAAGTTGGAAGTCAGAGCAGTCAAAAGGTACCCACTCAAACTTTCATGCCACGAATTCTCAGCATTTAATTATCGTCAGGCGGTTGGGAGAGTAGGAATTTGTATGTTAATGAGGTGAGATTCCGTGTTAGTGAGAGTGATAACAAGCAATAATTATCATTAATAGGCATTCTATCACTCCCTACGAGAATCTCATCCTGACACCCAGAACTCTGTTGGAAAAATGCGACTTGTTGCTTCCAGACATCAAAAAAGGCCTCTGTGAACTTGTCTCAGAATTCTCCCAGATTTCATACCATAGCCCACTTTGTTCAGGTGAGATGCTGTTCATAGACAGGTCTACGGAACAGTCAACAAGGTAGCAGATGGAGTATAACATTGGTAAGTGTGAGGTTGTTCCCCTTGGTCATAAAAATGAACATCCAGAATATTGTTCAAAAGGTGTGACACCTGTAAATGTTAATGCTTAGAGTCTTGGATCTATTCATTCAAGGAACATGAAAAGTTAACATGCTGATACACCAAATAATTAGAAATGAAGATAAATGTTATTCTTTATTGAAAGAGGATAAGAGTACAAAAATAAAGGAAATCGTGCTGCAATTGTACAGGGATTTGGTGAGACCTCATCTGGAATATAGTGCATTGCAGGCAGTAGAGCAATGGTTCACTAAGTTGGTTCCCAGTATAAGAGGGTATACTTAGGGGCTGAGTGTATTGGGTCTACATTCTCTGGAGTTTCGAAGAATTGTAGGTGATCTCATCAAAATGTTTGAGGTTATGAAGGAGCTTGACAGGGTAGTTGCTGGCTGAGGAATCTATACAAATGGACACAGCTTCATAAGAAATGACTGGTCATATAGGGCTGAGATGAGGAGACATTTCTTCACCCAAAATCATTGTCTGTCTTCTTGTGCTTTCTTCATCTCCTTGGGTTGGACTTCTATTGGATTGGACTGTGCATATGGGCAAAATAGTGAGGAAACCATTGTCTTCTGCAGAATGGCTGACTAGGGGCACTCTCCTGCTCTTAATGTCCTGCTATCAGACATATTGAAAGGACTTACAACCTGCTAATCAACCTGACTTACAATGTTATGAAGGTGCCTCTTATGGCCCACAAGTCCTGGTGTGCAACTTGATTAAGAGAAAGTGAGGACTGCAGATGCTGGAGATCGGAGCTGAAAATGTGTTCTGGAAAAGCGCAGCAGGTCAGGCAGCATCAAAGGAACAGGAGAATCGACGTTTCGGGCATGAGCCCTTCTTCAGGAACTTGATTCCAGAGTTTCGGGCCCAAAGTGAACAGTGTTACCCATTTCTCCATAAGATCTCTTCAGGAGGTTTGTGAATCCTTGGTATTCTGTACGCTCAAGGGTTAGAAATGCATATTTACAGCTGAGATAGACAGATTTTTGGTCTCATGGTGAAGCAAAGGATATGGAGGTATGTGAAAAAGTGGAGTTGATGCTGAAAACTCAGACCGCTAAGAACAACTGTAGGCAACACACCTTCAGAAGAATATGCCTTGAATGGATTGCAGCACAAATTTACAAGAACGCTATCTGGACGACAATAGTTAAACTCAATGAGAGATACACACTAGGGATATATTTCCTGGAACTTATAAGATTAAGTGATGATTGATCAAAGTGTTCAAGACATTAAGCAGAACAGATAATATAAATTGGAGAAGGCTATTTCTGCCAGTTGCAGAGTCTAGAACTAATGGATACAATCCAATAAATTAAATACTGAAATCAGGAAGCATTTTTTCACGTAAAGGCTATTAAATGTTTGGAACTACTTTCTGCAAATGGCAATTTATACAATTGATTATTATTTTGAAAACTGAGATTTATATTTGGTTTTATCTAAAGCATGTATATGGAATTGGGTCAGAGATCAGCCAAAACAGGCTGGAGGAACTAAAAGTGGTCGTTTGTGTTTCAATGGATATTGGTGTGATGTAAGGCATTTGAATGATATATATTTTAATATAATTTATTTTGGGCATTTTATTTTTGTTTATTGTTTTCTGTGTTTGAAGCGGTTTAATCATTAACTTATAAATATTTCTGTAGCCATGGTGATTTGGTAACACATGGTATTAGAGAGAGACTTCAGAGAAAGTATTGGAGATTTGTTTGAGTTGGTAGAGTTTATGAACAAACTAATGAAGCAACATAATGCATTAAAATTGCAGGTAGAAGATTCTGGATTTATTTTGGAAATAGGCGAAATTCTATAGCTTGAAAAAAGTTTTGTTTGAGTTTGTGCTCCTCTTAAATTGTGAATAACTCATCTCTTTGGTGTGTAAAACTCCCCCCAACTCTAGCTCCCACTTCTCTTGTGAATGTTTTCTTCTTTCTTTGCTTGTGGATGGTATTTCATACAATGTTCATTAAAAATATAAGCAATGATGGAGAGTGTTAGGAGGTCATTAAGTAGCAGGGTCATCAGAGCCATGATCTAAGAGGTAAAAACAATAACTGCAGATGCTGGAAACCAAATACTGGATTAGTGGTGCTGGAAGAGCACAGCAGTTCAGGCAGCATCCAACGAGCAGCGAAATCGACGTTTCGGCCAAAAGCCCTTCATCAGGACCCATCATCAGCTGTACAACAGTGAGGAAAGAGCTTAAACCTTTGAAAGAGTTACTGGATTGGGTTGGTTCATTCTTCTGGATAGTTTCCTTGTGGTATCCTACTAAATGGACATTCATGATACGGCTCCTTGCTGAAAATGGTCTACTAGTTTGACCTATACTGCTCTAGTCACAATTACCCGGTGTACCCTTTAAACAATGTCTGCGGGATTCCCTACCAAGCAGGTACTGACGAGGAGTGGGAATTCCCAGTTCCTTGAAAGTGGCATCACAGGTAGATAGGGTGGTGAAGACGGCACTTGGCATGCTTGCCTTCATTGGTCAGAGCATTGAGTATAGGAGTTGGGATGGCATGCTCTGGCTGGTGAGACCACTTTTGGAGTACTGTGTACAGTTCTGCACACCCTGCTATAGAAAGGCTATTATCAATTTGGAAAAGATGCAGAAAAGATTTAGAAGGATGTTACCAGGACTAGGACGTTTGAGTTCCAAGGAAAAGCTGGAAAGGCTGGGACATTTTTCCCTGGAGCATAGGAAGTTGAGGGATGACTTTATAGAGGTTAACAAAATCATGAGGGACATAGACAAGGTGAATAGAAAAGATCTTTTCCCTAGGCTAGGCGAGTTCAAAACTAGAGGGCATGAGTTTTAGGTAAGAAGGGAAAAATTTAAAAAAGGATCTGAGGGATAGCTTTTTCACACAGAGGATGGGGCACATATGGAATGAATTGCCAGAAGAAGTTGTAGATGCAGGTACAATTGAAAAGACGTTTGACCAGGTGCATGAATAGAAAGGGTTTAAAGACATATGGACCCAATGCAGGCAAATGGGGCTAGTATAGTTTGGAAAATCTGGTCAGCATGAATGAGTTGGACCGAAGGGTCTGTTTATGTGCTATATGACTCTATGACTCTATCATCCTTTCCTGGATCTCTCTGATCAAGCCCTAGCCATTGATTCCTCATTCTGGGCTGCATGGTTTGGCTTTACAATTCCGGTACCTCATTTCTCCCCCCAAGTTCTAACTTTTCTAATGGGTTGTTTTTGTACTTGTTGTGAGGTCAGAGGGTTAAACTGACCCTAGGCTTTGGTTGGCTTCCTGTGGCATAGGGGTGTGACTGACCAGCGGCCAATCCTAATCTATACTGATCCCTGCTCTCCCCAAGCACAATTACCCAATGGCACGGGGTGGGGGTGCGGGTGGACTAAGTTGTGAACCCTCATACAGAATCCCAGTGTTTTTAAAAATCAATGTGAGAAGTTAGTCATGGAAGGAATTGAAAGCAGTGGGCCTATACCAACTGCTAGGGACATGATTGTAAACCTCCCTTTCATCTGACAGACATCCATAATGTATTACAAGTAGTTCTGCTAATATGTGATAGTTGTGTTCTTGTGCGGCCCTGCACTATATAAAAATCATGCAATAAAAATAGCATATAAAATGTTGACGACGTAATTGCATTATAGCCAACACATCGTTTTTAAATTTTGCGTTTTAGAAACACAGCATCCTGTGTTCTTCAATCACCTTGCAGCCAATTTGTGTTGACAAAACACGCATTATAGCAGAACTATCTCTATTCTCCATATCCTGTCGCTCAACCTATGTTGTACCTCTGCTACTACTGTCTCTGTTTACTTCCTATTAAATGGAACCTTATTTCACCAACCCTTGCTGTCATCTCATCAAAAAGCAAGTTAGTTAAACACCATTTGTCTTTAACAATTTTCTGCTGGCTCTCCTTAATTAATTTTGCTTGTCCAAGTGAAAGTTAATCTTGTTGAATCCTTGAAGGGCCATTATATCTTTATAGAAGATGCTAGTGTCTTCTAACAAGTATATTTGACATGGCATGATGAGAACTGCAACTCACTGCACCAAAAATACAATTCCATGCCTTTGAAAGCAAGCTTAATAATGACTAATGCACGACAAGGCATGCGTTATTGTTTCAGCTTCTGAGTAAAGATTTGCAAAGTAGCAAAGCTAAAGCTGATGTCTAAACAAAGTAGCATTCTCAATACCAAAGATGTGCTTGTTAGGTGATTTGGCCATGCTAAATTGCCCTTAGTGTTCAGGGGTGTGTAGGTTAGGTGCATTAATCAGGGGTAAATGTAGACTAGTAGGGTAGAGGAATGGGTCTGGATAGGTTACTCTTTGGAGAGTCGGTGTGGACTTGTTGGACCAAAGGGCCTGTTCCCACACTGTAGGGATTCTATAATTATAAATAAACATCATGACCTCCTGATGGTGTAATATCATTCATTCTGTGAAATATTTGAACCAACCAACCTACAACCTATTTGCAGGGGGTAAAGTTAGTGCACTCACTTATTTTGTAAAGATTTATTACAAAACAACAGCAACTTCACTTCTACATAGAACATAGAACATAGAACACTACAGCACAGTACAGGCCCTTTGGCCCTCAATGTTGTGCTGACCTGTGAAACCAATCTGAAGCCCATCTAACTTACATTATTCCATTCTCATCCATATGCCTATCTAATGACCATTAAATGCCTTTAAAGTTGGCAAGTCTACTACTGTTGCAGGTAGTGCATTCCACGCCCCTTCTACTCTCTGAGTAAAGAAACTACCTTTGACATCAGTCCTTTATCTATCACCTCTCAATTTAAAGCTATGTCTCTTCATGCTAGCTATTGCCATCCGAGGAAATAGGGTCTCACTGTCCAACCTATTTAACCCTCTGATTATCATACATGTCCTAATTAAATCATTTTCCAACCTTCTCTCTAATGAAAAAAACAGCCTCAAGTCTCTCAACCTTTCCTCGTAAGACCTTCCCTTCATAATAGGCAACATCCCAGTAAATCTCGTCTGAACCCTTTCCAAAGCTTCCACATCCTTCCTATAATGCAGTGACCAGAACTGTATGCAATACTACAAGTGTGGCCACATCAATTTTGTACAACTACAGCATGACCTAATGGTTTAAAAACTCAATCTCTGTACGAATAAAAGCTAACACACTGTAAGCCTTCTTAACAACCCTATCAACCTGGGACTTTTAAGGATTTATGTACCTGGACACCGAGATCCCTCTGCTCATCTACACTACCAAGAATCTTACCATTAGCCCAGTACTCTGCATTCCTATTACTCCTTCCAAAGTGAATCACCTCACACTTTTCTGCATTAAACTCCATTTTCCAACCCTCAGCTCAGCTCTGCAGCTTATCTATGTTCCTCTGTAATCTACAACATCCTTTGTCACTATCCACAACTCTATTGATCTTAGTGTCATCCGCAAATTGACTACTTTTGTTGCTTGTGACATGTACTTTAGGAAAAGTTGAACTTGCAAAGAGATAGTCCTTTTTGTTGAAACAATTTGAAAAAAAGTCTTGCATTAAGGCTTTATTTGATATACCAGACACAAGACTATAGTTAACCAGAGATGTTGCTGCAGAAATGCACTAATTGCACAGCAATAACATTTTTGGATTGCTTTCATTTACCACTTTGGTTTAAGCAAATACTAAAAAGACAATATCAACTAACATCTGCTAGGTTCTGGCTTTGGAATACACCCATCATCCACCTCCCAGCCTTTACTTTCAAAACACTTCAACTCACCTACACCTCCACTGCTTCTAACCCACACAAAGCCTGTTCATCCATCACTCCGAACCTTGATTGCCGTCATGATCTTCCAATCCTCCAATGCCGCCACATTAGAACTTTGTTCTTCACATTAAAATCTCTTCCTGGCTTCACATCTTGCCATCTCAGTGGTCTCATCCAACCCTTCAAAACTCATGGAGCTCTATACATGCCTGATTCTAATTCATCATATATTCCCATTCCCTACATGAACCAATGATTGCTGTGCCCTTGCTTCTTTGCTATGTAAGTCCCAAATTTTAGACTTCCTTCTGTAAACCTCGTTGTCTCTCCATCCCCTTTTTTCTCCTTCAAAATCCACAACTTTGATCATGTTCTAGGTCACTGTCTTTTTCTTAGTATCCAATATTTCCTAATGTGCCCCATGAAGCACTTTTCAACATCAAAGGTACTATAATAATTCAAGTTGTTGTTGTTGGATCTGTCTTTTTAATCAAACATTCAGAGTCACTACAATGTCAAATGTCAATACTTGCACTTTAACAGCACAACTACATTATATTGGCAAGATTTCTATTTGAGAATAACTGCTATGACAATAGTTTTGAACTGTTATACTATCTTAAAGTCTGAATTTGGCACAAATAACATTGACTTTTTGAACTTTTAGCTGGCTTTGACTATGATTATTCTGCATTCGCCGTATCTATAATAATGGGAAAACAAATAAGGATTCCAAAAAGAAAGTAATATACAAAAGATGACACAAGAATGGAAATATACAAACCAGAAATTATTTTAAAATATCAGGACCATTTAACATTAAGCAGCAACTTGGCAAAACCAAACAGATTTATTTAAATAACATTCAAAAGACATCCAAAGCTGAAAGGTTTATCTGTAAAATATAAATGGCTGTTTAATTAACAATGAAATAATTTCTGGTCAGAATTCGGGGAAGGCAATGATGACTAGTACAGTTGAGTAATTTTATTTTGGCCACTAACACATGCTTGATAATGGAAGTCATAGCTCTGAGATTCTATGATGGTGGTCGAAGAGGTGAGAGTGTTGGTGGGAGATGTTTCCCTTGGTCTCTGCCATTTTGGGTCTCTGTCAGTTTTTGAGTTTCATCATTTTATAAGTGACAGAGCTCCCCTTCACTCAGTAGGTGCAAAGGCTGAAGTCAATGGACGAGCGTAGTGTTTTGAAAATTAGATTGTGCTCTTTGTCTACATAAGACTACTTTACCCATATCCATCAACAGAAATGAAACACCACATGCAATTCTGATTTTGCATCCATTTCACTGAATATTGTTTCAGAGGATGGTAAAACACAGGAAACATTGCTTTCAGGTCATTTGAAGGTCATTGTCTGTTTTCTACAGACGGGAGCTTTTTACGTTAGAGATTTAAGGACACATTGAGGCTACATTAAACACACCAATTTCTGTCTTCAGAGGCTGGAGGCTGGAGAGTTTAAGGTGACTGGCAGAAATATCAGAGGCAACAATGGAGAAAGCTATACATCCAATGTTTGGTTTGGATTTGGAGAAGCACTTTGTTTTTGTTCATTCATGGAATGAGGGTGTTGCTGGCTAGGCTAGCATTTATTGCCCATCCCTAATTGTCCAGAGGGCAGTTAAGAGCAATCACATCATTGTGGGTCTGGAGGCACGTGTGGGTCAGATCAGGTCAGGATAGCAGTTTCCTTCCCTAAAGGACATTAGTGAACCAGATTAGAATTTCCCAACAATCAGCAATGGTCATCATTCGAGTCTTAATTCCAGATTTTTAATTGAATCCAAATTCCACCATCTGCATTCGCAGGATTCAAACCCAAAATCATTATTGGGATGACTAGTTTAAGAGTCTGGTAATAATACCACGAGGTCATTGCCTCACCCCTTGAAGAAGAAAATGTTGCCAGGATATGAGGTAAGATCAGGAGAGAGGCACAAAGTGATTTGATCTTCAACAGTGCATCTATATATCTGATGAGCCAAATAATCACCTTTGGCGTTGCATTATTTTATGTTTTTATGATTCTACAAGTGTTTGCATGTAAGTGAGCTCTAGGGACTTCACAAAGCTGCTCCTGTGTATCCTGCTGCATGTCAGATCCTAAACAATGCAACATCATTGTCATTGGGAACAAACTGGTCATGAGGGGGCAGAGGCTTGGAAATATCCTCAGAAGAACAAAGAAGAAATTAGAAGGTTCCTCTGGTCCCACAGAGAACCATGTGAAAAAAGAACATTTCATGACAAAAGACTATTGAGTCAGAGTTTATAGTTTCACTGAAAAAGGGAATTAGATGGTTTTGAAAAGGAAAACATCATAGGGACATCGGGCAGCATCGATGGAAAGAGAGAATGAACATTTCCAATCTTCTTCAGAACTCAGCTATAGAGTCATAGACTTATAGAGTCATACAGCATGACTTCAGTCAACCAGTCCACACTGACCAAGTTCCCAAACTAAACTAGCTCCACCTGCTTGCTTATGGTGCAGATCCTTACAAACGTTTCCTATTCATGAACTTATCTTTTAAAATGTTGTAACTGTACTTGCATCCATCACCTTCTCTGAACGTTGCCCCTCATGTCCTTCTTAAATCTTTCTCCTCTCACTTTAAAAACATGACCCTAGTTTTGAACTCCCCTATCCAAGGGAAAAGACCATTGTCATTTAGCTTAAATACGCCCCTCATGATTTTATAAACCTCAGTAAGGTCATCCCTCAACCTCTTACAATACAAAGCAAAAAGTCTCAGTCTTTCCAATCTATTTTTATAACTCAGACTCTCCATTCCCGACAATGTCCTGGCAAATCTTTTCTGAACTATCTTCTCTTTAATAATATCCTTCCTATAACAGGGCAGCCAGAACTGCACAATTCGTTCAGCATTCTCAATGTTTGTTTCAGATTTCCAACATCTGCAGTATTTTATTCTTAGTATTACAAATCAGAGTGCTAACTAGGAGAGAGAGCTAAGAGTGGAGCGCTCATTATGAGTTGAAGTGCTAGTACCAGATCAGACACAATGGGTCGAATGGCATCCGGCCATGACCTAAATGCAAAATTTCTTTTATGTGTGCACATGTGGATTTATCAAATGGTTATTGAATTTAGTTAAGAGAGGAAACATTAATCTCACTTAATCTAGGCATACTTGAGACTGGTTGAGATTCTGATGGGGCAAAATCTTGTCCTGTGTCATATACAGAAATATGTGGGTAATATTCAAAATAGCTGGGATGAAAAATGCATCAAAATGTTTCCTTGGGATCTGCGTGGGTTACTGAGGATAGTGGGATTTGGCCAAAACCCCAGTAGTTCTTGTAGATCTAATTATAGGTGCTATGACTGACCCTGTCCAATTCATGTTGTTTACGTTTCAAGTAGCCACAAGGGATTATTGTTTCCATGATGATTAGAATCTAAAATAATCAGGGACACACAGATACTCAGCAGGTCAGACAGCTTCCATTGAGAAAATATGGGATATTCAATGTTCCAAATTCTTGATAATCCATCATTAAGGGTAATGTCCATAGCAGGATGACAATAGCTACACATTCAGAAAACCTTCAATGACTTTGCATCTCCTGTCTGTAATTTCCTCCAGCTCTACAATCCTCTGAGATCCAAAATCAACAGCTTGTCAGAGTCTTTCCTCTGCTTGACAGCTGAGAAAGAGGGATGAGGTGGAAGTTGGTGTGGGATGAATGAGTAATGGGGAGGGGGAGAATAAGAGAAGCCACAGGTCATAAGGTTCATAAATGGGGGTCTAGAAGAGGGAGTGTTTTTTTATAATAAAACGAGGTTCCCCAATTGTTGCAGTTCCAGACAGTATACTGCAAACTGTAACCACCTGGGTGAGGGGGGGGGGGAGGTGGGATGAACTAGCTCTCCTTCTCTATTCACTACTCTCTCAGTTGCTTGCAGCAACATAATTTTAAAAGCCTGTATTTCTCCCAGACTCAAATGAAGTAATGTGTTGAAAGGAGCTAATTTAACCAAGTTTTCCTGAATGAGCGAAAGGAATGATTACTAATTAGTACATACAGAAAGGAATACTAACACAGTAGACACACACACACACACATATACACACACACACATACATATACACACACGTTATATTAAGAAGTGAGTTGAAAAAGTTAAAAGTGAAAGAAAGGTTATATAGATCAGTCTCTGAATTGTTCACAAAAGGCAGATAAGGTGATTTAAAATGGTTGTGGCCATTATTGAATTGTGTTGATTTTAGAACTTGAACAGGTGATATTCAAAAATCTTGGTTTTGTGGGCTAATGGAAGTTCTTTTGTCCTAGTTCATTTTTAAAGTGATTTGTAGCAATGAAAATCAGAGATCTTCTTTTTGCAACATAATGTGAGTGGGGGACAGTTGTCAGCTGAGACCTTTATAACATGTTAGCATTCAAACTCAACCTGGTACACTTGAGTGTTCAGTCCCACTAGTCCACTCCAGCAGTGTTGAAACTGGCTTTGTCACCTATGTTCTAATATGTTCTTTCAAAGGAAAAACATAAATGGGTCTTAAATGTAGGACATAATCCACAGAGAATGTCTTGTTGAGCAGAGTGTCATGATGTTTGTATTTACAAAAGATCACATTCCTTCAATTTGAAGCTTCCTTGACAGTTATACTCCATCCATTGCTCTTTGTCCAGAAAGCCATTTAATTTACATCTGCAGCCATTTTTGGCTGTATTTAAACAAATTTTGGAATAAAGGACTAAAAACGTCCCTGTGTTTTGAGTCTCCAAGCTTTTGCCATAACAGTATTGTATAGCTGTGACCTTTGAGACATTCATAACAGCATTGGATGATTTCTTGAATGGAAACAACATGCAATATTACAGGTAAAAGATAGGAGAATGGCATTAAGCAATAATGCTGATTTGAAGAGCTGGAGCAGACATAATGGGCTGAATGGCCATCTGCTTTACCAAAATACTTCTGTGATTCTGACCTTTGGTAACATGTTGATTCACTTGAGAGGCTCAGGAAAGCATTCACATTGCTCCTGTTCCAAAATAAATCCTGTACAAGAGTGTTTATTGAATCCTTCTTAATTTCACTGCTCTGCTCAAAACCATTTAAGCAAGTGGCATGGAAAATAATTGTAAGTTTGCAAAATTTCCAGGAAATAATTAATGTATTGCACAAAATGTTAAAAATGTAGTTACATAAGAAGAATTAGTTCAGAGATACATAGAGATGGAAGGAACAGATATCCAGCTGCATTATATGATGACTGTAGTGGAATGGTATTTATAAAATACAAAATGTAAGAATAGTCAGAAGGATAGAATTTATGTTTTATATGTAATGCAGTGGTCAGAACACTTGGAGTTTGGTCATTTTCCTCCAATTACAAGTATGTGGGGAAATAGGTAGAGTGAAGTTTAAAATGGAAATAAGAAAGACGATAGCTTGAGATATTAATAGATTTGAGACATTTTTATCGAAGTAAGAGGTACTTATCAGGTAATATAAAAATATTGAGGAGCATGGGCAAAGTAAGCCCTGAGAACTACCTCAAAAATATTTCATTGACTGTATAGTGCATTGGGACAACCCAAGGCTATGAAAGGAAAAGCATACATGCAGGTCTTCCTCTTAAATTATTGATTGGTGTCTGCAGCATGTAATTTTAACCTCATTTCACAGAGAGTGTTTATCACTGAAACACAGACTGATACCTTTATGTTTCCCTTATATGGTTCTGTGGATTCAGTGGATAGCTAACTTTTAATTCTGACATATTTAACAAAGTCCTCCAACTTCCCTCAAGTGCTCCAACAAACCATTACTGTTTTGTTAGGTTTGAACAGATTCATTTTGAAGACAGATCTGCCACTTAAGTTAAACAGTTTAAATGTGACAAAATGTTCTGTGTTCACTTCTTTTTCCTTTAAAGCATATTCATTCACCTAGATGTTTGATCTATTCAAAACACACAGCAACACAGAAGGCTAAACTCTATCTATTCTAATATGATGGTTTGCAGATGTTGGCTGAGAAGAGAAATTTGTGGAGCTGTCCCAGTACTTGGTAAAAATACCTTTATCTATTATCTTTCTTCAAGGAAGTTAAAGTACAGCAATCACTGTAAAAAAAGACTTTAAGATAACTTGTGCCGATTATCTGAAGTCTCCTTGGTTGCCCTGTTGGATTGTCATTGTTACTAATTTGTCTTTTCCAAAGTCCATGTCAGTGATTTAATTCTAAACAAATTAATGCAGATTTTAGAGGATAAAAATAAGTTGAGATAGATAAGATGACCTTCTCCCACAATCTTCTAAATACATAAACTTCTAACTTTTCCTTGATAATTAATAAACTGAATTGAATTGCAATTCTCTCTAAAATCTCTGACTCCAAACCAGAGCTGAGTACGTTTCAGACAGTTTCAGATGCTGGATAATTGGCCACAGAAAGTTTCAATTTCCCGGACATTTCCTGGAGTTAGATGCATTTCTGCATAGAGCCAGTATGCAACTTCAATCTATGTCATTGTAATGACTAACTACCTGTTGGGATTTCTGAGCCTTTACCCAGTGGTAGAATATTATTGTCTACTTTCCACATCAAGTCTACCATGTTACATCATCTTTTCATTGGTCTTAAATAGGAGAATTCACCTTACTGTCTTTGTTAGCGAACTAATTGCCAGACTCTTGTATTACTGTGAGAAGATTGAATGGGGGATTGATATGGCATGTTTTATGAGAAATTCTGCTCACATCTGTGTTATTAATTACAAGTATTATCTCATGGTCTCCTTGGCTACCACTCAATTATCAAAAAAGCAAAGACAACTAAGCAAAACTTTACCACTTAACTCCTTCCAGTTAATGTTCTGCTTATTCTTGGCATCCTGAAATTTGTAACAGTTGACAACTTGAGCATTTTGTCAAAGCATTCATCAGGGCATCTAGCAAATTTAAGGAAAGATCAACAGATTGCGTGAGAGGAGGGGTGAGTTATTTGGAGACAGAAATAGCATGTACACACACTGTGCAGGTTTCAACTCAGCAAAAATGGAGAACAAATATTCACTGTTTCACTTCTTAAGGCAATATCGTGACCACTCAGGATCAATCTGTTTGGTTTAAAAGTTAAACAAAACTTTCAGTCAGCTTTAATGGGTACTTTCTCCATGGCAATGCCTCTACAACACTCTCAACACTCTCCTCACATACAATACAGATGTTGGATTTCCCTCCTAAATTTGTATTCTTTTGGAATGTCCTGATGAGCTCGAGCTTCAACTATATGTGTCTTTTTTTAAACAATACTCAAGCTCTGTACCACCAAATGTGGGCGGCACGGTGGCACAGTGGCTAGCACTGCTGCCTCACAGCGCCAGAGACCCGGGTTCAATTCCCGCCTCAGGCGACTGACTGTATGGAGTTTGCACATTCTCCCCGTGTCTGCGTGGGTTTCCCCTGGGTGCTCCGGTTTCCTCCCACAGTCCAAAGATGTGCAGGTCAGGTGAATTGGCCATGCTAAATTGCCCGTAGTGTTAGGTAAGGGGTAGATGTAGGGGTATGGGTGGGTTGCGCTTCGGCGGGGCGGTGTGGACTTGTTGGGCCGAAGGGCCTGTTTCCACACTTTAAGTAATCTAATCTAAAATTACTATTAGTTTATAATTTAAAATAATATTCAATCATGGGATGAGGGTGTCACTGGCTAGGCTAGCATTTATTGTCCATCCCTCATTGCCCAGGGGACAGTTAAGAGTCAACCATATTGTTGTTGGTTTGGAGTCACATGTAGGCAAGACCAGGTAAGGATGGCAGTTTCCTTCCCTAAAGGACATTAATGAACCAGATGGGTTTTCCCAACAATCAACAATGGGTTCATGGTCAACATTAGATACTTAATTACAAATTTATTAAAATTGAATTTAAATTCCACTATCCACCACAGCAGAATTTGAACCCATGCCCCCACAATGGTCTCTGGATGAACAGTTCAGTGATAATACCACTATGGTATTACCTCTCCCTTAATAATTTGACAAAGGTTCCAAGTTAAGCAGTGATATGCTCAAGATAAAGGATTCAAAGAGATTGAAACCAATTGAAAGGTAAATTATTCATATAGATATGAATATTAAGTATTTGGTATTAGAACAGAGAGATTACAATGAACAATAAACAGATGCCCAAGAACAAAAGACAAAATAGCAAAGTATTTATGAATGAACATTGATCTTTCCTTGAGAAATTCCTGTTAATTTGGAGTTGGTAGACCCTGAACAATAAAAAAAATGAAAGTATATTAGGCTGTAAGTTATTGTACGATTGTAGAGTTCACTGGTTGAGTGAGATTTTGAACAGTTTGTACAACTTTGAGTGGCTCATCTAGAACAACAATGGTGCATTGGAGGCATTTTAGAGTTAGCCAACAAATATATGTGTGTATGTTTTTATAAGAATTTGACTTATGGGGAAAGACTGGCTGAATGCTGAATGAGAGACTATTGAGGAGGACATTGTCCACAATTTTATAAAGGCATTAAGAATGTGTATCTAAATAGATTGAGTTATTTGGATTAACTAATTGACACATTTAAAATGAATAAGACACAAGCCTGGTTTGCATATTACACAGACTCCCAGCATATGAAAACTATTGATGGAACAAAAGCAATCATCAAAGTAGAGCTGGAAAATATCTGTATGGAAACAGTATTGGAAGACACTGGGGTAAACATGAAAGAAAGGATAAAGTAAGAGCCTGCATTTAAATAACACCTTTTGTAACCTCAGGACCTCTCAAACCGCTTTACAGTGAATGAAATTAGATCGAAGCAAAGTTACTGTTAATGTTGACATAACAACTAATCTCAACAATAAAATTCCACAAACGGCTCAGTAATCATTGTCAGGTAATCTGTTTTCGATTATGAAAGAATGTATATTTATTTAGAGTGCTCTGGGATTAGTTATGCCTACCTGGGAGGCCAGGAACTTGGTTTAATGTCTCATCTGAAACAACAGTGCCTCTAACAAGCTAGTGATCGAGCAATACTGCACTGCTTTTCTGATCTGAAGTGATAATTGCCCCAGCCCCTGCTGCAAGTTGGGAATCTTGCCTTCCAGCAGTGCACATTCAGAATTTATTTGCCTGTGGTATTCTGAGCGCAGTCAGTTTTGGAATGCATTCCAAGTCGGCATTGGTCCCACCATCAAAGCAAATTCATAAAGTTATATTGAAGATCTTGGTTAGTAGTTGAGAGATTGATACAAGGAGGTAAGAAACAAAGGGTTGAAATTCCTCTTTTTATAAGAAACAGACATGTTGTTTTTCTCATTAAATGAACAAACTGCTAACAGAAGTGTACGAGCAGTCTACTTTGATGTTTTTGTTAATATGTCATTGGTCATCACCAGAAAAAAGTGAAGACTGAGGGGTAATGCATCAGAGGTCTTTAAAATTATATAGTGGTTGATGAGTGGATCTAAAGTAAATATTTCCACCATTATAAGAGTCCGGATATGGGAGTCATAAATATAAGACTATCGGTCATACATCGAATAAAGTTCTTATCAAAATAGTGGGTAAATTGTGGAATTTGCTAGCACAAACAGTAAATGAACAAGAAATTTTATACTGTATATTTACATAATATTTCATAATTTATTTGTATAGAGAGGCAATGTCATGACGAACTAACCATCTAGAGGTTCAAGCAACATTCACATCCCACCATGAGAGATATAGTGAAATTTGCATTAAAGATGGCCTGGAATTAAAAACTAATAATAACCAAGAAATCATTGTTGATTGTCACTAAACCAATCTGGTACACTGACCTCACTTAGGGAAGAAAACACTGCTGTCTGTACCTGGTCTGGCCTGCATGTGGCTCAAGATCCGTAGCAATGTGGTTGACTTTTAACTGCACTCTGAAATGCCACAGAATGTCACTCAGTTATATTGCTAGGAAGTCTCAAACTAAAACAAGGAACAAAAACACCAAATGGACTGCTGTGGTTTAAGAAGTCAGCTCTTCACCACTTTCTCAGAGGCAACTAGACATGGGCAATAAATTATATACACAATTCCCATACCATCTACACTTCTCAGGATTGAATTTTAAAAATGAAACTGTTCATTACCATCAGAGACATTAAAGTGGTTTAGATCCTTTGAAGTGCACTCAATGTTGTAGGAAATGCAACAACCAATTTTCACAATCCCACAAACAATGGGCTGATAAATGAGTAGCTAATCCATAAGACCATAAGATATAGGAGCAGAGTTTGGCCATTCAGCCCATTGAGTCTGTTCCACCATTTGATCATGGCTGACATGTTCCTGCCTTCTTCCCATAACCCTTGATCCCCTTACTAATCAAGAACCTCTGTCTTAAATACACTCAATGACTTGGCCTCCACATCCCTCTGCAGCAATAAGTTTCGCAGATTCACCACCCTCCGGCTAAAGAAATTCTTTCTCGTCACAGTACTAAAGGGTTGTTTCTTCACTCTGAGGCTGCACTTTCAGGTCCTAGTGTCTCCCATTACGGGAAACATCTTCTCCATATCCACTCTATCCAGGCTTCTCAGTATTCTGTATGTTTCATCGTTCCAAACTTCATTAAGCATAGACCCAAAGTCCTCAACTGCTCCTCATATGACAAGCCCTTTATCCCCGGATCATTCTTGTAAACTAACTATGTACCCTCTCCAATGCCAGCACATCATTCCTTAGACACAGGGTCCAAAACTACTTACAATATTCCGAATGTGGTCTGACCAGAGCTGTATACAGCCTTAGCAGTGCATCTCTGCACTTGCATTCTAGCCGTTTTGAAATGAATGCTCAACTGCATTCACCTTCCTAACTGCCAACTGAACCTGCATCTTAACATTAAGAGGATTCCAAACTTGGACTCTCAAATCCCTTTGTCAACTTCAAATTCCTGAACCCTTTCCCCATTTCAAAAATAACCTGTGCCTATTCTTCCTATCAAAGTGCACAACCTCACACTTTCCCACATTGTAATTTATTGCTGTGGTGTTGGCCACAGACATTGGGGCCACAAATATTGGCCCAGACATTGGGAATAACTTCCTTTCTCTTCTTCCAAATGACCTGTTTAATTCTGCTCTTAATTCTGTGTACTCAGTGTCACATGTAGAGTGATAGGAAATGTTAAAAATTGGTTGCAAGAATGGAAAAGCAAAATATTTTTTAGAAAGCGTAATATTTATAAATGTTGACATTGAGAGAGACTTGGTGTGCTCACATAGGGTATGGAATGAGCTGCCAAAGAAAGTGGTGAAGACTAATACAGTTACAACATTTAGAAGGCACCTGAACAGGTATGTGAATAGGAAGGGTTAAGAGGGATATGGGCCAAATACTGGCAAATGGGACTAGATTAATTTAGGCTATCTGGTCAGCACAGACGAGTTAACCGAAGGGTCTGCTTCCGTGCTGTACATCTCTATCACTCTAATGGCTTCAAGTCATTCATCTTTCTGCCTTTAATACATGCTTGCGTTTGCACGAGACCATTTTGTTTTCCAATCCGTTAAAATATTTCACAAGCAATTCAACTTCTCATAAAAGTGGCTGCAATGTCTGGCAAAAAAGAAACACTTTTCCTTCAAATATTATAGTTTCCACTTTACTCCCAATTTTAATACTTTGAGTTCTTTTGTTAACATAGGGTTTTTCTAGATTTTGCTTTGGTTTAACTTCAGTAACTCTATCTCAAGAGCTGCTCAGTTATGTCACAGCTGTGAACATCTGTGCATTGTTTTACAAAAGATCTCCAGGAAGAATTTAGTCAATGAATTAAGTGGCAGGATTCACTTAACTTCACTAACAGTGCAGCCCTGGCCCCCGTTCAAGTACCTCTTGCTTTACATTGTAAAGTACTTTAGCAGTTTTAATTACAACCTGAAATGTTAACATGCTTTTACTAATGCCTCCATTCGCAAGGTAGTGTGCTGGAAATCAAGCATTGCTAAATATGGAGTTGTCTTTAAGCTATGGATTTTTTAAAAAATCTAAAGATTCCACAACTTACCCATCCTGTAGACCCAGGTTGACAGAAGCATGGGCCTGGTTTCTATACTTAACAACAAACACTATTTATTACAAGTATTTGGACTTCAGCTATAGGTAAACTGTTATGAGCCAGGCACATAACCCCACTAATTAAAACTAAAATCCCCTTATAAATGTCCCTAACACACTTATACACACACAAACAGGAAGAATATGATGAAAAATAAGTTACAGATGCAAGGAAAATTGGAAAAGCAGTAGTGATCTTTGTTCACAGGATCTGTTGAGATGGGCCTTTGTGCTAATCAGAGCACGGTGACTCAGTGGTTAGCACTGCTGCCTCACAGCACCAGGGACCCGGCTTCAATTCCAGCCTCAGGTGACTGTCTGTGTGGAGCGTGCATGTTCTCCCCATGTCTGTGTAGGTTTCCTTCTACAATTCAAAAGATGAGCAGGTTAGATGAATTGGCTATGCTAAATTGCCATAGTGTTCAGAGATGTGTAAGTTAGGTGCATTAGGCAGGACAGAAATAGGGTAGGGGAATGGGTCAGGGTGGGTTACTCTTCAGATGAACAGTGTGAACATTGGGCCGAAGGGCCTGTTTCCACATTGTTGGGATGCTATGTCTATGTCTTCTATGACTAGAACACTGCTTATCAGTCATCCTTCTCTAGATGCTTCTATGAATTTGTAAGTGGCACTGGGTGGCTAGTTTACTGTTACAGGGTATCTGGTTTATTAATTCAAAGTCACAGCTTCAAACAACAATTGAAGGGAAGATAAACTGGTTTTTCTTCAGACTTAACTTGGCTTACTGCACAGAATCGAGAGAGATCCTGGCAGTGTGTGAAGGCTTCACTGTATCTTGTTTACAGCCCCAAGCTGTTCAGCTGTATGGGAACCAATCATATAATTGTTGGCAAGGAGAGGACCTTTATCAATGATAATGGGTTGCCAGCCCACAAACCAATCCTGCTACTTGTCTCCAACCAAAGCTCCACTTTGCCTAACCCTTTGGCTCCAGTTCATCTGCAGCCACTGCTGTAATCCACATCTGTACAAACATAGTTTACAGTGTGTTTCAATCTTCAAACCATGCAGCAATCATTGTTCGATATCACTTCACTCATTTCCATCCAAATAAAGGACCAAAACATAACAGCATTTACACCATTTACTTGTATATTTTCAAGAATCACACACAATTTATACTTGCAGAATTATATTTTATTTTGCTCAAAAACTGCACAAATCCATGTAAGATTATGTAAATCACTTTTTTGATTAGAATCAGTCTGAACATTGGGGCACAGACAGCCTCACACAGGGCACCTCACACCTTCAGTGCAGTATCTGGGCCTAATGGCACCAATTGTTAAAGTTCACTTGAGAATGTAACTTTTTAAAAAAAGCTTTGTGATTTACACATGAAAGAACTGAAACCAACATGATCATTCTAAAAGATGAAAGACTTAACAAACAATCCAGGTCTTCTTCAATATATAATTTCAGTTGCATCACACTGTAAATTTTTGTTATAAATTCTGTGTCTTACAACCTTATACTCCACAACCACCTGATGAAGGAGCAGTGCTCCAAAAGCTAGCGCTTCCAAATAAACATGTTGGACTATAACCTGGTGTGGTGTGATTTTTAACTTTCTAACTGTACAGTTTCCTTCTTCTATCTTCAATTGTAGGAATTTTTGTTTTCTCCTTTTCTTCTGGTTCTCAGTCTTCATGCCTGCTTCTTCTTCTTCCTTGCAGGATCTGGTGAATTTTTTTTCTCAGGGCCCATTTTCTATTTTGCATGTAAATTCCATGTTTGACCAAGGATGTTCTTGCAACTGAGCCCCAAACTCATGCCCACTCTCACCATCTCCAGACATACCCACACAATTGGGCTGATGCCATTACTGAGTGAGAGGTTGTAGGACCTCAGAGAATCGAACATAAACCAATCAGCCAATGGAATTTTAGCCTTGGGAAGAGCCTTTTGAAACCACCAGGCATACACATTTCAATTGAACAACTGAATAATAAATAAGACCACAAAAAAGAACATGAATTAGCCAAGTTTCATGGCAGCAGTTCAGAAATTCTTGGCTTACATTAAATGCCAATGTTGTTGTGGCTACCAATCCATATAAACCCGATAATGAGAAAGTGGTGAGTCTGGATCAGAAAGGGCTTACGATACAAGCTGTGGGAGCCATGTTACAATTGCAATGTAAAGTAGTGTTTAACAGAATATTAGAATATTGCATCCAGCTTTGAGAACAATTGCAATGTAAAGTAGTGTTTAACAGAATATTAGAATATTGCATCCAGCATTAAAACCATGGAAGCAGTGTGAGAGAGATTCAATAAACAGATATCACAAAAAGCAATATGCATGAAAATGACACTTATAACATAAAATAACCCAAAATTTTCATGCAGAATTTTAATCCATGGAAAATTATGAATGCCACATCAAAAGAGCTGGGTCAAAGATGTGGGCACTAAAGAGAGTTTCAAATCAGGTTGAGAGTGAAAGGATTCGGGGAAATATTTATTCCAGAGACTGGAGCAAGGACAGTACAGAATGCATAGCTGCCAATGCTGAGGCAAAGGCAGAATGGATATAAAAGACCTGAGTCTGAAGAACTGAGAGTTCAGGGAAAGGGCTGGGAACTGAGGACAGTTTACAAAATAGGGAGAGGCAAGTCCTTGGTGGGATTTAAATATGAAGATAAGTGTTGCAAATTCCAAGTGTTGAAAAATCAGGAGCTAATGACAAAGGAGGAAAGGCGAAATGGGTAAGGGGAGACTCAAAGTGAATAGAATGCAAAAAGTAAAAGATTTTAGTTATGAAAAACCGGGGTCCTTTTATCAGGCAGGAATTATTTTAAAAACAAAATACTTCCGGTAATGGGCACTTGAAACAATAAATGAAATCAAAGCAACAGGTCAAGCTGTGTCAGAAAAAAGAAACATGGGCAGAATCTGAATGGCTTGCGCTATGGGCTAGAAGTCTAGTGAGACCATTCACAATGTCAGGAGCATCTCATTTCATCTTTCTCACTAGGCAGCAGTGAGTTGACATTAAAGTAGAAATTATTCCTTGTTAAATGCCTTGTTTAATGACTCAGCACATCTGATTTATATTCAGCTTTCTATCTTTTCAAGCAAACTAGAGGCCCCTTGTGATGCAGTGGTAATGTCCCTACTCTTGGACTAGGAGGCCTGGGTTCAGGTCCCACCTTCTCCAGAGGTGTTTAATAACATCTAAAAAGGTTGATTAGAAAAGGAGAATAAATTCGAAAAAGATTAAATAATCTAGATGTCCAGAAAACTCCACATGGAAACCAAAGTGATTTCTGCTTGCTGATTGCTCGAACTAACTTTTATGTTGAGTGTCAACAAAGTGCAGCTCAGGTCATGATCCATGTGAACAAGCCAGACCCAGCTCTTGTCCAAAGACATTGGCACCTCTCATTTGTGAAAAACCTTCACAACCTTCATGGCACCCCTCTGACACATTTCTGGCCACTCAGGAAGCACAGACCCATATTTCAGGGGACACTGGCATCTAGGATTAAATAAAGAGTGACAGGGGCCTAGCTGAACAATTGGACTGGGCTGAATCTTAGGGCTGCTCACTCGATCCTTTAGCATCCATTCACTTAATGCCTCGCTGAATGCTCAGAGTATACCTACCTTGCCATACATGTTAATGCATTCACGCAACTGGGCAGTATGCCTTACTGTTCAGTCAAGAGTCATATATCTTGCTGTGTGGCAGTGTGCTACATCAGTCACTCACCTGCACCATGTGCCAGCAGCTTACACAACAAACACACTGAGTGTGCAGCAAGTAGGCTGCCTTGTCTCACAGTCTCAGGAGAGTAGTCCTCACAGAAGTCAGTGGAGGTACGTGTCAGTCAGGGGGTCCCAGAGCAATATGTCAAGGACAGTAACCATGCCAGTCCAGGCCATGGTTCACTGTGTGGTCAAGGATTTCTGGGTCAGGGTTTTTTTTTTGCCTCTGCAGCCTGGAGAGTGGGTCACTGTTGCTCCTGTGGCTTTGTCGTGCCAGACAAGGGGAACTGATGCTAATGCAGTGGGACATGTACAGCCATCATTCAGGGATCTGGGCACTTCTCATCCAAGACTGTCTGTTTGGGTTGCTCAAGGGGTTTGGATCTTATTCGGTTTGTCAGATCCGTCCACTTGAAATAATGGGGTTGTGGGAATGGGGAAAAGGTGGCTTGTTGTTGCAGCAAAGAGACTTAGTGAATTATTTGTTTGCTGCGTGCTATGGGGGGAAAGGGGTGAAACAACTGTGAAGGGGCAACAGTGTCTGTGAAGGAGGAATGTGGTTGAACATAAGTCTTGATGGTGGATGGGTGCAGGAGCAAAGATAAAGTGAGTGTAGGGTCGTAGAGAGAAGGCTTTTACCCTGGAGCAGTGGAGAAGGTCATTGACCTTCTTGTGTCATTGCCAGCCATTCTTCTGGATGTGGTAAAGGTACTGAGCCTGGCAACCTCGGCTCAGACTGCCAGGATCTGGTTGGATGTTGGCTCCCTCTTCTGATCCTCCGGGAAGGGGCTAAACCTTTCTGCATCATGCCCTCCAGGAGGGTTCTCCAGTTCCGCGTCGGAGCATAGCGGTGCCACCTTCCCTTTCTCTGCCGTCTTTAGAGTCTGTCTTTCATACAGCAGGGCAGCTTCACATTGCCAGTGCTCATCTGGGTACACAGAGGCCTTCTAAAGCTGTGGCAGGCACAAGGGCAGCTGGTCTTTTGGCAGGTAGCAGTGGAACAGTAAGTTGTTTGGCAGTGACTCATGGTAATGTGGGGCTGGAATTGGATATTAGGAATGCCATAGGGTTGCGATAGGTAGTTAATAAGGAAAGTTTGTTAAGATCCAGCAATAAAACCCACGGTAGGTCTCATGGTAGAACCCTCCCAAAATCTCAACGCAACTCGGGCTTAGCCAAAGAAACATAAGATTCAGCCTATGGTTAGCATTTCAGATCAAGCGACCTTTCATCCAAACATGTGAGGAGAGATTACTCAAGAAATCTGTTTCTCTGCAAAGATTAGTTCTGGGTCAGACAGTTGGTAACTGGATAACAGAAATTTAAAATTGCCAGCCAACAATTTTAAAGTGAGAGGAGAGAGATTTAAAAAAAAACACAAGGGGCAAATGTTTTACACAGTTGGTGGTTCGAGTATAGAATGAACTTCCTGCGAAAGTGGTGGATGTGGGTACGATCACAACATTTAAAAGACATTTAAATAGTTACATGAGTAGAAAAGATTTGGAGGGATATGGGCCAGGAGCAGGCAGGTGGGACTGGTGTAGTTTGGGATTGTGTTTGGCATGGACTGGTTGGACCAAATGGTCTGATTCCGTGCTGTATGACTCTATTAGGGTAGGAGAATTTTAATTCTTGTTTTTTTTTTAATTTTTGTTTACACTCAAGAAAATCTCAAGATTCTTCAGGCATGGAATGGTCTAGAAGAAAAATTGGTAGGAGTCAATTCCATTTTGGCATTTAAATTGGTTCTTGATAAATGTTGCTCTTTTAGGAAGCCTTCTGTTCTGCAATATTTATTCTTTAATTTATTTGTGAATTGAGATCATTTTAGGATGATGAAAGGCAAATGTTTGAGATGTGAGAAGCAGTACCTTTAGAGGTTTTACAGATATCCGTGGATCACAAACATTACCTCAGCAAGATTAGAGTTTTAATTGACTTAGATTGCAATGAGATGCATTTTCTTTATAATGCATTTATGAGCTATGTAAAATTATTTAACGAACTGAAGGCAAATTCACTAACTGCCAAGGTAAGACTTAATCTCGTGTCTTTGCATCATTACTAATCCATGAGCATGATCACAATGCCATTGTTCTTGTGATAAAAAATATTAGTCGACTCCATTCATCTGGAGTAGCATAATCTGCCGCATTTAATTCTGACAATTCTGAAAATCTTCTACAAATAGCACATAAAAACCATTATCAGTATATATGCATTTTTAGAAATGGTACAATAGTTATAAATAAGTCAATGATTTAATGGATGCTTTGTGGCTCTTTCCCGTCAAGCGAAGTAAGACAGAGATTTTCTTAAAAGGAAGAGATGTCTCATTAACTTAAAACATTTTCTCAGATATATTTTGGCTTTATTTAGTTTCAAACTTGACTGAAGGTCTGCACACAAAGCAGAAACTCAAGCATTAACAAAAGTAGCTATATTTTATTTAAAAGCATCTCCCTCAAAACAAGTCAAATAATGCACGCAAGTTCCATTCAGAAGTTCAAAGCAATATCATAGAATTGTAGGAACCCTACAGTATAGTAGCAGGCCATTCAGCCCATTGAGTCCCCATCCACTCTCCAAACAGCAATCCAGACCGACCCCTCCTAGCCTATCCCTGTAATCTTGCATTTTCCATGGCTAATCCACTTCACCTGCACATCCCAAACTCTGTGGCCCGTATGTCTAACCTGCATATCTTTTAACTGTGGGGGGAAACCAGAGCACCCAGAGGAAACCCATGCAATTATAGCATGTGAATAAGCAACTCTGATTGAATTATGTTACCGTAAGGGCCAATTTAATATTTGCATGTTTACAACTGTGGTCATATAGTGTGTGATTGCCATGCTAATTGGGAACTTCTTCCACAACTGGTGGTCACTGCAGGAGGGTACCATCTCTTCTCAAACTGACATTTTGATTTCATTTAATTAAGTTTGCATTGAAGTTTTAAATTGGATTATTATCCATTTAAGAGGTTGTCACTAGGTAGCTTTGTTTAAAGATTAAATTTGTTCTGTTGCTTTTTATTGATCACTTAAAATAATATAAGGCAAAATCTACACTGAAGAGAAAGAATATAACTTGCCTTTCTACAGCACTCTCTACAAGCTCAAGGTATCCTTTTTCAAAGCTAATACAGGTTTACTGTCTCAAATCAGCTAGCCAAAACTGGGGCTGTCCAAAAACCAAACCTTTTTGATTTTTATTTTCATTTTAAGCAAATTGCACTGATCTAGGGAAATGGAAAAAAAACAAGAAATTGGGATTATATTGAATGTGCAAAAGATTCATTACTGTCAGCAGCAACGTGACCATTAACCTTAAAGTGCTTTGCAATCATTTCAGTTGGTTTTCCTGTGCACCCTATTCACTAGATTGAGGTATTTCGATTTGCATTAAAATGTTCAGTTTTTTTTTCTGAAAACCAGCAAAATCCGTACAGCCTCTGGCATTGCTGGTTTTGAGTTTGTGTGCATGTAAAAGAAATTTTAAATTGTAGTCCCTGTTATAATGTGGGAGTTAGTGCAGTGAACAATGTCTCCACAACACCAGTATGCTAATAACTAGATCACTTGTTTTATTAATATTGCTTGAAGAATAACCGTTGAGCAGATCCATGTGGAATAGCCATTGGGCAGCATGGTGGTTCAATGGTTAGCACTGCTGCCTCACAGAACCAGGAACCCAGGTTTGATTCCAGTCTCAGGCAACTGCCTGTACGGAGTTTACACTTTCTCCCCATGTCTGTGTGGGTTTCCTTTGGGTGCTGTGGTTTCCTCCCACAGTCCAAAGATGTGCAGGTTAGGTAGATTGGCTATGCTATATTGCACATAGTGTCCAGGGTTATGTAGACTAAGTTTGTTAGCCATAGGGAATGCATGGTTACAGGAATAGGGTAAGGGGGTGGATCTATGACAGACGCTTGTCAGAAGGTCGGTATGGGCTGATTGGCCTGCTTCCACCCTGTCGGGATTCTATGAGAACTCTTTACCTCCTCTTCAAGTAGTGCTGATGGACCTTTCAGGGTCACCTGACAGGGCATCAATTTTAGTATCTCACGCAAAAGACAGCATTTTTGAGAGTGAGGCACTCCCACATTCCTGCAGTGGAGCATCAGTATTTGTTATCTGTATTTTTAACCAACATGATCTGACACACCTCAGGAGCAGATGGGACTTGAACATAGTTATTCTGGACTGGACGTTGGGACATTGCCACTGTGCCACAAGACCCTTATTAATTTGACATTCCAAATTAATAATTTGTATTAAAGTTCCACCAGTGTCCACAGTGGGCTTTGAATCAGGGAAAGGGCCTGACTTCTGACTTGGTAGGACAGTGAAATGATCACTGTGCCACCACCTTCTTGCGAGTCTTGAGTTTGCACTGAGGATCCTGCACAAGGATCGACGGGTTTATGATTCAGAGGCACGTGAATGGGGACTGATACATGAGGACAAAGAACAGGAACTGTTATTTATTATTTTCTTTGTGAAGACTTTCCAGTCTATTGTTATGGCAACAATGTCACTGCACTTACAATTTGGCAAGTCAACCGTTACATGTGTCCCAAAGATGTTTGAGTAAAAGTTGTATGCTCTTGTCTTTGTGGCTCAACTGATATTATGTCTGAGCAATGATTTTCTGTTCATCTTTAGAAAGAAGATGTGTTGAAATTGGGATCTGGTGAGTTCACAAGATACATAATAATTAATTCTAAAACAGACTTAATTTTCTTTCACCTCAACATCTGGAGGATTGTCAGGAAACAATAACTTTATTTCCCTTCATCTCATCTTTGAAGATCTTCTTTGAGGATCACCTTTTATATCTGCTTCACTTATATATCGGAGACTCTCTTACTTGTAAATAGCATTAGTCCTGTAAAACAGATGAAGAGTGTCTTGCTATAAAACCTTCAACTTATTTTATGATTGGGCTTAATAAAGAATTCTACAACGTGTTCACCTCATAGTGTTTATGCTTAACTTTTACAGGAGGCGCAAATGTAATATTTAGATTATCCTTTTGGACAAGTTGTTCCTATAGTAAGAAGAATTCCTTATTGGGGAAAAAAATTGGAGGCACAACAGAAGGACCACGGTTGAGAGTTTAATGACCACCAAATCCCAGCAGCACAGGACCACAATCTGCCGAACAGTCGGAGCTTTGACCCATTCAAAGACCTACTCAGAAAAGCATCAGCATTAGCCTCTGGACTGCTATGTAAAGAAACTTTAAAACAAAACATTAGATGTACAAAACAAAATTTTGTTTTGCAGCTAAAACAAAACACGTCTCTGCACTTAAGATATTTGACTTTCAAAACAGTTTAGGAAATGTGCTTGACAGAAATAGTAGCTTTAGTCAATTTTTTTTTACCTCTGGAGATTTAGGATTCACATGAAGCTTGGGGAAAAGGCATGATGGCTGCTACAGATTTGAGAAACATGTCAAAGAAGGTCGTGGCGGTTTAGTTGTGAAGGATTAGACTAAGTTAGTCTCTATCCTCTAGAGTATAAGCATTAAACCACAGGGCTAAACTGGCTGAAATTCAACAAACAGATCAGTTTGCACTCTAAGGGCCCCAGGATCTACAGTTGACGCACCATCCGTTTAACTTCTGCTGTTTTGATGTTTTGTGTGTGGAGGCAATTGCAGAACCCCAAAGTGTCTGTAGCCGTTAATGGCACCTGGAAAAGTCTACCAGTTTTGCACTTGTCGGAAGACCTAGTCTTAAAAATGCATATCTTCTCTGTAACATAACAATAAAAATTAAAAAGGTGTGATTCTCCTGTCGTTCATAATCTGGAAATAATGTAGCAAATTGTAAGCTTTCAGCTAAACAAATGTGAACACCCTCGCTCGCAAGTTCACAGAAAAATTAGAAACAAAATCAGATGTAACATCAATTTAGTTCAATATTTGCAAGTTTAATTAGTTCAGTCATGCTGTTTCTAAATGTGCATTTAACCTCTGTTAATCATTGACCATGAATTAATATTACATTAAATGGGGACAATCAAATTTTAGAATTATTTTGTATTATGTATGTAAGGTAGCAGGCCAGAGGGAAGCTAGACGTTACAGGAGACTGCAGATGAAAGTATTTGATAGGTGCCATATGCTTCACCAAGGGAAATTGGCTCTGTTCCAGCCTCTGACGGCAATTGATTGACATCAGCAATTCAGTTGTAAGTTTCGCAGCATAAGCTCCCACAGGTAGGGCTTAAGACACACTTCAGTTTCCAATGCCAAGACTGCAGAACTCTCTCACTAACAATGCTCAAGGCTAATAGCTCAAAATTAGAGAGGCATAGATTTCAGAGAAAGCATGCCACTAATTGACTAAAGCACCACTAATCACCAGCTGCACAGAGGCCCATTTTCTGAAACGCTGTCATAAATGAATTAACATATCTTGGCACTAATTCTTTTGAGAAGACGCTAAGATTTATTGCGTAATATTGTCCTTAAACGTAGAAGTACATCATTCAATAAGCTCTGTAAAATTTATTTTTATCTTTAAGACGTCAGGTTTTATTGACAGGAATGACGTAGCTAGTTAGTCATTTGGTGCTACGAGCCTCACATGGTGTCAACTCTAAATGCTCTTCCTCACTGAAATTCACATGATGCTCTCATTCAGTTCTGACATTTATGGTTACTTACAGCTATATGTTTCAGCCTGCGTTCTTCATTTATTTGTGAAATGTTATTTCCTGTGTGTTCTTTCTTATTACTGTAGAATTCCTGTGAAAAAAAACATAAATTAAGTAGGATCAGCAGTTCAGCAAATGTGAGTTATTTGCCTGTAAGTATTCTAACATTAGTGGAATATTCAATCTCATTCAGCATTCGCACTATGTCAAATTTACTGAAAAGACTATTGTATCCTGAATTTTTCATGTTTATGTTGATATCAGAAGAACATTGTCTCTTCAGCACAAAAACATAGAAAACAGAAGAAGGAATAGGCTATCTGGCCATTCATGCCTGCTCTGCTATTTAATATGTTCACGGCTGATCATCCAACTTGTACCCTGTTCCCTCTTTCTCCCCATTCCCTTTAGCCCTAAAACTATCTCTAACTCATTCTTGAAAACATTCAATATTTTGGCCTCAACCGCTTTCTGCGGTAATGAATTCCACAGACTCTTTACTCTCTGCATAAAGATTTTGCCTCATCTTTATCTTAAATGGCCTACCCTATATCTTTAGACCATAATGCCTAGCTCTAGACTTCCCAGTCATTTTGGTCAATCATATTTATTAATAATATTAATTGTAATAATACCAAATATCAATACTAATTATTGGTCAGCAATTATACACAAATTGGGGGATTAGTTATGATGTATTGTTTTATGTCTAGGATTTATTATTTAGAACCTGCATTAGTTGATGTCCGTAACTGACTCGGAGAAACTTATTTTTTAACCAACTACAGGACTCAGCAGAAATAATTCAGTACTGGGGGGAGGTGCAGGAATGAAAAAAGACTGGGTAAATACAGATTATTCATAAACACTATTTAATTAATATGAAAAGCTATCAATGCTATCAAAGGTTAATCAATGATAATTTTAACAACGTTGGTCCCCAATGTACATTGGCAGAATCTAATTGTGATCTTGACAACACATTATACTTTGCAGTGTTCCATTTAGTAACAGTAGAACAAATGCTAAAGGTTATATTACAGGTTTAGTGAATGCAAGCTCAAAGTCTGAGTATTGTGCATTACTGATGGGCCTTCAGCATTAAGATTGTTTCTTGGCAACATGAACAGGGTGCTATATGCCCTTGCCTTGAATAGCAGGTCAGTTGTGGTATTGGATGGAGTGCAGTCCTTCTTTGATGTGTTGAATCATCTCTGGGATGTGTTTGCACTGAGTCATCATCAGTGCCTTTTGATGTCATACTCCTCATCAACCTAATTTAGTGCAACTGGCTGCATTGTAACTTTCCCTATTGACTGTTATATTGCACTTGGCGCATAACATTATAGAAAGTGACTGGTGCTTAAATTACTGCTCAGGATTTAACTGGACAGCTGGAGGGTACCGCCACCCTCCCCAACCAGTTGGAAGACTGCCCATGCAATTCACACCCTGAAGGGTGGGCATCCTAATCTCAAGAAGCTGCCAGTGAATCAGATGTTGGCTGCTCCGATACCAGGAGCAGTTGTTTCCTTCCTGCATCTCCTCAAATGCTGGGTTCCTTCACTCGGCACTGGGTGCCTGTCAAAGAGGGAACACTATGAGGCTGCAGACAAACCCCACAAGAGTGCCTGGGTAGCCTCGAGGAGCCACGGAATACCCACCCGAATCCATGAGTGCCACCAATCCCAGTGTGCTTTAGGGATAACTGGTGTCTTGCATCTCATTAGTGAGCCTAATTTGTATCTTGCTGGAAACTGCATGCTAATAACCCTGCTATTCTTTCTGAGCCCTCACTATCATGCTGACTTTGCAAGCTCAACAAAATCTCATGTATCATATTCACTGCAAGAGAGTTGGAGCAGGTAGCCTGAGGTGACTGTTGGGAACAGGAACAGGCTGCAAGACCACAATAGCAGGCAGCCCTGGATTGGGGTCAAGCCCATATGAGGACAGTAAGCCCAGCATGGCCAGGTGCTCATGGACTGTGATGTTGTACTGTTAACAGTGTTTCTTTGTTCTTCCATTTTTTTTCAGTAAGAAAGTCTGTAATGCTGAATGTCGCAACTTTGTCTTCTTCATTTTTATGCTTTGTACTGAGGATGGTACTGTAAGTGACGACTTGTAAACTTTTCGCTGTACTCGTGTGAGTGCATGTGACAACAAACCTATTCAATTCAATTCTCTGAGCCAGGGTTTGCTCAGAAGCACACAACTAATGGCAACATTTCAGGTTTTTCAAAATGACTGCATTGATGGGATATGGGTGTCAGTGATAAGGCTGGCATCTGCTTCCTCTGAACTGACTGGCTTGCTGGACCACCCCAGAGAGCTGATAAGAGTCAACCATATAACCATACACCTGGAGACATATGTAGCTCAGAATGACAAATTACAGGGCCCATTTGCTGAACAAATAGTTTTAGATAACAATTCATGATATTTGTATTTAAGTATCAAACTTACATCATGTTCACTGCCATGATAAGATTTGAACCCGCATCCAGTGTATATTCCTGGGCCTTTGGATTACAAGCTCAGTGATATTGCCACTATGCGACAATCTTCCCCTTTCCCAAATCACATGGCCCCTCTTTCCCAACACTGCCAGGTCACAGAGTTATTGTTTCATGTCAGACCACCCGCTGCCAGTGAATGGGATTCCTGTGATCTAACCTTCATTCCCAAACCTTATTAGGGACAGTTCCCCAAGTTCTGGAAACTAGATTTGGATAGTCCTGCCATTCTCTCTGACCATTCACCACCTTGCCCACCTGGGAAATCTCATCCATGTGTACACCCTGCTTCTTACAGCTCTAGAAGTGGGTAACCACTCATCCAAAGACCTCCTCAGTGTGGACATTAACCTGCTCCAGTAACTTGACTGCTTGTGGGAAATTCAAAAGTAAATGCAGTATTGCATGCCAGGGAAATTCCAGCCCAACCTCCTCATGACGATTTTCTCAGACATTGAAGAATCAAACCATCTGTTTTGGGGAGATGGTGAATGAGGGAAGAATGTGGACCAGGACATCAGAGGATTTCCCTTCTCCTTGCGAATAGTGAAGAGTTGGTCTTATTGAGACATGTAAAGAGAATACATGATAAGTGGAAGCTGCAGGGAGGTTTCACCTTGAGTTTAACACTATGGGAGACAGTTTGAAAGGTTAGGTGGCTCTCAGTTAGGACAGAGTTAGTGTAATTGTTTGATTCTCAAAGCGTTGTTAGTCTCGGAACTCTCATTCCCAAGGGCAACAGTGCAATGTCACTGTACATCTTCAAGATTGAGTGAGATTTTGATGAAAAAGGGAGTCAAAAGTCATGTGAGGCATTTGGAAAACCAGAATCAAGGCCACAATCAGATCAATCATGTTTATTAAATAATAGATCAGGTGCATGGGGCTAAATGGTCTATTCTTGCTTTGACTTTTTGTAATGTGTGTGAACCATACCACATAAGTTGATTGATTGACTATTGAAGGAAGCCTGCTGTGGAGTTAGTAACTTTAGATATGTTTAAAGGACTTGGCAAACTCTAAATGCCATAATAAAGCAGCATACAATGTAGATCGATTTAAAGTACATTTTCATGGAATTATTCTGTATTGCATGATTCTACAATTCTATGATATAGCTCTGTACTTAAAAGGCAAGTGAACAATAAATTGACCAGCACTGTGTAAGCATTCCTGCATATTATAGTACTTTATCCAGTGGAGAAAATGATCTATTGAATTCAATATTAGCAGGAAATTGATTTCAATTCATTATCTGGATATTGTGCTTTGAGTCTTTCACTATTTAAAGATTTGTTTATGCTTTGACAAAAGTGCTGAATAGATACCAGGCATCTTTGCTTGAAATGCCACCGAGGCTGTGAGAAGCGAATAAGACCAAAAGTCGTAGGAGCAGAAATTAGGCCATTCAGCCCATCAAGTCTGCTTCATTATTTAATCATGGCAGATAGGTTTCTCAACTCCACTCTCCCACTTTCTTCCTGAAACCCTTGATCCCCTTGATTCTCAAAAAACTATCTATCTCAGGCTTAAATATATTCTATAAACCTGGCCTCCACAGTCTTCTGTGACAATGAATTCCATAGATTCACCACTCTCTGGCTGAAGAAGATTCTCCTTATCTCTTTTCTAAAGGGTCTTCCCTTTACTCTCAGGCTATTCCCTTGGTCCTAGTCTCTCCTACCAATGGAAACATCTTCCCAACGTCTACTTCATCCAGGCCATTCAATGTACTGTATGTTTCAATTAGATCTCCCCCCCTCACCCCAATCTTTCTAAAATCCATTGACTATAAACCTAGAGGCCTCAAAGGTTCCTTATATGTTAAACTTTTCATTCCTGGGACCATTCTTGTGAACATCCTCTGAACATACTTCAGGCCCAGTACATCCTTCCTGAAATATGAGGCCCAAAGCTGCGCACGATACTCCAAATATGAAGTGACCAGAGCCTTTTACAGCCTCAGAAGTACCTTCCTACTTTTATATTCAAATTCTGTCAAAATAACTGCTTTCTGTCAGACAGCCAAGCTTCTATCCATGCTAGGACTTTGCCTCTGACACCATGGGTCCTTATCTTACACTGTAGCCTCCTGTGAGGTACCTTTGTCAAAGACCTTCTTGAGAATCAGGTAAATAACATCCTTGGTCTAACCTGCTCATTACTTCCTCAAAGAATTCTCGCAGATTCATCAGGCATGACCTCCCCCTGATGAAACCATGCTGACTTTGCCCTATTTTACTATACACTTCCAAGTATTCAGAATCCTTCACAAAGGATTCCAGGATCTTACCCATGGCCAAAGTTAGACTAATCAAAATTTTCTTTTGCATTACTCCTTATTTAAACAGGGATGTCATGTTAGCAATTTTCCAGTCCTCTGGGACCCACCCCTGATTCTAGCAATTCCTGAAAGATCACCACTAATGCCTCCACTATCTCTTCAGCTATCTCCCTTCAAACTCTGGAGTGTAGTCCATCTGAGCCAGGTGATTTATCCAACTTCAGGCCATTCAAATTTTCTAGCACCTTCTCCTTGGTGATGGCAGCCATACTCAGCTCTGCCCCCTCACACTCTTGAATTTTTGGGATATTACTCATGTCTTTCACCATGAAAACGGACACAAAGTAATTGTGCAGTTCCTCAGTCATTTCCTTATTCCCCACTACTATCTCTCCAGTGTCATTTTCCAGTGGCCCAATGCCCACTTCTACCATTCTTTTTCCCTTTTTATATCTAAAGAAACTCTTACAGTCTTCCTTTATATTATTGGCTAGCTAACCCTCATATTTAATCTTCTCCCTCCTTATTTCTTTTGTTGCTCTTTGTTGGTCTTTACAAGATTCCCAATTCTCTGGTTTCCCACTGCCCTTCACTACATTATAGGTTTTCTCTTTTGCTTTTATGCTATCCCTAACTTTCTAGTCAGCCATGGTTGCTTTATCCTCTCTGTACCATGCTTCTTTTTCCTTTGGATGAATCTCTACTGTATCTCCTGAATTACTCCCAGAAACTCCTGCCATTGCTGTTCCACTGTTGTTCCTGGTTGGCTCCTCTCCCAGTCAATTCGACCCAGCTCCTCCCTCATGCCTCTGTACTTGCCTTTTTTCAGCTGTAATACCATTACCTCTAATTCTATCTTCACCCTTTCAAATTGCAGAGTAAATTCAATCATATATGATGACTGCCTCCTAAAGATTTCTTCACCTGAAGCTCCCTTATCAAGTCTGCCTCATTGCACAACACTAAATCCAGGATTGCCTGTTCCATAGTGGACTCCAACACAAGATGCTCCAAAAAAGCCATCGCATAGACATTCAAAAATTCCTTATCTTGCAATCCACTAACAAATTGATTTTCCCAATCCACCTGCATATTAAAATCCCCTGTGATCACTGTAACTTTGCCATTCCTGCACATCCTTTCTATCTCCTGGTGTATATTGCACCCCAGCTCCTGACTACTATTTTAGGCCTTTATATAATTCCAACTTTTTTTTTTACCTTTGCGGTTCCTCAATTCTACCCACACAGATTCCAGACAATTTGACCCGACTTCATTGTTGGCCTTGTTGGTAAGGGAGGATATTCAGTCCCTTGCGCGGGGGGACCTAGAGTCAGGGGATGTAGAGTCAGTGTGGATAGAGCTTCGAAACACTAAGGGTAAAAAGACCCTCATGGGAGTCATCTACAGGCCCCCAAACAGTAGTCTGGATGTCGGATGTAAGTTGAATCAGGAGCTGAAATTGGCTTGTCGCAAAGATGTTACTACAGTTGTTATGGGGGATTTTAACATGCAGGTAGACTGGGAGAATCAGGATGGTATCGGGCCTCAAGAAAGAGACTTTGTGGAGTGCCTTAGAGATGGATTTTTAGAGCAGCTGGTGCTGGAGCCGACCAGGGATAAGGCAATTCTGGATCTGGTATTGTGTAACGAACCTGAATTGGTCAGTGACCTCGAAGTGAAGGAGCCATTGGGAAGTAGTGACCATAATACAATAAGCTTCAATCTGCAATTTGAGAGGGAGTGGGTACAATCGGAAGTGACAATATTTCAGTTGAATAAAGGGAAATATGGAGCTATGAGGGAGCAACTGGCCAAAGTTCAATGGTGCAATACCTTAACAGGGAAGATCGTGGAGGAACAATGGCGGATATTTCTGTGTATAATGCAGAAGTTGCAGGATCAGTTCATTCCTAAAAGGAAGAAAGATCCCAGGAGGAGACATGGGCGGCCGTGGCTGACGAGGGAAGTAAAGAAACATATAAAGTTAAAAGAGAAAAAGTATAACTTAGCGAAGATAAGTGGGAAAACTGAGGACTGGGAAGCTTTTAAAGAACGACAGAGGATTAGTAAGAAGGAAATACGCAGAGAAAAAATGAGGTACGAAGGTAAACTGGCCAAGAATATAAAGGAGGATAGTAAAAGCTTTTTTAGGTATGTCCAAGGCAAAAAAATGGTTAGGACAAAAATTGGGCCCTTGAAGACAGAAACAGGGGAATATATTACTGGGAACAAAGAAATGGCAGAGGAATTAAATGGGTACTTCAGATCTGTGTTCACTGGGGAAGACACAAGCAATCTCCCTGAGGTAACAGTGGCTGAAGGACCTGAACTTAAGGGAATTTATATTTGCCAGGATTTGGTGTTGGAGAGACTGTTAGGTCTGAAGGTTGATAAGTCTCCGGGACCTGATGGCCTGCATCCCAGGGTACTGAAGGAGGTGGCTCGGGAAATCGTGGATGCGCTGGTGATTATTTTCCAGAGTTCAATAGAATCGGGGTCGGTTCCTGAGGATTGGAGGGTGGCTAATGTTGTGCCACTTTTTAAGAAGGGTGGGCGGGAAAAAGCAGGAAATTATAGACCAGTTAGTCTGACCTCAGTGGTGGGAAAGATGCTGGAGTCTATTATAAAGGATGAAATTGCGGCACATCTGGATAATAGTAACAGGATAGGACAGAGTCAGCATGGATTTATGATGGGGAAATCATGCTTGACTAATCTTCTTGAATTTTTTGAGGATGTAACTCGGAAGATGGACGAGGGAGATCCAGTGGATGTAGTGTACCTGGACTTTCAGAAAGCTTTTGATAAAGTCCCACACAAGAGGTTAGTGAGTAAAATTAGGGCACACGGTATTGGGGGCAAAGTACTAGATTGGATAGAGAATTGGTTGGCTAATAGGAAACAAAGGGTAGTGATTAACGGCTCCATTTCAGAATGGCAGGCAGTGACCAGTGGGGTACCGCAGGGATCCGTGCTGGGACAGCAGCTTTTTACAATATATGTTAATGATATAGAAGATGGTATCAGCAATAACATTAGCAAATTTGCTGATGATACAAAGCTGGGTGGCAGGGTGAAATGTGATGAGGATGTTAGGAGATTACAGGGTGACCTGGACAAGTTGGGTGAGTGGGCAGATGCATGGCAGATGCAGTTTAATGTGGATAAATGTATGGTTATCCACTTTGGTGGCAAGAACAGGAAGGCAGATTACTACCTCAATGGTATCAAATTAGGTAAAGGGGCTGTTCAGAGAGATCTGGGTGTTCTTGTCCACCAGTCAATGAAGGCAAGCATGCAGGTACAGCAGGTCGTGAAGAAGGCTAATAGCATGCTAGCCTTCATAACAAGAGGGATTGAGTATAGAAGCAAAGAGGTGCTTCTGCAGCTGTACAGGGCCCTGGTGAGACCACACCTGGCGTACTGTGTACAGATCTGGTCTCCAAATTTGAGGAAAGACATTCTGGCTATTGAGGGAGTGCAGCGTAGGTTCACGAGGTCAATTCCTGGAATGGCAGGATTGCCTTACACGGAAAGACTGAAGCGACTGGGCTTGTATACCCTTGAGTTTAGAAGACTGAGAGGGGATCTGATTGAAACGTATAGGATTATGAAAGGATTGGACACTCTGGCAGGAGGAAACATATTTCCGCTGATGGGGGAGTGCCGAACCAGAGGACACAACTTAAAAATACGGGGTAGACCATTTAGGACAGAGATGAGGAGAAACTACTTCACCCAGAGAGTGGTGGCTGTGTGGAATGCTCTGCCCCAGAGGGCAGTGGAGGCCCAGTCTCTGGATTCATTTAAGAAAGAATTGGATAGAGCTCTTAAAGATAGTGGAGTCAAGGGTTATGGAGATAAGGCTGGAACAGGATACTGATTGGGAATGATCAGCCATGATCATATTGAATGGCGGTGCAGGCTCGAAGGGCTGAATGGCCTACTCCTGCATCTATTGTCTATTGTCTATTGTCTATTTCTTGCAATGGATTTAATTTTATTTCTTATGCCCGAAACATCGATTCTCCTGTTCCTCCGATGCTGCCTACTCTGCTGTGCATTTCCAGCACCACACTCTGGACTCTATTCTCCAGCATGTGCAGTCCTCACTTTCTCCTTGTTGATTTCTACCCCACCCTCTCTGCCCACCTGCCCATTTTTTCGATAGGATGTATAGTAGATAGCTATAAGTCTGGCTAGATAACTTCAAAGACTTTAGGGGAATTAGGGATAGGCAAAAAATGGAATCCTTTCATCTGGAATTTAAATATTTTGTGAACAATTGACTAAGAATCATAGAGTCACAGGGATCTAATGCACAGAGATATACCGTTTGGCCCAAATTGGTCGATGCCGACTAAAATGTCCATCCACGCTAACCCCACTTTCTTGCACTTGGCCCATATCCTTCTAAACCTTTCCTATCCATGTATTTGTCCAAATGTCTTTTAAGTGTTGTTAATATACCCGCCTCAACCACATCTGCTGACAGTTTATTCCACATACATACCACTCTCTGTGTAAAAACGTTGCCCCTCGGGTTCCCTTTTATTCTTTTCCCACTCGCATTAAACTGTTGCCCTCTCATTTCAATTCCCCAGTCCTGGGAAAAAGGCTGAGTGCATTCACTCTGTCATAACGATACACACTTCTGAAAGTGGAGTCGCAGGTAGATAGGATAATGAAGAAGGCGTTTGGTTTGCTTTCCTTTATTGGTCATAATATTGAGTACAGGTGTTGGGAGGTCATGTTGTGGCTGTACAGTTCAGGCCACTGTTGGAATATTGTGTGCAATTCTGGTCTCCTTCCTATCGGAAAGATGTTGTGAAATTTGAAAGGGTTCAGAAAAGATTTACAAGGATGTTGCCAGGGTTGGAGGATTTGAGCTATAGGGAGAGGCTGAACAGGTTGGGGCTGTTTTCCCTGGAGTGTCAGAGGCTGAGGGGTGACCTTATAGAGGTTTACAAAATTATGAAGAGCATGGACAGGATAAATAAACAAAGTCTTTTCCCTGGGGTCAGGGAGTCCAAAACTAGAGGACATAGGTTTAGGGTGAGAGCGAAAAGATATAAAAGAGACCTAAGGGGCAACTTTTTCACACAGAGGGTGGGACATGTATGGAATGAGCTGCCAGTGGAAGTGGCAGAAGCTGGTACAATTGGAACATTTAAGAGGCATTTGGATGGGTTTATGAATAGGAAGGGTTTGGAGGGATATGGGCCGGGTGCTGGCAGGTGGGACTAGATTGGGTTGGGATACCTGATCGGCATTAACGGGTTGGACTGAAGCATCTGTTTCCATGCTGTATATCTCTACAACTCTATGACTCTAAGAACATCCCTCAGCCTCCTATGCCCTAAAGAATAAAGTCCTAGCTTGTCCAATCTCCTTCTATAATTCAGACCCTTGAGTCCTGGCAACATTCTTGTAAATTTCATCTGCACTCTTTCCAGTTTAATGACATCCTTGCTATAGCAAGGAGACGAAAACTGAACATAATACTCCAAGTGCGGCCTCACCAATGTTCTGTACAACTGCAGCATAACTTCCTAACCTCTACACTCAATGCCCTGACTGATGAAGGCCAGTGTGCCAAAAGCCTCCTTCACTGTCCTCTCTACCTGTGACTCTCAGTATTGTTATTTCAGACAGCTTTTGACAATATGCCACACATTTGGTTCATTAATAAGATGAGTCCACGATGCTCAAGGTAGCATATTCAAATGAATAATGCATTGACTAACTGATAGAAAACAAAGGATTGGGATAAGGGGGGAGATTTTTTGGATGGCAACCTGTAGCTAGTCAAGTGCCATAGGTTTCAGTGTTGGAACGACAATTATTTGCAATATATATTGATGACATTTATGAGGAAATTGAATGAACTACAGTAGCCAAGTTTGTGATGTCATAAAAATAGGTTGGGAAGCAAGTGGTGAGGAAGACAGAGACAGAGGAAGACAGAGTCAACAAAGGGATATGGACAGGTGAAGCAAGCGGGCAAAAATCTTGCTGATGGCATATAACATTAGAAAATATAAGTTTATGCACTTTGGCAGGAGGAATAGAGGAGCTGAATATTATTTAAATGGAGAAAGACTGTAGAAAGCTAAAAAAACAGCGAGGTTTTGGAGTCCTTGTCCATGAATTCCAAACAGCTAGGATCCAAGTTCATTGGGCATTAGGGATGCCAAATGGAATGTTGGCCTTTATTTCAAAGGTAATGGAGTATAAAAGTACGAAGGTCTTATTAAAACCATACAAGGCCACAGCTAGATTACTGAGAACAATTTTGGGCCCCTTATTTAAGGAAATACATACTGCCATTGGAGGCAGTCCAGTAGAGGTTCACTAGGCTGGTACCAGGAATGGAGGAACTGTCTTATTAGGAGAGGTTGCACTGGTTGGATCTGTACCCCTTGGAATTTAAAAGAATGAGAGGTGCCCTAATTAGAACATAGCAAATACTTAGGGGATTGACTTTCCCTTTGTCAGAGAGACGAGGACTAATCTCAGAATAAAGGTTCTGGATTAGTGGTGCTGGAAGAGCACAGCAGTTCAGGCAGCATCCAAGGAGCTTCGAAATCGACGTTTCGGGCAAAAGCCCTTCATCAGGAATAAAGGCAGTGAACCTGAAGCGTGGAGAGATAAGCTAGAGGAGGGTGGGGGTGGGGAGAAAGTAGCATAGAGTACAATGGGTGAGTGGGGGAGGGGATAAAGGTGATAGGTCAGGGAGGAGAAAGTGGAGTGGATAGGTGGAAAAGGAGATAGGCAGGTAGGACAAGTCCGGACAAGTCATGGGGACAGTTACTGAGCTGGAAGTTTAGAACTAGGGTGAGGTGGGGGAAGAGGAAATGAGGAAACTGTTGAAGTCCACATTGATGCCCTGGGGTTGAAGTGTTCCGAGGCGGAAGATGAGGCGTTCTTCCTCTAGACGTCTGGTGGTGAGGGAGCGGCGGTGAAGGAGGCCCAGGACCTCCATGTCCTCGGCAGAGTGGGAGGGGGAGTTGAAATATTGGGCCACGGGGCGGTGTGGTTGATTGGTGCGGGTGTCCCGGAGATGTTCCCTAAAGCGCTCTGCTAGGAGGCGCCCAGTCTCCCCATTGTAGAGGAGACCGCATCAATAAAGGGTCACACATTTAAGACAGAGATTAGGAAAAATTTCTTCTCTCAGAGGACAATGAATCTGTGGAATTCTTTACTACAGAGGGCTGTTGAGGCTGGGTTATTAAGTATCTTCAAAGCTAAGACAGACAGATTTTTAATCGGTAAGGGAATCAAGGATTATCGTGAAAATTCTCATAAGTAGAATTGAGAATTGTCAGATCATTCAATGGCAGACCAGACCCAATGGGCTCAATGGCCTATTTCTAGTTCTGTGTCTGATGATTGCAAGGTTTGATGCACAGTTGACCTTGGGTGAATGCTTATGGAGGAGTCAAGTATGATGGAAGATGTCTAGATTAGAGTGGTTCTGGAGAAGTACAGCTGGTCAGGCAGCAGGGAAATCAATGTTTCAGGCAAAACGAATGGAAGATGGATAGGTGCGTGGAGTGGACCTCGAGATGGGTACAGGGTGAGGATTGGGTCCTTAGAGGACTTAGAGAATTGGGTCAATGTCCCAGTGAACAGAAATAAAATTTATAATCTGTTAACTATGGTGTCTGCCCACCTCAGTTCTCTTCTGGAGACAGATGCATGGGGGTGGTATCCTCAAATTCAACCCAGGCCTCGAGTCTGGATGGTAAGGTTCCATGTTAGTGGCTGACTTTCAGAAGTTGCAAATACGACATTACAAACTAGCAGTCTTGCAGTCCCTGCCTTGAATGGGAAAATCCCACCCAAGAGTTTTATAATACCATAAAAACATAAGACAATTTAAAAAAAGGAACTGGAGTAGACCATTCAGCCCCTCAAACCTACTCCACCATTCAATAAAATAATGGCTGGCCCAACATTCTTCATGTCCACTTTCCCACCTTTTCCCCCTAACCATTGATTCCCCTACTGGTCAAGAACCCATCTGTCTCAGCTGTAAATATACTCAAGGACTCTGCCCCCACAGCTAATTGGGGCAGGAGTTCCAAAGACTCAACACACTGAGAGAAGAAATTCCTCCTCATCTCAGTCTTAAATTGATGTCCCGTAACTCTGAGGTTATGCCTTCTGGTCCAACACTCTCCAATGATGGGAAACATCCTCTCAGCATTTATTCCCTTAAGCATCTTGAGAAACCCAGTCCCCAAGCCCTGTAGGAATCCTGATGGTTTCAATGAGATCACTTCTCATTCTTCTAAACTCTGGTGAGTAGAGTCCCAACCTGTTTAACCTTTGCTCATAAGACAATTCCTCCATACTAAGTATCATCCTAGTGAACCTTCTCTGAACTGCCTCCAATGAAATGATCCCTATCCTTAAATAAGGGGACCAAAACTGCTCCAGATGTGTTGCCAGTGTTATGGTCCAGGCAAGACCCACTTCAAAATATTTGAAGAAGGTAGCCTAGATCTTAACTTTTTTATTGTAAAGGCAGATGTGAAATGGATATTCTAGGTGTGATGCAGCTGATCAAACCACTCGGCTTTAAGCAAAGCAGAATTTATTTAACACTACAAGTTGAAACAAGAACAAAAGAAAGCGGAATTTAGAATAACTATTGGAAAAGTTAACCGGCCTGATATAGTAACTATTACTAATTAACAGTTCCAGAACAGCAACATCCCATAAACATACCCCATGGCAAAAAGATAAGTTCAAACACAGATTCTTACAGGCAGGAGGGCACAGCACTAAGAGAGCGATCTCAGAAGAAACTCAGAGGAATCCTTTACTGAAACTTGCAACTCCCCTGGACTCTCACATCTTGTGACTGTTACAAACCAACTAGAAAAAAACCTGGAGAAATGGCCAGTATTAAACTAGACCCTTTGGCACCTCTGCCTTTATGACCTCTCTTCAAAAAATACTATGGACAAAATAATCCTTTTAAAAGGGACAGCATCGTCACACCGGCACCTCGTACAGTTGCAGTACGACTTCCTTACTCTTATGCTCCAAGCCCCTTGAAATAAGAGCCAACACTCCATTAGAAATACAAAATGTGCTTTTTTCTAAAGTCATATTGGATTCAAACTGCTTCTGTCACAGATGCTGCCAAACCTGGTGAGGTTCTCCAGCATTTTCTGTTTTGATTGCCTTCAGTGCACTGCCTGTTTAATTGTGTCAGTTGTGGCTCAGTCAATACTGCTCTTACTGCTGACTGAGAGACTGTTGGATGAATTTTACTGCCACCCCGCCTCTATGTTTGAAGTTGGGGAGACTGCATAAAATAAAGCAGGTGGCCAACACACTGCCTTCCCACCCATTTCAGACTTATCCCCCATATTACAATGGGTTGGTAAAGTGATAGGCTGCCCGTCCACTCTGAGGCACTTAACTAATGTTGAAACAGAGGGACATAGGAATCAGGAGGAGAAGGAGACCATTTGACCCTTCATGTTTGCTGGACCATTCAGTAAAATCGTGGCTGATTGCCCTTCCACAGCTTCCCATAAACCTATCAAAAATCTACCTAATTCAGTTTTGATTAAATTTAACGTACAATTTGATCACCATCAGGAAAAGAGAATTCCACATTCCCATGACATTTTGAGACAAAAATACATTTGCCACTTCTTTGCTTGGATGTCTTCTTTGTAAAATGTCTTCTTAAGTTTTAGTGTCCCCCTAAGTGGAAGCATCCTCCCTGCGTCCACCTTTTCTAGTCTGCTCAAGGTCTTTTAGTTCCAATATAGCCACCTGTCTTTCTTCTTAACTCCATCAGAGATTGGCCCATATATTCAACCTTTCTTCTAACTAAGCCTCCATCCCCAGGAATGAATTGAGTGAATCTTCTCTGAACTGCTCTAACACCATTATGTATTTTCCAAATAAGGAAACCAAAACTCAAGACATGGTCTCACCAAAGCTCTGTTCAGCTGCAGTTAAAGTTCCCTGCTTTTATATTCTATTCCCCTTGCAACAAACAACAATTAAAACCTAATTTTAGGACCTTATTCTGTCTCTGCTGCTATAATATGTACAGTAGGGAAAGGCAGGAGGGAGTTGGTCAGCCTGACGTGATTCACTGTATGAGCCAAAGATTAGAAGTACCTTGTTTTGTAAGGGTTCACTATGCCAATTGAGGGCATTGCTCCTCTAAGATTATATTAAGTACCTTGTGCTTCCTTACACAGCCCCCTGAGTCCAGATACTCTTTCTGGGGTCTCCAGTCTCTGCCTGACCAAAATGGTCAGAACTAACCTTAAGTCTAAGGGACCTATTTAGCTCTTCCAGGAACTCCTTGTATTTCCAGCAGTGGCCACCATTCTAGTGTTGCTGGGGCTAGAGAGCCACAGGCCAATTAGATTGACTGAGAGCCCTCAAGCATGGTACTTCCAGTTAATGAGGGACGTAAGTCCCATTCGCAAGGTTGCCCCAGCTGGATCAATGTTTTTTTTGATTGGTTGTCCAAGACATATATCTCCTCTTTAAATTCCACACACGTGAGTTCAAAAGCCACTTCAGATATGCTAGCACGAAGTCTAAGCTGATTGTCTCATTGTGTGCTAACGAAGTTCGCATGAGGTGATAAAGTGACATTCTCTCTGCCCCTCACAGGTGAATGTATTAGATTTTCATTTACATTATATCATTCACAATTGCAGGGTGTTGCAAAGAGTTTTGAAGCCAGTTAAGTAATTTGAAAGTGTACAGGAGGAGGTGGTGTAGTGGTAATGTCACTGGGCTATTAATTCAGAAAAGGAGAAAGTGAGGACTGCAGATGCTGGAGATCAGAGCTGAAAATGTGTTGCTGGAAAAGCGCAGCAGGTCAGGCAGCATCCAAGGAACAGGAGAATTGATGTTTTGGGCATCAGCCCTTCTTCAGGAAATTTTTCTTCAGGAATTCCTGAAGAAGGGCTGATGCGCAAAACATCGATTCTCCTATTAATTCAGAAACCCAGGTTATTGTCCTGGAGACATGGGTTTGTGTTGCACTATTACAGATGGTGAAATTTACATTCAATTAAAAAAAACTGTTATTGAAAGCTGGTCTAATGTTGGCTATCAATTGTTGTACAAACCCATCTGGTTCATTAATTCCTTTAGGGATGGAAATCTGCCATCCTTACCCAGTCTGACCTTAACATGACTTCCGATCTACAGCCATGTGTGGTTGAGTCATAGCTGCTCTCCAGGGAATAAATGCTGGTCTCGCCAATGACACCAACGTGCGGTGAATATTTTTTTAAACAAGTCACTGTTGAAAAGAGGGTAAATCCAACAGCTAAATTGTGCACAGAAAAGTCCGATAAACAGCAATAATTTGATTTGATTTATTGTAGTCACATGTGCATAAGTACAATGAAAAGCTTTGTTTTGCGAGCAGTCCAGGCAGATCATAGCAAACCAGGACATATAGATCTTAGAGTGCTGAGACAGAGCAAGGCGTACAAGGTTATGGCTGCACAGGAGGTGCACAACAGCAAGATCAGTGTTAGCAAGATCAACATTATTTGAAGTTAGAGAGGTTCATTCAGTGCTCTAATGACGGCAGAAAAGAAGCTGATCTTGCAACTGCTGGTTCGTGTGTATCTTCTACCTGACAGAAGAGGTTGGAAGAGAACGTTACCGAGGTGCGAGGGGTCTTTGATGATGTTGGCAGCAATAAGTGTAAATGAGCCCATGGGTGGGAGGTTGGCTTCCTTGATGGTCTGAGCTGTGCACACACCCACTGTAGTTTCTTACAGTCCTGGGCAGGGGAGTTGCCATCTCAGCTGATTGCAGCATTTGCACAGTATTGCACTTGAAATGTGTCACATCAGGAGCTATAAAGGCATTGGTGCAATTATGAACATTTCATATGTGAACATATATATAAGTAGAGGTACCTGGATAACTACAGTTTGAATTATTATATGATGCTAATTACATATGCATCAAATAGTGCAAATGGAGATAAATTCCAAATTAAACTTCTGGCTGAAATACAGAGGACCAACAAATAGTAGAATGAAAATTTCCTCTGTGTGTAACAGAACTGCAACCTATTCTTCATAAACAGCATTATGATTTCATTACACAGTGCAGGGAGGAAATCCTTTTTTCCACACAGGGTCAATGAACAGAGACATAGTGACCTTGTGAGAGAATTACTCTGCTGCTGCCATTCAAATTCAGGCACACTAACTGTCACATGCAAAAGGTGAACAGGTTCGCTGTGAAATACACTATAAAAAGTTAATGGGATACTGACTTTTATGGCAAGAGTTATAGAATATAAAAGCCATGGTGCATCTGTATAAAACTATAATTAGAGCTCAGCTGAGGTATTGCGTGCGGTTTTAGACTGCATGTGAATAGAAGGGTGCTGAGATAATAGAAAGTGTACATTTTCTAGGATGCAACACGTATGAGGGAGTTACAAATGCAAAGATAAACTTGAAAAACAGGGGCTGTTTTCATTTGAACAGAGCAGAGAGTGATTGGATAGAGTAGCTTAAAATTATGAAGTGGTGAGACAGAGTAGATATAAATAGCCTGTGGCTGAGGTGTATAGAATGAAAGGATCATGGACATGAGATAAAATGCAAGAGATTTAGGATCAATAGCACGTAAGATATTTTTACACAAAACAGATTGACAATATCAAATTCACTGCCAGAGTTAAGATTGGACAATGGACCACGTCAATGTTCAAAATATGCTGATTAATTGGAAGCGAATCAAAGAGATTTGGGAATATTTTATTGTTTTATATCTACAACCAAGAGTTTGAGTTCTTCACACATACTGGTCAAGGAGAAGGAATGTCAAAACTGTCTTGGCACTCTATTCATTGAATATTAATATTAAATATTCCTATTGATAATAATCCAAGATATACCAAACTTCAGTATTACTGTTACAGTTATAGAGTCATACAGCATAGAAACAGATCCTTTTGCCCAACCAGTCCATTACATTATAAAAGTATTCTCTCCATTCCATCTGACTTACATCTCACTTCAGTCTGCCAATCGAATTAACTCCACCCAAAACTGTACTATTTATGCCCAACGGAGTAAAGTTCTGTGACATCATCACAAGGTTGGTCCAGGATCCTGAAGCCCTTACTCAACAGTGAACTGGTCTAACACATGGGACAAGAGCAACCATTAGAGTGAAGGATAAACACCAAGAAAAATGGTTTGGGGTGAATAGCCAGTTTACGATTTGTAAAAGTAAAATTGGGCAACAGTTACTTTCTCTCTTCGCATCACATGACCATGGTTTCAACACAGACCAGAAACAGCAATTGGCAGAAGCGAAAATTAGGATTTGCCCCTCCAATAGAATGTTCACCTCCACTTGAGTCGTGGAGAGGAACTGGAGTTGCAGACTTCCGAGTGTCCGTCTTTTTTATGTGCTTGCAACAAAAGAATGGAGAAAATAAAAACCTACTCACCACAGAGTACAGTGGCGTGAGGGAAGGGAGATGATAGATTTGATGAACCTGTATTTAGTAAGGTACCAAATTTAAAAAGTACAAAGAATGCCATACAGTCGAGAGTGTGGTGCTGGAAAAGCACAGCAGGTCAGGCAGCATCCGAGGAACAGGAGAATCGACGTTTCAGGAAAAAGCCCTTCATCCGGGCTGATTCCTGATGAAGAGCTTATGCCCGGAACTTCAGTTCCCCTGCTCTTTGGATGCTGCCTGATATGCTGTGCTTTTCCAGCACCACACTCTCCACTCTTAGCTCCTACATCTGAAGTCCTCACTTTCTCCTCCGTACAGCCATGCAGCGCAGTGCATTCACGGAAGGCACCAATACATTTTTAAGTTACCATTCAGACATGCAGCTGAACTCTTAATGTTGAAATTTAACAAGCAGGGCAAATAGGAAATAACACAGTGGCACACAACTTATTCCGAAGAGTTCAATTTATTTGAAAAAAAAATTGAATGCAAATGATCCATTGGAAGGATGCTAGCTCGAGGCAATTGTCTTTTTCTTGTCACCTGCTTTTCATCTTGGGTTTTGCTGCAGATTTTTAATTGTTTTGCATGCACTATTTCTTAAAGTGGAACAGTGAATGAAGCATATGACTAAATAAAGGAAATCACCCTCAGTCTGTTCTGCAAATTGAACGACAGTGCAGCATGTGGTGCAAGCCATTTATTTTCACAAGCTGTTGGTTCAGTTTCCTAAACAATTATGTAATATATGTTTGATCAGTCTCAGCTTTCTAGAAATATTTATGGAAGTAACACATTTTGATGCTGATCATCAGTCTGGAAATCAAAAACTCGAAGTTGGTGTGTTTCTTTACAAAGAAATTAGAGTATCAGTGATAGACAGAGGACATGCTGAGATTACTTGGAAGTAAAATTCAGCTTGAAGGGAAATGTGCAGTTATAGGTTCTTAATGGATTTTATTATATGCGTGATGAGTCTTAATTTGTGACTGAAATGTGCAAGGAGCAGCTTATGTCTTGCTGGGAACTGAGTTGACAAAAGATTTAGAATATCGAGTTTCCCAATGAAAATAAAAAATTAAACAGACCCAAAAGCACATGTAAATGATACGGTCTTCTGCATATTAATAACAACTCTGTAAGTAGAAACAATCTGGGATATAAGTGTGAGAGAGAACGTGTGTGTGTGTGTGTGTGAGAGAGAGAGAGAAATGACATGGTGGTATTTACTGCACTAGTGACTCAGGTAAACACTCTGGGAGTATGCGTTTGAATCTACCATGGCACATGGTGAAATTTAAATTCAATTAATAAATCTAGAAATAAAAGCAAGTCTGATGATGACCCAGTAAATCATTGCCAATTATCATAAAAACCCAATGATGTCCTTTAGGGGAGGAAATTTGCCGTCCTTATCTGGTTCAGCCTATATGCGACTCCAGATCCATGATAAATGGAATTAAATCTTAACTACCTTCTGAAATATTTGTTCAAAAGTCACATGACACCAGGACTGTCATCTGACAAAGGAGCGAGGCTCAGAAAGCTTGTACTTTTAAATAAACCTGTTGGACTATAACTTGGTGTCATGTGACTTCTGACCTTGTTCAACCCAGCCCAACGCTGGGAACTCCACATCCAGAAATATGTGAACAAGCCACTCAGTTCGAGAGCAGTTAAGGTCAGGTAATAAATGCAGACAGATTCACAGCATTGCTCTGCTGCAAAAGAAGGCTATTTGGACCATTGTGTCTGTACTGTCTCAGCATTTTGGTCCTAAGTGCCAATCTCCTTCCTTTTTCCTGTCACCCTGCACATTGTTTCTGTGTTAATACTGATAAATTTGGTTTCAAGCTATTGCACGCTTCCCTTTGTGCCTGCTTTCATTTGCTTGTCTCTTGTTAACTGCGCACAATTGTGGAGGAATTTATAGGTGAAAATGCACAAATCCTTATATTGAGAAATGAATGAGACTGCTTGTACATCTGAGAAAAGCAGACTGCAATGCTCCTCTCTGGCTTCTCCTTCCATGCCAATCCATCTGTGCTCCTCACCTACTAGAGGCATTGTCTTGTCTATGTAAATGGTAAGAATGTGAAAATTTGAATGATAACAAACACACACATACACACACACACACACACACACACACTCACACACACACACTCAGGTAATAACCTTAAAAAGGTGGAGGGTGTCTAGGCAGACAGACAGCTGCAGTTTAAAGTCCTTGAGTGCAAGTGTGAGCCCAAAGGGTGGCACGGTGGCCTCAGTGGTTAGCACTACTGCCTCACAGCGCCAGGGATCCAGGTTCGATTCCAGCCTTGGGTGACTGTCTGTGTGGAGTTTGCACATTCTCCCTGTGTCTGCTTCCGGGTGCTCCGGTTTCCTCCCACAGTCCAAAGATGTGCAGGTCAGGTGAATTGCCCATTCTAAATTGCACATAGTGTTAGGTGCATTAGTCAGAGGGAAAAGGTGGGTTACTCTCCGGAGGACCGTGTGGACATGTTGGGCCCAAGGGCATGTTTCCACACTGTAGGGAATCTAATCTCAACAGATTAGTACCTAGTATCCTACCCGTTGGGCATCCTGGCACTTGATACGGCTGGCACTTTACCTTGCATTCTATCCACCTGACATCCTAACACTTTAATCAACTGCCACCCTAACTAGACACTGAACCTCACATACTTAGCCTTTCACTTCAGCTGTCAAGTTGTTTGGACACTTAAGTCACTAAACATAGCACACTGACGATTGAAGGAAGAGGTGTGGATAGATATCCTGCACTATGAGGGAATTGTGAGATTTCAGGAACACTTTGATTACTCTTCCATCGTTATTGCTCGGTCAAAATCCTGAAATTTTCTGCTAGTCTCTTAACAGCACTGTGGTTGGCTCTACACCAAATGGATGTGGTGTTTCAAGAAGTTCACCACCATCTTCTCTGGTACAACTTGGAATTGGCGAGAAATGATGTGGCAAAAATGAGGACTGCAGATGCTAGAGATTATAGTCGAGAGTGTGGTGCTGGAAAAGCACAGTAGGTCAGGCAGTATCCGAGTGCAGGAGAATTGACGTTTCGGGCATATGCCCCTCATCAGGAATCGTGATGAAGGGCTGATGATTCCTAATGAAGGCCTAATACCCGAAACATTGATTCTCCTGCTCCTTGGATGCTGCCTGACCTACTGTGCTTTTCCAGCACCACACTTTCTGTGTCTGTCCTTGTGTAAGGTTGGCTAAATTGGATTGTCCATTTTGATATTCCTGTTGCTTATATGATACCCTCACACTACTGCTCATGAGCCACTGTGATTAGTATACAGTAACAGCCAGATAATTTTCCCACTTAGCAGTCCTTCATTTGGAAACTAGTATGTTGTAGTAGAGTTTTAATCACATGTGGCACATCACAATCCTCTGTGTTAAATGCCATCTATTAATGAATGCATTTCATACTGTATTTAGATCATAATGTAGTTCCTTTCTTTCCCTCATCTCATATCCTAAAAGTCGGACAAAACTTTGAACCATTCACAAATCTGTGGAGTGCTCCCTCATTGCCCTTATTAAGATTATTCATTAAGATTGTTGAGGTCAATGGTTCTTTCATAAATCTCCACAGCTTTATCTCCAGTAATTGGCACCCACACAGAAAATCTCACGCTCATTTGGCATTAAAAATGTGGTATTCAATCAAACAACCTGCCAATTTCTAACGTTTCTACTTTATAAAGTAACCAATTGCATGGCACTGTTTTCAAACCCAAGTGTAGCTTTTTTGATCAGCCTGTGCAGAGATGGTAAGGTGGGATTTGAACCAGAATCTTCTTGCTCACAGGTAAGGATGCTACCACTCCACCACAAGACCCCTAACAAGTGATAACTTATCATGACTCACATGGGATTTGAGCTGAGGATCTCTTGCAAACTCGGTCACTAGATATCGTAAAGTAAGAACCAAAGAGCCAGCTAAGTTTATACGCTGTCAATTGGATTATCTCCATCTAAACAGATTAGTAATGTTCTCAAAGATATTCAACCAGCTAACTAAATTATGGTCTTTTTTGGAAGCCATATTAGGAATCTGTATCAGTGTACAGGTGGTGGCATAGGGTATCTTTCATAGAGTCATAGAGTCATAGAGATGTACAGCTTGGAAACAAACCCTTCAGTCCAACCTGTCCATGCCGACCAGATATCCCAACCCAATCTAGTCCCACCTGCCAGCACCAGGCCCATATCCTTCCAAACCCTTCCTTTTCATATACCCATCGAAATGCCTCTTAAATGATACAATTGTACCAGCCTCCACCACTTCCTCTGGCAGCTCATTGCATACACGTACCACCCTCTGTGTGAAAAAGTTGCCCCTTAGGTCTCTTTTATATCTTTCCCCTCTCACCCTAAACCTACCCTCTAATTCTGGACTCCCTGATCCCAGGGAAAAGACTTAGCCTATTTACCCTATCCATGCCCCTCATAATTTTGTAAACCTCTATAAGGTAACCCCTCAGCCTCCGATGCTCCAACGAAAACGGCCCCAGCCTGTTCAGCCTCTTCCTATAGCTCAAATCCTCCAACTCTGACAACATGCTTGTAAATCTTTTCTGAATCCTTTCAAGTTTCACAACATCTATCCGATAGGAAGGAGACCAGAATTGCACGCAATATTCCAACAGTAGCCTAACCAATGTCCTGTACAGCCTCAACATGACCTCCCAACCCCTGTACTCAATACTCTGACCAATAAAGGAAAGCATACCAAATGCCTTCTTCACTATCCTACAACTCCACTTTCAAGGAACTATGAACCTGCATTCCAAGGTCTCTTTGTTCAGCAACACTCCCTAGGGACCTTACCATTAAGTGTATAAGTCCTGCTAAGATTTGCTTTCCCAAAATGCAGCACCTCGCATTTATCTGAAATAAACTCCATCTGCCACTTCTCAGCCCATTGGTCCATCTGGTCCAGATCCTGTTGTAATCTGAGGTAACCTTCTTCGCTGTCCACTATACCTCCAATTTTGGTGTCATCTGCAAACTTCACTAACTGTACCTCTTATGCTCCCATTCAAATCATTTATGTAAATGACAAAAAGTAGAGGGCCCAGCACCGATCCTTGTGGCATTCCACTGGTCACAGGCCTCCAGTCTGAAAAACAACCCTCCACCACCACCCTCTGTCTTCTACCTTTGAGCCAGTATCCAAATGACTAGTTCTCCCTGTATTCCATGAGATGACCGATTCTCACAATTTGGCTACTATCAAAATCGAGCGAATGTGTTCATGTAGCTCCCATGTCACCCTCAGCTTTCTTTTTCGAATATTGGCATGAACTTTCTCTCCAAAGCATGCTGACAATCTCAGTTCTCAATGAGCTGTTAAGTATATGTGTGGCGTTCAAAGATATCTCATGTAATTCATAAAAGGCGCAGCATATTCTGATACATGAGTGCAGTATGAGAGGCAACTTATTGTTTTCAATAAAACCAGAAAACTGATATGCAATAGAGAACTCTTATGAGATGCATTTTATTTCTAAATTAAACTAAGGACTCATCTTTTCCTGTCATGTATCCCTTCGTATTTTAATTTAACTTCACTAAATCATTGCACTTCAAAAGAATTAAATTATAATTTGAGTCTGTGGAATAAAAAAAAATTCAGTTTTTTAATATGTTTGACATATTTCAAACACCATTATCTTCCCATTTTTAACACAAGGGCAGAAGTTCAATTAAATGACCCAACGAGAAAGCATCCTGAATAAATATTTGAAAATGTGAAACATGTAACCCAACCTCAGGCATTTTTACGTACAGTTATTTTTGGACACCATTTCATTTATTTCAGCCTGTAACTTGTGTTGCAGTAATTATGTCTTAATACTTGCACTGATATGCAAAATCTAGTCCTGCCTCTGTTTATCAGAATCTTCTGATAGTTTCAGTGTACAAATTGTTTGTGCTTAGATCGAAAACAATTTTTGTCATTTCACTGATAATCCATGCCAGTAAAGAGGTCTTGCTCACAGATCTTTCTTTAGAAGAGAACATACCAAAAAACTGATGATAAGCAGAAGGTCACAGCATCATAGGAAAAAAATAAAATTTAATTTAAATGAAATTTTGGCTTATGTCACATGTACCTAATAGTAACTGATACCAATGGTCACTTGCAATTTAGCTAGATATTTGTAGCTATATTTGCTGACAATACAATGTTGGTTGGGAATGAGGGTGACACATGTTGAATGACTAATCCTCACTGCCGACCATTGTATTGTACAAGGCTGTCTGTACTATTGCTCACTATGAAGTAGCCTATCGGGTAAGTTTCCTCTGTTAGTGCAAGGATCTCCAAGACCCTCTTGTTCTGGTGTGATTGAGGAAAACCACTTGCTAGTCTAACTAGAAAATGCTATCTTAAACAAAATAGAGTCTATTGCATGTTAGCAACTAAGCACTAGTTGCACTGAATTGATATGGTAAAAACAATGACTGCAGATGCTGGAAACCAGATTCTGGATTAGTGGTGCTGGAAGAGCACAGCAGTTCAGGCAGCATCCAAGTAGCTTCGAAGCTACTTGGATGCTGCCTGAACTGCTGTGCTCTTCCAGCACCACTAATCCAGACACTGAATTGATATGTACTGTAACAGAGCCTATATATGATCAGTGTTCCTACTCTGAATTCTAAGCTGTTTTCTCACCAGGTTCCTATGACACTGTAGGGGTGGTGGTGCTTAGGACACTCTTCAGTATTAACCCTCTCAGATCCTTGTACCCTTGTATAACATCCCAAGTTCAATTTTTTTCCCCAAAATGTGCTGTCTTTGGAATTGGAAAATGAGTAGGTCTCGGGGTTGAAGACTATTGAGGTCTGTAGGTTATTTCCATTGTCAGCCTCCTCATTCTGACCAAGCAGCAGTGGACAACTGATCCATAATGGGATGAGGTTCCTTCAGTTCCTACATATAACTCCTTCAGCTGATTTAGAAACGAAAGATCGCTGCTAACCTACTGCTCCTTCAACGAACATAGCATTCTGTGAATCACTAATAGGAGAGACTAAGACAGGAGGGCACAGCTTCAGAGTGAAGGAATGAACGTTTAGCACTGAACTCATTGCTATCAAAGACTGTGGAGGCTAAGCCACTGACTGTATTTCAGATTGAGCTAGGTAGGTTCTCAATTACTAAAGGGTTCAAAGGTCACAGGGAGAATTGGGTTGAGAAACATATCAGCCATGATTGACTGGGAGAATAGACTCAATGGCCTAGTTCTGTTCCTATACCTTATTCTCTTATGGATAATACCATTGTTCCATAGACTCTTGTACATCAGATTGTCAGTTCTCAGAAGAGCAGGAAATTGTCTTTCCCCATCTGGGAATCGAACACAAGCAATAGTAGCAAAAGCATCAAATCCTAACTCAACTGCTAGACTATTAGAGATAATGATGTTGCTGACTGGTTTTGAACCTTAACCCCTCGCACATGTTAGGTGATGGTGAGAACTATTACACTACAGAAACATAGATCTTTGCTCTTTTGGATGGCTTTCGATCAACCTGGTCAGATAAGTTGTGACAAGCCTTGAGAAAATGGGCCTTGAACCTGGTTTTGCTGGCTCAGAGATAGAGACATTCCCACTGCACCACCATTGCCTGTTCTCCTCCGTTTTATCATGGTAATCAAATGGGATTACAGAAAACAGTCTCCCTTGTTTGTGGACTATTGAACAGATGATATTGTGAATTCTGATTAACTTTATTTCACATGGTCCCACCTCCTTTTGGATGTTTTCTAACTGGTTCATGTGACACATGGAGCAGTTAGAACTTGACTAAGGGTCTCCTGCCTCAGAGGTAGGGATATTATTACTGCACCACCAGAGTCTTTCCATCATTGACTACAATTGAAGTAATATTGTTGGATACTTTCTAATCAATCAGCCTGGAGACATGAATTGAATTGAAATGAATTGAATTCATTGTCACGTGTACCAAGGCACAGTGAAAAACTTTGTCTTGCGAGCAATACAGGCAGATCACAGAGTAAAGTAGCATAGATAAGTAATAGGTCAACAGCAGCAAAAACAAAAACACAGGTACAGGCGAATGATAAGAGTTTGTGAGTCCATTCAGTATTCTAACGACAGTAGGGTAGAAACTGTTGCTAAGCCGGCTGGTGCGTCTGTTCAGGCTTCTCCCCGATGGCTGAGGTTGTAGAAAAATGTTGCCAGGGTGGGATGGATCTTTAAGAATGATGGCGGCCTATCCTTGACAGTGGGCCTAGGAGATAGATTCTGTAGATGGGAGGTTGGCCTTTGTGATGAGCAGGCGGGACTCGGACCCCTGGGACATTACCACTGTGCGACAAAAGCCATGCACTTCCTTTTTAGATATTATCTAATCATTCTGGTTAGAGATGTTACAATATACTTCTGGAGCAGTTAGGATTTGAACCCAGGCCTCCTTACTTAGAGGTAAGGATACTACCATTATGCAACAAGCAACTTCCCTCCCCCTACTTTAAGTATATATATAAAACCGATCAGTTAGCAATGGCAGAGAATGAACCGCTAGTGAGTTTTAGTGAGAAGTGGTCTAAACAGGATATCATTTATTGCATGATAGTAAGTCGCATAAGTTTTATTGATTAGTTAGACAAAATTACTAAAACTAACAGAGGTCACTAATGACAAATCTGTCTCCATCAGGATCGTGAGCAAGACTTCTCTTCACCCACTGAAGGGTATATGACATAATCAGATCGGATGGAGATTATTGCAGTCTCCATTAACCCCCTTTCAGCACCATTCCCACATATAACATTTATTCGAGTATTTCCCTGCAATATGCTTCCTTCCACATGTAGTTGGGAGCCCTGTTTGGCATATTGCTGCATTCGAAAGTTCTGAAGTAAGACCCTGGCTGCAAATATAGATGAAGTCAATATTTTTTCAGTTGAACTTCATAAATATTTGAGGATGTTACAGAAGATATCCTTACGCTGCAGTGTTTGTTCACTCAAGATTGACATAACCCAATCCATTGGGGTGTGCATAATTTTCTTGAATTGGATCGGTTTTGTGAAACTGGTTTCTCAATGTAGTCAAATCAAAATCAGTTTTGTTGATCTAATGTGATTTACTAAGAAGCTAATAAAATTTGCAATGCATGTCTAGTTAAATGGGCAGTCTTTTACAATGTACAAATTCCAAGTGTGAACACAGTTCAACATTCACATCCATAGGAATTGCAGTAAACTGGCTCAGATCCACACAAATTATGAACAAGGTCTTTCATTTGAGAAACCCAATACATAGTGGAGATGTTGGAGGTGCAACTACTTCACAGAAATACTGGGTCATGGCTTTTCCTTGCTCTCTCTCCATTGAAATATTTGTGAAGATTGAAGCTACTTCACTGAAGAATTTATGATTTTACAAGAATGGTTCCAAGAATGAGAAACTTCAGTGGTGAGGGTAGATTGAAGAGGTTGGGACTGTTCTCCATGGAGAGAAGAAGGCTGAGAGGTGATTTAGCAGGGGTTTTCAAAGTCATGAGTGGGTGAGATAGAGTAGATCGGGTGGAGCTGTTCCCAATCGTAAAAGGGAAAAGAACAAGATGGCATAGATTTAAAGCGATGTGTCAGCAAAACAAGGGTAATGTGGGAAAAAAATATTTTCACACATTGAGTTGACAGGGCATGGAATGCAGGGCCTGAAAATGTAGTGGAGGCAGGTTCAGTTGAGCCAATGGATAATTACTTGGAGCATGAGCAATCCACCTGACCTGCACATCTTTGGATTGTGGAAGGAAACCGGAGCAAACCCACACAGACAACGTGTTAAGGATTATACCCTGTTTCTTCAGATTGCATTTCTTATTTACTGAACTCTTTGTTTTGTAGACAGCTGGCACTTGTCAGACCATCTCACGAGGTGGAGTAAATTTTGTTCAAGAGGCCAGTGGACAGACGAAAATTCTGACTCTTGCTGCTGTGATTCCATTGCAATGTATTTCCAGTTTACATCTATTGATAATCTGACACCTTACTGGGTGTGGCACAATGGCTCAGTGGTTAGTCCTGCTGCCTCACAGCACCAGGGTCCCCAGTTTGATTCCAGCTTTAGGTGACTGTCAGTGTGGAGTTTGCACATTCTCCCCATATCTATATGGGTTTCCTCCTGCAGTCCAAAGATGTGAAGATTAGGTGGATTGGCCATTCTACATTACCCATAGTGTCCAGGGCTGTGCAGGTTGGGTGGGTTAGCCATGGGTTATAGGTCTGGGTTGTTCTTCAGAGAATTGGTGTGGACTTGATGATCTGAATGGCCTGTTTCCATGCTGTAGGGATTCTAATATGATTAGATTAGAATAGATTATCTACAGTGTGGAAACAGGCCCTTCAGCCCAACAAGTCCACACTGACCCTCTGAAGAGTAACCTACCCAGACCCATTTCCCTCTGACTAATGCACCTAACACTATAGGCAATTTAGCATGGCCAATTCACCTGCCCAGCACATCTTTGGACTGTGGGTGGAAACCGGAGCACCCAGAGGAAACCCACGCAGACACAGGGGGAATGTGCAAACTCCACACAGAACCTGGGACCCTGGTGCTGTGAGGTAGCAGTGCACTTCAATATTGTGACTTAACACCAAATCACAGAGCGCTTTCACACCATGTCCATGTGAGGGAAACTGCTTTCATAGAACTGAACCTGCTGTTGGTGGTATGCACCTCACCTGTCAGCAGGAGCACAGGTGACAGAGCCAGCGTTTTATTGTCTACCAAAGGCCCACTGGATGTTCTGTCAATCAGGCAGTTCCCAGGAAAGCGATGAGCCTTCCTCTGGGATTAGTTCTCCAGAGGCACAGGTCCCATAGGTCTGGAGCTGGTAGCCAAGAGTCATTGGCTGCTGCCTCAAGAGAAATCCCCACTGGAAGCCAAGGATCCAGGAGCAACATAAGCGATTTTGTTTGGAAGAGGTTTTATTTCTCAGGGGTAAGGTTGAGGAGCCAGGGGATTGGATCTTGATTGTCATACCATCGCCCACTTGTGAGACAGACCTCCATCTCCCACACTCTTTTTTTTTGTTTCATGGAAGCTCCATGTCTACGTCCTCTAGCAGTTGGCTCATTCCCATACTGAGGTTCAAGTTGGCCACTGAATGGCCTCAATTGGTGGCAGGACGGGAGAAGCTTGACCATGGGCCTTCCTGCCCTCAACCTTACTCCATGGAGGCAAGGCAGCAGGAGTAAACAAAAAAATCCCACCTAATGATGGAGAAGAAGTTGATAAACCTCTCCCATTCCTGATATTTCTTCATGGGTCAGTACTTCCATGTCAGATGTTTGATCAAATGCACCAAGGTATTGCACTAAGATTAGTAGTACCAAGAGAAGAGGAAGAAGAAGTGCCAACAGAAACAGAGACATAATAATCAAGGGAACAAGCAACATCTGAGGGCGGGGTCTAGAGGCCTCCGTGCCTGAGGTAGGATGCACTGGGAGAGGATTAACTGGGATAGAATGTGCTGGAATGGGATGTGCTGGGACTGGATGTGCTGGGATAGGATGTGCTGGAGTGGGATGTGCTGGAATGGGATGTGCTGGGATAGAATGTGCTGGAATGGGATGTGCTGGAGTGGGATGTGCTGGAATGGGATGTGCTGGGATAGAATGTGCTGGAATGGGATGTGCTGGAATGGGATGTGCTGGAATGGGATGTGCTGGGATAGGATGCACTAAGAGAGGCTCCACCAAATGCATTGCAGCTCCTTGTTGATGATGGAGTGAAAGGCAGTGCCAGAGATATCTTTGTATGACTAGCTCACACTTACATGGGCCACCTCCTGCAGCAGATCTGCAACTTGCGAGCAAGAGAGACATTGCAGTGTCTATGGTGCTGATGATTACAGTGACATTGAATGTTCTCACCTCATACATCAAGTGGGCAGGCGTGCAGCACCTCGAAATCAGAAGTCCATTTGTATGTTCATTGCAGCAAAGCAATGCAGTTTACCCCATTCACCATGGACCACAGAGCCAAGGTCCCTGAGCAATCAGACCTGCAGCAATTACTGGGCTCCCCCAGGTATAAGGGGCCATTGACATGGTGGCTCGGTGGTTAGCACTGCTGCCTCACAGCACCAGGGACCCAGGTTTGATTCCGGTCTCGGGCAACTGTCTGTGTGGAGTTTGCACGGTCCCCCTGTGGCTGCATGATTTTCCTCCAGATGCCCCGGTTTCCTCCCACACTCCAAAGATGTGCAGGTCAGGTGAATTGGTCATGCTAAATTGTCCATAGTGTTCAGGGATGTGTAGGTTAGGTGCATTAGTCAGGAATAAACATAGAGTAATAAGTTGGGCGAATAGGTGGGATACTCTTCGGAGGGTCGGTGTGGATTTGTTAGGCTGAATGGTCTGTTTCCATACTGTAGGGATTCTATGACTGCATGAGTGTGGCCCTCAGAGCTCCCTCATGGCATCCACCCAGATCCCTGAACAGGAAAGCATTTCACTTCCTCAATGGTCAGTTAGTTTGTGACCACAGGCAACTGTTCCCACAGAGTTACCTGCTATCCAGGGAGCTGTACAATGTTTACCATTCTACATAAGTCCCAGGTTCCTCAAATGTATGCTCTGCTGCATCATCCCCAGGTAAAAACAATGACTGCAGATGCTGGAAACCAGATTCTGGATTAGTGGTGCTGGAAGAGCACAGCAGTTCAGGCAGCATCAGAGGAGCAGTAAAATTGACGTTTCGGGCAAAAGCCCATCATCCCCAGGGCTGGCTTGTGGGAGACAAGAAGGTGATCCCAATGAACACTGCCTGATGCTAAACAGTACCATTGGGAACTTCCGAAGATACACTGCTGTTGCCTGTCAGGTTCAGGAGGAGCACCTTCACCTCAGCATGTGCAGTGATCCACACGCCTCATGGTAGTCTACAGAGAAATCATAAATCAGCTGAAATTTTAACAGACTGGAAAAAAACCATTGGAGTGTCTGACGAAATGCTGTGCTCCTGTTAAGTGGCAGGGTGCACAGAAGCTTGATTCATGAGCACCTGAAGTTACTCTGATATTCTTTCTTTTTTTATTGTTCCATTGTTGGTGCCACCTTGGCAGCCAGAGCTGAGCTTGGCCAAGTTCGGGGACTGCTCTGTCACTGTCTCAAGGTGACATCAGCGGGTTACCTCTGGTGGTCTGGGGCCTAGAGGGCTCCAGCTTTTTGGGGCCTCCTCCCCACATCTAAATGCCAGCCTGACCTGATGCAGCTGCATAGGTCCCTGGCAGGAGAGTGGCAGGTGCAGCAGGGTACCTCTGGAGTGTCCTGAGGTGACAATCCTTGCGTGCTGGCCTAGTCCAGTGGCTCCATTTTCTGGACTGGGATCAGTAGGGGCCAGTTCTCTGCATGTCAGAGCCCTCAGTCATCTCTTCCTCCTCTGGTTGTGGACCCTTGTCAGTGCTGTGCTCACTGGAATGTAACCCTGAGCCTGCTCTATCACCCACCAAACTGAGTATCTCTGCGTGGTTGGAGGGTGAGGAGGAAAGCCTTGGTGGTGCATTCTCAGAGGGATGTTCCTCCTCTCAGGGGTGACTTGAAGGGCTAATGTAGATGGACCCAGGACTTCTTTTTTGTCTTGGTTTAGGAGAGACATCTGGAAAACTGCATAGAAAAGCATTAAAATGTGTTAGCGTTGCAAGCCACCAGCCTCATCTAAGGTTTCTTTATGATATTGGTGTTTGATGTGCAGCTAGGAGAAGCCTTCTTCCTAGATGGTTGTATCTTTTCACCTCCCCGCTATCCTGCAATTCAAAGAGGGCTAGGAGCTTTATGTCATGAAACACCACCACCAGCACCACCACCACCACCACCACCACCACCACCACCACCACCACCACCACCACCACCACCACCACCACCACCACCACCACCACCACCACCACCACCACCACCACCACCACCACCACCACCACCACAGTCGGCATGGTGGCTCCGTTGTTAGCACTGCTACCTCACAATGCCAGAGACCTGGGTTTGATTCCAACCTCGGTTGACTGCCTGCATGGTGTTTGCACATTCTCCCTATCTCTGTGTGGGTTTCCTCCTACAGATAAAATATGTGCAGGTTAGGTGGATTGGCCATGCTAAATTGCCCATTTAGGGAAGTGCATTAGCCATGGGAAATGCAGGGTTGCAGGAAAGGGTCTGGGTTGGATGCTCTTCAGAGGGTTGATGTGGATTTGATAGGTCAAATGGGATTCTATTATTTTACCACCCCAAACAGGGTCAAGTGTGCACGTTACTCTTCTGCAGAAAGAGAGGAGCTTTAAGAGACAATAGCCTAGGTGCATGACACTATGAATACATTGCAAGATTCAGATCAGTTCCAACTTAGTTCCAAGACCTGTGATTGTTTGTGTGCATTATTAGTAAGAAGAATGTGGTAATGTGGAAGTTATGTGTTAGTGTTCTAAATGAGAGGTGATTCAATGTTATCACAGAGTTTCAGTTGATATAAAGCAAAGCATTGTATAATGTGTATGCCTGGGATGTCAAGAAGGTGTTAATCATGAAACTACCTTTTTGTGACTGTGTCCTTACCCATGTTAGTTGCTGGTGAAAGGCCGACTGTCTCATGGTTGCAATGTGATGTGGCACCTTTTCTGTTTAAGTGCGAACCCTGGCAGATGTGTGAGGGTCAGTACCACTGTGGTGCTAGTCATGCTATGTTGAATGTCATTGAAGTGACAGATATTGATTGCACACATGTCTAATGGAGATGCCGGGTAACTCCAGACAATGGCAACTGCATGATGCTAACTCACACTCATGGTGGAATAAAGCATTGAGCAGACCATGGTACATACTGTAAGGTAAAAACAATGACTGCAGATGCTGAAAACCAAATACTGGATGAGTGGTGCTGGAAGAGCACAGCAGTTCAGGCAGCATCCAACGAGCAGCGAAATCGACGTTTCAGGCAAAAGCCCTTCATCAGGAATACATACTGTGCCAGGGCACAGATCAGTCAGCTTCTTGCACAACTTGTGCCAAGTTCCCTTCACCCACACGTGGGCCCCGATTTCTGTCCAGGCTGCCTCTGTCAGTTGTCATTTATCGATAGCCTCCTGTCGTCATCCTGAGGGAAAATAACTTTCCTTCGCTCCCAACCAGTCTTCAGAACAACCGAAAGGGAGGGGTACTAAAACATGATGTTCCTTTTTTGGTCTCCAACATTTCCAGGAGCAGGTGGGTATGACGAGCAGAGATCACGTGATGCTCCTCAGTTGCGGAGACTCAAATTCTGTCTGGATGTCTTTCAAATGTGTTCGTATTTCCAGATCCCTCCCTGCCATCCTTCACACACAGACCAAGAGAATGACTTGGCCATCATGTCATAGCAGACTGAATCCAGACCCATGACCTGTCCTCACTCCAGAAGTAGATTCCCTGGGAGTACTCTGCCCAGTCCACTTCAAAATCAATTCACCCCCTGACTTGCAATTGACAGGCCTCAAGTTAAGTCTCAATTAAGAGCTGAAACTACTTTGCATCAATGCTGACCTTGAAATATGACAGCACCATTCAGTAATCAATCATTATTATACATTTTAATGAAATTTGAGTTCAACTACGATTAAATGGGAACATTTTAAAAGTACTTTTTAGGTTCTTGATCTGTATGCAAAGAGTTTCCTTCAGTCTTCTATCATCACATATTCAAGGGAACATGATTTGAAAGTTAGTTTATAAATCACTGATAACTGCCAGTCAATCAGTACAGGAGAAGGTGTTATATTAAATCATTTAACCATTCTCAGCCAATCAGCAGCAATGTTTATATTTACAAGTAATAACATTTGGTTGTATATGAGGTAATAAACAGCTCTTAAATTGATTAAGTGTTGAGACTGGAGGCTAAGCGATCTGTTACCATGGACACTCCAAACAAACAGAACTTATTGCTGGCTCAAAATTAGATTGGTTTCGAAGAAGACAACTGCTCTCAACTTTCCAAAGCTGCCCACAGATTTCAAACTTCTCTGATGCTCCATCTGAAACTTTCCTTCTGGGAACGCGTTCTGTCGAGATGGAGTTTCTAACAAAGAAGCAGAAGCACGCATTCCCAAGGCAGACAGCTGTTCAAGATGGCTGTCAGGAGCTAGCTGCTCATGCCTTGTTTCAGCACACTCACAAACTGCCCGCTGTTGTGTTGACAGGAATCTCAGTTGTGCCTATATGTCTTTGTGGTGAGACCTGGCTCAGGTCTGAGTAGGAGGTTGCCAGTGAGTCAATGAAACACTGGGCCATGGGTTTTGGAGATGCCAACACTGTTTATTGATTTAAGGTTCTTTGGAGCACAAAAAATTCTCAGAGTACCACACGCATACTTCACCATATCTACACACATACGTACATTCATGCTTGGATGCATACTGTGAAGACTGTATCAATTTATTTTCAATATTTTTCACTGTGGACTGAAATGGGAAAAAAAGGACTGTTGTACTTCTAAGGATTATGGAGGCTTTATTACACTTCTAAAAACAAATTTACTGAATCTCATTGTAAATCGTGTTCATCCTGTTGCCTTTCACACAGTATGTAGCTGCACATGTCATTTTGGATTGGACAATAAACTTTTCTCCCTCCAGAATCTGCATCTTTTCCCCTATATCCATACAACTCATCGATCTTTGCTCAGTAAGTAAGCTCTGCACATATGTGCTGCCCTTTGGCTCGACCTGACTATGCTGCCTGCAGCATAGATCACAACTGTCAACTCATTCCAATATATCTTGCAGGGTTGTCTCTGTAAACGTTGAACTTTTAGAGACATTCTCTTGCCCCTTCCCTTACATTTTGAATTGTTGTATTTTCCAAGTATTTATCAACATCCCTTTTAAGAGCTATCATTAATTCTGCTTCCACTAGTTTTTCTGCTAAGGCATTCCTATCACATGATATCACTGTGGGTATAAAGCTCTCAATAACATCCTCCAGTCCCGACATTGAATCACACTGGCTGTAACCCAGAAGGAGACCATATGCAGTTTTGTGTCCTTGCTAGCTGTCTGTAGGAGCAATACTCTTCTCTGGCTTTTCCCCATGGCCCTGCAAATCTAATCCCTTCATATAATTATCCAATTGAAAGCTACATCTGAAGCTGCCTCCATCCCACTCTCAGGCAGTGCATTCCACATCCTCACCTGTCACTGCTTCAAAAATGCTCTTTCTCATGTTTCCGTTCATGTTTTTTTTTTCCCTGTTGTTCACCTTAAATTGGTATCTCCTGATTCTCATCTTTTCTGCACTGGAGACAGTCTCTCCTCATCTGCTCTGTCCAGACCCCTCCTGATTCTGAACACTCGTATTCAATCTTCTCTTAACCTTCTCTTCTCAAGGGAGAATATTAACCACAAAGTCTCCAATATATCTGCTATAATTCACCCCTGGAACCATTCTCATTAAATCTTTTCTGCACCCTCTTTAATGATTCCTTCTAAAACATGATGTTCAGAATTGGGTACAAAGCTCCAGCTGAGGTCAAACCAGAATTCTCTAAAAACTAACCAAAACCCTCTTGCTTTTGTGTCTAAGCTTCTACAGTATTTATAAAGTCCAGGATCCCACACCTTATTCATTTATTCTCCACATATCTCACCACCTTCATTAATTTCAGTCTCCACCTGCAACCTCCTTATTTTGCATTCCTTATTTTATATGGCATCTTCTAGACAATAGCCTGGTGGTATTATAGCTACGGTATGAATCCAGAAACTCAGTTAATGTTCTGGGGCCTCGGTTCAATTGGTGCAATTTGAATTCAATAACAAATCTGGAATTAAGGATTTGATGATAACCATTTTCCATTGTCGGGAATGTGGTTCACGGATGTCCTTTAAGGAAAGAAATCTGCCATCCTTACCTGGCCTGGCCAACATATGACTCCAGCCTCAGGTTGATGCTTGACTGTTCTCTTGGGCAATTAGGGATGGGGCAATAACTGCTGGTCTAGCCAGAGAAACCCACATCCCGTGAATGAATAAAAATAAGCTCTCCATACAAGAGGCAACACCCCTCTCAATTAAATATCATCTGTGACATTTACATCCATTCTACTGTCTAGATCTTCTTGGGGTCTTTCTCTATCCTCCACACATCTCATAATACTTTCAGGTTTTATATCACCTGTAAAATTTTGACATGGTACCTTGCAAACCTCGGTCCGATAACTGGAGAGCTTTGCCTTTTCTGCCAGTTCAAGAAATGACCGTTCATTGCAACTGCCCATTTTTTGTTGCAATTGGCCAACATCGAATTCATACAGTCACTATTCCCATTGTTCCAAAATTGCTGATGTGCCTGTTATGCTACAATTTATAAATCCTTCTGGCAGTCAATGCACACTACTCCAACCATATCACCCTCATCAACGAACTGTTCCACCTCATCACAAAACTTAATACAGTTAATTAATTTGCCCTTAAATAATCAGTGCTAGTTTTCCTTAATTAATCCATTTTTGTCCAAGTGACTTAAGTTTGTCTCTAAAACCTTTGCTAGCTGGCATGGTAACTGAGTTTGAGATTTCCAGAATCTGCAGCATTTTGCTCTTATTATTATGGAAGTTAATGCTGCTGGCATGCACACAATGAGTTTTTCCTCATACTGTTTCTGAGCAGTTCCCACGTCTTTCAACACTATGCTGCATCTCAGGAGAATTGGACATCATAGAGTCCTGCAGCACAGAAACAGACCCCTCGGTCCAACCAGACAAAAGTGAGTACTGCAGACGCTGGAGATTACATTCAAGAGTGTGGTAGTGGGAAAGCACAGCAGGTCAGGCAGCATCCGAGGAGCAGGAAAATCAACGTTTCAGGCAAAAGCCATTCAACCAGTCCATGCCAAACATAATCCCAAACTAAACTTGTCCCTCCTGGCTGCACTTGGCTCATATCCCACTAATTCTGGATTAGAGATGCTGGAAAAGCACAGCAGTTCAGGCAGCATCCGAGGAGCAGGAAAATTGACGTTTCGGACAAAAGACCTTCATCAGGAATGCAGGCAGAGTGCCTGAAGGGTGGAGAGATAAATGAGAGGAGGGTGGGGGTGGGGAGAAAGTAGCATAGAGTACAATAGGTGAGTGGGGGAGGGGATGAAGGTGATAGGTCGGGGCGGGGGGAGGGTGGAGTGGATAGGTGGAGAAGTAGATAGGCAGGTAGGACAAGTCATGGGGACAGTGCTGAGCTGGAAGTTTGGAACTGGGGTGAGGTGGGGGAAGGGGAAATGAGGAAACTGTTGAAGTCCACATTGAATTGTTGAAGTGTTCCGAGGCGGAAGATGAGGCGTTCTTCCTCCAGGCGTCTGGTGGTGAGAGAGCGGCGATGAAGGAGGCCCAGGACTTCCATGGCCTCGGCAGAGTGGGAGGGGAAGTTGAAATGTTGGGCCACAGAGTGGTGTAGTTGATTGGTGCGGGTGTCTCAGAGATGTTCCCTAAAGAAATCTGCGAGGAGGCGTCCAGTCTCCCCAATGTAGAGGAGACCACATTGGGAGCAACGGATACTGATAAATTATATTGGTGGATGAGCAGGTAAAACTTTGATGGATGTGGAAGGCTCCTTTAGGGCCTTGGATGGAGATGAGGGAGGAGGTGTGGGCGCAGGTTTTGCAATTCCTGCGGTGGCAGGGGAAGGTGCCAGGATGGGAGGGTGGGTTTTAGGGGGGCGTGGACCTGACCAAGTAGTCACGGAGGGAACGGTCTTTGCGGAAGGCGGAAAGGGGTGGAGAGGGAAATATATCCCTGGTGGTGGGATCCGCTTGGAGGTGGTGGAAATGTCGGCGGATGATTTGGTTTATGCGAAGGTTGGTAGGGTGGAAGGTGAGCACCAGGGGAGTTCTGTCCTTGTTACGGTTGGAGGGTGGGGCCTGAGGGCAGAGATGCGGGATGTGGACGAGATGCGTTGGAGGGCATCTTTAACCATGTGGGAAGGGAAATTGCGGTCTCTAAAGAAGGAGGTCATCTGGAGTGTTCTGTGGTGGAACTGGTCCTCCTGGGAGCAGATATGGCGGAGGTAGAGGATTTGGGACTACGGGATGGCATTTTTGCAGGAGGTAGGGTAGGAAGAGGGGATCAAAGATTTACCTGCACATCCACCAATATCATTTATTGTATCCGTTGCTCCCGATACGGTCTCCTCTACATTGGGGAGACTGGACGCCTCCTCGCAGAGATCTTTAGGGAACATCTCTGAGACACCCGCATCAATCAACCACACCGCCCTGTGGCCCAACATTTCAACTCCCCCTCCCACTCTGCCAAGGACATGGAGGTCCTGGGCCTCCTTTATCGCCGTTCCCTCACCACCAGACGCCTGGAGGAAGAATGCTTCATTTTCCGCCTCGGAACACTTCAACCCCAGGGCATCAATGTGGACTTCAACAGTTTCCTCATTTCCCCTTCCCCCACCTCACCCCAGTTCCAAACTTCCAGCTCAGCACTGTCCCCATGACTTGTCCTACCTGCCTATCTCCTTTTTCACCTATCCACTCCACCCTCCTCCCTGACCTAACACCTTCATCCCCTCCCCCACTCACCTATTGTACTTTATGCTACTTTCTCCCCACCCTCACCCTCCTCTTATTTATCGCTCCACCCTTCAGGCACTCTGCCTGCATTCCTGAAACGTCAATTTTCCTGCTCCTCGGATGCTGCCTGAACTGCTGTGCTTTTCCAGCACCACTAATCCAGAATCTGGTTTCCAGCATCTGCAGTCATTGCTTTTACCTCATACCCTTCTAAACCTTTCCTGCTCATGTACTTACCCAATTGTCTTTTAAATGTTGTCGTACTTGAATCCACCACTTCCTCTGGTATTCCACATGCGTATCACTCTCTGTGTAAAAGATTTGCCTCTGATGTCTTTTTAAAACCTTTCTCCTCCCCCCTTAAAAATATGCCCCCAGTCTTTAAATCCCACACCCTCGGGAAACGGCACCCAGAGGAAACCCATGTAGACACAGGGAGAATGTGCAAACTCCATACAGACAGTTGCCCGAGGTGGGAATTGAACCCGGGTCCTTGGTGCTGTGAGGCAGCAGAGCTAACCACTGAGCTACCGTGCCACCAAAGTTAAAAATCATACATTGCCAGATTATCGTCCAACAGGTTTAATTGGAAGCACTAGCTTTTGGATTGCTGCTTTACAAGAAAAAAAGGCCTGCTAAATGCTCTTGTGGCCTGCTCAGAATTTGATAGCTTTTGGAAAGCAGGTGACCTTTCCATGAAAGCGTATGTCATGGACTCTAATAAGTTGTGCAAAAAGTTGACAAAGTTTGAATTGCAGGTTCCTAGGTTGGTTCTCATGTTTCAATTACAAAGTTGCACTAAGCTCCTCTTTTATGCACTGACAACTGATCCTAATGGATGACGAGTTCTTACAGAAGGGGATTCTGTTGGATCAGATGTCTGCCAGCTTTCAATCTTCCTGGAGAAACAGTCATTTCATTCAGACTTCTTAGAACAATTGACACATCCCACTATGACAGACAGGAGACTTAATAGTTACCAAGTTGTCAAATATTCCAGATACTGGATGAGTTGTAAAAATAATACAAGGTTTAAAGATAGATGGAAATACAGACAGCAAATCCAGTTATCTCAACAGAAGATTACTTTTAACAATCACATTCAGCAAATTAATTCCTTGAATGCCCTAGATAAAGTTAATAAATGCTTTTGGCAAATTGTCCAAATTGTCTGAAAGAAATATGAAGAAAATAAATGCAGGAGATCTGAAATAAAAACTGAAAGTGCTTGAGAAACATGGCGCATCTGGCAACATCTGTGGCAACAATGAGAGTTAATATTTCAAGTCCAGTATGATTCTTCTTCAGCTCCAAGTTTTCAGTTAAATACACGTTGCTTTGTACTTACTGTGATGCACCTTGAGATGATGCTTATTGACACTTCACATACAGAGGGCCTGTTCCAGCACACCCAGGTACATTGTATCCCTGAACTCCCTCCAGACCCAAGTGGCATGCAGAATATAGGTGATTGCTTGTGGGGTGGAGGGCAGGGGTTATTGTGCACATTACAATGGGCTGCATATTGCTGAGATGAATGGAGGCACAGCATCAGGAAAGTGAATAGCAATGACTGAGCAGCATTGAGTGAAAAAAGCATTGATGGAGATGGCATGGGGTCTCCCAGGAGTGTGTGTGTGTCCTAGTCTGTCTGAGGGAGGAGAATGTGTGTCCCAGTCTGTCTGGAGGAGGGTATGTGTCGTAGTCAGTCTGTGGGAGGAGGATATGTGTCCCAGTCTGTCTTGGGGAGGTGGATATGTGTCCTAGTCTGTCTGTGGGAGGAGTGTATGTGTCATAGTCTGTCTGGGGGAGGAGGATATGTGTCCCAGACCGCTGGAGGAGGGTGTGTCCTAGTCTGTCTGGGGGAAGGGAGTATGTCTCCCAGTCTGCCTGTGAGAGGGGGGTGTCATCTCCCAGTTCTTTTGCCCATAGCAGCAGCAGGAACTGCTTTCCATTGTGGACCAGTCTGTACAGGTACAATAGCCTGCATATCAGTATAGAGAGCGAGTGTTGGCCCAAAGTTGAATCTGCTGAGTTTGATGGAGCAATCTGCATGTGACAGATTACCAATGTGGGTGATGTCTCATGTTCGCAGGAAGTTGTGACCTACGTCTCCCAGCTGCTGGAGGAGTGCCTGTATGTGTGGACTAGGAAGGAATCCCATTCTGATTCTCATGGCCATCCATTTTTTGGGGTGGGGGATTTGTCTTAGGCAGTCTGGGGTTTTTAAGAAAGCAGCTACTCCACTCCAACTGGGGATGCTCAAGAAATGCCAATCTTCTGAACAAGAAGAAAGATATTTATGATTACAAAGGGATCTTGATCAATTGAACCAATGGGCTGAGGAGATGGAATTTAATTTGGATAAATGTTAAGTGTCGCATTTGAGTAAGATGAGCAAGGGCAGGAATTTGACAGCTAATTGTCAGGCCCTAGGGATGTTGTCATCCTTGGAGTTCAGGTACATAGTTCTTTGAAATTTGCATCACATGTAGACAGGAAGGTAAAGAAGGCATTTTGCACACTTGCCCTCATTACTCACACCATTGAATATAGGAGTTGGGATGTCATGTGTTTGTATAGGATATTGGTGAGGCCACTTCTGGAGCACTATGTACAGTTCTGGTCACCCTGCTCTAGCAAGGATATTAATAAATTGGAAAGTGGGCAAAGAAGATTTACCAGGATGTTTCTGGGACTGGAGGGCTTGAGTTATAAGGAGGAGCTGGGTAGGCTGGGACATTTTTCACTGGTTCATAAGAGGCTGAGCCTTATAGAGGTTTTGAAAATGATGAAAGGCATGGGTAGGATAAATAGTTAGGGTCTTTTCCCCAGAGTAGGAGAGTCTAAAACTAGAGGATATAGGTTTAAAGTAAGAAATGAAAGATTTAAAAGGAACCTAAGTACCAATGTTTTCACACAGAGGATGATGGATGTTTGGAAAAAAAACTGCCAGAGGAAGTGGTGGATGCTGGTACAATTACCACATTCAAAAGGCATCTGGATGGGCACATGAATCAGAAGGGTTTAGAGAGATATGGGCCAAATGCTGGCAATTGAGACTACAATAATTTAGGAGATCTCGTCAGCATGGACAAGTTGGACCGCAGGGTCAAGAATGTGGTGCTGGAAATGCACAACAGGTCAGGCAGCATCCGAGGAGCAAGAGAATCAACATTTCAGGCATAAGCCCTTTATCGATGATTTTCCTGCACCTCGGATGCTGCCTGACCTGGTGTGCTTTTCCAGCACCACACTCTGATCTCCAGCATCTGCAGTCCTCACTTTCTCCAAGTTGGACCGCAGAGTCTATTCCCATGCTGTACAATTCTATGACTCTGTGACTCTATGTCCATAGATCTGCTGTTCAAATTCAACCCTTCAAATGGCTTGTTAGAAACATAAAAAATGTATGAGTGTTAGGGTCTGAAAGGATTAATGCTCAAGAGTGCTTTAAGCACCGCCCACTATGAGTTATGCCATATGGACTTGATAGGAGAATAGTTTGAAGGAAAAGGCCTGCCAGACTGGGTCTTCCTCGCAGTCCCTGCAACAATGTCTATTACATCGATGTATAATGATTACACCTAAAAGTATTACTTTTATTTTGTTGCTATCAAGAAACAAACTACATCTTGCTTTTGACAAGATTCTCATCTTGTGAGAGTATTAAGATGTTTTCCTCTACCATATTGGACCAAAAATAGACACTAATCCTGGGAAAGGTGTTTAGCAGCAAACCTACCTTCTATTTCTTTATTCTTTCAAACATCATAGATATCACTGGTAAGGCCAATTTGTTATCCAAATTTAATTGTTCTTGAGATAAATAGCTATGCAGGAAGGTTGTTAAATGTCAAAGTTAAAAGTCACACAATATCAGGTTATAGTCCAACAGATTTATCTGGAAGCACTAGCTTTTGGAGTGTTGCTTCTTCATCAGGTGGTTGTTATTTGTGGGTTCGGAGTCATGTGTAGACTATGTAAGGACAGCAGATTTTCTTCTCTAAAGGATATGAGTGAAGCAGGTGGTTTTTATGAGAATTGTCAATGGTTACATTGTCTAGAATCCACCCTAGCCAATCAGACATTGGCTTTCAGCTCCATCATGAACCAGTGCAAATATTCTGAACAGCTTTTGACCCAACTGGGAATCAGCTCATTTCCAATCTCCCATGACCATGTATCATTCTCATTGGGCTGATTGTGAGCTAAACTCAATAAAGGAATTTCATCGTTTCCAGACGAAGGATTTTTGACCCATCCATAAGTTGGAAAGTCAGGGGTAACCTGCGGCGGCCATTTCTGGAGACCAAAAAGATTTTACATCAAGCTGGCAACCAATTGCTTAGCACGGGGGTTCCTATTTCTTTCAGAGATCAGGTGCAAATCAGGCAAATCTCCTCAATAACCCTTCAAGAAGGCTTTTATATAAACTGGCAGTATTTGCATGTGGCACAGAGACACTTCATGCTGGGTGACAAGTCAACAGCAGTGAGAAGAGGCCATTACTCATCAATAATTGGCCACATCAGAGCCATAATTGTTCTCTAGATGAAAGGCACATTTGCCACCTTCCTGGCAAGAAGGTGATGGGCATTTCACACTACACCCTCACATTCATATTTTGTAGCTGTTGCCCCATCAAATCTGAAGCCATGTCCTGACACCCTGTCAAATCTCAGTCAATATTTATGATTTATGTTTCAGTTCTGCGGATGCTCTGTGCTCCTTCTTTTGTAGTTAAATACTAGAATTAATATTTAGTCTTTGAATTATGTTGGTTCTGCTTTGTTATTGTGCTATTCAATATTGATTGAAAATCCAACAAATTGTTTTTGTTGCTTAGTTAACTGGGGCTAAGATGATTGTAAGTCCTGGCTCACATAGCATTTGTAAGGAGAAACAACATAAAGACACAGTTTCCAGATTGTACAGGTTGAGAACCACAGCAAAGAAATGGCAGTGAAACCTTTGAAATATTTTTTTGAAACTTTAAAACAAGTTAGAATAAATACATCAAGGGATAATGGGATCAAGTGCAGCCCAGTCTATTGTTCCTGCAAACTGTATTGTTGTAATGTTGAATTATTATATGTCTTTATCTATAAGTGAGGGATTTGAGCATCTTTTTAATCTGGCCAATTGGGTTAGTGTTAAGTATGGCCAAATTAGCTTTAGTATTGCCAAATCCAGTGAAATCCTGTCTATCTAATTCTAATTAAAAGCCTTCACTCCAATCTGAAGAAGGTAGAGTGCATATTGCATCGTCTCTGACCCAACTAGTCATTTAGTGCCAAATCAATGGATTTTTAGACTGGGCTGTTGTGCCCAGACAGAGACAAAAAGAAACTACCCAAATTAATTTTTCATTGGCTGCCAACAACTGACAGAAAGAGGCGTTCACCTGATTACTTAGTGCTGGAATCAAACCTAACTTTCAGAGATGAAAAGATGTGTTGATATACCCTGACACCGCCTCCCTCTCACTATCCAAAAGAAAATAAAACATGAGAAAAAGCTGAAGTTCAGTCATCAATAGGAAAGTAGGCAGAGTAATTAGAGATTGGCTGGTTAATTCCTTGTAGATTTCAGAAGTCATGATCATCTGCCAGTATTTTAACCAAGCAGTTACAGAAAGCCTAACTGCTATGAGGGGTGTGGATTGGTTATTAAGTCTTTCTTTCTACATTAGAATTAACAGCTTGTGACATGGAAAACTAGTGCTTTATCAACGCTGTTGGGACTTACACCTGTGCTTCTGATGATAGCAACAATGCCTTCTCTTTTAAAGAAGGTTAGCTCAGTTGGCTGGACAGCTGACCTGCAATACGGGTGATGCCAACAATGCCCAAGGTTACCAGGAAAGACTCCTTCTCAACCTTATCCCTCACCTGACACCTGGTGCACTTCAGCTTAAGCCACCATCAGTCATTTTTCTCTGATGAGAGATTGCCATAGAATCATTGACTTCACCCATTGAAGGAGCAGCACTCTGAAAGCTGCTGGATTATAACCTGGTGTTGTGTGACTTCTGATAGAGTCTTAGAGACATACAGCACAGAAACAGATCTTTCGGTCCAACCAGTCCATGCCGAATATAATTCCAAACTCGCCCTGTAGTATTATTTGGTGATTTACTCTATATCTATATTCCCCAGATAGTGGAATAGTGGCTTACCTATTACATTATTGTCAATGGCAATTTAACTTGTTGAGTCAAAACCCTTTGCAGCAGTGATGGTTAATACAGCCCCTTGCTAGTGGCAAATTATCCTTTATATGTACATCCCCCTTGTCAGTGGCCAAATTGTCACTCTTATTAAATGCTTGGTGGCAGAATACGGCATCAGTAGATTTCTCAAAGCAAGAGAGAGAGAGAGAGAGTCATAGAGATGTACAGCATAGAAACAGACTCTTTGGTCCAACCCGTCCATGCCGACCAGCTATCCCAATCCAATCTAGTCCCACCTGCCAGCACCCGGCCCATATCCCTCCAAACCCTTCCTATTCATATACCCACCCAAATGCCTCTTAAATGTTGCAATTGTACCAGCCTCCACCACTTCCTCAGGCAGCTCATCCCATATCCGTACCACCCTCTGTGTTAAAAAGTTGCCCCTTAGGTCTCTTTTATATCTTTCCCCTCTCACTCTAAGCCTATGCCCTCTAGTTCTGGACTCCCTGACCCCAGGGAAAAGACTTTGCCTATTTACCCTATCCATGCCCCTCATAATTTTGTAAACCTCGATAAGGTAACCCCTCAGCCTCTGACGCTCCAGGGAAAACAGCCCCAGCCTGTTCAGCTTCTCCCTATAGCTCAAATCCTCCAACCCTGGCAACATCCAGAGAGAGAGATAATGAATTTGAGCTTGGTACTGATCAGGAGGGTGGAGATATTGTAGTGAGACATGATTGGAGAATTTTTTCCCGGTCTAGTGTTTGATCTCACAGTAGATGTTAGCTAACTATTTTTTTAATATTTGCACACAAGCAACAGCTTTCACTTGCTTACACCTTCTGGATAAGAAGGAGCGCATGAGGCTTTTCCTGTTGGCATTCTGATAGAGCCTCTACCAAGGAGCCTCTGGTGGTATTAAGCACAGAACACCACTAGGGGTCATTCAAAAGTGAAGGATGGAAAGGCATATAAAAGAAGGCTATTAAGAGAAGACTGGGATTGTGCATGCAGCTTAAGAGCAAATAATTTTTCATATCTGCTATAAATTTCTAATGGTACTAATTTCCTGACAGGCGCATGTGTTAGAAATAGTTACATTGATGCAAGGTCACCTTTTGTCTTGTTATTTCAACCGTTAATAATCAATAGTAGCACATGCCTCTGGTAATGTCTAACTAGGTGGTGATAAGCAAGGGTATCTTATTTCAATACCATGCATGAGTTACTTGATGTAGTCATGGAAGCGCACAGCAGAGAAGGCCATTTGGCCAAGATGCTTGTGTTGGTTCTTGGAAAGTGATATCCGATCCGTGTCTAATAGTTACCAGAAAAAGATGACATTTCTGCAGCATCTCAAAAACACTTTGCTGCAAATGAATTAAATTATCAGCATATTTGTGCAGACAAATCTGGGAGCATTTGCATAATTTCATAAGCAGGAATAGGATGAATGATCAACTAACTTTTTTTGGAGGTATTGGATCAAATTGGCAATATTGGGGAGGTGAAGGCCAAATGGTTTTATCGCTGATTTTATCCAGAGATCCAGATAGTGTTGTGGGGACCTGGGTTTGAATCCGACCACAGCAGGTGGTGGAATTTGAATTCAGTAAAAATAAATCTGAAAATTAACAGTCAAACGATGACCATGAATCCATTGGGGAAAGCCCATCTGGATCACTAATGTCCTTCAGCGAAGGAAACTGCCGTCCTTACCTGGTCTGGATTACTTGTGACTCCAGACCCACAGCAATGTGGTCAACTCTAAACAGCCCTCTGGGATGGGCAATAAATGCTGGTCTAGCCAGAGATACCCTCATCCCGTGAATGAATAAAAGAAAAATTGGCAGAACACCGTGGGAGCTTCCTGACCCACTTCTATCGTTGCCATGACTACTCTTACTCGTCTAACAGGTGGGCATCATTTGAATATTAGCATAAAAGTAGCAATGGATGGAAAAAGGAGGAGTGAAGCCAATTTAAGGACCAAAAGATTTACCAATGGAGATGAAGAGTATTCAACAAATAACATGCATCTATGTTTATCAAGGAAATAGATGCTTTGCAGGCCACACTCAGAGAGGAAGAAGCTCCATCAACAGAACTGTTTAAAAGTGATAAGGAAGATATATGGAGTAACCTGTTCATTCTTAATGTTGACACGGCAAATGAGATAGTGAGAGAACTTAACATTAACTTAAACTTGAAAAGAGACACAAATTCAAATGCTTTTCATCTTGCTCTCATCAGGACTGAGCATAAGAAACAGTCATGGACCAGAGTGCACTGTTGCAGAATTAAGGCATGCTAATTTAGGATGAGATGAGGAGGAATTCCTTATCAAGAGTCTTTGGAACTCTTGCCACAGAGATTTATGAGGGAAGAGGCCTTGTGTATATTTAAAGCTGAGATAGCTAGATTCCTGGGACAGTGGGGGAATTGAGGGTTATGGGGAAGGGCTGGGAAAGTGGATGTGAAGACTGTTGGGTCAGCCATGATTCTATGGAATGGTAGGGCAGGCTTGAAGGGGTGAACAGCCTACACCTGTTCCTATTCTTATTGTCTTATGGTCTAAACTTTTTTTTATTGGAAGCATCAACTTATACAGCATGAGATGAGAGTACTAATTGATTGGTCTATGGTTGGCATTGAGATGCAAGAGTATTTGTTAACTATCAATCTTACTTCACTGAATGACCATAGACCCGGCAGGTAGACGCTGATGAAATGACACATTTCCGAGATAACTCTCCAGAGGCCGGTATCACCTATACTTACATATGGAGAAAACTTGACACAGATCCAGCTCCCTCAGAGCTAGCTCTCAGTGTGAACTGGATGTCAGACACTCCTGTCAGCCAGGGCTCCCTGATTTTGACTAGATTAACAACCCCAATCAGGGAGCTCATACTCTATGAGGTTTGTCTGGCTTACTTTGTGACCCTGAGATTCTTGTAGAGAGAGGAGGAAAACTTCTTCAAGGAGTCCCTCTCCCACTGCAACTCCCAGGTCTCCTCCTTGACCTATCACCTTCATCCCCTCCCCCACTCACCCATTGTACTCTATGCTACTCTCTCCCCACCCCCACCCTCCTCTAGCTTATCTCTCCATGCTTCAGGCTCACTGCCTTTATTCCTGATGAAGGGCTTTTGCCCGAAATGTCGATTTTGCTGCTCGTTGGATGCTGCCTGAACTGCTGTGCTCTTCCAGCACCACTAATCCAGTATTTGCTTTCCAGCATCTGCAGTCATTGTTTTTACCTCTAAGTGTACACACCACAATTTCAAAATGTGTAGATCATACCAAACTTAGAAGTATTGTAAACTGGGACACCATAGGGTAGAACTTCCAATGGACATAAAGATGTTGGTGGAGATGGCAGAAAAGGGGCAGATGAAGCTCAACTTGGAGAAATGTGAGGTCAGACATTTCGATAATAAGAAAATGGGAAGACAATATGAAACAAAGTGTACAAACTTAAAGGACTAGAGGAGCTGAGAGGCCAGGGTATTTACATGCATTCGTCATCAAAGATGGCAAAAGCAGTGGAGAAAGCAGTTAATAAAGTATATAATAAATTATAGTATAAAATGATTTTGGCATTATTAATCCTGGAGTAGATTACAAGAGCAAGGACATTAAAGACAATTAGTTAGATCTCAGGTGGAGAATTTCATCCAGTTCTGGGTGCCACACTTGAGGAAGGATGTAAGGGAATTGGAAACAGTGTAGAAGAGATTTACAGATGTGGTTCCAAGGATGAGAAACTTCAATTATAATGATGGATTGGAGAAGTTGGCAATGTTTTCCTTGGAAAAGTGAAGACTCAGAGGAGGTCTGATTAAAGTATTTAAAATGGTGAATGATCTGGTTGGGGTAAATCGGGAGAAAATCTTCCGACAGGTTCAAAAATGAAAAGATGCAGATTGAGGGTATCTCCTTATCAGCCTTGCTCCTTGTCTGACCTGTAATGAGTTTCAGGTGAAAGCTGCCACCAGTCATCCCTCGTTATTGAGAGAACAGCCCTATGCACTCTCTCTACAGAAGGAGCTGTCCATGCTGAGAGAGACAGATTTTTGAGCAATAAAGGTCATGGGGAAAAGGCAGGAAAATGGAGTTGAGGACTATGAGACTAACCATAATCTCATTGAATGGTAGAGCAGACTTGATGGGCTGAATGACCTACTTTTGCTTATATGTCTTATGGTCTTATCCTCTAGGACAATGGCAACTTTGCCTTTTTCTTCCAATCACTCGCCTTGTGATCACATGTTTCCTCATATCACTTCTGCTTCAGTAACTGTCAGCAATATGTCAATCCACATTATGAACCAACCGTCCAGAGACTAGTGGATGATTAGACTGGAGTGCACCACCTCAGGGTGGAGTGGTGGAGGCAATTTCAACTGAGGCTTCTGAAAGAGAATTAGCAGGTTATTTTAAAAAAAGAGCAATGTGGATTGCTGCGAGAGAAAGTAGGTGAATGGTGCTAAGCGAGGGATTCATTTACACACGCAGACACAATGGGTTCAGTGGCTTCTTTTTGTTCTCTGAAACTGTAAATAAACTATCAATGAGATGCCTCTCCCACAATGTCGCATTTCTCTGTATCATTTTAGGGACTCAAGAATTGCTGGCATTCTGAATCAAAGGCAAGTGTGCCGCCAGTTGAGCTAACCTGAAAATATTTGATGACTTTAATCAATTGAACTTTACAATGTAACTTACCTGATCACTGCAATCCATCTTTGCATTAAAACATGGAAGCAATGAAAAGGTTTATCAACTGTCTACTTGGAGGGAAGACTTCAGGCTGTTTCTAAAGATGATTCCTTCTTGTCCCAATTTAATTGCAATGTCCTTTTCCCACATTCTCCCTGTACATCACCACCTCCCCTGCTCCCTCTTGTATCTACTATTGGAACCAGCGATGAGACAATAACAGAATTGGCAAGCCTCGTTGTCTTAAAAGGACACTCACTCATTTAGGAAGATGATCACTTTGCTTTAAGAATATATCAGTAGTGTAATATACTTCTGGGAAAGATCAACAAGATTGCCTCCGTTTAAGGGGATTTGTAAGCTGATGGCTTTTTGCATAGGTTGGTGGATGTAAGTTTGTATCAATTCTCAAAGTGGTGAGTCACAAGACATAAAGTGGTGTCTTCCCCTCTGTAAGGAACTGGCTGGGGAAACTGCGAGGCAGTTGTTTTCCAGGTACAACCAGAAGCGAGGCTATAGGAAAGTTCTGGATTAGTGGTGCTGGAAGAGCACAGCAGTTCAGGCAGCATCCAACGAGCAGCGAAATCAACGTTTCGGGCAAAAGCCCTTCATCAGGAATAAAGGCAGTGAGCCTGAAGCATGGAGAGATAAGCTAGAGGAAGGTGGGGGTGGGGAGAGAGTAGCATAGAGTACAATGGGTGAGTGGGGGAGGAGATGAAGGTGATAGGTCAAGGAGGAGAGGGTGGAGTGGATAGGTGGAAAAGAAGATAGGCAGGTCGGACAAGTCAAGGAGGCAGTAACTGAGCTGGAAGTTTGAAACTAGGATGAGGTGGGGGAAGGGGAAATGAGGAAGCTGTTGAAGTCCACATTGATGCCCTGGGGTTGAAGTGTTCCGAGGCGGAAGATGAGGCGTTCTTCCTCCAGGCATCTGGTGGTGAGGGAGCAGCGGTGAAGGAGGCCCAGGACCTCCATGTCCTCGGCAGAGTGGGAGGGGGAGTTGAAATGTTGGGCCACGGGGCGGTTTGGTTGATTGGTGCGGGTGTCTCGGAGATGTTCCCAAAAGCGCTCTGCTAGGAGGCGCCCAGTCAGACCCCACCCCTCCAACCGTAACAAGGACAGAACGCCCCTGGTGCTCACCTTCCACCCTGCAAACCTTCGCATCAACCAAATCATCCACCGACATTTCCGCCACCTCCAAAAAGACCCCACCACCAGGGATATATTTCCCTCCCCACCCCTTTCCGCCTTCCGCAAAGACCGTTCCCTCCGTGACTACCTGGTCAGGTCCACACCCCCCTACGACCCACCCTCCCATTCTGGCACTTTCCCCTGCCACCGCAGGAACTGTAAAACCTGTGCCCACACCTCCTCCCTCACCTCTATCCAAGGCCCTAAAGGAGCCTTCCACATCCATCAAAGTTTCACCTGCACATCCACCAATATCATTTATTGTATCCGTTGCTCCCGATGCGGTCTCCTCTACATTGGGGAGACTGGGCGCCTCCTCGCAGAGCGCTTTAGGGAACATCTCCGAGACACCCGCACCAATCAACCAAACCGCCCCGTGGCCCAACATTTCAACTCCCCCTCCCACTCTGCTGAGGACATGGAGGTCCTGGGCCTCCTTCACCGCCGCTCCCTCACCACCAGACGCCTGGAGGAAGAACGCCTCATCTTCCGCCTCGGAACACTTCAACCCCAGGGCATCAATGTGGACTTCAACAGCTTCCTCATTTCCCCTTCCTCCACCTCATCCTAGTTTCAAACTTCCAGCTCAGTTACTGCCCCCTTGACTTGTCCGACCTGCCTATCTTCTTTTCCACCTATCCACTCCACCCTCTCCTCCTTGACCTATCACCTTCATCTCCTTCCCCACTCACCCATTGTACTCTATGCTACTCTCTCCCCACCCCCACCCTCCTCTAGCTTATCTCTCCATGCTTCAGGCTCACTGCCTTTATTCCTGATGAAGGGCTTTTGCCCGAAACGTTGATTTCGCTGCTCGTTGGATGCTGCCTGAACTGCTGTGCTCTTCCAGCACCACTAATCCAGTATTTGATTTTCAGCACCTGCAGTCATTGTTTTTACCCTATAGGAAAGTTCTGTCAATAGATTGTAAAGCAAGTGAACTCCAGAGGGAGGAGAAATGTAGTATGTAAATATTAGCAAAATTTAAAAAAAGTCAATCTAATCAAGTTCTATAGTTAATTGCATATTGTAATAAAGGAAGTTGATTATAATATAGTGATAACGGTGATAAGTTTTCCTTCTAATTTACAGTAAACATTGCAGAATACATAACGTTGCTATGTCATTATAAGATATTATAGCATTATGAAGTTGAACTAAGTGAGGTGAATCTGATTTCAGCTACATACTGGTGCGCTATTTAAATAGATAACATTTTTCACAGGGATATTTGCCCTTCAGAAGAAATACCAAAGAAAACCTTTAATGCTGAATTAAAATGGTTGGATGTCTTGAGGTATTTCTTCAATCGCCTTTTTGACCAGACAGGTCAAATAAAGTATTTACGCACAAAGTCTTTTTTCAAATGTACAGAGTTACTTACGTCACATGGAAAATGGGTCAGGTGACATCCAAAGCAACCAACTGGATAAGAGTTGTCATACAAGGACTGTATTGGGTCACTAAGTATCTGTATATTCAGGAAAGAGAGTGGCAAATTTTAGATATTAAAGGCATCAAGGGTGAAAGAGAGAAAACAGGAAAATGGTTCTGAGATAGACGGTCAACCACGATGTGAGGTGGGCTCAAAGGGCTGACTGGCCTACATCTGTGCCATGTTTCTATGTTTTTATGTGGCATTCCAACACAAAATCATAGATTTGTATCGAACAGAAAGGAGCCATTTTACCCATTATGCCTGTGCCAATGCTCTGAATGAGCTATCAATTATTCTGATTCCTGCGCTGTTTCCAACACCCTGCAAGTAATTCCTTTCAGGAGGAAAAAAATGCATTTTTGAAGTTGCAAACATAAAGACAGATGAATTAGAAGCAGATATTGTCTACTCAGCCACTTGAGCTTGTTCCTCCATTCGATGAGTGGATGTAATATTAAAATCTTGTCTAATAATAGGTTAATCCAATTACTTCACATTCCACCTTGCCGCCCATAATAATCTATCTACCTCCGCCTTAAAAGTACTCAAGTGCTTTTCTCAACTGCCTTTTGAGGAAGAGTTCCAATGGCTCATAATGCCCTTTGTCTTAAATAGGTTCCCCTTTAGGTTCTTGCACAAGAAACAGAGAGAGAGAGATAGGACAAATATTTAGGGTGTTCAGTCTGACTTTGGTGATGAGAACATTATTAGAGTCAATTCTGATAAACAGGTTAATCTCTCAGTTAGAAAGGCACGGATTATACGGGGATATTCATTATGGTTCTGTTCAGAAATGTTATTGATTTGTTTTGAGGAGGTAATAAGGGGAATTGATTAGGGTAATGCAGTGGATGTTAGTAAAAGACTGAAGGGTCACAAAACGAAAATCCTATTGATTTCAGGGGAATGCGGCATGTTTGATCTATAATTGATTCAGTTCAGGAAACAAAGTGTAACGGTTGAGGGATGAACTTGTGAATGGGAAGCAATTTCTGGTGATGTTCCGTAGGCTTGAGTATTGGGTGGCCTGCTGTTTGTTTCTTAGATGTAGAAGGTGTGACCAGGGAATTTGCAGATGAACACAAAAAAGCAACCATGTAGTTGATAGAGTAGAGGCTGACTGTCAACCCTAGGTTGATACGAAAGTGGCAAATAGAAGATCCAGAATATTGAGAGGTAATGCATTTGGGAAAGGAAATGACCTCCTGCTGGCCCCTCTTCTCCTTGAGAACATTCTGCACCCTCTCTGAATCATCCTTGATCCTGGCACCAGGGACGCAACACACCATTCTGATTTTTCGCTGCTGGCCACAGAAACATCTGTCTGTGCCTCAGACTAGAGAGTCCCCGAACACAACTGATCTCTTGGAACCCGACGTACCCCTCATTGCATTGGAGCCAGTCTTGATACCAGACACTTGGCTGTTCATGCTGCATTCCCCTGAGAATCCATCACCCTCAACATTTTCCAAAACAGTTAACTTGTTTGATAGATTCACCAACTTCTGGCTGAAGAAATTCCTCCTCATCTCAGTTCTAAAGGGTTATCCCTTCACATGATGAAAGTCGTTTTCACCCAGAAGGAGATAGGTGTCTCAAATTCAATGTCTGGTTTTGCAATGGAGGCAAAAACTCTCAACTCATTTAAAAGATACTTGCATTTGAACCCGAAATGAACTGACGGCTACATACCAAGAACCAAAATGTGGAATTGATTAGATTAGATTCCCTACAGTGTGGAAACATGCCCTTTGGCCCAACCAGTCTACACCGACCCGCCGAAGAGTCACCCACCCAGACCCATTTCCCTCTGACTAATGCACCTAACACTACGGACAATTTAGTATGGCTAATTCACCTGACCTGCACATCGTTGGACTGTGGGAGGATACAAGAGCACCCAAAGAAAACCCACGCAGACACGGGGAGAATGCACAAACTTCACGCAGACAGTTGCCTGAGACTGGAATCAAACCTGGGACCCTGGTGCTGTGAGGCAGCAGTGCTAACCACTGAGCCACCATGATTGAAATGGGGGTCTAGTTTTTTTGTCTGGGCTAATGGAGATATGTTGGGCTGAATGGCCTGTTTCTGTGCCGTAACGATTCCATGCTTCCAACATGAAATATCCTTTTTTTTACATTTGTTTCTTCTCAGCCTACTAACTTAAATTTTGTGTCCTTCCGTTAGTGACTCACCTGCCACTGGCAACCGTTTCTTCAGTGTGAAGCAGATGCACGTGCTTTTCTGAAGGAAAAGGATGAGTTACCACATAGAGCAATGCTACCTGTAATATTATGGTCAGGTAAGCAGTAATTGATCCCATCCAAATCTGCGCACAATTTAACAGAAAACAGCAGCTGCACCGCAGCATGTCCAAAGGAAATGTTTTGACCGACATAGTTATGATTTCCCTCCCCCTCACCGCTTCTCATTATTTGTGTAGCCTGGAGAAATTATTGCATAATGATATTGTGTGGAAGACATAAAAAATATAGCTCTCTAAGCTGTGCTTTTGCCGAGGCTTGGTACCTCTTACATTTGAAAGTTAATGAGCACTTTTGAGTCCGTGTCTGCTGATCTACTGTCATCTCACACTAGGCTGCCAAGGGGAATGTCAGCAGTGTGCACGCGTCTTGCATCAATCTAGAACAATGTGCTTTTGAATGTCATGTTGTTGAGTTAAATCTGCATAATCTGCTGTGATGGAAAAGAGACCAAACTGAGATGTTTATATCAGTCACCTTGACGACTAATGGCAAATCTTAAAAGCTGTTGTCGTTGTCACACTAGATGTAATCTGAATGGAATGTGAGAACATTCTCCAGAAAGGTTTTCCTTTTCTAGAAAATACTTTTATTCCCATACCATGTTGAATTGGGGCAGACTGATTCCAGAATGTTAATTTAGTTCGGAACGTTTGAAAAGTTATTTGATGGAAGCTCAGACAAACAAAAAAAAAGTCTTTAACCCATTCATTGAAGTCATCGACTTAAAACAAACTGCTTCCGGTTTTAGAGCTTTCTACGATTTTTAGATTAAGGTAAATCGCAATCAATAAATATTTCACTGAGAGGAGATGATGACAGAAGATTCAGTTCTATTCATCTGCAGAGAAGAACCTTCAGTTTGCTGTGCACCACTCTATCAATGTATCTCACAGACTTGCAGTTTCGAGGGGACTTGGGCATCGCTGATTAGCAACATTGCTCATGTGTCTTATGGAGAGTGTTCTCTTCTTTTCGATGCTTCATGAAGCATTGCACGTTGCTGGATGTCCACCGGTGCCTGACATCGCTCAATGTCGTAAAAACAATGACTGCAGATGCTGAAAACCAAACACTGGATTCCTGATGAAGGGCTTTTGCCCGAAACGTTGATTTCGCTGCTCGTTGGATGCTGCCTGAACTGCTGTACTCTTCCAGCACCAATCATCCAGTAATCGCTCAATGTCGCCAACTAGGCTATGTGGCAACAGCTGATTGGCTGGCAGTTCAACCAGTGACAGTGCAGGGACAGAGAGAGGAGAGAGGAAGACCTCAAAGTGGGAAATGGTCAAGAAAAACAAGCACCATTTGAAAAGTTGAAACGTTTGTCTGACTCATTGTGATCCAACGAATAGTTTTTGGCGCACAATTTAATGCAGTTATGCATTTGATGCGATTTGACTGATCTTGTCCCAGAAGAGATGCAAGGATCGATGCCCAGTAGAGATGGCAAACTGGGAGACATGAGATGGGAGAGGTTGTGATCTTGTGTCAGAAAACTGTGAGCAGGAGGCAAGAGCTGGTAAATCAGTATTAAGAACAACAATCATACAAAGTAGGAGCAGAATTTGGTGATTCAGCCCTTTGAGCCTTTTCCATCATTTAGTAAAATCATAGTTGATTTGATTGTTTCGAATTCCACATTTCCAGCTATCCCTGATAACCTTGAATCCACTGCTTAACAAAAATCCATCTACCTTCCTTTTAAAATATTCACTGACCCTGTCTCCGCTGCCCTCTTGAGGCATTGAATTCCAAAGTCTGGGAACCTTCTGAGAGAAAAATAATTCTCCTCATCTCTGAACAAATCAGGAGGCCCCATCCCCATGTTTAAACAGAGCCCCAACCCTGGAGTCATCGACAAGAAGCATCCTTCTCTGTGTCCACATTGTTAGGGTCACTCAGAAGCTAGTTTAGTTGGTTAAATAGCTGCTTTGCAATATAGAATGGTGCCAACAGTAAGGGTTCAGTGTGGGTTCAGTGTGGGAAACCTATAAAATCCTGATAGGGCTGGACAGGCTAGATGCAGGAAGAATACTCCCAGTGTTGGGGAAATCCAGAACAAGGAGTCACAGTCTAAGAATAAGGGGTAAGCCAGACAAGATTAAGATGAGGAAGTATTTCTTCACTCAGAGAGTTGTGAAGCTGTGGAATTCTCTCCCACAGGAAGCTGTTGGGGCCAGTTCATTAGGTACATTCGAAAGGGACCTGGACGTGGCCCTTGCAGCTAAAGGGATCGAGAGGTCGAGAGAGAAATGTGGACACAGAGAAGGATGCTTCTTGTCGATGACTCCAGGGTTAGGGCTCTGTTTAAACATGGGGATGGGGCCTCCTGATTTGTTCAGAGATGAGGAGAATTATTTTTCTCTCAGAAGGTTCCCAGACTTTGGAATTCAATGCCTCAAGAGGGCAGCGGAGACAGGGTCAGTGAATATTTTAAAAGGAATACTTCCTCATCATATTTCCAGTTAACTAATCAGAGTAATTACAAATGGAACTCATGCAATATCAAACTGCAACATCACAGTTTCTGAACTCTCACTTTATGTTCCACATTAGTATGATGAATATTGTTATACATCTTTGCCACTGAAAAGAGAAGCTAAATTATAAATAATTTGCACATGATAAAGTTTGTAGCTTATTTCATACAGTGGGTTCATGTCCCACAGCCCAGACCTTGAGCACATGATCTTGGCTCTTGCTTCAGTTCATTATCATCCAAATCATAAGAATCAATAAAAAGTGAAAAGTTTCATGAGGCTTTTAAAAAGTTAAATTGTCAAAATCTAAAAAGGTTAAAGCATGAGGAAATGTTTGCCTGAGTTTGTGAAGGATCAATGGAGTTGGGAAGGATCCTTTGACAGCGTCTACCAAACCTGCTGGAGGGCTTTTGTGGCAGTGATAGTGTCCATACCTCTGAACCAGGAGGCCCTGGTTCAAGTTGCACCTGCTCCAGTATGTCTGAGTTGGTTGATTAAAAAAGATCTGCTAAACCTGCAACCTCTACTAACTAAAGGACGAAAGACAACAGATATGTGCAAACTTTCTCCCTTACAGTACTGAGGGTACATGGACTGCAGTGCTTCAAGAAGGTGGTTCACCATAGTGTTCTCACGGGCAGTTAGGAATTGGCAATAAATGCTTGCTGAGCTAGCAGTGGCCATATCCTGTATATGAATGCAGAGAAAGGTAAAGGCTGATCTAGTTCACACGCTTCAAACTGCAGAATAATACAACTGGCAGAAGGAGAATTTAATTTCTCTGTTGACCATTCTGGAAGAAGAGGGCACAATCTTCCAACGAAAACCATCGGATCAAGGAGTGAAATCTGGAAACCTATAGAATTGTAATGCTCAAGCTTGGTATCAGCAAATTGTTGTTCTGAGGAAGAATCACTGGACCCGAAACGCTAACTCTGATTTCTGTCCGCAGATGCTGCCAGACCTGCTAAGCTTTTCCAGCAATTTCTGTTTTTCTGCCAACAAATTGTTATTGGGTGACCACATCAAGGAGTTTGAATAAAAATTGGAAGGATACAGTTGAGATACAGATCAGCCATGATTTAATTGAATGTTAGAACAGTGTTGAAGGGCTGAATGACTCCCAGAGATGTTCTCTGAAACGATTCGCAAGTTGGCATCCTGTCTCCTTAATGTAGAGGAGACCACATCAGGTGCAACGGATATAGTAGATAACGTGCGTGGAAGTACAGGTAAATTTCTGTCAGATGTGGAAAGAAACCTCTCTGGGACACCCGCACCAACCAATCCCACTGCCCCATGGCTGATCATTTTAACTCCCCCTCCCACCCCACCAAGGACATGCAGGTCCTACGCCTCCTCCATCACCTAACCCTTACCTCCCGATGCCTGAAGGAAGAACACTTCATCTTCCACCTTGGGACCCTGCAAACACACAGGGTCAATGTGGCTTTCACCAGTTTCCTCATTTCCCCTCCCTCCTCCTTATCCCAGTCCCAAGCCTCCAACTCGGCACTGCCCCCTTGACCTGTCCTACCTGTCCATCTTCCTTCCTTCCCACCCATCTGCTCCACCCTCCCCTCTGACCTATCACTTCCACCCACACCTTCATCTACCTACCACATTGCCAGCTACATCCCCCCCAGCCCCACACCCCTCCCATTTATCTCTCAGCCCCCAGGTACACAAGCCTCATTCCTGATGAAGGGCTTATGCCCAAAATATCGATTCTTCTGCTCCTCAAATGCTGCCTGACGTACTGTACTTTTCCAGCACCATTCTTACTTTCTCTTGAATGTGCTTTTACTTTGACAAACATGAGGTTTTTGTATTTATTAATTGTTGATAAAATGCACAATATTTTTGCTGGCATAAATTTGGAAACTGTCATGGAAAACGTCACAGAAAATGAGGGATAAGCTCACTAATTTGTCAAACACAGTCACATTTTTACATTACTGAGGTGATGTCCACATTATGCGCCAAAGCTTACTTTGAAATGCACCAAGTAACAAAACTCTACCATTTCTTGACAGGCATGAGGTGGGGGTTGAATTTCACTCTCACAGAAAATAAGTCTTTCTCACATAAATCGTCACAAATTTCTGAAGTGTCTCCTGACATAAGGCAAGTGTTGCATAATTGAAAACGTTTGTGGGCATAGCCTTGATTATACCGTATGTTGTAATAAGACCATGGACTGGCCCCAAATATAGATGCTTCAATCAGAAAACGTATTTGATTGAATTGGATGTTCAGATAGTGTTGACAGCTCAGATCATGCGAATCCATTGCATCCAAGCCTTAGCAAGGAGTATTTTCCCTCTTCAATTTACAGTTCTATTTTTTAATTTCTCTCAACATGTGACTTAATTTTAATTTGTAGATCAGGTGTGGGTGGGTTGACTAAAATGACAGAATGTTTGAAATCTGGCTACCCCTCATCGGCTCCCAGAATTAACAGCAGGGCTGTGTGGGAGGACCTATGGAAGAAGCAGATTGGCAATTTCAATATGTTAATCATTCAATTGCAGCACCATTAACTTAGCTTTTACAGTGAAGTAGCTGGTGCATGTATTTTGAAATGATGATCGATGCAAACAGGAAATGTCACTGTTCTGGGGAGATTGTGGTGTAATGGTAATGTCACTAAACTAAGTATTTCTGAAATCCAGCCTAATGCTCTGGGGATATAATTTCTAATCCTACCATGGTAACTGGGGGCACATAAAATCAATGAATCCAGTTTGGAAAGCATCGCCAAACTTGACATTGTTTTCAATTATTGTCAAATTCCATCTGATTCCTCATACGGAAGGAAATTGCTCTGACCTACACCTGACCCTGGATCCTCAGTGATGAAGATAACTCTTAACAGCCCTCGGCATTGGCCTAGCAACACTCAGATCAAGGGTAAGAAATGTTGGCATTTGCTAGCATTGCCCTCATCCCACGAATAAAAAAGCGAAAAGCTAGTTATTGGTGGACCTGCAGCTCCTGAGGAGAGAGGGGATCAATGAAGGCACAGCTTGGAGGAGGCTATAATTATCATGCAGACTGTTCAGGGTAGCAGATAAGCTTTCTCAACACGTTTGAACTGCAGTCGTTTGGGATATTGCGTCAAGGTCTCTGCTGGAACAAGACTTGACACTATATGGTGGCTGCCTTTTACCTGTCACCACCATCCTCATGCTCTTTGCCACTGAATCCTCACATTTACGACATTTCACAGTTTGCAGCTCACAAATGCATTACAAAGGTGACTGAGGGCTTATTCGCAGAGAAAGTCAGCCTTGGCCCTCAAGACAGACAGAATGAGCGGGCATACAGGCTTAGGTCTTTAGTTGACTTTAGCTAAAACCCCAAGCCCAGGTGTCCACCTACTGCCACATGTCGCACATTAGGCAGGTCCCACCCCAGTCTCACACTGTTTATCAACCACAAAGGCTTTACTTCAGCAGGAAGGTTTGAATTGTATGCTGAGGCTGGACAGGCTGAGACCTTTTTCCCTGGAATGTAGGATGTTGAGGGCTGACATCATACATGCTTCCAAAGAGGCATGCATTGGGTGATTGTCAAGGCCCTTACCCTAAACTTGGGGAGTCAAAAACTAGAGGGCTTAGGTTGAAGGTAGGAGGGGAAAGATTAAAAAAAGAGGTGTGAGGGGCAACATTTTCACACAGAAGATGGTGTGGAGCAGAAGAAGTGGTAGAGGCGGGTTCAGTTACAACATTTAAAAGACATTTGGACAAGGACGTGGAAAGGAAATGTTTAATGAGATGTGGGCAAATAGCTCTGTTTGAATTTAGGAAATCTGGTCAGCACGGACGAGTTGGGCCGATGAGCCTGTTTCCATGCTGTATGACTCTACAACATGTGACTGATATGCAAACATAAAAAATGTTTACATGGGCATGCTCAAGATTCCCAGTCGTTATGCAGTCTATAAGGAAGTCCACTCTCCTAGATCACCTTGTATTTCAAACTAGAACTAGCCATCCATAGGGTCCCAAACAATGAGACATGGGGAAAAGGACAATGAAAGACATACGAGTATCAAATGTGGGATCAGACAAGAGATGAAGAGGTACTTCAGACACCTGAACACATCTGGAGGCACTGTTCAGGGACACTAACCAGGATATTAACTGTATGTAATGTTTGGACAGGTAAGACAGATAATTGTCTTTGCATTTAATGATTTGTAGTGCCTGAGCTGTGAGTATCTATGTTCGGGCATGCTTTGCATAGGTCCTGGAATGATGAGCTATTGTCTTTATACGCCTGGCACACCTCCTACCAGATGCTTGAATGTGCTGAGAGAGATTAACTCCATGCTTTTGAATTGTCAGGGTCAGAAAGTTTTTGCCTCAGTAATCCTTGCCATTGCACATACTTGTGCTTAACTTCAACATGACACTGCAGTATTCGAAGCTACTTGGATGCTGCCTGAACTGCTGTGCTCTTCCAGCACCACTAATCCAGAAACTGCAGTATCAATGAAGAACCATTGGTATGCTTTCATTTACAAAGTACACTGTTTTTCAGTGTTTTATATATATAATATAAACTATGCACATCAGTTGTTCAAAGGAAGGATTCATTGGTGTTTTAAATATTTGTGGGCTTATACAAATCCCTCATGATATTGCTCATGGCAAATCGTATAATATATTGTCCTCTTACAATTAAGTGTTATCAACAAAATGAGGCAAAAGTGTTACAGAAAGTGAGTCTGACCCAAAAAGAATTGCATTGAAGACTTTTATGCCTTTCAGTGAAGGTACAAATAAAGGCTGATTATGGCACTGTCATTTGTCTTGTCCTCTTATGCATCAAGCGCAAGTGTCATTTTGACTCACCATTGCCACACTCTGAGTCAGATGATTTTGCGTTCAAAGTCTGCTCCACGGTCTAATCACTAAAGGCAACTTTTTCCAATTCTCAGTAAAAGTATTTTAACAAGTGACACCCTCTCCACCATAGCTCTGAGTGACTTTCCTCAAGCAATCATCATTTATTATGCTCCCCTCTTTTAAATTGATGTAAATTGTAAAAGGTTGAGGTCCCAGCACAGGCCCCTGTGGGACTTCACCTGTCACATTTTGCCAATCAGACAAAGATCATAAGACCATAACACATAGGAGCAGAATTAGGTCATTCAGCCCATGCAATCTGCTCCGCCATTCAATTGTGGCTGATATATTTCTCAACCCCATTCTCCTACCTTCTCCCTGTAACCCTTGATCCCCTTATCAATCAAAAACCTATCTCTCTCTGTCTTAAATACACACAAATTTGTGCCCTTAAGTATCCTTTTGCATTATCTCTACTCTTTGATATAGTCATGATGTGGGGGTGACAGTGTTGGACTGAGATGGACAAAGTTAAAAATCACACAACATCAGGTTATAGTCCAACAGGTTTATTTGGAATCACTAGCTTTCGGAGCGCTGCTCCTTCGTCAGGTACATTCCTTCACTTTTGATTGTATGACTCCACTGTTTAGTTTACTGCTACTTTCCTAATTTCTACTTTCTACTTTCCTAATTACCATTCACAAGAAAACTGACCTCAGCATGTTCCAGTGCATACTGTCCCATTGGTACAGCTCCTAGTCCCCCCCAGTACTGATACTAACAGTCCATGAACCCCAACACTTTTCTCCCACACCTATTTTTGAGTCACGTATTCATCTTTCTCATCTTATGTACCCTATACCAATCACCAACTCAGCTTGTGTAGTAATCCAGAGATTATAACCTTTGAGGTTCTGATTTTAATTTAGTGTCAATGTCTTCACATTGTCTATTCAGAAATCCTTTCCTAGTTTGACTTGTGTCATTGGTGCCAACATAGACCAAATGATCAATGGATCCTCCATCCCTCTACTGCAAGCTCCTTTCCAACCCTGAACAAATGTCCTGAACTGTGGCACTGAGTGGGCAGCAGAGCCTACTGGACTGTCACTCTTTACTGCAGCCAACGGTGTCAGCCCTGCTCACTAAACTATCCCCTTGTTCCCATTAAATTCCTTGTTGCTTTCCCCATTCGAATGGCTTCCTGTACATGGCACCATAGTTACCCACCTTTCAGCTCTGCCTCCCCCCGCCACACATTCTCATCCAAACACACTGAGAGAACCTCAGATCTATTGGACAATTACAGACACCCCTGTACCCCCATCCTCTGGGTCTCTTTGCCTACCTCACTTGCAGTCTCACCCTCCTATCCCTGATCACTGACCAAAAATCAGAAGAGCCTATCCTAAGTAGTGTGACTACCTCCTGGTACAGAGATTGAAGGTAACTTTTCCCCCCTTTCTGATGTGTCCCCATGTTTCTAATTCGGTCTTCAGCTTATAAATTCCTGAGTTGAAACAGATTGAATTTCAAACACTTCTGGCAGACAGTGGTATCCAAGAGCTCCCACATGCTGCACCCTTAACACAGAACCTGTTGAATTAATTATTGAATTGTATCATTCACTACTTATTTAAGTTTTGGTCTAATTCATTAATATTACTACCAATTTATATAACAGTTCTATTTGGATATTGTAAGAACATTTTACTAGTCATTTATGAAATTCCAATGCCAGGCTATTTATGTAGTAGGAGACAAAAGCTAAAATACTAAAGCATTTTTATAATGCATAAAAACATAATTAATTTTTTCTGGATATGCCTCACATACCAGGTAATAAGGAAACCTCAGCCATTAATGAAAGCTGCATCCTTAATACTGCTACCAGATCTTGAAGAATGGTATAGGACAATAGATAATATAAACAACAGACAATAGGTGCAGGAGTAGGCCATTCTGCCCTTTGAGCCTGCACCACCATTCAATATGATCATGGCTGATTATCCTTAATCAGTATCCTGTTCCTGCCTTATCTCCATAACCCTTGATTCCACTATCCTTGAGAGCTCTATCCAACTCTTTCTTAATCCAGAGACCGGGCCTCCACTGCCCTTTGGGGCAGAGCATTGCACACAGCAACCACTCTCTGGGTGAAGAAGTTTCTCCTCATCTCTGTCCTAAATGGTCTACCCCGTATTTTTAAGCGGTGTCCTCTGGTTTGGCACTCACCCATGTTTCCTGCCTCCAGAGTGTCCAATCCTTTAATAATCTTATATGTCTCAATCAGATCCCCTCTCAGTCTTCTAAACTCAAGGGTATACAAGCCCAGTCACTGCAGTCTTTCAGCGTAAGGTAGTCCTGCCATTCCAGGAATTAACCTCGTGAACTGACACTGCACTCCCTCAATAGCCAGAATATCTTTCCTCAAATTTGGAGACCAGAACTGCACACAGTACTCCAGGTGTGGTCTCACCAGGCCCCTGTACAGCTGCAGAAGAACCTCTTTGCTTCTATACTCAATCCCTCTTGTTATGAAGGCCAGCATACTATTAGCCTTCTTCACTACCTGCTGTACCTGCATGCTTACCTTCATTGACTGGTGTACAAGAACACCCAGATCTATTTGTACTACCCCTTCAACTAAATTGATTCCATTTAGGGAGTAATCTGCCTTCCTGTTCTTGCCACTAAAGTGGATAACCATACATTTATCCACATTAAACTGCATCTGCCATGCATCTGCCCACTCACCTAACCTGTCCAGGTCACCCTGTAATCTCCTAACGTCCTCAGCACATTTCACCCTGCCACCCAGTTTAGGATCATCAGCAAAGTTGCCAATATTATTACTAATACCATCTTCTATATCATTAACATATATTGTAAAAAGCTGCGGTCCCAGTACTGATCCCTGCGGTACCCCACTGGTCACTGCCTGCCATTCCGAATGGAGCCATTTATCACTACTCTTTGTTTCCTATCAGCCAACCAACTTTCAATCCAAGTTAGTACTTTGCCCCCAATACCATGCGCCCTAATTTTGCTCACTAACCTCCTATGTGGGACTTTATCAAAAGCTTTCTGAAAGTCCAGGTACACTACATCTACTGGATCTCCCTCATCCATCTTCAGAGTTGCATCCTCAAAAAATTCCAGAAGATTAGTCAAGCATGATTTCCCCTTCATAAATCCATGCTGACTCTGACCTATCCTGTTACTACTATCCAGATATGTCGTAATTTCAGCCTTTATAATAGACTCCAGCATCTTTCCCACCACTGAGATCAGACTAACTGGTCTATAATTCCTGCTTTCTCTCTCCCACCTTTCTTAAAAAGTGATACAACATTAGCCACCCTCCAATCCGCAGGAACTGATCCCGAATCTATCGAACTCTGGAAAATAATCACCAATGCATCCACGATTTCTCGAGCCACCTCCTTCAGTACCCTGGGATGTAGACCTTCAGGCCCCGGGGATTTATCAACCTTCAGACCGAACAGTCTCTCCAACACCAATTCCTGGCAAATATAAATTCCCTTAAGTTCAGGTCCTTCAGCCACTGTTACCTCAAGGAGATTGCTTGTGTCTTCCCCAGTGAACACAGATCTGAAGTACCAATTCAATTCTTCTGCCATTTCTTTGTTCCCCGTAATATATTCCCCTGTTTCTGTCTTCAAGGGCCCAATTTTAGTCTTAACCATTTTTTTGCCTTTCACATACCTAAAAAAGCTTTTACTATATTCCTTTATATTTTTGGCCAGTTTACCTTCGTACCTCATTTTTTATCTGCGTATTTCCTTCTTCGTAATCCCCTGTTGTTCTTTAAAAGCTTCCCAGTCCTCCGTTTTCCCACTTATCTTTGCTATGTTGTACTTTTTCTCTTTTTTTATAGATATTTTTATGAGAAATTTAACATTTTTACAAGTTTACAAAAATAAACAAAACTCTCATATACAAACATTGATATACAATTAAATCAAATATACAATAGCCACAATTTAACAAAAGAAAAAAAATACCGAAAAAGAAAAAAAAAACAAAACTCAACTGTCTACTAATCTAGGTAAAAACAATGACTGCAGATGCTGAAAACCAAATACTGGATTAGTGGTGCTGGAAGAGCACAGCAGTTCAGGCAGCATCCAACGAGCAGCGAAATCGACGTTTCAGGCAAAAGCCCTTCATCAGGAATGTTTCCTGATGAAGGGCTTTTGCCCGAAACGTCAATTTCGCTGCTCGTTGGATGCTGCCTGAACTGCTGTGCTCTTCCAGCACCACTAATCCAGTGTCTACTAATTTAACCTACAACTAACCAGAGTGTATATTTAAATCTCTTACATGCTCGGAATGTGTTAACATCAGATGTAATAAAACCCGTATTCGTGCGGGATTCCTCTCCCAAGGGGCCCCGGACCAGCCAGGTTTGAAATCTCAATTAAATAAAAGCCCTTGTTAGGATGGCCGAAATATCTATATTTATGTAATTCAAGAAGGGCTGCCATATTTTATAAAATAATTTGGTCTTTCGGTGCACCATATTTGTAAGGAAGTCAAGGGGAATACATTCCATAATTAATCTGTGACAATTTGAAAGTCCAAGGGGGCCCTCAGCCACCCAGTTTACCAAAATATTTTTCCTTGCACAGAAAGAGAGAATAGAAAAGTCTCTTCCCGTGCATATCCAGGGAGGGTAAGTTCGAAAAGCCCAAAAGGAGAGATACAGGGTCCACTTTAATTTCCGTTCCTAAAGTTTCTGTCAGGGTACTTGCTACTTTAGTCCAATATCTACGGATCTTATGACCGGTCCATAGACAATGTCCAAGAGTGCCCACCTCTATTTTGCATTTGGGACACATTGGAGATGCTCCTGCCTTACATTTTGCCAATCGATCCAGTGTTACATGAGCCCAATGAAGTATCTTCAGCTGGATAGCCTGGGTTCTGTTACAGATGGTGATTCTTCTTCCCAAATGTCATTCCACGTTTCTATAGAGATTTCTAGTCCTGATCCCATGTTTTAAGCAGATTGTCCATATCTCCCGATATTTCATCATGTAGTAAATGATAAATAGTACTGACAGAAGATACCCCCACTGGTCGTAGGACATTACATTCTCTATCTGATTTATAAAGACTATCTAATAACGTAGTCTTCTTCTGTATATAGTCTCGAATTTGGAAGTATCGAAAGAGGTCTCCATTAGGTAATCCGAATTTCTGATGCAGCTGTTCAAAAGACATCAGGACCCCATCCTTAAGTAGGTCCCCTAGACATGAGATACCCCTGGATCTCCAAAGTTTAAAAGTGGCATCTGTAAACCCCGGTTGGAATCCCCATGCTCCCACTATCGGCACATAGGGGAATGTTTTATGTGAATTACCCTCAATTTGCCGCATTATATTCCAAGCCTTGATTGTGTTTAGTATTATAGGGTTTTTACAGTGATCTGTAATGATTTTCCTCTTGTCTGAAAATAAAAGGTTAATAAGTGGGTATTTTACTTGAGAGGCCTCGATGTCCAACCAGATTGATTGTGGATCAGACAAGACCCAATCAGCTATGTAACTTAATAGGGAACTTAACAGATATTTCCTAAAATCTGGGAAGTCCATTCCTCCCCTTGTCTGTGGAAGCTGTAGCTTCTTCAGCTTAATGAGGGGCCGTCTATGATTCCAGATAAAGGAACCCAGCCAGCCATATAATTTACGTAGAGCAATCCTCGGCAGCATCACCGGAAGTATTCTCATAGGATATAGGAGATGGGGCAGGACATTCATTTTAATTAGTGCTATTCTACCCAACCAGGAAATTGGAAGGTCTCCCCATCGTTGGAGGTCCTGCCTTATCCTTTCCAGTAAATGCACAAAATTAGCTTTATACAACTGACCAAATACTGGAGTAATAAAAATGCCTAAATATAAGAAACCCTCCAGGGGCCAACGAAAGGGAAAAGGGGATCTGTCCACTAAGTGGGGTGTCATAGCAAGGCCACCCATTGGCATAGCCTCCGACTTTGAAAAATTAATTTTATAGCTTGAGAATGCGCTAAATGTATTAATAACTTGGATTAGGCGAGGTACGGACATCAGAGGATTAGTGAGGAATAGAAGAACATCATCTGCATAAAGGGTAATTTTATGTTTACATGTACCAATCCTCGGTGCTGTCATATTAGGGTCAGTCCGTATAGCTTCTGCTAGTGGCTCAATTATTAGCGTAAATAACAATGGCGAGAGAGGACATCCCTGACGGCAGCCCCTACCCACACTGAAGCTATCCAAACCTAATCCATTGGTAACCACAACTACTTTGGGATCACTATACAATGTTGAGACCCATTTGGTAAACACCTGTCCAACACCAAACCTTTCCAATGTGTAAAACAAATATGACCATTCAACCCTAACAAATGCCTTTTCCGTGTCTAATGAGACTACTACTCCTGGTATCTTTCCCTGATGGCAGGCTTGAATCATATTCAAAACCCTTCTAATATTATTGGATGATCGACGGCCCTTAATAAACCCCGTCTGATCCTCCTTTATGATATCTGGCAGTACCCTTTCTAGTCTCAGTGCTAACGTTTTAGAAAGGATTTTAAAATCTACATTTAGCAAGGATATTGGTCTGTATGACGTACAATCTTCTGGATCCTTTCCTTTTTTAAGGATAAGAGAGATATTTGCCTCTTTCAGCGAAGGCGGGAGACAGCCCTGACTATATGCATAGTTATACATGTCCATAAGTGGACCAGCCAATATTTCTGTAAATTCTTTATAGAATTCAGCTTGAAAACCATCTGGGCTGGGTGCCTTACCGCCCTGAAGCTGCCTGATTGTGTCAAGTATTTCTTGGACTGTTAGAGGAGCATTTAGGACCGATACGTGTTCCGGAGTTAGGCCCGGAAAGGTCAAATTTTTTAAAATGACTGCATCCTCCTAGTCCTATCTTCACAATCCTGCGATTTATATAACTCAGAATAAAATTCTCTAAAGATCGCATTAATCTTTTTATGATCATGAGTCAAAATACCCGTACTTTCCTTGATAGACGTAATAGTCTGAGGGGCCTTTTTTTTCTTTGCAAGAAATGCTAAATATCTACCCGGTTTGTCGCCATATTCATATAACCTTTGTTTTGCAAATAATATTTCCCTCTTAGCCATTTGAGTAAGCGTAGTGTTTAGAGCTGTCCTAAGAGCTGTAATCCTTTGTAATTTAATAATAGAAGGTCTATCAGTGTATGCTGTTTCAGCTGCTTTTAAGCGAGCTTCAAGCAGACGCTGTTGTTCTCCCTTCAATTTTTTCTGGGTCGCTGAGTAGCAGATGATCAAACCTCGCGTGTAAGCTTTGATGGTCTCCCACATCATTGATGGGTTGCTACCCGTACCTGAATTAATTTCTAAAAAAGTTTTAAATTCTTGAGAGAAGTACTTTACAAATTTACTATCTTTCATTAGGAAGGGGTCCATACGCCAATGCCGAGGGGATGACCCATTGTTCCTCGCCTTAGTTTCCATATATACAGCAGCATGGTCGGAAATTACTATACTACCTATTTTACAGGATGATATGGAATTTTAAAAAATTGAGGGGGCAAAAAACATATCAATTCTGGTATGACATTTATGTGGATTGAAGTAGAAAGAAAAATCTCTGCCCTGTGGATGAAGACATCTCCATACATCTACTAATCCTAATTCTTTGTTAAGATCCACCAGTTGTCTAGATCTGGGAGATACTCCTGCATTACTCTTGGGATTCCTATCTATTTCCGGATCCATAATACAATTAAAGTCTCCCCCTATAATTGTATGATGGGCACCAAAAGCCATCAATTTTGAAAAGGCTTCCGTTATAAATTTAAAGGTGTGTGCCGGGGGGCAGTACAAATTTAAAATCCCATATTCCTCTCCATTTATGAGGGCTTTAATCAAAATATATCATCCAGATTCGTCTTTTATCTGATTTAGGATTTTGAAAGGGAGATTCTTCCGAATAAGAATAACAACTCCCCTGCTTTTTGAGCTAAAAGAAGAAAAAAAGGCCTGATCAAATCCACCCTGTCGTAATTTCAAGTGTTCTTTATCCAACAGATGTGTCTCCTGTAGGAGAGCTATATTAACTCTTTCTTTCTTAAGATTTGATAATATTT